>NC_135521.1:10052500-11252500 GCF_051989575.1 Stigmatopora nigra
TATGCCACTGGGAATGATTGATCCCATTGGCTTCAGAACACATGGATTCTGGGCTGGGATGTGTACAGAGCAGCTGCCGGTTCAATCAAAGCTGAGCCATCTTTCCCTGGATTTGAAAACATATGCTAGAAATGTTAACAACTTCCAGGAAAATATTTAAGCATTGGCTTAGGTTGATGAATGCCTATAAGATTACTAATTGTATTTCCAGAAAACTTGATAGACTATAATCCCAGATGAAATGAGCTGCCATGCAGATCTGTAAGCATGAATAATGACCGCCAAACTTTCATGACTGCAGGGCAGCATATTCACCTCACCATTTGATACATGTGCACTTGTTATACTGATCTTCTGTTTGCTAAGCAGGGCTCCATTTTTGAGCTGATGTGTTAAACCGTCTGGCCAGAACACCAGTCAATTGGGTGATGTGCCGTAGGGCAGCAGCAGGTTGTCCGAAGCGGACATTTGGTTCGGTTCTGGTTGGGTTGCTGTAACAGCCTTGCCGATTACTCTGCACTGTAGTACCCGATTGTGGTGACATCGAGGCTGACCTTGGAGTCACCTCCCCCGCTGCCGCACTCTCCCTTGTCGTACCACCATTTGTTTTTCAATTTGTCCAAGAGGCCTTGCTCATTCAGTTTTAAAACTGCCAGGTTAACAGCATTTCTTGAAACGATAAAACATAACTTGTAAGAAAATGCACAGGTCCGTGAGAAATCTAATGCAAAATAATGTATGTTCCAAGCATTTTTGAAGATAGGCTAAGGTAGAGAGGCTACCACTGTTACTGAAGCTTAGCACAGAATTACTTGAGTAGAATGTTCTGGGGAAAAGACAAATTGCGGTTTAAGAATTTCAGGAATACGAAGTGATAATAGAGGCTCACTTAAGGTACAGACAGTGTTAAATCTTGGAAAAGGTGGCATGAGGGGTTACGTAGTTTAGAATTGAAGTGTGCGGGATGGGGACACTTGTCATTGAGAAGAGAAGTAACAACAACAAACATCATGCAATTAACATTTGTCACAAGTGACAGCACAGCTTTTAAAAAGCTAAATTGAAAAAGCATTGAACCGTTAAATTAAAAATGACAACACAACAGTCAGGTAGGACGGAACGAGAGATGGAAGGGGGGAGAAGAATAACAGGAAGACAAAGACATGAAATGATTCTTAGCTCAAGCCATATTGGATTTGCTTTAGCAAAAAAAAAAAGTCTAACACGCTAAAAAGATCTTTAAAAAAAAACAGTTATAGCTTTAAACCTTGGTATTCAAGTGCATTGAAAATCATACTACCGTTACCTCTTGTGCCCATAAAAACAAAATAAAAAAACGAGAGGATGAGAAGAGAATGACAACAGGGGACATCAGGGTAGGTGGAATATTATAACAACATGGTGGATATTGTTATATTATTCCACCCACCTTAATGCTGAGCCTTTGGGCGTCGCCACTCCGTAGCCTTTCGAGTCAAGGTTCCCGCCCACTTTCATGGTGTCGCAGGGTTTCCGCTGCTCGATGTACTCGTTCATTGTGGACTCCAGGAGAAAGGCAAACTTGCCCTTTGACTTTCGTACCCGGGCCACGCCATCGGGTGTGGTCTTAACAAAGACTGAGGGTTCAGCTGATTTCATGTATGACCACATCTTCTCATAGACAGCTATTTTGGAACGCTGAGCAAGAAAAAGAAACAAAAGACAAGAATAGGGTCATAAACACACTAATTATCTTGTGTTACAATGGATGTTGTAGTATTTTGAGCTTTATGATCACTCGATTGAAAATGCATTAAGAAGTATTGAAAGACATCGTTTCAAAACATTTGGATATCTTTTTATACTTCTGAAAAAAATCTGCTGAATTATATTAAGATCACAAAGCACAAGAATCTAGAAAATCCATTTCCCTCATAAAAACATGCATTATCTTCTAAGCTATTTTTTAGTTCACCAGACTGTCAATCTATTGCTCATGCAAGATGTTTTCGTAGTCTTTGGAATCAAGAATTTTTAAGGGTGGATGATGCAGTTTTCAAGCTGCTAGTAAGCTTTGAGGATAGTTTCACCTCATTCCTAAAGATACGACTCACCACTTCTGCGCAGGCTGCATGTACAGAAAACAATTTTCACACCCTAGGTCAATCCATCTTTCTCTACAGTCTCAGAGAGGCTATTCTTGCATGACAAATCATTGAAAACAGTCCTCAGTCATGCCTTGACTTTTACAGTGTAGTCACTGAATTTCCATTCTGCCTCTAGTATAATATCTGAGCTGTGAAAGGAGTAACGTGAGCGTAGGAAAAAGGCTGTTTTCCCAACACATGAGGCAACCCATCAGATTTACTCAGATGAGAATATTCCAAATGCCTTGGGTTAGGATTAGCCAGACGGTAAAATTTGGGTGAGTCGAGCGCTATCTATAATAAGCATCAATTAAATTATTCAGTGGTGCTGGATGTATTTTGGCATTAGGCATTTCACACTTTGAACAGAACAGATTCTGGTAAAGTAGTCATGAGCAGGAGTCCTGGGAATGCCTTACTACTGACTGTATTCAATAAAACAAAAAAATGTTGACAATAGTTCCTAGTTTGACCTCAGTAAAAGTAACATCATTAGCTCAGATTGGAGAGGATGGTTCCTGTAAATCTAAGGCAATTATCTTGAAGATAACAAAAACTAGAATGATTTAGCGTGTGAAGTGAGTTTTGTCACCATGTGTCACCCAGACCAGGACTCCTCGGTGTCCTAAAAAGTCCTCCATAGAGGAGCATGTTCATCTCGAATGCCTCTTTATTAATAAACAAATGCATTAACCTTCACCCAAGGAGAGCATTTTACTGTCTCGCTGTACGATACAATTTGTTTTGGGCTTTTGTCATAAAGCATCAGACCAGGGGTGAGGATAAGATGAGATGGAGCATAACACACATTTTAAAAAGCCTGCAGGATGAAAAGTTCCCCGCAAAGACAAAAATACTTCAAGTAGGGACATTGAGTAGTCCGGGGTGATGCAAATATGATGGATGGGAGGAGGACTTTGAGCTGGATGCAATGTTTTTGCTGACAATCTGGGTACATCCCTATACAATTTACATGTGCCAAAGTGGCATGGAAAGGAGACCCGCTTAGAGGGCAATTTCTCAGAAGACTGCAAGCTAATCTGATGAGCTGCAGAAAAGCTCCAACTCCTCCTCAAATGA
Organism: Stigmatopora nigra; assembly: GCF_051989575.1. Taxonomy (NCBI): domain Eukaryota; kingdom Metazoa; phylum Chordata; class Actinopteri; order Syngnathiformes; family Syngnathidae; genus Stigmatopora; species Stigmatopora nigra. The sequence continues at coordinate 10,055,707 of NC_135521.1, forward strand.
GACAATAGAAAAAATCTGGCAATTGATTACTGACTGCAGAGTGCTGTCTCAGTGCTTTATGAAGTCAATTCATCAATATCAGAGCTGGGAAGGAAGCAACGCGGTCAAAATTTAAATAGGCTGATTGTATGGTAACTGAAGTCTCAACAGAGATGTTTAAAGGGGAAATCGAACAGTGGGAATAGTATAAGAAAAATACCAACAGATGTTGAATATAGAGTCAATTTCACATGTATTGGGCCTAGCAGGATTCTCGTCCCTATGCATTTATTTCCAAGACATTTAAAACTAAACAATGTCCTGCATCCGAACATCATCAACAACATTTCTTGCACCACTTTTTTCAACGAGTGTAGAGAAAATGTTAAGGTCAAAGTAAAACAAAAGGTCATAGATATAACGATATTGTTTAAAATGCTTTCAACAACGAGTTATGGTAATTCACAAAGATTTATCACCTTGAAGCAGGGTTCTCAGAACAGGTCATCAAGGGATGCATTTGGTTTTGGTTTTTGTTCCAACCAATCCATCACAGACAGTTTAACAAATCAGGTTTCTGCTAAAGCAAGCTGCACCTGACTGCAATCAACTGATTACACTTGTTAGACACCAGATTGGTGAAAAGATGCCGTCTTGTTTGTTTGAAAGGCCCTTTGTGGAATAGTTTGCAAACCCTCTGTTTTGTTTTCTAATTCTTTCATGAGGATGGTGGTTTGCTTTGATTCTGGCACTCGACATAATGTCAATCCTTTGATCACTTTGTAGCAATACCGCAGTTTTCACGCATTATTTATTCTTTCTGGACTTCTCTCCCAAGAAAGAAAAGTTGCGGTTCTGAGGAGTGTACTTGTATCCCGATATCCTGAGCTGCAAATGACATATCTTTGAAGTCTATGCCTGAAGCAATGCTCTCTAAGGACAAAGCTTTGCCATAGGCTAAGCCTATCTCACAGTAGTCTATCATTACATTTGATAGCTCCCTCTCATATGCAAACAAGCTGTAATCTTTATAGATGCTCCATCAGTCAATACTCGCCCGAAACGCAACGTGACAAGGGCTTTGGGAGTCGTGTTACAGAGCACCGACATGATTGCAGAGCAGCCTCCGGATTCCTGGAATAAATTGGCTACTCTTCATGCAGCTCAGGCCAGAAGCAGGTCTTCTCTGCTTAGAAAATCTACTCATTAAAGTTAGTGTTAGACCATGCAGAAGCTCTAATGTCTCCGTCACAATAGCTGAGACGTGAAATTGATTTTTATGCTGAGAAAAAAAATGCGCTCAGTGACTGCACACAAGCTGTTGTTCCATTTTCATACCACCTGCACATCAGTAAGATGAAGAGGTTTGGTTGGGCATTGAGACCTTAGTGTAAAGTTATTTCAGGGGTAAACTAGGATTTTTTTGTATTTCATTACCGTCATTCTCTTTTCATTGTAATTGTGTTAAATGAAATGCATCTAGAGTCTCTGCTGGGCCATTTATTCTTTTCCCCACACACAGAATTAAACAGTGGCTTGAATATGCAGTATCATTGAAGTCATTAATACGCACCATTTTCCATTTTCATGTGCATTTTAGATTGCTGAATCTTGCTTGTCCAAGCTAGCGTTTTACTACGTGGTTCAAGTGACAAGTCTGATTATGTTCTACTACCATGTGTGTGGATGTCGGTCATAAAATGTTAGAAAGAAGGCACAAATGGAATCCCAAATCTTAATGTAGAATAGAATGTAATCAAAAAGTGTATACAATTTAGATATAAATTGGGGATATAAAGAATATGCAAGATCGATTACTGCATTGATGGACAAATTGTAGGGTTTCCACAGTATTTAAAAATCAAACCCCAATTTTTCTTGTCTGGGATGTAATAGACTTGGCATCATAAGCTTAAGATGCAAAAGTTCCCAGCTTGCTGGTGCTGTATGGATCTCATTAATGCAGATTCCATTTCTCTCTCTCTCTCTCTCTTTATTTTCATGTCAAGTTTCTACAGATTTAATTAAAAGTCACTAAGAATAGCAGTTCACAAATGTCATTTTCTGTTTGAACATATTGTAAAAACCCATTGCACAGAATCTGAAAGAACTGCCACTCTGTGACCGGCTCTAAGTTGTTACAAGAGCCCGCAGTGTCTCTATTGTCAGGTTAGGAACCTAATCTATAATTGGCATCCGCCATCTTTTGAATAAAAAGACCTGATACATGTAGGTACAACATCTCATATGAAAAGAACAGGCATTGGCAAGTTGCCAAATTCATATTCTATGCATGGTTTTGGCATGCGTCTCTTGGTAAGAAACATCCTTTTCCAAATGTCCTTTTAGTGTATTTATGAAAAAGCAAGATGCCTTTTATTGGGAAAATAAATATTTGCTTTTGAGCGGGCAGAAGGCTGTTTCATTATTACAATGTCCTTTTGTAGTTCCTTATTGAAAAGAGGATGCTGCCTTCAACAGCAGAAACAGAAAATTGGAGAAAGTCAGTTGGAGCCAATGGCATGTGATCATCTGATCTTGTTTTAGAAGCTATCATGAACCCAGATTTATCTTAATTTACAGTTTTATTGCCCTTCTGTCCCCTTTACCCGATGGACATATTTTCTATGGCATTTGACAGCTTCTTCAGACAGCTCAGTTTGACCTACAGAATGCTTATTCATTATGTCTAATTTGCCAGCCATGGCCAGCTAACTAATTGTATTTCATGAGCTGACCCCTCTGAGTTTGAGTCTGATGTTGGTGCTTGATTAGCCTCCTGCTTTTATCACCCCATAGTCTTCCATGTTGCTTGCTATCACCCTTTCTGCTGACAACCCTGGTAACTCAAGGTTGCACACTGCAGTACTGCTGCATAAATTTTACATTCATGTCTAAATAGTTGAAGAAATATACAGGTCAAGATTTTTGCACTTAAATTAGCTGCAAATGGATTTTTATCGAGTGGTATTTCTCATACAAGCATTTCGATTATCTAAAAAGCCTTCAAAATAATGATGTGCTTTGTGTAAAGTTCAGAAGAAACACTCACCCTGAAAAACTCTTTTGTGGAACCTGAGTCCAGAGTGCCATATGCTATCTCTGTCTGCTTTGCTAGATCTTCTGCGCTTTCTATAGGGGAGACCATTCTCTCCACTGTCAAGAAGGCAGCCAGGTTGGCTGTGTAGGATGAGATGATGATGAGGGTGAAGAACCACCACACACCACCGACTATACGGCCTGAGAGAGACCTGTAATACAGTTATCCATTACAGGAAAAACAGAAATAAGATATTTAGGTACAGAAAATGAATCTCAAGAACAACACTGATGTGTTTTTTTGACAAAATAGCCTCTCTATCATCTTGCATTTGTTGAGTATTTTATATATTTGTTATTTTGTGTCGCCCACCCATGCTCCAATGAAAGTAGTGGATGGTATGCATTCACTAGAGTCGTAGAGCATGGGCCCTTGTGACTAGTGAAAAAAATGTTTTTAGAAGAAAAAATATATATATTCCTTGCCACTTTTAAAATTATATCATTGCACAAACATGTCTTTATCATTTACACACCTTGGTGAGATGTCACAGCCCTGCTGCATGAATGCACCCAATGAGAACCACAGAGAATTGAAGATCCCAAAATCATTGGGAGGATCAGGAGGTGTCTGTGGGTCTTTGGTCTCATCCTGTTCTTCGAGGTTCCACTCGTAAGGACTGAACCGACTGACCAGGAACAAAACCACGCTCACCCCAATATAGGCAAATACTATACACATCCAGATCTCATAGGCCAGTGGGTCCAGGAAGGAGAAAACACCAGGCTTGGACTTTTGAGGCTTCTTTATCATAATGGAGATGCCCAAACTCATAAATGGCTTGGAAAAGTCTATCACTTCCTCTCGAACCAAAGTAATGGTGAGAGGTGCAACAGCTATATCTGCTCTCTGGAAACAGGAACATTAACAGCAGCCATTAGTAAAACATTACACCAGTTATGAAATGAAAAAAATTAAAAAAACAAGAGAACACATCTTAATCAACAACACAGAGTAAAATCATACTTATTAAATTGAGAGTCATAAAAAATATTAAACAATTGATGAAAAGAAAGCAGAAATTGAGCCATAAGACATATTTGGACCCAAATGGTCCGCAAATGGACCCAATAAAAACCATTGTTTTCTTTCCCCTGTCAAGACACCTTTGTGAAGGGCTATAACCATTTAATCCTTGTGCAGGCATAAGCAGTACTCAATCAATGACCAGGGAAACAAACCAATAGCAGCTTCAGGCCTAACCTTTAAAAGACAGCGGAGATCTAATTAATTTAACAATCAAAAGGTCAAAATGTACACAACTATTAGTCTCAGCCCAGCAGCTGTAAAATCATGGGCTGATAAAAAAAGATGTCATGAAAGATCTGCTTTTCTCTACTGGTAGTTAAGTGCATTGAATTTTCCAATATGAGGAAGAAAAAAATTGGTGAGTAAAGCCAGGATTCTGACAGTTGGAAAATTGCACAGATCTCCAGATCAAAAGTATTAATTTGCTCTTTATTCGGCTCTAATTCAACTTTTATTCTGGCTCAGTTTAAAGCTGTGCAGGAGTTTTGTCTTACTTGAAACATAGCGTGACCCTTCGCTAATGTGCGAGTCTCAACCTTTATAGAGTACAAAACATATGGATTTGGTTGTTTCTAACCGCGAGCGACCATTTAACTGTTGATTTTGTCAGCTGTGAATTTACAGTGTGGCATATTCATCATACACATCAAACATGGAACACAATTACACAATCACTTCAAAGGCACACAATCCGTCTTTCATTGAAGTGATTACAGAGTGTTTGCCATATGGACTCTTTGTTTTCACGTACTTACCTTGCTTTCGCTTGCATGAAAGGTGGATTTGTAGACTAAGCAAGACTGAATCATTTCAGAGAACAGCACTGAGAAATGATTTCATTTTCTCCATCTCAAGATTATCACCAACCCTCCCATGTTTGAGCTTCCATTGTTCAATTTTTCTCAAGGCTGAGCACCGCGGACAGCATTAAGACTGTGGTTGGCAATAGCCAATGAGTTGTTGGTGATAGTCTTAAGACAGAAAAATGAGATCTCCTCTCATGTTGAAGTTCCTTGCAAACTGTCATGTAATCAGTGAAAATGAGGCTCCCAGTACTCACCCCATAGACCAGTTCACCCACCATCCCGTTCCATGCCTTGGTCTCGGGGTCTCGGGCTCCATACTTCCCATCCATTACTATAGACAGTTTGTACTTAATTCCAACATGTTTGGCAATCTCAGACGCTAAATCGACGCAGTAGCCTTCATATCTGTCATTCCCCTCCAGATGCATATAATTTTTCTTGTACATCACATAAGGAGCTTCCTGTTGGTTCAAACACATACTGGTTTTCTAACCACTTGGCACATTACATATTCAGTTATTCAATTCAGTTATGCATTATACATGCATGCAGTCATTTGAAACTGTGCTCACACACAGATTTAACATACACTACTACATACAATACTAGTTGCTAGTCACTTCCATGCAATCATGCAGAAAGAGATGATGCATTCCTAATGCACATATATGCTCTGATAACAGTAGCACGATAGCGTGAACTCACTGCTGTTATCAAGACGTGGAAGCCAGCAGACACCCGGACCAATGCACCCAACCCAATTTGAGCTCAAGGGTGCAACTCTTAATCTTAGAGGGTGGTGGGGTTGTTGAAGGAAGGAGTACCATTTAACACTGTTTCCACCAAGCGATACTGCATGTAACTGACTCATCCAACTTTTAAGTAATGTTTTTGGTGCAGTGGTTGCACAGATATGCTTGTGTAGAGGTTTTACGCTGTTGTTTTATTGATTTGTTACCAGTAGCACCCTCTACAACTTGAAGCAGAATTGAAAGTCATTTGTCTTGTTTGGTCTACCCTGTCCTGAATTACAATCATTTTCTTTAGTGAAGTAATTCATGATTGACACAATGTCTGGTTAGGAAAAGATGCTATGATATTATCCCTGTTAGAAATCCAGCATGTGCTAGTGTTTGTATCAGCAGGACCAGTACCTAAAAGCAACAATACCAGAAAAGTTCTGCAGGATATTTTGTATTGATGTTGCTGGTTCAAATATCTAATATTTGAATATGCTGGATTCCTTAGCAGAGTTGTTATTTACATATGTTATGTCGTTGATAGACCATATACCCTGCTTAAACGTACTGTATCTCAGTGGAAGAAATGCAAAAAAAAATCGTCAAATGCATTATGCCAAACAAACTAAACAGTAACACTTGGTGGAAAACTCGCTTTAGGGTGTGTTTACACAACATCAAGATAAAATTATCATAATTCTTTTGAGGAGTACTTGGATGTAGTGTCAAAACATTACCAAGATCCCATATACTTTGTAATATTTCACTGTAAACACGATTACATGTTAGAAATATTATTTTAGCTATTGCCTTTATTTTAGAATCTCTATTGTTAGCATTTGTGAGGGTCATTTAGCTGTTTTCTGTTAAAAGCAATGTTGTGTAAATGGCCCTTACTTTGAACAGCAGGGGTGTTTATAGGGACATAAAAGGCTGGGGAGTCATTGAATGGGCAAAGTCAGCACAGTGATAGGTGAGGATGGGAATGGGGATGGGTTTCACAAGTAAATGCTAGTGACAGGAGAGAGATCAGAGAGCCCAAATTTATTTTAACATATTCAGGCTCATTGCACTAGTCCAGACTTAAAGGCTGTTCCATTAAAAAAATAATATAATAATAAAGATTTTTAAAAAAAATCTAAAAGTCAAAAGGAAATGAAACAAAATGAGTGGGAGCTTTAAAGGGAAAAAAATTAAAATAACTCCCCGTATGAAAGAATTAGAGCAGTTTTCAACTCCCCTTCAAAATTCTGGTGCAGCTTATCTTTTCTCTTCCCAACCACATCATTATTAACAAACAATAGGGCTACTCAGGAGGGCGAGCATCGTCATTACAGCCGCACGCAATTAGTGCAAGTGGGAAAGCAATGGTTTGTTTGTTCAGTGCTGAACACTTCTACTCACTTCAGAATCCATCAAGCATTTCTAACAGTTAACTCATGTTCGTATCTCCATGTTTGTATTTCTTAAGATTTCTTACTGCTGACTGAATTGCCTGATTGCAAAAATATAGCCAACCATTTTTTTGCTTTGTGTACAGTTGAGTGGTAATTATTAAAGAATTATCAAATCCTTCACCCCCAATTGTAAGTTCAACACAGAACAAATGAAAGGCGCAGTCGAAGCAAAATAACAAAAACAAGGAAATACTGTGTACCACAACTTCCTATTATTTAGCTTTCCCAAAGTTGGAAAAAAATATTGCATTATCATTTTCAAGTCATTCCTTTCGGCCAGTCGATCCCAAGTGTCATTAAACATTTACTTGATGAGGACAGACAGGTTTACTTACGTATGTAACTGATGGAGTCAACCATAATTAATTTACCATTATTGTGATGTCACTGCTACAACAGGCCACTGAAGTATGGAAAATCAAAATGCTTTGACACCCACACGGATACAGTTGAAACACTCCCCCCAACATGGGTTGACTGTTTCAACATGTAGTGAGTGGATGGAAAGCAACACAAAAAAGATGTGGTTCTACCCGCCCAGGACAGAATGTCTCACTCATTGGCAATCAACACCATGACCTTGAGTGGCAGAATATGTGAAACATTTCAAACATTTTGGAAAGTGTACCATAATAGTAGTGACCACAATCGTTCGGTTTTCCACTGAGGAGTCATTGGTGACCTGTGCGTCCATAATATTTACAAAGCGTGTGAACTCGTTCCAATACCCGATCTGAAAAGAGAAAACAATGGTTAGTGCTATTTTGATAAAATACAGCTGCACTAAACGGACAACAAACTAACGTAAAAAGGCAGCAATACATACTGTCTGTACATAGCAACATAGATTGGATTATTTTTTAATGATGGCAAATTTCTCAAATGAATACTACCATAGCAGCATATTCGTGTTGCATCCTAATTGTTGACACTACAGTCCAATGGTGCTTTTTGTATGCAGTCAAAATGTGTAACCAGCCTTGGGTATAGGACTAATTTTTAAATATATTGTTACATTTTTTTCTAAACAGGGAGAAAGTGGAAGTATAGACCAGAACTAGTATTTTAGTTTTCATTTCTGTTCCTAACAATGCTTCTAATATAATACATAACAACTCATTAAGTTAACATTTGAATATGAAACATATTTTTTTCCATCTGATTAAAATGTATAAACATGAACTCACTATGATCCATGGAAAACTTTAAGAAAAAATGCAAATGAATGCACATGGCGCCTGTTTTTACGACATAAAGGAAATTACAATGGAAATAGTGCCTTCGATACATTATAATAGAAACAACTGAGAAGAATGTTAATATTTGAGTGGTGCAGTAATCTAGACAATGTATTTCTTTTGTCATACGCTAATTATCACATACATGAGCATAAGCAATTCATTTTCCAATCCCTCCTCCTTTTTTATATGCAGTGTGACATTTTAATTGCTTTTATGCACCAGGAAGACAACTTATACCCCTCACACCTTTACCCTCTTAGATATTTCCGGTAAATAATTAATATTGGGGCCTGCGAACTGTATACATACTTAATAATTTAGCGTATCATTCCAGTGGCTCTACAGTTTTTTGCTGCGGCATTCTGCTATACAGATGCTTAACTCACACCGATGTCAAGTGTTTGTTTGCCCATCTGAAATAATGGCTGCTCTGGCTCACGATGAAACGCCTTGCATATGTTGCTGCCAGTTTTCTAACTGTTACTGGCTCCGATTTCCCTAGTCACATCTGGCCTCCATTTTTTTTTTTTTTGGGCCGTCAGATCTTTAAATATTTGGGCCAGGCAGGTGTTAAAAGTAAGGGAAAAATGTTTGCACGCTGAGTGGAGGCGCTAGAATTTTAAACGTTTGCTGACAAAGTTGAGAATGTATTGCAATCAATTGGAGAAACATCAATGTTTCTATGTTATGTCTTCGTGCTCATGGGATGAGAGAGTCCTATCATGGAGTTCTGCTCCTGAGGCAAAGTCCTGATTTCACCCTGAGTGGCGGGGACACATCAAGTCTATACATCACTTGTGACAGTCACAGCTTGCAGGCCTCCTCCTCTCACTGCTGCTGGGCAGACTCGGCCTCCCGCTCTTGACATACTGCTGCCCAGCTTGTCTTCTATTCCCTCGTTGCCTCACACTCACCCTGTCACCCTCCACACACGCACACTTTCAAACCCCCTGCACTAGATTCCCCTCTTGGCTGCCTTTTTTTGGCTGAAAGGGTAGCGTGATGCTAATTGAAGAGTGAGCTTTATAGGCCCCAAAGGCCGCCGGTGTATTGTATGTGTCATATAGGAACCAAACACACTCACTCATGAGAAAATCACAGCTGTCTCTTGGAACTGGGTGAGGTTATGAAATAAAGCCAGAGGTCATTATGTGCTATAATGTCAATGCAACACTGAGATTCAGCATTTTAAAATTTGCTTATTTGAATGGTAATTATTCCAGAAAAGGGTCAGAAAGCATATCTCCATGATCCCACGACATTAGTATACTATTGCGTGTCTCACAATGGAATGCTATTAGTGGTTGAATAACAGGCAAGGATGCAAGTTGTTTTGTGTGATTCTAATATTGGTAGAAATCAAAATAATAAGATAAATGCTCATTAGACGTAAAATGTTGCCATGAGCAAATGGAAACATGTAGAAAAGAAGCCACCCCAGATCAACAATGCAGTTTTCCTTGCTCAAGAAAAAAATAGTCATTATGAATACTATATGAATGATCTCAGAAAGCTAATTTTGTTATATTTAGATGGGGAATATCTGTATGTATATTCTAACTAATATACCATAGGCAAAAATCCTGCCAGCAGTGGGGAGCCAAATGGTTAATATGAATGAAACTGAGTTTTTAAAGTACTTTTTTTTATAACTAAATGTGCATACATATTTTCATTCATCTTTTCTGTGCTAAGATGTTTCCACCTTAGTTAAACATTTTCTCATCAGGCTGTTTGGAAAGTTAACAGCCTTATGTTCTTACCTTCCTAGGCCCACCTATTTTCATCTCATACACATCTATGGTGTAGTTGGTTCGACGGCCATAATTGTCAAACTGGATGTTGCCTGTCATCCCCCGCACTTGGACCTGCCATGTTGCACATACACACACATAGACACACAGAGATCACTTTGCATATATAACTGGTATTACATAGCTGTCCTTGGAGCCACTGGAGTGTGCACAGTCTGTTAATCAAATGATGAACTGGATTCATTTTAATAAAATATGTCGTTTTATGGTAATGAGTGAGCTCTGCTCAAAGATATCGGGAGGCAACGGCAGCAGAATAACTTTGCATTTGCGTTCCTTCTCTCCATCACGTTCTATCTTCATCATGCACTCTTTCAGTATCTCTACTTTACTTCTTTCAGCCTTCCCTCCACTTAGTTGCTTGCAAATCTAACCCAAGATTGGTGTCTTACTCTCATTCTCAAACCCATACCGTTTTGAGAGCTCTTTCAATATCGATGCCTTGGCTCCAAGGTACCGCAGGATTGGCAAGACAGTCGCCGGCACTGCCACGGCGTGAGACGTCCACACGTTGGCGTCGCAGGTATCGGAAGGCCTCTGCTATCACCAGGATGGCATCGTGCGTGAGCGCTGAAGTGTACTGAAATCCAAGAAAAGATAGGTAGAAAAACATGTAGGATAAAGAGTGCCTTTCTTATTGTTCTATAGTGACAACTAACAGAGGTTATTATACGTAATCATTTGCGTGTTAGAATCTCACCTTACTGTTTATCCCAATGAAGTCTCATCTATCAAAACTGATTAATAAATTGCCCTGACTGAATACTCTTAAAGACCAAAATTACTACATAAATCCATTTATCTCAGTAATGTCATTAAACAGATTTGATTAGATCTTTTAGTTTCTATGGTCAGAATCACTTTCAAAACTTTTACTGCATAATTAGCATGAGGCTGGCACATCAATATAAGATCTTATTCCCTAAGCGCGTCCCTCTTAACTTATTCTGACCTTTTCACCAACGACGGGTTGGGAAACATGTTTTTTTTTTGGACCACTTCAGCATGACAAAATCTAATTAAATGCCATTCAAAATCCATTTCCTTTTTTTGCTCATTGTTTAATTAGATGTAAATTGAAGCTACAATATAACCTTGCCTCACGCAGTTTATCAATATATTGATTGTTGAGGGTTGCTGAGTGGAGAAAGTAAAGAGAAGAAGAAGACAATAATGACAAAGGGAAACAGAGGATAAGGAGTGGGGGGGCTCTTAACTTCAGAAGGGAGCGATCATCTTACTTTGCATGCACAGTGAAAGGCCTTCTAATCAAAGTACCTTCAGAGGAGCATTCCGGGCTTCTGGGAATTCTCTTTCATCTAGCCGCTCCCAGCGTTGCATAAACTGCTGCACAATGGGGTTCTCAGGGTTGACTATCTGAAACCCTGAAATGTTGGCTCCTCCGGCGAAGACTTTGTCCAAACTTACATTAGAAAATCCCTGAGATAGGACAAAGTTGAAAGAGTGTTGGCAAAGTCTTGTGGAGGTTGTCTTTCTTTTATTTTTTTTAATTCATTTTTGAATAAGGCATGAGGCCAAAACACTAGGAAAATATTTGTTATTTTGGCAGTATGTAAGGTGCATTTTATTTTCAATAAAAAAATCATGCTGTAGGCAAGGTGAATGCAACGTGTTTGGTATTATACTGAATGTTTTCCTATAAACTTTGAGGGACAACTTGAAGAATTGAAGTTAGATAAGCTATTCCAGGAGACCTTTAAGTTAATGGATTTTTTCAGAGATTTAATAATTTCAAAATTATTTGTCTTAGCTGTGTATTTAGTACCCAATATCCATAAAGACATTATAACTTTCCTTCATTTTTTAGTGACTAAAATGTCAACATTTGAAAGTGAAAATACATCGTTTTTGGTGAATTTTAGGCACTATTTATTAACTTGTACTTCCAGTTGTTCCATCTTAAAATAACATGCAAAGCAGTGCCAATATAGTGCAGAAAAATAGATTTGATTGTGTACACACTTTCTTAGAAACCAAAATGATTGTGACACATATTTTCTGCTACTCTCTTTTGGAGTTTGTGATTGGTCTTAGCTGATTTGGACTTGGAGCCAGTCAAAGGAAGGTGTTAGGTCATATCGCCCTTGACAAAATACATTTAAACGCTTGCATCTGGGTCGATACAGCATACTGTGACAATTGGTGTTGGCTCGGCAGGATGATTATTTTTCTTCTGGAAGTAGTGGCCTTTATATCATTGCTGTTTTCCTCTGAAAGGCACTGAAACGAGTTGCCTTCACAGGGAGTATGGTCTCTCCCTCAGAGATAAAAGTGAAAGCTCCGTCATCCAGGAGTTTCTCAGAGTAGAGCCGCCGCTCATATGTAGGGAGAGGAGCCAGATGAGGTGGCTCTGGCTTGTGATTAGATACATCCTGAACGCCCACCCTGATGAAGCGTTCTAGGCACGTGCCACTAGAGGAAAGCCTAGGACACGTCTCAAGGCTGTCCTGGGAACTCCTTGGGGTCCCCCTGGAGGAGCTAGATGAAGTTGCTAGGCAGAGGGAAGTCTGGGCTGAGTCTTTCTTCCTGAAACTGCTGTCTCAATGGCTCGACCACAGATAAGCAGTAGAAAATTCATGTATTGCTGTCTGCTTCCAAATTGTCAGAGAGATAGATTTTCCCTAACACAGTAATATAAACTTTGAAGAATTGAAGTGAGTTAGATAAGCTATTCCAGGAGACTTCTAAGTTAAGGGATTTTTTGAGATATTTAATAATTTCAATATATATATATATATATATATATATATATATATATATATATATATATATATATATATATATATATATATATATATATATATATATATATATATATATATATATATATATATATATATATATATATATATATATATATATATATATATATATATATATATATATATATATATATATTTATATATATAAAATATACATATAGAATTTTTGGGATGTATGTTTAAAACAATAGATGATTTTTGAAGACTTGTGTGTACATCATTTTTAGCTCACTAAGGGGAAAAAGTAGAGAAGGATAACACAAACTTTTGTAATTTAAGCTTACCTTAACTTGACTAAGAGGAATGGATATAAGAAGCTCTCATGCACAAGCAATTCAAAATGTTTACTATAATTTTCGATTGCCTATCAGGTTATATGGTGCATTCACATTTATTAGGACTTTCACTATATTGTCTTATAGCCATATTGGTACTGATAAGAGAGTGGATAAAGCGTAAACCATTAAATGCAAAAGTTTAATGTGCATTGGGTGCGTGCCATGAAGGAAGGAACCTTTATGTCTGCATCTAGCAAAAGGCAGGTTTCATGCCCTACAGCATCTCAATTACTACTTACAAGATTGGACAGAATGTAGTGGTAGCCACGGCTGTTCTTCCCCAAGGCCACAACCTACAGGAGAACATCAATATAGTCAACTGTCCATGACATAAAAAATAACAGGCGTACAATACAGGCTGGAAGTTGTTTGACAAAACGTAAATGCGGCAATAGTCTTCTACTGATTTGGAAGAAAAGAGAAATAACAGAAATTTAATTAAGGTGGTACTGATAATAAGAAAGACCACACAGAACAACGTTGATTGTTCTACCCACTTTGAAGTCAGTGTGCAGTGCCATTGCGGGACAAAAAGAGGCCTAGAAGTGAAGAAATGGCATATTTAAAGCAATTTACAGTTAGACCCTGAGCTATACGGAGAATCTCACTCAGCTTTGAAAATATCACACCTTTACAGCATACAAGTGTGTTTCAACCCACACAGCCTGTCTGAAAATAGTGTTATTCGACGCCTTTCCATCACTGTACTTCCAATCATGCTGCTTTTATCCTAGATTTTCCTCCCACTGATAATTATTGTGTTGATCAGTTTGACAGTGACACTTCATGTGGTTTTGATACTATTGCATAAAACACACAAACACAAATATATCTATATATATATATAGATTGACACTTACAGTAGATACCCCTTGTATTCAGAGTTATATAAGATCACCTTGAACTTGCGTATAAATGTGAAATTACTTAATAAAAATCCAAATGATGAATGTGAAATTACTTAGTAAAAATCCAAATTATATTAAGTAAAAAAAAGTTAATAAATATAACCTTCCCAGCTTACAATTAAAACTATTAAACATTTGCAATCAAGTAATACTAAGAGACATTCAATATTCTTTTTTTCTTCTGAAAATGCAGAGCACAAAACAGCAATTAGAAAAACTAGACATCAAGTTTAACTTTGCTACTGTTAATATCACACAAAACAACTCATTTCAAAGTTGTTACAATTTCAACAAAGTACTTCCATAAAGTTAACAAACTGCTTCTCATTTTACAACCTGTCCACCCACAACTTAAAGTTTTGGTTACCCATAGAACAGTGAAAGTGGGATGAGCACTTGTTCACTTTCAAGCCGTTGGGAGGGTCAGTGTTCTGTGACAGCTTCCCCATCATTGAAGCTTTAAACTAAAAGCACCACAGGATATCAGACAGACGAGCTATCAGAATCCATCAGTGTGCATCTAATGTCTTTTTTTTACAATGACATCCCCTTTTCCAGTGTAAATGTTCCATTTTTTGCTTGCATCCTGCACTTTATCGCCCTAACCTTGACTTTGGCTGAAAGCCTCGTCACACCTGCCCTGGAGCACACTAAAGCCAAAAGCCCCACCCCTTGCAGCTCACTCTCAGGCTGGCAGTAGTGGCACGCGGCAACCTAGGCATGGAGCATAGCCAGCTTTCCATCCTGTCAACTCATTTAATGAAAGACACTGCTGACTGTCTGTGGAAAAAAAAATCTCAGAACTCTGCCACTGCAGGGAATGATAACTATCTGTTGATGGAGGCAATGAGAAAATGAATCTCTTTGTGCTTTCATTTGCACATTGACTTCATTTTATTATCAGGGTGGAGAAATCAACCTTCAATCCCTGAGTACACATGCAATTGTCATCGCCTCTGTAGAAAACCAAATACAATTTTGATCCCATTTCCCTTTAAAATTGGAGCTCTCCGAAGGGTAAAGCTAATTTAAATCCAATTGATGCCATCACCAGGTTCCCCGAATCGAGGCCTGTTGCTTTTAATCTAATGTTCTTCCTAACACAAAACCTACTAACCAATTATTGCCTTTTTTTCACAGTAGTATGAGACCAAGTGGGGAAGGTGGCGGGTCTATTGTTGTGTAACACAATTCCCTAATTTTCATAGTGTCGTGAAAATTTATCTTTGAGAGGTGTCTCATTTCTAACCCGGATATTTTCCCAAACAAGACAGACAACTATATGATGACCTTGACTTCACCCTCATGTAGTCTGCCAAGCACACAGTGCGCTCTAAATGTAGGGCTACACTTCACACTCTCATCCAGCTTTGACCTTTCTAGTATCGTCTGTGCTACCAGACAAGAAGCGGCTGATAATGATGCCTACAGTTCCTAAACAACTCATACAGGCAAATGGAAAAGGAGCTACTGAGACAATACTCTTGTGAGGCCTGACATTGAAGCATAATTCATTGCTAAATTAAGTGTTGACTGCGATTCTAAGGAATATCTTGAACATATGTAGGTGCATTGAAGTAAAGTAGAGGTTTTTGCAACCTTTCAGTATTACAATTAAAATGAGATGGAAGTATTAGAGTTTAATCAATAGGCACAGAGTAAATCAATTACCCCAAGTAATTCTGATGATTAAAAGGGAATAGATCTTTTCAAAATAAATGTCAGTTTTGCTGCTACCGATGGATAAGATTGCCCCACCGCTCCCGAGCTTGAAAGTAAATGACAGTTCAATTCAACTGACTCATGTAATACAGTTGGAATCCTGCTAAATAATTCCTGTGTTTACGAGATGTAATCTGCTTGGATTTTTTTTTGGTAGTGCCTTTTTTTATTAATATTTATTATGTATTATGTAATGTTGTTAAATTAATTCCGACATGCTCCGAGCTTGATATTAGGACATGCAATATGCCCATGAGTTAATAATGCACAATACAGTCGTGCAATATGTCTGTCATGTGTTGGCAGCACTCTAATTGCTACCCATTTCCAAACACCTGATTCATATTCAGCAGATTGTCATTGCTGAGATATGAGATCAATTTGAGACTTGATACCTCAAGGCAATGGAAATAATGAGACACCCTCATGAGCACTAGCTTTTTATGTAAGGCTTTTGAAACAGCAAGGTGTCCTTTTCCTCTCACTGAAAACGATCACAGTGATTTTGCTACCTGTCATAAGCAAAAAAAACATGTTCCACTTTGAAGACATTGGTGTCACAACACTGGGTCCTTGACACATGCATAAATTGTCAGAAAAATATTGCCAGAATATCGGGCAAATCATGAAGCTTGTCTTTTATATTATAATATATCTATCTATATATATATATATATATATATATATATATATATATATATATATATATATATATATATATATATATATATATATATATATATATATATATATATATATATATATATATATATATATATATATATATATATATATATATATATATATATATATATATATATATATATATATATATATATATATATATATATATATATATATATATATATATATATATATATATATATATATATATATATATATATATATATATATATATATATATATATATATATATATATATATATATATATATATATATATATATATATATATATATATATATATATATATATATATATATATATATATATATATATATATATATATATATATATATATATATATATATATATATATATATATATATATATATATATATATATATATATATATATATATATATATATATATATATATATATATATATATATATATATATATATATAGTCACATGTATATATACGCACACATGTATATTTGTCTATATATATACATACACACATACATTAGTTTGAATTGCAAGGGTCTGTATTTTTATTTAGAGGGGACAGCTAACGGTCTCAGTGGGGAAGCATTATGACCACACTTTATGCCTCTGTAGGCAGGATAAAGGATGTTGGAACAAATCCCCAGATACACCTCCCAAAATGTGTTTTTTTTCCCCATGAATCCTTCTCACTTTCTGTATGAAAATGCAGCTTTGGCAGCATGAGCTCATTCCCTTCCAGTCTTTGAACAGCTTGTGCGCCCTGGGCCTGTCCCAGACGCTTCATTTAAATTTATTTATTTATTTATTTGTTTCTCCCTCTCGTCTGCTTGTCTTTACACTGGCGATGAGCAGGCTGTTGCCTTTGAGCAAACTCCAGCGAAAGAAATCCCGTGAGGGAAATGGGCCAGCAAGACACATAACAGATAGGAGGCTATATGTGAGCAATGTAATAGATGCTTTAGATTAGTCATAGGTTTATATATGGTTGAATACTAGACACCTAATGAGACCTATTCATTTTCAGGAAGTATCATTCCCATCAAAACAGCAGATGCTCTAACATGTGTGCAATATAAAATATCTGATGACTTAGAAAGGACAGCCATTGCATTAATTTCTCTGCAATGCAGTGATGGCAAAGGTTCTACTGGTGATAAAGACAAAGGGATTCTTAAACAATAAAATGATAATGGCGCATAGACTCCTCAAAGCCTCATGAATTAAAAAAAAATGAAAATAAATATAAGCATGAACAACATTTTGATGTTTAACACTATTCCATCTATCAAAATGGTACTTGATGGATTGCCTGTATAGTCATCATCTAAATTTGTCAGTTATATTTGGTCCTGATTTTGGTGATTCATTTGTCCTTTAGTAAGGACATTCATTTTATTGCTTCAGCTACAACAGCAGGCAGAAGCAAGTTTATGTAAAGGTATTAGTTAGCGTCCCATTGGGAGCCATTGCCCACATAGCAGACTGACAGTTCTTGTTTTAATGTGTACACTTAGGTGTCTCAACAGCTTCTTTTCAATTTTGGTGGCTCATACCCACTGGTGGATTATTTCAATTAGGCCTGGACCAAAAAAAAAAAGTTTAATGTTGAGGTTATCATTGATAAAAAAAAGTGCCAAATTAGTGTCATTGCTGTTGGGAAGTTTATTGAAATTTAATTTCTCCTAGTGAGGGAAAAACAATGTTTATCCAAAATGGTGTACATAGCTGGTAAGGTGGAAATTTTGGAAAATGTAATAGTGCAAATCAAAAATATCCCTTATGAAATAATAATCATCAGTCTGTGCCAATATTTGCATTAATGCAACAATTAAAGATGCATAATACACCTATTGACAAGAACACCAATCTGTCTTGAAATGAGCCTCATGAATTGAAGATAAAGTCATTGAGGGAATTTGGCATAGCAAAGAGACATCAATATTCAAATGAATATTAACAAACATGTGAAAACTTGTTAAGATAATTTCCCTAAAAGTGGAGGCAACAATAGCAAGCTCGCTGAGACATGATGGTGTGATATAAGATTGTGTTTCTATGACTCTCAGGACTAGTGGATAAAAGGGATTAATGATATTTTTTTCCTAAGAAAAGGATCAAATGTCATTTATGGTCCTTCAGAAATAGCGTCACACTTTCAACTTTAAGCTCTCATACAGCTTAAAAAGCTGCCATGCAGGCTTACTGCTGTGTGACCCAGTCACTTGGGTATCCATTGGTTACATTTACAGTCTCACACTTTGGGGAACGAAAGGACGATCTCAAAGCACAAATCAACTAGAAACTCAATGTTGTTAATTATCATTTTTTTTGTTTTAATTTCATGAAAATCAGAAGAGAATAACAGCAACTTCTAATTTGTTTGCAGGCTGTTTGCTGCAACGACTATGAAGATTAGTCTACATAAGGGCAAGCCTAAACAGAAGAAAACAACCCATAAATCAATTAGGTAAGTCCTATATATGTTCTTTATATTGTGCTGTTTCAGGAAAGGATTACTTTGTTGCTGTTGCTGAATGTGATAATAATGGCACAGAACAATTAAATACATGGGAGGGCTCAAATAGATTTCTTTCGAGCAATGAAGCTAAGAGGATTTTTATCGCAAGCTTTACAAAGTCTCACAATATTTTCCTCTCCCCTTTGCACTATACACTGTTCAAAATAAATAAATAAACAAAGTAGAGCATATTTAATGATATATCAAAATATTACGGACGTAATACTGATTTTGCAGTATGTATGCAATTGTAGGGTCATTTTGAAGATATTCTTCCAAAAATAAGAACTCAGTTTTTAAAAGAACTGCTGAAAACAAGTCAGTTCTGAATCTCTGAGACTCTTTAGGACTGATTTTTTATAAAGTTTTTGTTTTAGGTAGGTTTGAAATGGAAATTGTTGTCACGAGCCATAGCCCAGTGTGGCTTATTACTTGAACTCATTTTTTTTTCTTATTCATTCAAATATGTCACTGTTATTCACCACGCTCGCCTAATCCTACAAATGATTGGTTTGAATTTGACCTCTTTACCCGGCGACAGAAGTTGGCATCCTTTTTAAAATGTGAGTCACTTTTGAAATTTCATTTTCAAGGCAATTATGCCACTAGCTTGTGGGTGTTCAGTAATATGCAACCCGCAGTGACTGTGATGAAAGCTTACCTGCTCTAATATGGTGTTGATCCTGCCCACCTCACAGTCAATCACAAAACGTTTTTCCTGCCTCCTGTCCATCTCCTCGATGATGCGTTTGAACTCCGCCGCATCCGTGGTGATACTGACGGAGCGAGCGGTCACCTGCCAATTGTTGGCCACTGCCGCCTCCATAATGGCCTGCAGTATGGAGAAGCCTGAAAAGAAAGAGACAGTCAGTCATGACCCAGAGGATTAGACAGTGACAAGGCTGGCACACCGCAAGAGTTTGCCAGAATTGAGTGGCTGCTAATTTATTCTAGAGAGGCTTCCGCTTGAATCCAAAGGTTAAAGGGTATCTCATTACAATCTAAAATAGCATTCAGAAGTCCCACTGGAATATTGTATGGAGCCTTGGCTTTGTACAGCACCGAGTCAGTGTGTGCTGATCTACATTAGCATATTGAAAAGGCAATATAATGAAGTGAAAAGAGGGGAGTTATATCACCATATTATTAAAAGATCAGCGGGTGATGTTATTGCGCTTGGCAATCAATTGAATTATGGCATTTAGCTCAGCGACATGCTAACGTTGACACATCCTGCTTAGTGTCTCCTTGAAAAATTGTTCCAGTTAATATTGGAAATATGAAGACATGAAATATTTACATAAGCGGATGTGAAATATTTTCGTTTAACAGATTATTCAAAAGCACATAAGTGATGATCCAGTCACGTAGTTAACTGTGCAAGGACAAATCAAATATAAAAAGGACCAACTATTCATCTATCTGCAATGTAAAAGAACAAGATGACAATTAGATCAAGTTAAAGGGAGTTGAACACATAGTTGTGACCCTATACAAATCTACACTATCGAAAGTTGACTCTCTGCAGGACCCAGTGTTGTTATTTCATATCATCTAATTTCCTGAACCGCTTCCTCCTCATTGGGGGGGGGGGGGGGGGTGCTGGAGCCGGTGGTCAGTCGATTGCAGCATTGTTGTAATAAAGCACCTCAAAAACAGCATTTCACATATAGCCTTTTGTGAGACATTGCTACCAAATGAGGTGTTTTTCCAACTAT
Organism: Stigmatopora nigra; assembly: GCF_051989575.1. Lineage (NCBI taxonomy): Eukaryota > Metazoa > Chordata > Actinopteri > Syngnathiformes > Syngnathidae > Stigmatopora > Stigmatopora nigra. The sequence continues at coordinate 10,076,551 of NC_135521.1, forward strand.
TTGAAAGTCTGCATGTAGTGATATAAATATAGGAAAATGTCATGTGTTGCAGGTGATTGTTTAGCAATTAAGTGTTATGCAAATGACACTGGAAAGCTGTGGCCAAAACTTAGTTTGCGTCATGACTTTTTTGCCTCCTTCACTGTGAGTTATTTTTCTGCAAGGCCTTATCTAAATAAACAGGCAGCCAACAAACAACCTCAGAGACCATGGAAAACAGAAATTCTTCCATTCTCCACTTCCCCCCTTATTTTGCAGTCCTTCCGAATGGCCAAGTAACCTTTTCTTTAGAACCAGCATTTGTAAGCACTCTGAGACTGGTGCTCAGTGTGTGTCTGCCCTTCTGATGTGCCTCCTGCACTGCAGCAAATAGTCACATCCTCAGCATATGACCTTTTGGTGAGTATAGCCAAGACCGACTGTGAGTGTGTCATCTGTCCCAAAGAGCAAGGGTGCTCCCTCTGGAGACACCTGCTTGTCAGAAACCAAGGTTATCTTGCAACTGGTTGTCAGCTCATGTTTATAGGCAGCATATTGGTCTTATTATTGTTATTATTATTTTTATAGTGGCTGCATGAACAGGTGCACTTATCGTCCCTTGACAATTTTCTGGACACATTGATAGTTGAACAGATTATGGAGGAGTTCATGATAACCATTTATAGTTTCTGGTTCAACTTTATAGTAAGTTATTTATATAGAATTTGATTTGTATAGCACCACTGCATTGGGAAAATAGTAGTCTAGTGCCACACTATTTTCATATTGGTGGGAGAGTAGATGTGTAAATGTTGGTGACTTTTATGTACATCCATTTAGCAGACTTTATCCATTATTCCCTTTAAGAGTAGAATATTTGTCTCTGGCCCTCTACTTAAGAGAAGGACAAAATGTTTTTTTTCATTTGGATGGTTAATGCGTGGCTAATTTGAATAGGCTGTTTACTTGAACTTGGCCAGGGCCAGTAAAGCTGAAATCATTTTTTTTTTTTTTTTTGGCTAAAGCCTTCCTCCTCAATCACTGATTTTTCTGATCATAGGGTTCACTGACTCTGTTCACTTATTTATGTATTAAGCTCAGGGCTATGTAAACTTATTAATATTTTTTTTGAATCAATTGCAAATGGGTCAGAGTCAAAACAACTCTAAACTTATGTTTAGTAGTGAGATGAAATTGTCTGATGAACCTTTTCTGAAGTGTCACCCTTCCCATGAGCATAGAGGTAGCAGCAGCAATATTCCATGTGCTAAACTTCCTCCCATCTGTGATACCTACAGCCAAAGTTGCAAAGTGACAATTTGAATAACATGCATGTATTATTCATATACCTGAGGCAAACGCTCAGAACCTCACCAACCTCGAACCAGCTGGATAGCATGGCAGGCTTCCCAGCGCTAAAAGCTTCTCACATTAAGAGATGTCATGCAGTTTAACTGGGTTAAAATACTCTCTGGTGGGTTGGGGTCCATTGAGTAAAGGGCTGGTAAAGGCAAAAGGATCAATGAACCATTTTTTCACCTTCATAATCACAGTGTATGACTTAATAAGCAAATCATGTGTGAAAATGCATTGTTAACAGAGTATTAGACTTGGCAATTTGTTTGCTTTTACTTTCCTGTGTTAGATTTATTATTGATTAATGTATAGTTCTTTCACATTTTCAAACAGAAAGTTAAAAATAAAAAAAAAACTGTAAACTAATAGTTCTTACTGTAATTATGCAAACTAAAATATGATTAAAACCCATACAAAAAGGGGGCAAGTTATTTTACTGTGCAATTATCATTCATTCATTGTGCATTATCATTCTTTTTTATTTTTAATTACATAGGCTTTGTTTGTTCCAATCATTTAACCCTAAGACATTTATATCGTGTGACACAGTACAAGACAGTTAAGTATTAGTGCCAGGCTGTGTGTCATATCGAAGCACACAGAATCAGGCCTGAAGCGTAAAAAAGGGAATTTTTTTATTGGGCGTGTTAACAGAAAAAAATTGACTTTGATGACTGTAACTGCATAACTTCAGACGCTATGTTTTTTCCCCACTCAGTGCTTGGTTGTTTCCTTAGTCAGACCATGCAAACTTATCATCAAAGCTGAACCAAGAAGTGTAGGCAGGCAATGTGTATGAGTGTCTAATCTGAATGTGTGAACGGGCACATTTGTAGCACTACCTGGGAGTTCAGTTGCTTTTTAAATCCTCAACACCCACTTGGAACAACTCTGGCATAGGTGCATATACACTGAAGTGATGGCAAGAAACTCAATCATTTCCCTTTTAAACCGATATCCCGACATAGTAGTCTGCAATCAAATCTTGTCTGAGCCTTGTGACGCTAGGCGCGCATATAAATCAGTCTTGTTGTGGTGGCAAGAGCAGTCCTCGTCTTTGCCTGCGAGTCGGATTTTAACAGGATGACTTTTGAAACGTCACCCGTGGCGGCTCAGATGTAATTGAATTGCATCTAATCTCATTGCCCGGCTTCTCTGGTTCCTTGCTTCTCATTAGGGTTGGACGTGGGGTGTCGCAGGCCTCTATCTCCTGCACACTTTCCTTCTCGACCCTCTTACATATTGCACAGTTGACCCAGGCTAACTAGGAAATTAGAGAACCATATTGCCCATTTCTCCAGGTGGACACTTTACCTACTGAACACTATCAATTCATTGTCCAGATAGAAAGCCCACTAATCCTAAACATAATCTACTACGAATCCACTTAAAACTAATAAAATTGGAAGGCAATTTAAATGCTGGACTCTAGTGCACATCTCGTCTGACTTGACTTCCTACTACTTTCACGTACTGTAATTTTGATAGGGAAAAGTATTTAGTAGTACCCCAAAAAAATCTACACTAATATAGGATAAGCTAATTATTTACTACGTACAAGTAGTTGAAGAGCAATTCAAATGTTAAGATGCCAATCAGGCAGATGCCTTACAATAAAAAATTAGTTATTTAGTTCTTTAAATTCCCAAGTTTTCACCACTGAATTTATATCATAAACAATACCAGCATTGTCTCGCTGTTATTTGAGTGAACCAAAATAAATAGTTACTTCTAAACACTATTTGGAGCCTGCTGATTCTTTGCCTTATAGCTAAATATGCTCACAGCATTCAGTTAATATCCTCTCCAATCTTTGCACAGTTGAGAATAGAATATTTGGCTTCGTAAATCTTCATGAACTCTATACTGTAATTAAATACAATGGTTGTAAGTATAAGTAAAATTTTGGAATTTCAGCTAAGAATGTGTTTAAGGGAAACATACTAGTTAGGCAGCTAGACATGTACAAACTATTTTAAAAGACCAGTACATTTTTCATCATTCTAGTTTCCTAACCACTTGCAGACCACACCTAGAACTGGGTGCATTACACAAAAAGGGAAACAACAAATTTTAAGTCATTTGAATTCACAGGAGTGTGAAGTAAAAGAAAAAGTATCCGGCAAAGTATGAGGCCAAGACTTTCATGTGGTGTATACAGTGGGTCTCTCACCAAAACACTTTGGCTGCCAAGTGTGCTAATCAAAAAGACAGCACATGTCAAATCAAACAGAAGCAGCGTGTTGTTTGGACCCACAGAGAGGAGAGGAATATCCACCCACAGACTTAGTAAAGCACCACCATCTCCTTCTGCTGGATTTTCTTTCCTTCTTTGTACTTAGAAGCACATAAATGTGGCTCCAGTATATGTGTATGTATATATTTGTGGTATTGGCAAGTGAGCTAGTTTGACGAAACTGAAAGTGGAGCAGAAATGAAAAGATTTGTGCTCTTGATATACATTAAATATGTTGTTTCCTCCTCCTATTTCATCCAATAGTGCAAAATTCAAATGAGCTTTTGAACTCAAAGCTTTCCTGGAATGGAGACAAAGACTCCAAGCAGCGATTTCATGGCGACTAGAGCTAGTGTTGAGTAGGTGGTGGAATAGTTTTATGCCAGCTTCGCCTGTAAAAAATTGGAAAAGCATCGGGCTTCATTGTGTGATCGTAGTGACAGACAACTCTGTCTCTCTATCTCATCTTTATTTTTAAAGGCAATGGAGGCTTTCATTTCAAGGGGTAATAGTGTGCTGCTTCCTACAAGTTGAACTCTCTGAGCAGTGTTTCCAGTTTGGGCACAAATAAAGAGAAACAGCAGTGATCCATGACCTCATTCATATTTCCTTAATACTATTTTTCATGTGCATTTTATGGGCCCGCTTGACGTGCCCTTTCTTGTCAGCATGTAAAAGCTGATTTCATTCTCCTGATGCATGCATAATTTAGTTGTTATTAAGCAGGCGTGAAGGAGAAGGAGAAGGCCATTGTAGCAGACGATTCATATGTTTGTGCAAAGTCTCAACTGGGATCATTTGATGAGCCATTATAGAGGCTGGGATGAAGCTGCTTAATGCAAGGAACATATTCTGCAATGTGTATGGATCCCATGACACATTACATATCATTTCACTAAACTAATTCAACAAAGACGGATTCCTTTGCGCTGGGTGACTGTAATTAGTTAATATCTGAGATTTTATCCATTTTGCAATCTAGTTCTAATTCTTGCAGTCAAATAGCATTCATTACTTCCTTTTATTGTCGGTTATAATGAAATTTCCCATTTCACACACAATCAGCAGAGAACCATAACACTTAAACCTCCAAGGCAGACTTAACTTTTTTTGAGGAGCAACTGGTTTTTCAGTTTGTTATATACATTTCAAATATTAACAGTTAAGCACCTATCTATATGAATACTTTTTGTCACCGGTGGAAGCAGTGTAGCCAGGGAAATAAGTCATTCAATTTCATTATTTTAATGGTATCGTCCTGAATTTACTATTTATAAGTGGTTTTATGAAAGATCTTTGCAGTGCCAATTTCATATTTTTGATAGATTTTCTTTATTCTTCAGAAAATCCCACCAATATGGTACCCAAATGAGGTTGATTGGTAAACAGGATTTGTTTGATACAGCCTTTGTTAATGATTGCTTATAGATTGTAGTAGTGTACCGAATAAAGTGTGCACTTGTACATAAACCTGGAAAGGAAAATATCAACGATAGAAATGAAAGCAACATGAAAAAGCCTTTCGGGCTAAAAACAACAGTTTCATGTGTCTCTCTGAGAGTTTAATCAATGGATTGTGGCCAGTTCAGTCCATGCGCATACCTTGTTTACAACACTACAAGCGATGGCAAAACAGTGCGATCAAATTATAGCGCAGACTTGATGTGTTGGGCCATCAAAGGCATCCAGGAGAGCATAGGGAGCCATTTATCGCTTGACTGTTTAAGCAACATAGGCAGCAGTCTCTGGATGGCCAATTAGAGGCTTTATACAAGATGAAGGTGTAAGGTTGGCTAGCGTATGTTACAGTCTCTCAGTATCTGATTGCTTTGTTTCTTTCTTTCTATTCTGCATGGTAGAAAAGAGAAGCTAAATACATGTGGTCGTCCATTTATCCCATTCACAGCCTATTGGTCTTGCTGGCACGTCTCTCTGCCAACTCAGCCAGAGCCTATTTATCGTGCCTGCTTGTTTAACACTTTGTCAACAGCATGTTACTAGTGTGGTCAAAAACAAACAAAAGAACCGTCTTATTTACAAAATTATGTTCATCATCACACACCAGTGGACTTAAATCCCACTTCAGTACCGATTGAGATATAACTCAATGGATTAAGTGTGAATTTCCTGCCTTCCCCTAATGTCTATGGTGTATTTGCTCTGCATGACCACTCAATATTGAAACGTAACCTCTACTATCCCCGTGAAACATATTCTCCACACCTGCAAATGTTATTTAGTAACGACATAACAATCAGTAAAGAATGTGTATTTAACTTGACAGTTAAATGGAGAGACTTGTCCTTTGGAGTTCTATTTAATACTATATTGTTTTGAATTTGGTCAACCTTGGAGATTTTTACTGTCCTTGCCAATGGAGGATCGGTGTCTGAGATCGAGACAGTCCTCGCTAGTATGATGTCACTGTGGTATTCAACCCTGACATTTTGCCATGATTTGCTGTGGCTGCAGTCAAGACAGATGGCCAAAAATGTGCTTTATGAGTTCCCAGTCACCTTGATTATGTTTTTGTCAGTCGAATGATTTGCTTTTGAATTCCCAGCAATGGTTTGCACCATATAAGAAAATGCTTCCAGGCATTCTAGAGGCATGCTTCCGGATCAAATAATAATGGCAGAAGAAAACCATTGACTCAGCTGTTATTTGTGTGAGAATGATTTATAATAAGCAGCTCATCCCATCTAAAAAACACTTGTCACAAGAGTGGTAAATGTCATTTTTCAGCAATGCTATGCAGGCATTTCAGGCTTAAGAGGTTACGTAATTGTTTTTACTATAGTTGGGGAATAGACAGTTTGCATTTCAAAATCCAATTGGGGTTGGAGAAAAAAAACACGGTCATTACCATAATGCTACTAAATAGAACATTGTGAAGTTTAGGGTTAACGGAATGGGCAATGTTGAAGTCTTATATATTTGAACATTGACTTTCATTGAAAACATCATATGATGTTGGCATTCTACAGTTCATTTTGTCAGCTTTGAGTGATCACAGTTGGTTCAAGTTATTGTTGGTGAACATGCCAAATATCTAAGCCTTAGGAGTATTAGAAATGTTTCTGGTATAGCAGTTGAGTCATAATGACAAAATCACATAAGGATATTGTCAAGGTAGCTAGGAACAAAGAAACAGAGTGACTCATAAACCAAGTTGGGGTGAGATTGCTGAATCAGGGGTTGATTGTGCCCAAGAGAGACAATAAAGTCTGTAATCATCTGTCTCTGCTGCACAGAACTGGCAATTATCTGTCCATACCTGACCACCCCCACAATATCTAGCAGCACCCTTGTCAGCTCCTGTGTTTGCAGAGGAAATTGGAAAGGATGACAAAAACTGGAAAATAAAAGGAATTTGGCTTATTATAGTATTTTATTTTAGCAAATATTAGTGGTAATATGTATTAGGATATGGAATCTTACTCTGTACACTCTGTCAATTACCCAAAATAAAAGAAACATAGTCCCAAATAAGACGATATAACAAATTCGACTGAGCTTCAATTTGCTTTCCATGTGGGTGCTATATTACAGCGTCTGCTTTCAAACAGCTGTCTGATATTGGCATTCGGTGCACAAATTTACCTCCATTTGCCCAGAGTACATCTGAGCTTGACGCAAACGAGCCATCACTTTGTGGCTGAGAGAGAGCACTGCGCTAGGCCTAAAAGCATTTTCTGTCGGCCAAATAGCAGCTCCAGATAAAAGCATGGCTGTAATTAATCTTCTCTATTGACTGAATAAAACCTTTGGGTCGGACTAGGAGAGGGGATGTTATTTATTATTGGTCCTTGTTTACTTTTGAAACTGGAGCGTTTAGACAATAATTGAACATTCGCCTCCATTACCAGAGGATCAAGGTTTTTGCTAATATGACCCAAATCATTTCTTTTTTTTTACATGTTGATGGGGACTTTTTATTTTTATTTTTATTTAATATCAAATCAGACATAACATCTTTGGGTATATATTGTTTCCTGGCAGTAATCATGCTTTGTTTTTGAGAGATATTATATATAATTGCATCTCTCATGTGGTTATAGTTTGTAAAGGTGTAAAAATAGAAAATACAATAAGTAAATTCTAAATAATATCTAACAGTTTGTTCTTTTGGTACCGTATATATAATAATAATAATGTTCTACCATATGACTGTAAATTATCAAAATCTGCTTCATAGTTTAGCTGGTTATTGTTACTAATACTAATGTTTGACTTATGTATACATTGTTGCATTCAATGTGTTTGCATTTCACATTGATATACCATCCAGATTATTATTTTCTTTTCTGATTTTAACTTCAAACCAAAGTTTTAAAATTGACACTTCCAACTAGAGATACCTTTTGATTTGATTTTAAAAGGCCCAAACAAATTAATCTGAATAGTGATTACTAAACAAAAACAACCAATAAAACAAGCTATCAAAAGAATAGCTTGGGTGTCACTTTAGACAGAAGTGTATGTCCATATTAGCAGGGGAGTTGCACTTGGTGATGAGAGAATGTGCAGACTCTGTCACATCTGTCTACTTGATGAGCCAAGTGTCAAAGCCCCCCAAAGAGCTGGATGGAGTGCATCAATAAACGACTTTAATCCCCTCCTGGGGCCAATGTCCTCCCACTAATAAGGGATCGTCTTACACTGCGGGCAGCCAGGATCGCGGTAAAAGTGGTTTGGCATGGGCTCCTGCACGGGGCGCTTGACTGTACATGGGGACTTGTCTGGACACAGGTAACTGGCTGTAAATCACACACGCCTGCTGTTGCCTTAATTGCCAGACTGAATTGGTGTTTTGTTTTCCCCTTCTCACGTCCCCCCTCCTTCTGTGATGCCCTCTGGTCCCTCTACTTTCTTTATACTAAGTGTCCGGCATCACTCTCACTCAACCTCCTCCTTTGTTTTTGTTTTCCAACCGCCTCGTCCCTCATCTCTCCGCTTAGGCATGCCCTCAGACACGTAGAGGAGGTATAACGGTGGGGATGGCGGCGGCTGTGCTGAAGGACGTGTGGGTTGCTCGGATCCGCGGGGAAGAGCCGATGAATGTTCTAGTCAGAGTGACCCTAATTAACCACGCATTATCTGCAGTCTTGAGCTGTGGATTAAGGCCCTCAGCTGAGAAACAGACTAGAAGACCCAAAGACAGACTTCTTAACCTGCCTCAAAGCAAAAACTAGCAGAGCCGGGTTGATGAGGTGAAAGACAGAAAGGGCCGATGGGGATTTAGTGTGCTTGAAGCTTATCTACTAGTTAGAACTACGAACAAGTAACATCTCATCTCAAATCCCTGTGATTGTCAGGAAACATATGCAGCTGCAGAGTCTGCCGCATTCATTTTGTTTCCCCTGAAAGACAGAATGGTTTCGTCTGTTGTTGAATGAACATGTCCCTCCCTGATTCTCAGGTGCTGAAGTTTCAGTGGGAGCGGATCATTATTCTGTTGTGAGATAATGAGCTCCTTTTCCTCATCTGACATTAGAAATCCCGCTGAAATGAACACTTTGAGCGTGTTGACAGGCTGTCCTAAAAATGAGGCTCCGCTGCATTAAAGCAAGAGTCTATTGTCAGCAAGGCAATTCCATCCGAGAACAAAACAAAGCCTTCATCGATGCAGTACAATGGGCGGCAGCTACAAGCAGGCAGTGACTCTGATTTCGAAAAGGAAAACGTTTTAGAGGCAGATGTGACATACCTCATTTCCCATGACAGATGATCCACTATCAACATGATTAAACAGACGATTAACTGACACAAACCAGCCAACTGTTCCAAGTACCCAAGATTATTGCTCATGAGACACAATTCCTTCAAGTGATATGTGTTAATACGAGCTGCTGATTTATTTGTCCTGATTTACATAACATAGCACTATTGTATACATTCGAGCTGTGTTATCACTTCAGGCATTACAGGCCTCTTAGAGAGTATTACGCGGTACCCTCTGCTTGCTCTTGTGTGCAGATGCTATTCTGAGCCAACGCAGCATTTATTGTGTCACTGAGGGGTAAAACAGTATTGCACGTGTATGCTTTAAATTGCATCACAAGATGAATTTTAGGGAACAATTTGTCGTGGAGTTAGTTTAAATTTAAGTAACACCATTCATCTACTCCCAAAGAAAGATGGGTTTGTAATACAACACGGGGTTAGGACTGCATTCCTGACTTTGTAGACCATTTTGAAGTATAGCAGTTAATTGGATCGCAGAAATAGTATACAGACGAAAAGAAAAAATGGCTTCATTTTTCACAAACATTTGTCTTCCCACTTCCGTTGTGTGCTCAGAAGAAAAATAATTACTGTGTTCTTCCTTTTTTTTGCTCCATCAGTTGGGTTTACGTCTTATACTCATGTGCGACATATGTTTCTCTTTTCATTTTGACAGCCGTAGGAAGAGCACTCTAGGCGTACTTTCTACTTACAGTCGGTAGTGTTGTTCAGAAGCAATGCTGTAGATGAAAACTTTAATACATTTGTTTGTGATGTGGAGTGAGATTGAAAGTGTATAACTAAGTTGTGTTAGTTAGGCTGTAGTTACGTATAGTTATTTATTGTCATTACTATAACATATATATATATATATATTTTTGGGCCTATAAAAAATAAACTTGGACCAAATAATGTGACATAATACAGTGCGACTTAAAAAAAACGCAATTTGGTTCTGGGATACATTCCTTTGCATTTATATCACATATAGGCACACTACTTATTTTGGTAAAGTGTTGGAATCAGTTTAAAATTTTGTCACGCTGTTCCAAAATGCATGTCTTTAATCAAAGTGCTTAATGAGGCAAGCTGGTCTTTTCTTGGCCTTTGTGATTAGCAGTCAAACAGATTTGTAAGCGGTGTATGTCATCAAGTTGTAAAACTCAAATGTCAAGGGTAGATGACAGGGTGTTGTGTGACTATTTTTCTTGGTTGTCCCTTACCTCGGTCTGTGTCATAGAGGTAGACAAACTTCTGCCACTTGTAGTGGGAAATCAGACTTAAGACTGCTCCTCGGAGTGCAGGACGCATCTGGATGACAAACTGAACCTCATTGTCGATGGGGTAACTAGGCGTGACAAAGGAGGTATGCAGGGCTCCGCAGAATGACGTCAAGGTATTCATTGACTTCTTGTCGTAGAATCCGAAGATGGCATACACTCCCCGAGAGAACTGGGAGCAAACTGCAAGAGAAAGAAGTGGCATGAGCGGATTAAGGCTTGTGTCAGCACAAATTCTGTATGCACATTTAAAAACTTGTGCCTCATCACTTCAGGCACTAAACGATCGATTGGGTCATTTGAACATCCACTAATAGCCAATTAAAACTGGGTGTGACTGTCGCTGCCCCTCGATACACTTGATAAGCATTGGCAGCATTTTCTGGCTACTACATACACATTAAAATTTACATTTTTTTCTCCCCAACATTGAACAACTCCCCATTGCCTGTCTTTCTGCAACCTCCTAGGAAAGTCTTTTGGTGCCTGAAGTGAAAGCAGAATTCCCTCGTTAATGAACTCACGTGGTGCATTCACAGCAACATTTGCTCTGTTTTGCTGTAACAAATCCAAGCCCCCCTAAGGAGGTTAAAAATGTAAGTGTGTACTTGGTGACACATTCACATTTGTCTGTGCATTCTTCTTGCAGATATATTTTCATGACGTCTAAAACCGCTTCCTAATATTCGCACTACAGGTGTGTTTTCTTAGCCTTTCACCAACTAAAGCTTGCTTACTCTGATTTACCTTCAAGCGCTCCCTCTGGGTAATGAAGCATCCCAAGTAGCAGTAAACACTGAATATTTCACTGCAATGGTCGGATGTTAGGACGGGTCGTTACATCGTGTCACATTAAACAACACTGTTAAACATCGGCGCCTGATTGCGCCGCAGTTAGCCATTCAAGTTGCACATCAAATGCTTCTCAATCTAAAGATTGCTTTTTGGATGAGATACGTGAGCCTCAACTGGAATCTGTCCATCTTAAATATTGTGACTGTGTATTTTTTACCTCTACTGCAATCAAACAGTTCAATCAGTTTTTGTCTTACCTATTCAAGGTGAGTCCACAGTTGGCATGCTGATGCTCAGGAGAACACATTTTGAGTTCTTTAGCATGATTACTTTACCAATGACCAATCTTATCAGTTCCAGGACTTTGCTCATCCTCTGTAATTCCCATCCGTGACTATCTCTCCTATTGCAATCGCGGTGTATCAACTTCAATAACTCCATCAAGTAGCACATAGGAGAAGTGAATCAACAGATAGATAACAGTATTGTCACTAACAGTAACTTATTTTCTGCAGTGAATGGAAACCAACATTTTCTACGTTCCCGCTTAACTTGGCCCAGTTCTGACAGAGCCTGCCCTGAGGGACATAGTCTGCCACACCATCCACCTGTCCTTCTGCTTATTGGGTTGAGCTTTCAATGCGGCTGATCTTCAATTACAGGTACTGTGTTTGATAGTGACAGTGCCACTGTCTTGTTGTAGTAGAAAAGTTTGTGATCCCAAGGGTGATGAACATTTTTGAAAGGTGTGCCAACATTCTGGCTAAGTTTAAAGGAACCAAGTCTTGGCATATATAGTTATGGGGCCATATACAGTTCACAATATTCAATTCCACTGATCAGATTCCTTAAATGCTTTCCACCTTTTTCCCACTTATTTATCAAATTATTCAAATCAAAAGATTATACAGTAATTTTATTATATTCCTTAAACTTATTAATATTTTCTTGAGTTCAGAGGTACACTGATAGGATGTACTAAAGTCACAATCATGCAGAATGGAAAACATATACTTCAGAAAGTACTACCGTTTAATTAAAAAAAAAAACTTGCATGATACGTTGCCTGAACACTTCAAATTGTCCGTAAATGGGAACATGAACGGTTCTTTCTCTGCATTCCTGCCATTGGCTGGCAATCACATTTCCTCAGACTGTACCTCGCCTCCCACTGATATTCAGCTGCAATCGCCTGCAGCATCGACTGCCGCCCCATCTTTGTGTGTAAAAGTAGTACCAATTAATAATAACCACATAGTCTAAGCAATTGTGCCAACATTTGGGAGTTCATTAAATACTAAATCTGTCACCAACAGTGGCCCAATTTGATGAAGGATGAATCTAATTGCCCCGCAATAATATCCATCCATTCCACTACTCTGGCTACAATTCGACTGCAACACACTGAGTGGACAGATATCTCCAAAGAAACTTTTGTTACTTTGGAATGACTTTAAGAGATTGTTAGGAATAATTTAATACATTTTAATGTTAGTTATATAAGACATTGAGCGCGTCTGTTAGTGTTTATGTCAACAGAACAGGCTCTGAAACCCTCCTGGGAGTGGCAATGACAAATTGTCATTTCCCTACTGTGAGCAAGGAACACATAATAATTCCAGATATGCAGATCATTAATGTTTTCGACTGATTCGTTTTGGTGATGGGGGAAGAAAAGAAAACAAAAACAAAAATGAAAACCAAGCCCAAAATTGCCGGCATACACATACAGCCGTCATCACGGCCATTTTTTTCCAATGTATATAACCCAAGCTATACTTGCACCTTTGCCATCTAACATCCTTTACTATATTGTACACCTATAGTAAGGATGGGATGCTATTAATAGACTTCAAGCGCTGTTAGTGTTGCACTACATACAATTAATGGAAGCCATGGTATTGATTTTCAATGAAGTCAGCGTGTGCATGCACCTTTTGTTTTCTTACTCTTATCCACTAACGAGCTCCAACACACGCTGGGCTTAACGGGTGTCAGCATCCTGCAGACAGCATTAAAAGCAACTTTGGAGAGCCCTTAAATTGGGACTAGCAATGTTGTTGATCACTGGCCCTTAAGCAAATGTGCCATCTTGTCATTAAGAAAAAAAATGTCTCTTACTTTGACCAGGGACTTTGAAACAAACAATTGTCAACAAGGTGCTGGTTTTCCTATCTTTTTCAGAAAGGAAAGCACAATGTATATTTCAGCCATCTTTTTTCAATGCTAGCATACTTAGGGTTGGACTGAAGTTGTGGTTAGTCAGTCACGTAGTACACACTTACCAATCAAAGAAGTAGATAAGGTTAATTAGGGATCAAAAACTACACTGATTGGTCACAAGAATGAAGCAATGTTAATGACGTGCATATAAGATTTATCCAACAGCGCTATTATTCTCAGGCATCACATTTCTCAGAATGCACAGCTTGTGGTTTCCAGTTAGTCTTCAAAGTTCTTTATGTATTTCATGTAATTTCAAATTTGAAACAAGCTGTGTCAACTTTCTTCACACCATTACTCCCTTATGGAGGGTTTTCTTTCTTAGTAGGAATGCAGTGCTTATCACTGATTTCCTTTATTGATAATGAGAAGATTATACAAAAGTCAGTAAGCTCTTACATATTTATTTACCCACTGGGAAAGGATTTGAAGCTTGCTATAAAATGAAAAGTTCATTGAAGCGCCACTAAATAACGGGAATACACCACAATTTAATGGAGTGATGAACATTGCTTCTTACATATGGAAATGATGCAGTGACTGGAGCCAAGGGGGAAGTAAAGCTGTATTTATGGGTCTGTGTCCACAAGGTCTTGAACTCTTCACTGCCTCTTATTCTTCACCTTTATTCTGAGTCTTCAACCTGACCTCTCCGTTTGTTGCCTGTCTTTTGCCTCAGCCATCTGCTCTGCCCTGCAGCAAACCTTGTCTTCAAGTGTGGCACTATCTCTCTCCTCTCCTTCTCTTTCTCTCCACCTGAGTGCATCTGCCTCATTCCTTCTCACATGGTCTCCCTCCATATCAGAGTACTGCATCAGCGAAGCAGACTGGTGCTGGACTCCCTACTAAAAAATAAAAAAAATAAAAAGTGCTGTGTGCACTCTCTGGGGAGAGAATGGCTGTTGTTGCATTAAGCTCATCCCTCATAGTGATTAAATAAAACTGAATAAGGGGAGCACATGGAGGCAAAAACACAAAGGCTGAACTGTCCTCACCGCTCGGAAGAAATCACACTGTTTAGTCTAATCCGATGATCCCTCGAGTGTCACCTTGAAGTTCAAAAAGCGCAAATTACTCAGACAAGCATATGCGTGAATGATATCGGTGCATTGGGGATGGAGAGATCTAAAAAGGCAACGGTAAGTCATCTTCTTGCCCATTCCTTGAGCTCTAATCTCATTTTCTCTTCCTCTCATCTTCTGTAACTAACTGTTCTTCCACCTCCCCCCATCTTTGCTGCAGGGAACCAAGCGTCCCATCTTCAGTTCACTGGTCAAACACACACATTGTGCCGCCCTCATTCACTTCCGTAATCAGGACACAGAGTAGTGCTACAGGGATGTTACATTCCTGATGCATCACTGACTGGCCCGCTGCAATACTAGCTCGGATGGATTCTTGCAATCCTGACGGCACTTTGGGCGAATTCAAGAATAAAACAAATCTTTCCTGCACTGTATTTAGACCATGATAACCTTTTTTTGCATCGCCAAGAGGAAAAGGGCTAAGCACACTAAATGTCAAGGATGATCGTATCTTTTTGGCTATTTTCTCTTCCATAAACGGCACATTACTGTATATTCTCCTTCTTGTCAGCTCTTCACGTTGTCAAGCACCCCTCCCTCCCCGCTGTTTGTTCCAACTTCGGGACCTGCCCTGAAGAGGGGATGCTGTTAGAAGCAGATAGCTCCTAAGTGCCTAAGGGTGGCTGCATCAGCTCTCACCATAGAGATGTGCAGTGTGCTTCAAAGTGTTAACTCGAAAGGCAAAGCTGCCTTGAAACATTAAAGAGAAGATGTCACTCTTCCTGCTGCATCAGCTACTCACGTCTTACTCCACTTATTTTTGATAGACATATTTTATGCATATTCATATCTTCAAAATTAACTCTCAGTGAACTCACTTGATAACAGAACTCCCTTATTTCTATCATGCTTTCAGGGCAACTGCAATTAAAGCCTACTTGAAAAGAGCAACTGAAAAATGTGTTTATCACTGCAGTTGTGACAGTAATATTTCCCTGAAATGTGTAATGGTTACCAAAACCTGTTCGAAAACCAGATAGAAACACGTACTAAAAGGTCCCAAAAGTAAAACATGTTAAAGTGAGCCATTTATCTAATGATTTTTAAATTATAGTAGAAAAAAATGGATACACTTTTAGTAAAATGCACTAGTACTGAAGCTTCTGCAACCTTTCAAAATTGTAATCTGTGCCTCAAAGAATTGATGCAAGCATATCGGTTTGCACAATATATTGTACTGCATGTAGTAGTTCACGTTTTTGGCAATCACTTGACTGCATTCAACTATCTTCTACCTTCCACCCCAATGGCTTTCCACTTGGCCTTTTGGCTTTTGTGTTTTGTACTTGGGAGATTGCCTGGTAAGCAGCAATCCCAAAGGGACTATGCTCCCCTCAAGCCCATCTTCCTTTGACACTTATTGTCACCTTGAAGGTCTTAGTGTCATACATTGTTTGACAAGAGCGTACCAAAAAAAGGACTGAGAGCGGAAATCCCTGGTTA
Organism: Stigmatopora nigra; assembly: GCF_051989575.1. Taxonomy (NCBI): domain Eukaryota; kingdom Metazoa; phylum Chordata; class Actinopteri; order Syngnathiformes; family Syngnathidae; genus Stigmatopora; species Stigmatopora nigra. The sequence goes on from NC_135521.1 coordinate 10,092,675, forward strand.
AACAAACCGTCCAGAGTTGTGATTTCTTAATCCACATTTTGATGCACCTTGTCTGAGTGACAGATTCATTATTGTGGAGCAAGAGGGTAGAAAGTTTATGCAAGAACATTGTTGAAACATGTTGGCCTTTTAAAACTTTAGATAACACAGCTTTTTTTTGACAGTTACTGCTGAGAAAATCATTTCCAAGGGGCTTTGATGCATGGAGAAATTTCATGCTGCGTGCCCTCGTCTGAAGCATGTCATCTCCTTAACACGTGCAATTAAGGACTATCTGCAAAAGCAGATAAGAGACGCAAACCCTTGGCCATATCTTTGCCTTAGAGGCTGGCCGATGTCATCCGAGCAAATAACAATCCCTTCTTGGTTGGCCTCATGCTGTTCACCGATTGCTGCAATGCGGGGGAGAAAGGAGGAAAAGTGCTTCAGGCCTTGTATCATACTTTATACACACACACATTTGCTCTTGCACATTCAGGGAGATTGTCACGAGAGCACTAGAGAGAGAGAACCGCTACTAAACATTGACCCGGTGAGCACGCCTGTGTGCATTTTTAAGGAGGATTCACCCGTGTATGAAACACGTAAGGCCTATGATATTCCGTAATTGGATTTCCCAGAAAGCTGGTGACAAAGTCTCTCACTAATCCTCGCAATCAACTTTGCGGGCCCAAGGCGTGCTCTTTGTCGCATGATGAATATGGAGAGAGCAAGCAAGCTTGAAGCGAGGAAGAATGCGCTGACCGAGGATGAAGCGAGCGCTCCCATGATGTTACAGGAAAGGACAGTCATTAAAAGGAGTGGAGACGCATTCCACCACCACCCACGGCTTTATCCGCATCTCTATGTTGGAAAGGGGACGAGATGCAGGCAGGTCGCGAACAGAGCGAATTCAACACGTCAGCTCAACGCAAACGTTTGAATGCTTGCTGTCACGGGCGGTCAGAGCTTGTGTCAGGCAATAATGCGCTTTTGCTAAATCAACAGAAACATAGCATGCAAGGCCTTGTCATGAAAAGTGCCTGTTTTTTTTTACAAGAAAAAAACAAAAAAAAATGCTGCCCCATCAAATTTATGACAGTAATTGTTCAGAAAATGATTCAACTTGACTGGAAGGGAGTTGGTTTCGCTCGACTAAACATTTGTGGTGATATTTCATCTACAGAGCCAAGGAACCGACTTGAGTTGTTTTGAATTCAATTGTAAACATCAGGAGAAAATACCTGGCAGCTTGTTCTTGCACTTACTTGGATGGTCCAGGGCCATATTTTCTCATTTTCCCCCATGTCAAAATGCTGGATGGTTTCTCTGCCCCTCCCTACATCAATTCAAGTTTTTTTCGAATCCTTCACCTCACATACACTTTCGCTTTTTTCCCCATTTTATTTTACTTTTTGTTTCCATTCAAAGCATATTTCTGAGAGCCAGTATTTGCCGTGTCTTGACAATCAAACTCCTTACCTCAGCTAAATATACAATTTTTTTCACTGTGCATTATATTAGGTTGGCTAGGCCTGCGAATCATACTCAGCCGTGACTTATACACATATTTTTTTCCCTTTCACACTGACAGCTGTGAGATTGACACTTTCAGTGTGCCCCCTACTTCCCGACTTGGCAAAGTTGTGAAGAAATGATGCTGAAGATCACGACTAATAGATTTGATAGTGATGTGGTGTAAAATCGGGAGTTTGGCCAACAAGTTCACTCATTCATTTTCCTTACCATTTATCGTCAAAAGGGTCGTGTGGGGTGCTGGTGCCTATCCCAGCTAACTATGGGAAAATTAGCTAGTGGTACTAGGTTTGTAACTGAGAGAAATTGTTGTTGTTGTTGTACCAGAAGACTTTACCACATATAGACAATAGCACCGAAAGCAAGAAAATCTATCTTCCTTGTTTCCCGAAAGTGCTGAGGTGCAATTTTTTTGTGTGGACAAAAGGCCAAAAGGCATAGAAAATAAAAGGATATGTAATCTGTGAGGACTGGGCCTCCCCCCCTGCTTGGTGAACCGCTTTGGGTGTGTCATTTTCTCTTTTACTCATCTGCATGACTGTGCAGCAAGGACTGCTAGATTTCCATATTTCTGTGGTGATGCATAAAATGTGAGGGCAATGATTCCTGACTTGTTATTTCAGTCCAGGAGCTTTTTAGATTGGTGTTTTCTCTGTGAAAAACCAAGGGGCTGTCACATATGTCTACATAACGGAGTGATCATGAATCACTTGCTTTCACACTTAAGTTACCGTTTCCCTGAAAGCCTTTCCTATCAAACAATATGTCAAAGCCGTATTGGGTGAAAATGGAACGAGTCACTTTACAATTTATATGGAGTAGCTTGATTACAGTCACCAGACTCTCCAATCTTGTTAACATTCTATGAAAAACAATAGACGAAATCAAAGAAGACGGGATATGGAACCGATTGTTTAACCTTGAAGGCAACGCTAGGAAAAAAAAAACTCTTCCTCACGGCCTCAAACCAATCCAATGCCACGTTTCATCTTATTAGCAGCCTTGCTGAGACAGTGCTCTGTCCCTGAATGATAAAAGTAAATGCACAAAGAGAGAGAGAGAAAGAAAGGGAGCGAGAACAGAGGACGACGACTAAGCTGTAATCTATTCTAAGGGAACAGTCAGTCAAAGCCTGTACTAAAAGCTCACACTTCAGCAAAATTACACCCCCCGACCCACTCCCCAAAAAAGGCCCACTACATACCAGTCAATTTGGCCCAACATAACTGAGATGGATAACATGTAAAATCTACTATTAGCAATTTTTTGTTGGTACTAAAATGCTGCTTCAGAAAATGTGACTCTATAATGGACTAGGATATTATTACTAATTTTATACTACATTTCACTGCTACATATATTATATTTCTAATTTAATTATTGTTGAGTGTTATTATGAAAGAATACATACAGTATATTTCTGACTAACAGCTTGCAGAAAGGGAAACCTTGCCTTTTTATGATGCAAGCAAAAAGCCCCAAAGCCCCAGCTATGAATATTCGGGATCATTTAAAAGTTCTAAATGTCCTCTATTGAATACAAAGAGCTTTAGTTCAATGTTGTGGGTGGGTAATATTCCGTTTTTTTTCCGCTAAGGTTCTTTACAGAGGACAAACTTGAACAAGGTTACTTACTACTCATAGTCTTGCACTGTGCTTCATTCAATGGATATCTACCATTTTTTCCCAACAATCCATTTGGATGCATTACTCACAGAAATGCAACCACAATTTTAAAGTACTGACTTCTTAGGGGCGTACTTAATAATAAGGGTTTAGATTTTTGTGTGTTTTTGGCCCTCTGCTAGCCCCTAAACCCAATCCAATAGCACTGAATGGGCACATGGGGCAATACCATAGGGATGCCAAAGAGCCACTTAGTCATAGGTAGCAAACCAGTGGTCTCTACTCTACTTACTCAGTCTTTGTGAAAATTCCCACTGAATATACTTTTGACTGACTGTCTCTCATCTCAGATTTTTTTTTTAGAATGGTGGGTAAAATTTAATATGCTATATATATTACACTTTTATTGTAAAATGGCTTATTTTATGTGAGCAGATAAAACTAAAATAAACAGTACATTGCTTGTTTGACTTTAACACACAAATAAAAAAAATACATTTTTTGGTGGGTAGCATTACAGCTGTGATTCGCTTTTATGCTGTTTCCTATATATAGATTATAATGATGTTTTATTCATAACACAAATAGGGTGGTGGGGAATTAGTATTACAGCCATGACACGGCCAGGCGCTTGAGCAGGAATCATCAATAAAACTGAAATACGGGTTACGTATTACACCTCCTACATTCAGTTGTATTACAGACAAATATATATTGTAATAACAAAAATGGCCAATTTATATCATGCGTAAGTAGTATCTTAATTGATTACAGGGATCCAATAAATCCACACTAACTATTTACAGTTTAAAGTAAGGGTGTTAAATAAAAAAATGATTTTATTGTGAAATATAGTGTTATGCTTGAATTAACTTTGCTGGAATAGTTTAATTCTAAATGTTCCTTATCATAAGAAATGTAACTTTTTTTTTACCTATATGACTTCTCATTGACTTTTGTACTTTCATCAAAATTGATTAAATGTCCGCATCACTAAATGGCCAAAGGGTAATGGGAACTTCCTTACGTCCCGATATGTTGTTGAGGTACAGGCCAAAGTGGCATCTAAATCCCTGAAAGTGGGTGTAAAATTTCCAATGGCTTCCTCAACCTTCGTGCCTCTTGAGAGCTATTTTCAAACTCATGCTTGGTTGTGCATCAAGTGCCTAATGGGACTGGCAGTATAGCAATAGGCGGGGGCAGATATATGTTGTTTTTTTTAAGATAGGAAGTCGGTGCTGTGCCCTTCATGGTGCATGCACAGTATACTGAGGAAAGAATACGTGTCCCCGCTATTCACTGTCATAGCACAATGTGAAAGTTTTTTTTTTTCTTTGGGAAGCCACAAATCAAACGAGAACATTCGTACGCATTTTTGCATTCAGTCCATCTCTGCCATGAACCATGCTTCACCTTTCAATAATACTTTGTCGGTTCACAAAATAAGAAAAATGGCATCTACAAAAAATACATTACACCAACTCTCAAGCAGTACCCCAACAGTTTAAAAAAAACTGATTCAGGCCAAACTCATGCCACATTGATATCACGGAAATATGGTTGTGGTCAAATATTCCGGGGCATTCATAGTGAATGCTTAGTTTACAGGGTATCAAGATGCTCAATTTTCTTATACAGAAAATGATATGGACCTGGCACAGTTCATGGTTAAATGAAAATAATTCAGATTTGTTCCTTTTTCTTTTACCCATTGTTAATAGGATCCGAACATCTAATGGTAGGATCCTATTAAAAGCTACTGTTATGGTTTAAATTCTAAACCATAACAGTAGCTTAATGTTATTCATGTTCTGAAAAAAAACTTAATCAATGTTGACATTACATGTGTACGTACTTGTCTTTCCAAAACGTTTTAATCGATATAGCTCCCACTCATCTAGATTCGATTTCCAGTGGTCTCTAGATACTATATTGAAGCCCCTGATTTAGATATTTACATATACGCATTTGCTAATATTGCAGCTAGTCACTTCCGAGTCACATCCTCTCACCGACATCATCTCCCTCTGACGCACAACTAAGCCACTGAAGTGTCGCATGTCCTTTTTCGTCATATTCTAACACTGCCCAGGCCATATCTAAGCGTCACTTTCCGCCGGGTATTGGGGAATGGATTCACTCCAAACAGGCCTTTCATACTGCAGCTGCAAAGGATTAGAAATCTGTCATGAGCCCAGATAAAGTTGCCTTCCTGATTTGTATTTGCATGACACCAGAAACCAAAACTATGACACTGGCATAATACAAGGCTAAAGAAGGACATTAGGAGATGAGTTGGGGAGTAGCCAATGGTTGATGATAGAACACTTGAATATTTCATCAGACAGTGGCTGGACTCACATATGAGGTCCGCGGGCCGGGAGCAACCGCCTACAGGTTTTACGTAGCCATGTGTGAAATGGCAACAGCACTCTGCGACTTAATCATTGAAGGGAAAAAACAGAGCAGGGTCATGGTTGAGCGGGCACATCATGTTCACTTAATTCTCACTCATGGGGATTGTGAGCGCCGAGGACAGAATTGCGGTAAGAACCATGTAAAGCTAAAACACTACCACAACAGTCGGATCACATTAAAAACCTTCCCTCCATTCACACCCAACAATACCAACAGACACTATACAAGAGATCAGAAATCTTGATCTGCGTACACTTTCTAATGCAAATTTGGATCAAATCTCTAATTTTAGCAAATATCTTCGCTACCGCAATATATCAATATTGTGAAATATTTTCTGGTACATTATACAACAAATCAAAACAAGGCATGTTTAACAACAAGCACTTGTGTCTCCTCTTAACGAAATGAATTGAGATCAATTAAGTGGGAACTGTTCACATTCCCCTTTGACTCTCATCCATTCATCACTTCAATAATTAAATTTGTTTCATCCTCTACTGCATGTTCAAAAAAAGTTGGGTCTATATCTGGCACTATTATTCAGGATTTTTCAGTTCACAACAATCTTTTATGTGCAGCACATAACGAAGTAGTCTTTGATTAGCCTGCAAAGAGGCATAAAAAAAATATTGTCAGTGAGCACAAGATAGCAAATTCACTTGCTTTTTATCCCTCAATCAGTTTCTAGAATATTTATGGATTATAATTGTTTTCCCTATAAATATTTACCACCATTCAATTTCCCAAGATCATGTTTGTCTTATGCCCACAGAAAGTTTTAATGTTGATGTGTCAACAGCACTTCATTCTGCCACACCCACCAATCATCATCCCTGGTAACTGTCTGTAAATGCAACCTTGTCTCCAGAGATGCTCCTCAACATAATAATTCTGATTAGATACCTTGTCTTCAATACTAAACACAAAGGATACCCAGAGTACATCTCATCTTTTTTCTTCTTCTACTATTGCTCAATCACTGTGAGGAATATGCTCTCTTCTTGAGTGGGATTCTAGAATGCCCCTCCACTAGTTTCACAAGGTTATGCCGCTTCAGTGGCCCGGCGACTATAGACTGTCAGAAGCAATCAGTTCTGATGGAGCCCTCGTTTCTGCACAGACATTCAGGTTTGGCACTGTTCTGCTAGCTACCGTCTCCTTTGGTACTTGCCAGGAATGTGGATGTGGAAGAAACTGTGATCCAATATTTACAAAGATGAGAGAGTGTGTACTGTTGATATTGCTTATCCAACACATTGCTGTTTGGAGTCTTTGCCATTTCTGATGATGTTGGGATTACAATTTTCCTGCTACCCCACACATAAGGAGCAAAATACAGTGACCAATTACGGATGAATTATTTGAATAATCCTTAATAGATAAAACGGAAACGTGTTAATTGTCTTTGGTTGGTATTATGTTGTGTGCAGTGAAAGTCAAATGTTTTGGGACTTTGTGAAACTTTCTTTATGACGTTTTGAGAATTTAAATACTCAAAAATAAGAAAAACAACTTATAATAATAATAATCTGTAACAAACAATATGTTTTCCTATTTTCTTTCCATATAAAAAGAATAAAAATCAAAAAAAGCAACACGCTGCAAGCAGACAAATCCCTTATTCCCTTATGCACTGATAATGAATTGTTTAAAAAAGCGTCAACACCTCCTCTCCTTTGTTGATTATGTTAAAACATGTGCATCCCTACATGTATGTTGTTATCACAATTTTTTTATCTTGTTTATTATTTACACCTCATAGGAATCGAAAGATATCTGCTCAGATTGTTTCTCACTGGTCAGCCCGGCCGACCCTCTTCTTCATTACAAAGGAGCACTGATATTATCTTCAATAATGGAACCTCTACTTGTTCTGTTGTTGTTGACATATAGTTCATAAAGCAGCCTTTTATTTGGAAGGTGGAGGGCATAGATGGGCTCTCATAGTGTATCGGAACTTCAAATGTGTATTATTTATAAACCAATGTAAGAACAGAGGACTTTTGGGTAATGATAGAATCCCAACAACAATTGGTGACCCTTGATTATTTGACTCATTGTGATTTATCGTAGCATTGAATTGAAATCATTGTATGTATATAATAGGTAACATGCTTGAACACATTAACTTTCTAAATCACCTTTTGTAAAAGTATATGTTGTGTTACCATAGTACACAAGACCCCGTATGTTAACTCGACTTTGAAGTCTTTGGGTGATGATATCACCATTGTGTCATGACAGACTATCCACAATCATTTTAACTTAATCCCTCTTCTCCTTCGCACTTTATCACATCAGGCCTACAAAATTGAGCAGATAGCTAAAGGAAATCAATAAGAAATTCAAAGACCTCAACGACCTCTCACTCTGAGCACAAGCAACTAAAGATTTACGACTGCAGTGTGGGGAGATTATTAAAGCTATCATTGTAAATATGTGACATTAGCTGTGGTTCAAAGGTTTCTTAGCTCACAGCACATTCATAGTTCCAACATAGCCTTTCGCACCGTACTTGTGGAGGATATGTGGAGATCTAAAGCAAACAGCATTGAGTGAGCGAAGCTGTTGTGCTACCAAACAGCATCTGCCAGGGTGATGAATCAAAGACAAACAGCACCCAGACGGAAAACTCTTCTCTTTAGGTTGACGTGAAAAGGCTCTTTTGATAGTTTCATTAAAAATGCATTTTGTTGAATATGCCTTTCGGTCTTTTTTGTAATGTTTTTCTTTCCAGAATCTCATTGCAGCTTTGCTTTAGAATTATATACAGTATGTCACCTGGAATTGAGCTTAAAATAATGTTTCCCCTTTTAGTTTCACATTGTGCAACATTTGCTGTATGGGTTTTATGAACAAGGTTTAAGTGGTCAAATCTAACAGTGCAAGAGATTCAAGGACTCAAGCAATACTTCACTGGGGTGAAGTTCTTGGCATTACGAGTTGTCTGTCGGCTCTTATTCTTATGGTAGTGTAACGCGCAACTGAATTGATATCGTCCTTTCTTTAGGCTTCACCTTCTCTTTAGTTTGAACTGTTTTGTCAATATCCTCAGAGGGACCTTGCCCTTCGCACCTCATTCGCTACAGCGCCAGTCATCTGACGGCCAACAACTTCACAAGGCCCTTGAGAGTACCTGGCCATCAAACTGTCGTATTACAGATGTGAAGTTCACCTTTGATTTTACTGCACTGTCACGGTGCTCCATTGTATAGCGCATTGTCACGCATCATTACGGTTGTCATGGTATTACAATACTATGATTTAGTAGAAGGTTTGGTTCAGGACTCAGGCTGGCTTTTAATGTCATAAATGATATGTTGAAGAATAAAACAATGTGGCTCTGCTTTTCCAAGGGCCACATTTATTCATATTTCTAGAAAGAAAAATACATAACCACCTAATCATAAGCATTGACTTCATGCTTTTAGTGAAAATGTTGTTTAAATTACATGTTGGCATGGTTAAACATACTTTATTTCCTCTGCAAATATATCTATTTATATATTATTTTTTTACGATTTATACAATGAGTCCAGGTGTGTAAAAGAGACAAGACAGATGGTGGGAAAACTGTTGGAAAGAGGACAAGGGTCCATTGCTTTAAAATGTACCAAGGAAGGTTGCTTCCCATTTCGGCTACTTCACAATAACTTTCAGTGAAATAAAAATGCTGCAACAGTAGTGAGCCTCTGAGAATATATTTAGTTAATTTGCTCTTCTTACAGCCAATTTATTCAAGACAAATGAAACATTTATCATTCTTTAGCAGGTGCATTCATGAGCTTCCACGTGACAACATTTTCAGTCCTATTAAAAGACATAGCTTGCAAGTAAAAACTCATTGCTGTTCAATAAAAACACTTGGATGCCCACTGTTTTATTTATCTCTTGTTGAAACAGCATTTAACTTTTTTTTGTTGAATAGAAAAATGCGTGCTGTTTAATGATTCACAAGATGATGTTATTTTATTCATACTAATTACCTAATACTTTAAATGTTTCTACAAATAAGTAAATATCAATTGTTTAATGTGTTTATTAGGTTTTTTTTGCTGTTAAAATTAAGAGCCAGTTGAGAATTAGATGAATTTACCAGTTAAAAACATGCATACACGAAACATATGATCTGTGTGGACTATATATTCACTCTTGACACAGCACTGTTACCAAAAATATGATCATCTTTTACAATAATAAATGCAATTTTTTTGTTGAAACTACCATACAGTCATGCTATAGCCATGAATACTTGCTTTTAGCTTATCAGTTCTTTATCCTTTCTATTCACAGGCATTTCAAGAAAGCCACAACATTCTACAGACTAATGAGATCCAAAACAAAAGCTGTCAAAACATCCGCCTTCATGGTAAGTCCCCAATATTTTTTTACAAACCTCCGCAACCATTTATTATCTTAATATTTCTAGAAAGGATTCCCAATTGTACATTTACATTATTTAGTGTGCCATAGCAGTGTAGTAGTGAAGTGCTTAGTCCAGTGCTAATGTTCAGCTTATGCTTTAGTGTATTTTCGCAGGTAGACTGACTTCTTCCCTTACGTTTCATGTTGAGCAAAGTTTATGTGAGTGTGTGAGTCACATTGTGATATGCTTCAGATCACATTAGTGAGAACAAATGGTATAGAAAATGGCTACACTGTGCCATAGAAAAGACAATGGTTGAGGCATTTGTATTCATAACTACACTATTTGACATTACGATATCCAGCAAGTGCATCTTTGCATCGTTTTGTTTAAAGAATTATATTCCATAACAAACTGGATTGTTATAACGGTTTGTACAGATTATGCGCTGCACTGCATACTTTTGCTATACAGTCCCATCTCTGCAGCACTGCCAAGTGCATTCTCCGCACATGATAATGCATTTCTGCGCTTATGTCCAGTCGCAAACTTGCATATGCACAAGTCCGCATGTGTGTCCATAAACAAACCTCCATCTGTGCCTCCACAGCTGAACTGGGATTGCTTGGCCCTCTCCCTGCTCAGTCTTTCACATTCTCCTCCTTTCTCCGTCTGTAGTCCTCATCAACATCCACCCACACTGTAAAGACATCTGATGTCCTTCCCTACCCAACACCCTTTCTTTTTTTCCCTGCCATGCTTCTTTGGTCACACCTTTCAAATTGAGTTACAGCCCACAGAGAAAAGTGGCACTACAACAATCACATGAGAGGCTTGTGTTGACCACAGCGGGTTTCTTGTCAGGATACAAATTGGGGGAGGGGTCATGTTTTCCAATGATATGTTAACCATCTATTTACACTGCAACAAGCACTATGCAAAATCATGCAACATAATATTTTATCATATACTCTATGGTAGGTTTAATGTGGATTTGAAATGAAATTCCCTGAATTATTGTGTTGGTTTCTTGCTCTTTTATGTGTTTTCTTATAAGACTTAACTTTAACAATTATGATTAGAGCACAGCACTTTGCACTCGTGGTTGGATTTTCTGGGTTTGACTCTGGCTGGGTGGATGCCTTTTGCTAGTATATTGTTTTATGTTTTACGTCATTATCAGGAAGAAATATGGGTACAGGCCACACTGAATATTCATTACTCTCCTAATGTTCCAATAGTCATCGCATTACAAAGCTGAAAACTGCTGTAGGACAATTGTTCCTCATGTAAGTTCTATTTTTGTATTTCATTTTTTTTTATTGGCTTCCCCAACTACTGGATCCTATACTACATACCCAAGATGATTATTTTTTTTATCTAGAGGATATTTCTTACTTATCATTACTATAGATCATCCTGAAAACATATTGTGCGACCAGCAAAACACCCGAGATGAATGCAGCAATATTAATAAATAATTCTGAGGCGCATTGCTCGTAGCAATACTGCAGTAAGAACATCTCCGAGCTAAGTTAACCACTTTCATCTCTTTGTTTAAAATGAACCATTGCATTGTGTTCCCCCCCCCCCCCCCCCCACTATCAATACATTTGCAGCAACTTATGTCAGCATACCTGCACTGTTGTTTTCCTGCAGCAACTTTGTTTGAGCCAATATAACTAAAATGCATGTTTTTTAAGGTTCAATATTCCCCCCCAAAGTGCATTTAAAACATGCACTAAATGATTGAAAGGCAGCAGACCAGAAGGGTATTTTTTTCAATGAGAAAAATTAAGATTAGCTTCAAAAGCCAAACATTTCAGGCTTGGCGGTTGAAAGAATACAAAGCCAGTAATCGAGTAAAAAGCGCGTCAAGGAAAGGTTAAAGAAGGCCTCGCTATTCTTTCCGCCTCAGGTAAAAATGAGGAAGAAGACGAGTAAACAGGAGGAAAAAAGGATGGTGAGGGTCATTAAATTGGCTAGGCGTGACCATCAGGAACATTAATGCTGTCCGCTCTGCTTTCTTCAAACTGCTCCCTCTTTGCTTTGAACACCTCTTTTCTTCTCTGTGAGCTATCCCGGACCGACTCCCAGCTTCCGCAGCTATTATAGAACCTGCGCTGGTAATTACACATTTCCCAATTTCTGATGTCGCTTCAAAGCATTGAGACTTTCGACCAAAGCAAACTGTAGAGCTGTGCTACAAAAGCTGAGCCTTTAGGATAACTGCAGCTATATATTTGTTTGCCGGTGGTTACTAATTCAATTAATGTCAAAAGGCTTTCAGCCCACTTGAAAGGAAATTGTCTTAAAACGCCACCTTTATTATACCTGTGAATTACAATATTTCTTCTCAGAAAAGCAAAGTTTGATTTAACTTAGTATGTAAGTCTCTATTATGTTGGGTTGAAAGGATGTGCTACATTTTTTATCGATTGAATTGTAACGCCTGCCTCAAAAGGGATTAACTTCCCAAATCCGCATAAACGCCTCTTTTTTTCGAAAGTATTTGATTGGATTGCTACCTCATGAAAATTAAATGTACTTTGTCGTGTTGCTCATAAAAAAGTCTGAGTCATGCAAGGGGTGCTATTGATGACAGAGGAAGTTTGAACATTCCAGTAAATAACTGTGACAGCTCGCACAACAAACGCTGACAAATGTAAAAACTCAACAGTCAGCCTCCCAGGCCCTTCTTGTCTACAGATGAATCTCATTTAATGGCCTGATTTACTTCATTGTTCTTTCATTGTCTTAGTAGAATCAATCTCAAATGCTTTTGGAATGTTCTTCCAAACAGAAACAAAACTCCTGTGTGTATTGAGGTTGGAAGCGTACTGATTATCGGACTGAATTTGAATATCCAAAGGGATTATTCCATAGTTTTTGACAGGATATGATTGGAATTCAAATAGAAAACACCAAAATCAGTATGCAGGCAATAAATAATTCAAATAGGAGAAACTTTACTAAACTCTTTTTGTAGACATGCTGTGAACTTGACTTGAAGTTTTATTTCATGTTTTACAAGGCTTCAATTGTGGAAGCACAGACAACAACAACAAGTCAATTTGAGAATTCCTCCCAAACATACCTCAGCATGATATGGTTCACAGAATTGATTGCAGCTATTCTTCAATTTTTCATGTCATCATGATTTGCTTAAGTTTATGTTGCATCACATTTGGATGCAACATTTTCTAATATTGGCTTGCTGTTGGGGTGCCGGCAATTGTTATTGCTTTTGCTTAGAATCCATCTGCGCTCTGCTTTCTACTCTTGGTAATGTGTGATATATTTTTTGTTATTGTTATCATGTAGCAAAAAAAAAAAAACTACTTTAAGTTGTATCTAATATAAATGACACACATTGATCTTTCAATGAATGATGGCTGCAAATAAAAACAAGTGTCTTGTAGAAAGTGGAATAATTCACAAGTGCACACTAAACTAACTTTATCAGCAACTGAAGGAAAGTAAATAAATACGAACTTGGAATTTGGAAGTGCAGTGAACTTATAGTTGTTATTATTCCTTCTATTTTTATACGTCCTCATATTCCAGTTTCCAGTAGTTTGAATGCTCTTTGTCAATATTCTTTACTTATCAATTATGTTTAGTTAGGTAGAGGAAACTCTATTTTATATGCGAAGCATTGACCGAACATGAATACCTCTGTATACAAATCAAATGACTAACTTAAAAATCAACTGCATTTCACTATATGCACCATGTCAATTGCTTGACCTTATATCAGACACATTGAGTAATTTTGATCAAAAAAGGTGCTTTTTCTTTATATTTTAGTGTACTCTTTTCAGTCCTCACCCCTGTAGGAGTCAGTTGAGCCCCTTGCGCAATTGCGCCAATGTTGTTTACTTGTCAAGTATGCCTATAATGCTGCATGATCCAAAGAAGCAACCTATAGAAGTGTAAAGCAGGTAGGGAAATCATGACTACCAACATCTATTTACTGCATGTCTCAATCGGCACATATCCAAAAGCTTTTCATGACATCCCAGCAAGTAATAATACCACCATAAGGGGATATACGCAACTGAGCATTATGCATTATATTTTTGACAGTTTAAATCCCATTATGCAGACTGAATTCTCTTCCAAGTCAGACAGTTTTGTAGTAAAACAGCTTAAATGAGAGTTTTATAGTGTAAATGCCTTGTTAGCTCTTATTTAAAGAGAAGATATTTATTAGTCATCTTGCCATTTGTGTTTTGTTCATCTGACAGATACAACCCTTTAAATGTAGTTTGTCAAACTTCACAGTCTTGTTATGTATGAAGTTTAAGGCCATCTTGAGACAGTTCTCTTGATGGAAAAGCTTCAACGTGGCAGCAAAAAAAAAAGAAATGGGGCCACGGCTCCCGCAGGATCCCCTTCCTCTCACCAAAGCTCAGTCGGGCCCGGAGTTTAATTAGATTCTGATATCAAGCTTTCTTTCCCCCTCCTATGCTTCTATTCCTCTTCAACATGCGTGAAATTGCATGGTCCTATCTATTATTTATTCACACTCATTTGCTTATTGTTTTTTACGGAAGCCTTGTTTTTTTTGGGTCCTTGCAGCCCGGCTGCTTCCGATACGATGCTCTACTTCATCTCCCTCACCGCTTTTTGGCCCACCTCCTCTGCAGATCAACTCGTTTGCCGGTCATGGAGGGGAGCTATAGATTTTTTTTCTCCCTTCCTTTCGCCCAATGACAGCACAGTGAGGTGCTATGAGAGCTGGGTGCTAATGAGCTGACTCTGCAATGCTGGGGAGATGCTCTATAACACAGAGGGGAGTGAGACGATGGAGCAGGCGTAGACTCAGAGGGGCCATTATGACCATGCAGCACAGGGGTTAGTGGGATGAGAAGCGGGTGAGGCATTTTGGCTCCGACAAGCAGCTCTATTCACTTGCCTCATCTTTTCAAATGACATCCCCAAATGTCAGTCTCAACTCCATTCCTTCCTCATTCATCTGCTCTCTGTCTACTAATTACAATTCAAAAGGGGGAGCTTATTTGTCAGCTCTGCACCATGCAGTATATGACCAATAAAAGGAGCCATAAAGATACTTAGAGCAAGGCAATGCATGCCGTTGTCTATTGTTTGATGTGTGGTGAGTCATCTTAACCCTTTTCTAAATCAATTATATGGTCAGGAGTCAACATCTAAAGTCTGTAAATGCTTGACATTATGTTTCTTTTCTAGGGTTAGTGATTGTTCAGTGTTGACAGGGTCATTTATTTAATATGCCAGTGAAATGTTTGCAAAATTCCATCAGTCTCAAACACGTGTTTAAAATAATGAGTAATGAATACATTTAACTCATCGGGTGCCTTTGAATGCAATAGACAAATCAGATTTATTCTAAAAATGAGCTATTTTTACATTAGCCACTCATCAACTTTGTCAACTTTCCATTTATGACACCAAATCTAAACTGTAGCAAAAATACAGTACGATACTGGCAGTTGTGGTTGCCAGAATTTTACTATTAAATGTAAAACACACAGACTGTTTTTAGAAACTGAAAATTATCCTTGTAAGAATGATATGTTGCTGTTTGTGACAATGATATTAAGATGTATCTTTTTCCTTCCCGTTTTCTTGGATTCGGACCCACAGTGTGACTTTGGCAGTCAAACGTGCTAACCGCTGAGCAACTGGTAGATTGTAATTTAAATATTATTGCGTGAGAATTTAAGTGGACTGTGTTATTAGCGCCCAGAAGTGATGGCATGAGTTTAAACCCCAGGTGGGAAGGGGGTCGTGGGAACAAGAAAGTAGACACTATTACATAAGACAGTTATGCATACATGCTTTTTGCAGTCATTTTATGCAAAATAACTGTTCAATTTTAGTTCTTTTTGCTGTTAATTTGATGCAAAATCTATAATTTTTGCATTTTTCTATCGGTATAACTCTGGCGATGAGAACTTTAATGGAAAATTCAACAAGTTTTTTTAGCACATGGAAACTTTCTTTCACATGGTTTTACTAATTTAAAATTGGTGATGAGGTTTGATCATGTTTGCTGTATATGCGCTTTGCTGCTGGATGTTATTGTCATTGTCACTTCATTCAGACCTGAAATCTTGATTGATGAAGTCGCCATTGCTTGTCTAATTAGTTCTAGTGGATTGTTATTCCTTATTATTTGCTGTACAAAATGCAAAACGTCAAAATAGGCTTTTTGTTGAAGCAACACTTTCTCATGGAACAAATTGCTGTGATTGCATTTTTTTCTTAATCAAGTTGAAAAGAATTAGACGTTTATTGCTGTCATTGTCATTGAAACCTGCTAATTCGATGCATATAAGACCAATTGTATTAAATGGGGTGTGTGTGCGTTGCTGTCAATTTGCAGTGAATGAGTTAAATCCATTTCTTAACGCTGAGTGCGCACGTATTGCGGTAATGGAGATCCACTCACACGCGTGGGTGACCGAAAAGCTGTTGGATGACTCCAAGTTGTCCACGTTGTAGTTGAGGTGAAAAGGCTTCTCGGTGGTGTTTTGGTTGGTGTTGTAGAGTTGCACCGCAAACCTGAAGGCGCTGTGCTCCTGCACCGTGGAGCGCATGAAGAGACCCCCTGCCAAGATGAGTGACAACCCCACCATTACATCAATCGCCTTACTTTTAGCTTCTTATGAGTAAAAAACACCATGCATTTCACATTATAACTCTATCTTTTAATAGCGATGTCCGTTTTTTTAGCACCGATTTAAACGCACGTCTTTTTTAATGCACATGCTTTCTTTTAATCCGAGTAAACAATTCTGCAGCATTTTGAAGACTAACTTCGGTTTATCTCCACCGCGTTTATTTTACGGTTAAAATAAAAGTCCTGCATCTGCACACAATTCGGCGCTGTGTAAAAGAAAAAAAAATCACTTACCGATATTAATCTGATTAGGAAATCCCGTTGATGCCGTTTCGATGAGCGCCAGTAGCAACAGCGCCAGGCTTTGTGCCATTTTGGCCACCTCCAACCTCTGCTCAACTCCTTAGGAAGAAGATGAGCAAATGCATATGGTCAGGAAAAGCTAAAGATGGGAATCCGGCGGACAGATGATGGTCGCTCACAGTGCACCAATAATGTTCATTGAGGTGCGCGAGAGAGAAAAAAAAAGAGCGACGGAGAGAGAAAGGGGGGGAGGGATAGAGGGATAGAGAGCGAGAGAGAGAGAGTGTGGAGGGGATCTGATTGGACCAATGTTGGATAAACTTGATGTGACATTAAATAAAAGGCACCAACCTGCTACTTTACGACAGCCTCGAATAACCCCCGCACTTGTCCGTATTAGACCAATCAATAGAAAGCACTGCAATCTTTGGTGGCCAATAGCTAGCCGTATGCCAGTGTGACCATTCCAGCTGCATCCTGCAGCAACACTTTTTTTTCCTTTTTCTCTTTTCTGCAAATGATAGTGATCCTGGTTGTAGTTTGCATCATTTTCTGAGCATTTTAGTAGGGTCTTTTCATCAAAGTTAAAGGCAAGGCACCACTTTGGTGGGCTCTGTTTCATTTTATATAGATTTTGTAGTTATTTGGGTTGCAGGGGGGCTGGTGTTTACCTCAGATGACTGGTTTATAGTGGTTTATTTTGGGGAAATATGCATTATGAATTAGACATAACATGGGTATGAGTAATTGAGACAAGATAGTGATGTAATAGATTTTTGAGAAGTGGCAATTGTGGGGGAAAAACACTGGATTATTGGATTATCAATTTGACGCTCAAATCCTATTTGAACTGTTGGCTGAAACGATTGATGTAATCTCTTTAAAAGCAAATATTTGTTTTTTGTATTGTATTTGAGAAAGAAAAGGGTGGCAGGAAATATGTTATATTATCAAATGATTGATTTGATTCTCAAAATTGAGCAGATTCCAAGAAAAAAGTAAATATATCCAAATGCACTACTGGAAATCAAACACACTGAGCATGAATATTCATATCATTATGATGGTTAATGCAGGAATGAAAGGAAAGCGGTCCAAAAGAAATGTAATATACATTATAAGGTATTCCTCGTGTGTAAAATTTGCTATCCTCTAACCTTGAGCTCATTAAAACATAACTAGCTGTAAATTAATCATGATCTTCAGGAAGACATGTTCTTTTATCCATGGCCATACCTTACAAGTATAGCAAAAAAATGACTGCTACTTTATATTTTTCTATTAATTTTAAGATTTGACCAGCTCCTGTGAGAATCAAAATCATACATACATACATTCGTCCAAATATATTGGATTTTTAAAGCTACTTTGTTCAAAAATAATTTTAAATTTGAATACATCAACTGTTTTGGCATCCTCAATCGAACAGAGAAAAAAACTGCACACTATAATAACAATAACTCCCCCCAACTTCATAGACTTTTCAACAAAGCAATGATTGATGTATCCATATTCAAGTTGCAATTACGACGAGTTTGCTCTAAATAATGAATGTTAATGAATGTAATCGACAGAATCTTTCATGATGTGAAAGATGAAATGATCCGTTTAATGTAATGCGACCGAGGCAGGGGAAAAAATACTCTAGTTTATGTTTGATCTGACTTGTAAATTGATTTAGGTACTCAGTTAATTGTATATATATTAAAAAATAATAAATAATGGTAGGCATAGGCTCTTAAAAGCATAAATGACCCCTTCTGCTTGGTAGAGAACATATATGAGTTAGAAGTGTGTACTTGAGACAAGTACTCACTGCACACTGTCCTGTCTAAGGTCCCGGAATAGACTAGCATCCCATATATAGGTCAGCAGAAGTGTCTGACGATGAAAAAAAAATAAAAATAAACATTACATCATCATTACTGTCATTGTATTGGTTAATAAATATAAGGATTTTCACACTTAGGGTCATGGGTCAAATAGAGAATATGGGATGTGTCTTAAAATGAGAAGAGGAATACACGCTGATAAGAATGAAACAGATTTGAACAATCCTAGCAAATAATTATTTGTCAACATCACCAGGTGTTTGGGTAACTGCAGCCGTCTGTTGCAAATGACTTTGGCACCTTAAAACTAAAGAGGCAACAACACATTGAAGCTTTATGTTGTCAGTCAACAGTGATGATTCCATCGTATAAGACATTTAAGGCGATCATCCAAATGTGGGCTTAATCTATTTAAATACATTGACAATCTGAGGCCATTTTGGAGGGGGAATATATATTACACACTAAATAATCAATTCCAGGATTCAGGCATAGTCATTTTACACATTAAATACTTCAACATGTACTTTTGAATGAATAATTGTACATGTTTTGCAACACTGGTCAAGTTCCTTAAACCAGTAGATTTTAGTTAACATTTTCTAAATGTGTTGACAAGAAAAGACTATTGTTTGGATTTGTAACTACATTTTCAGACAATCAGTGTCCTAAATGCAGTTGAATATGTTTGGATACCCTTTTACATATGATCTGTGTGATTAACCTTGCCCAATATGTGTTCAATTTAGCACTCTACTTTTCTTTAACCTACTTTATACTAGTGTGATTTAATATGCATACCTTGGCACAGTCTCCATCTGGCTCATACTATAGTTTTTTTGTGTAGCTCTCAACATTGTGAGTTGTAGTCTATTGTTGGATGACCTGCAGTTGGCAACCTGTAGTTGTACACATAATTTACGCAGCAGTTCTTGGTCTGATTTCCCTTTATCTGTGTGGTTTTATCAGGCAAAGATAAGTATGTATGGATCAAGGATGTGGTATCTCTAAGTTTTGTTTTGAATCTGCCATGAGAAATTTTGAAGTAGTTTGAATAGAATTTAGGTTAATTCAAGTTTGTAACAATGGACCGAAGGTGGATGCTCACTCCCTTGAACCATTATTTCCCTTAAAGTAACTTCTGGTGTATATATCTCAGAGTCTCATTCTTCTTTTGGTACAATGTATGCTCACAGAAATAAAACTGTGTGTTCAGTAACATTACATAGTGTTCGCTGTATTGTGCATCTTCAGAAGTAGTAATTATTTTTTTTCTGTAAATATTGGCTGCGTTTTATCTCCTATGTCTAACTTCCCAAGTTCAACTCCAAAGCTGTGCATTAAATACCTTTGACCGTTCACATAATCAATTAACTTTATGTAATGCCAGTATTTTTGTAAACCTTTTCCACATTATTTTGCAATGTGAGGGAGGATATTAAAAGGTGGATAAGTTAAGTCCCCGCTGAAGGCCTACGTACCAAACTCACCACCCACCACTGCTATTCAGAAATCATAGAAATGGTCTTTACCAATGTAAAAGATGGAATTATTATTGTGCAAAAGGATGCCGTTAAGCAAGCATTATGCAGCTTAAAGGCAGTGGAATTTAGGCAGCTTCTCCAAGAGTCAATCAGTCTTGGCCAGATGTTGGAGGTTGATAAGAGACTCCAAAGGAGCTCTTGCTTATTCTGTCAGTGCATCCTTCTGTGAAAATAGCTGTAGGAAGACGGAGCCAAAAAAAAATCTCTTACAATGGTGCAATCTCTCCTGTAAAGTCACAATAAATATACTGTTGGTGAATAAAAGATTACATGGCATAAAAATAAAACTCTTCACTAGGGTACAACATGTTAAAATGTGATTGTGAAGTTGCTCACTGGCACAAAATTTGGGGGTGGAGATCACCACAGACACCAATTTCACCACCGTAATAGTAGCGTAGCACAAAAGCTACACTATCCAGCAACTTCACTGTGATGGAGGCCATGTTATCAGCTGCAAAGGCTGACACACTTCAGTCTCTTTGCCTTTGGCTTTGTGCCGTCACAAACATGGGACCATAGCAGTCAGTGCACCGTGGCATGAAGACATCTTCACCACATGAGATTTATCTGCTTAGTGCACCAATGGGAGACACATGCACAATGACATAAAAAGGTATATCACTGGATTATTCTTGGGCTGTCCTTCCATATATATATGAAAAAAACAAAAAACAAACATGAAAATAATCAGTAAACGGGCAATATATACAAAAATACTACTGATTGCCCAGTTCTAATTTCATTTTCTGCGTCGATTACATTTATATTTTGCTTGTATAGTATATTTGTAGTCATCCCTTAATGCATATTGATTTATATGCTGTATATAAGACTGATTTGCCTACACATTTTTCTTTTCTTAGATCACCTAGCCTGGTTTATTCAAAGGATGTATTTGCATTGCTCCTCTGAACCCAATTTTTTTTTTAAAAATCCTCCACCAAATCCATGCAAATAGAGCCTTTATTGGTTTGGATCAGTAAAATAAAATAGCTGGAAATACACTGGTAGGGATTAGAAAGTAAAAGAAAGCAGCATTATCTGCATTTTTCTGGTATAATCAATATCCATTTGGCTATTCTATCATTTCTATAATGGTTGATGGTTGTTTCTCTTTGCCTTAATGCTTAATTGGAAAGAAAACAAACTAGTTGCTTCAAATAATGCAAAAGGTAAGGCAATTTCCCATTAATAGCAAGTCATCCTTTTAAATAATTACTAGCATGGACTGTCTCACCTCACCACAGCAGTCCCATGATAGATGCTCCAGCTATTATGAGAGGTTAAAACAATGATACAAATGCAAAAAGAATATCAATATTCACAATGATGATATATGTATATGCATATAATTACACATATTTAAGGTTGCTTCCCCACTCGTACATTTGCATTTATTAGTGCAAACACAAGGAGCATTTAAGGGACCTGAATTGTAGTCACTAATGAAGACAAGATTCCTGTTTGTACATGGAGGAAAATATAAATATTTATCATGCATAACCCATTTAGTACATGCCATCATCCTAATTGTATTTCCTTTGATTTCTAAAATGCTGTCTGTATGAGAGCACCGTCCAAGGTCAGCTACTACACCATGATAAATGTTAAACATTCTGCTGATACCTTGCCGCTACAGTTCTTAGTAATGCAGTCCACATACTAGCAGTTATAATAAAACATTCAGTAGCCTGGAGGATGAATATTACATGTCATTAATAGATCAAAGAATCGGGAGGTCCGGCGGTTTTATGTTTGCTGTCTATGTGCCTTTCCTCCTGGATGCTATTGTCATTGTCACTACGTTCAGACCTGGAATTTCGATTGATGAAGTCGGTGTTGCTTGACTAATTAGTTCTAGCGGTTTGTTCTTCCTTGTTATTTGCTGTACAAAATGCAAATAATGCTGTAATATGCTAAAAGACTACAAGAATCCATAAACTTAGAGAATCTTGTCCTGTCAATCAATACCAAATTGGATTTGCAACATAATGTCAAGTCAGCTGTATTTCTGTGAATTCATTTCACAGATAAAACCGTAATCAAGCTAATGTGGTTGTCTCAGCGGAATAGTTGCAGTTAAAAAAAAAAAAAGATTAAAAAGCCACACTGTGTGAGGAATCCACAGTTTTGTCGTCCATGATACTGACAACATATCTTGTCTGTACAGATTTGAGAATGAAGTACTACGAACCCAACGTGTTCATTGGAATATAGTATGTAATGTACATTCTCTACACATTGATACAAATTTGCATAAACCCACATAATGTGCTGTCAGAGGCAGCAGTGGGAGGCAGCGGACGGCAAAGAAGAGTCTTTGTTTGTTCAGTTTGATATGCAGATAGAGGAGAAATGATATTAAGATGGCTGTGTAGGCCCCCGCCAACCTGTAAAACATAACCTTCAGCCTTAGCTGTAATCTGTATGCATGTCTGGGCCAACATGCAACTCACATTGCATTTAATATGGAAATAAAGGAGGAGCATAAACCAAATGTGCGATAGTGTTTGCATTTTTGCACTTGCAATGACATATAACTCTTAATCTTAATGAGATGGTGGAATCACAGACTTTATATACTGTGCATAGTTGACTAAAAAATATATATAATTGTCTTTAGGGAGAATTAACAAACCATTCATCAAGTTCTTGTTCATTGTAATAATTGCTGACTGAAAAGTGCACAAGAAATAGCAGAGAAAAAGGGAAACACTTCTAGCGGTTAGTAGTGTTTCCTCTTTTTCTCGAGTATAGTGGGACAAGACTTGTCTCCCTGCATACAAGGTGTGAATTATATATTAAGTCAGACTGCAGATGCGCATGAGTGCATTATTTACTGATGGCGGCAGAAGAAACACAGATGCTCTTGAATGTTCAGTGTGCTGTTGACAGCTGTAGAGGTTGTTCAAGAAAGCTTTGATTCACTTTCTATATAGAGATTAAACATGATGTACGCTGTTAACCAATGTTAGACCATATGTTTTTTGCTTTGAAAATAGTCAATTATCTGTATGTTTCTGTTCATGCAGAAAATAATACTGCTTTTGTCAAAATAGCCCAATTATGGAGGATTGGACACTTTGTATCCAATAGCCCAAACCTTATGGATTTCAGCCTATTTAACCAGGGTGGTTCAATCTAATGAAAATGAGCCACACCTTTCTTTACCACTGGGCTAACATAGAGTATGACTTTTGTTACCATGACAACGAGGGCCAGAGCTTGTGATTTGTGAAGAGGCAAGTGACTTACATAAGCAAAAAAACACCTGGAATTGAAAGGGAAAGTCAGCACTCAAGAGAAAAAAACTGATTTGCAGACATTTTAGTACTTGAACACTAAATTTAGAATTGGGGTTTGCAGTTTAAAAGGGATCTTGTAATTATTGGTGGGGAAGAACAATGTGATTTTCCCTAACTGCTCCACAAACTAGTTTGTCGAGCTCAATTACAGTTCAGAGATGATAATTTGAAGATTTTTTCCCCCTGTGCAGAGTTTGCATTTCCTCTATATTTAACCCAAACTCCCAAAACACAGATGAAAGGGTAATTAAAGATATAAATGGTGACAAATTGTGTCATCCACAAAGAAAACGATCCATTACAGATTTTTTTTCCATTCAAGCTATGCCACAAATCTGCATAAAAAAGAAAATAACTCTTTATAACTGTGGTTTCCGATTGAATATGACATAGTTGGTGCAGTTTCACTGGTATTTTTAACTTTACGTTCTAGTGACATTTCCATGACAAGTTTCAGGTTATAAAGTATTCTCACATCACTTTTCCTGAACACCACATTTCGCTTTCGAATCATTAAATTTTCACAGATATTCTCCTTTCTTCTTGAGGTTAAATGTTCCAGATGTGTCATCCCTGTGATGCAACTGGCTTCGACAGAAGCCGTTATTGCTCAGTCCCCAGTCCCTCTGCGTTGCATGTATACCCATATGCCCTTGTAAAAACAACCCTGATGCATTTCTATTTATTTGGTAAATTGGTGGCATTTGGTGCCGTAGAAGAGCTCATTTATTGGACATGAAAGCTGATTATTGGTAAAGACAGCTGGTGTGGGAACAAAAAAAGGCAAAGGAAATCCAGAGAAGATAGAGTTGGATTGATTTGCCTCAGAGGAAATGGATGGCCCTGTCACAAGGTTGGAGGGTTATAATTTATCCTGTAGTGAGGGCAGAGTAAAGCCCAATTGTTGTTATAATTTGGCAGATAAAACCTAAACAGCTGAACCTAAACCTTGTGAAAAATATTTAATTTGAAAAATATGGAAACTTGGAAATGAACATTCTGCAGAAATTGCTTTAAGTGCATTTCTCTGCACGTCAGGTCATTTCTTGTTAATTTAATTGCATTTTAGGGTCCTTACCTGTTGTTTTGGGTTTATTTCCAAGAAAGTTTTAATTGATATTGGTGCACTCTTTGCTGTTTTTTTTTTTTTTGGTAGGTTTCTGGTACGTCAAGGTTTATTTTTTTAAATTATTTTTCTTTGACACACTTATTTTAAACCCCCTTCACCTGGCATTTGAAAATGTTAAATTTTGCAAACGCTAATCTTGTTAAACACCTTCAAGATTATCGCGCTTAAAGCATTAATTAGATTTTAGGTTTATATTGTCATTATTTATATGTATAGAATATGTGTGCATGGATCTTACTAGGGAACCGAGGGTATGCATTCAATAAAATCTTGCACGTCAGGATAACATATTCAGTATAAATGTGGAAGCTCTTAGAAAAATCTGCATGTACAGCATGCTTAGCAGTCGTCTCACTCTCATCTCTATATTTATTATAATATTGCCTAGTTTTTACGTTAAAAGTTAATGGGCTCCTGATGTATCTACTAATGTTGCAAGCTAAGATTAAAAAGATCACAAAAGTTGCTATAACTGTAGAATATATACTTGAAATATTTTGAAAAATATTTAAAAAACATACATTTAATAAGACAATAACATGATTGTATTTAGAGCATAGTATAGGCAGTTACAGTTCATCTGCCACAGTTGAACAATAGCTAATTAAATATAAAATAGCTCATTAAAAAATGCAGTTCTTATACATGGGCATTTTGTTTTTTGTAAAATAGTATAATGAATATGCTTAGCAACAATATTGCTCTATTAATCTTTTTCTTCAAACTTAATCGCATCATTATGTGGTTGTTAAATCCAACCAATGTATCCTCCTCCCCTATTTTACTTGTTAACAGTCAATTCAACATTAAAAATGCAAGTATTCTATTTCATAACTCAACTTCTAATTTCCATTTACTCAGTAGGGCGCCGAAGCGTCATGTTGTGTACTGCTTAAGATTTGTGTGTCTTATTCACACACACTCATTCTGACACATGGCTTGAACTAAGAAGTAGGAAGCATTCAACTAACCCAAAGACGACATGCCCTACTGATTTGATCAAGTCCCTCTTACACCAAATGTTAAATGAGGACTGTCAGGGGTTGAACGTTTCCTTTGCTGTTCCACGACTTCTTCAAATGTCTAAATGAATCCTTCCGAACATATTCAAAATAGCCGGATGAAAGAAAATCACATGATTGTGTTCTTTGAAATCTTGTGAGATGAATGTTCAGTGTAGACAAATGTTATCCTTGTGTGGTAACCTGTCAGGCTACTGCAATAATTGGCAAATGGGGCTTATATACTGCACTCAAAAGGCAGTCAGCCAAGCGATCTGTAGCAAAATGATGTATTACAAGACAGGCCCAATTTGCAGTACATTTAGACCACATATATGTTAGCTAGACCTGTATGGTTAAAGCTAAATCTCAGATAGATGTTGTAAACTGTGGATTAGTTTCTGCATAGTTTGAAATAATAAAATAAAATATATACCTTTCTAATATAAAATCCTAAATCACAAATGAACTGCTCTTTCCAAATTGTCCCAGCTCTCTGTAGGTTGACTGTGCTTTCATCAAAAATGGACTGAGTACAGATCTGAAGTGGAGCAGAGAGTAGACTGCCCACTTGTGAGGCACTCATGAAATATGTTAGATGGTGCTCTTGGTGGGAGCACTAGCTTTCAAAGATCAGAAATGATTGGGCATTCAAAGGGCGTTTTTAGTCAGAACACAACCCTAGACAGTAGGTGCACATGTAAGTGGTAACTTAGCTTTGAAATCAAGGCTCTCAATATTACCTTTTTACAATACAGTTAAGAAGAACCTTTACATTCATAGACAAATTGTTCCAGTTCAAAATCAAGAAATCATTTTATAAAGTGTAAGAGATCTTGGATTGGGTGAAATTAGTCACCATTCCTGTTTAAATTGAGATGATAACTTTTCAGATCAGCTGTTTGATAAAAAAAACAAAAACACCATTAGGTATTGCAGTGTAACATAACAGCTCAAATGGTAAAATCTGTTGATATCACAATTTAATTCTCTTGAGTACTGAAAAAATCCTTTTAGTGCAGACTGTTTCATGTAAAATGTACTTTAGCTGGATAAAGATACACTTTGAGTGGCTACCGTCCTCCACTCCTCGATTTTTGACAGCTGCTTTGCCTTCTTAAGGTGACCCATGTTTTCCCGCATGTATGTATTAGTCTTTTTTTTCTCTACCTGAGGCAAATTTTGAACAAAAATGTTTGGAATCCAGTTTTCAACTATATGTCAATGCATGTCCACAATCCATACATTTAAAATGCAACTCAGGTACTGGCAACTGCCGCGGGGATGTGGGTTGATGTATTCCCGGTTGCTTCACTCTAAAAGAGGAGCTAGAAGGATCTGTCAGACTGGGTGGACAATCCTCGAAGTGGGTTGCTACAAAGATGCCATTTTCACTGTCTCACTTGGCTTGTTATGACAGGCAGCCATTATTTCAAACCAGTTCATAGCATCGGAAAACAAGGCTGGATTCAGCTGGGTTACTGTCAAATTTAAGGACTATCATTACACCAGAGGCTTTTTACTGCTCTTTATGGCTTGTAATGTCAATGAACCAACACTTATTATAATTTATTGGAATATTGTAAACTATACTAATATAGTACTATGGGAATAACTTTAAAAAGAGTTTCTGAAGCGATAAATAGTTATCATCTCAATGAAATTAGTTTTTTTCTTCCTGTAGCTAATAATGCTTCACCCATTAATTATGTTTTCAATCAGGGAAAACAAACAACAGTAATATTTTCTCGCTGCACCTGTATCACATGCTTCTCCCATATCTGTTAAATAGTTTTAATGATGGCTGTACCAAGCCACTGAATTCTTGTGACTGTCTGCACTTTACAATTTGCCATTATAATAATTTTCTATAAGGAGTTATTCAATTCACAAGCACTATATGGCTTGTTCCAAACACAAACTAGAACATATACTGAATACTGAAGAAATACATGACCTGCACATATTGCACACAAGCGACCAAGTCTAACGATGGAGGAAGTTTGAGATTGGAGCTAATTTATTCTCGGCAGAAGTCAGATAGCCTCACACAAAAGCAATTCTGTTTAATTGACATCGCATGAACAGTAAGAATGAGTATTGACACGATTATTTAAGGAACTGCCAAGGTGCAGAGGCACAGCCTTTATAGATATATAGTCGTCCTGTGAACACAAGTTCCATAATGATCTCCGAAGGCCTGAGAGGATGAGCAGCCGAAATCGTGTTAACCATGAAAGCTCCATCTGACATCCAGACTTCACAGGCACACTTCAGCAAGCTGATCTCCTCCTCCAGCAGCGATAATTGCTTCATCAACCGAGTACCGTCCTGACCCTCCCGTAGTCTCTTTGAAAAACTCTGCATTTGAGTTAGTTAACTCTGTTTTTCTTTTGGCCAGCTCATCATGTCTTCTCTTCCATCTCATGCATTTGAAAACGAATGGTCTTGATAAGAGCGAGGGTGTAAATCCCTTGAGATACCTATTCATTTCTTTACCCCTTACTCTGAATTGAGTGCCGGGCAGTTTTAGGATATATGTATATGCTTATGGTTAATATTATTTGGATTCATTAGAATGGAAGTTGATCTGAGGGAAACTGGGATTAATGATAGTGTCATGTCACCTAGGCTGTTGTTTTTGTGCCAGTTTAAGTATTGTGAGGTACTGCTTAGATGTAAAAGATGATTGCGATGAGAGATTGACAGGTAGATTGAGAAATGTTCGCAGTGGTGCACTCTGTATTGGTCCGTTATGGTCAAGTGGAATGTTTTATTTACCAATACATTCCCCTCCTTACTCAAAGTAAAGAGTTCTGGGTCATGAACAAAAGGACATGATTGCAGATAAGATTGCTTCAAAATAAGTATCTTCTATAATGTTCACACTCTGTACAAGGGAGAGAGTCGACTCTTCTGCTACTGTAGGCGCGTGATCAGGTGGCTTGGGCCAAGTCGATGTCATACCACCAAATAGATTCATCACTTGGCGGAATAGAGAGAACATGCTGTTTGACATTGCTCCTGGCCTGCTGTTCTGGCACATTCCAACAGCAAATATAAAATCAAATGTTTACTATGTAGTTACATTTTGGTGTCCAAATTAATGACACAAACTTTGTAAATAGGCAAGTGTTTATTATTAATCACATATTTATTTGACTGTTAAAATTCAGTTACTTTTGAATTAATTGTAGTTAAGTCAATTAGTATGAATAAAAAGTCTAGACATAACTTGGGCAAAACATACCTTGCATACCGACAATAATTATGGTATTCAGGTAAAATACTTTCATAGTTTTTCATTGAGATTACAGATAAATGAAAATTGGTTGCTATTTTCATACCACCGATGCCTACATGGTTTTCTTGATGAATCTGCAGATTGTGGTTCCATTACGGTGTGTTTTTATTGTTCCTTGGCTTAAGATGAGCATACTCAGACTTGATTAAACTATTTCAGATCAGCTGTTCAGACCCAGGATGATTACAGTTCTCAAGTTTAGATGAGGTCGACTCAGAACTCAGGTAAAGATGTGAAGAGCGAACTTAAATTGCTTGTTGGAATTGCCCCCTGGTGACTACACCAGCGTTTTTATCATGTCTATTCACAATGTGTGCTCTGGGGAAATGCCCACTTAA
This sequence comes from Stigmatopora nigra, assembly GCF_051989575.1. Classification (NCBI taxonomy): domain Eukaryota; kingdom Metazoa; phylum Chordata; class Actinopteri; order Syngnathiformes; family Syngnathidae; genus Stigmatopora; species Stigmatopora nigra. The sequence continues at coordinate 10,121,972 of NC_135521.1, forward strand.
ATCTACTCAATAACAACCAGACAGATTGATTAGAGACAGAAACCTATGGAGTTTATGGACTTCAGGGGGAAACAGGAAAAGGTGTCTTGATTTAAGTAGAAATAATGGTGCATATGCTATTAAATACATAACATAAGGAGGCTTATGGTGTCATCAATATTGGCTCACATAAAATAATTTAACACTTTTATATTGGCCATTTTCTGCGTTTTAACATGTGGTACTTTCTATAAATAAACTGGCTATGTGTTAAAACATGATGACTAATAAAATAATCCTCGTTTTTTTTTTTTTTTCTTTTTTTTGCACACTATGAATGCATTCAGCAGTCTTACTATATTTTGATGGGGAATTAGCCTCTATGTGATACACAGAAGACCGCTCAGAAGTGCAACATTCTTACAAACAGATGGCAAAATATGATTGAAATGTTTTGGGATTTTTTTTTTTTACTGATACAGGATAAAATAGGCATTGTGTCAGTCATATCTTCTTCTTAACGTCATGATATCTTGAGGATGTATATGTTGTAGCAATATTTCTGAATGCAAATATGTGCAAATCTTGTATTTTGGAAAGTAAGGGAAAGATAGACATGGTTGGAAAATGCTATGAGAAATATACCAACTGCCATTTAGAATTGTAAAAAGAAGCAGCATTACAAAGCGCTCTCTTTGACAAAGCAGTCTTGAACACGCCTGTTTACAACAAAGTAACAGCAGATTAGAATGTTTATGTGTTAAAATCCCCTTCAATGAAGAGACAACCTATTTCATTTATCCCTGCCTACAGCTCCAAAAAGCATTGACTGCACTGTAAAAAATTTTGGCTTCTTTTGAAAAGGTTTCTCTCCATTAGACTTTTCTCACTTTTCACATATAATACAGCCAGCAACTGAAAAAAAAACTTTCCAACCAAGTACCACACTTGTACTTGGTACTGATCATTCTGCAGTTTTATTTTTTCTGATACAAAACTGTTGGGAACTGGTGTATTAAATGTACCTCACTTCAATTTATTTCAGTGTTGTTTCTTCGAAAGCTTCAACTAAATAGCTGATATTAGCCGTGATTAAGGTGGAGGTAGGACATCTGCCTTTCTGCCGCTTCTTGTTGATACTCTGGTGGGCTTAACAGCAGGCCAGAATGTCTTTTGTCAGTAAATGAGACTTTAATATGTTGCACCATGGAGATGGGACGTTGAGTGTGTGGCCCCTGCTGTTGCCTTCATCAATGTCATGGCACACATTGTGCTTCTTGAACCAATTTTCAACTCAAGCATCTGTCTGGATGAGCATGAGACTGAGACCTGCATGCATGTTCTTAGCGATGTAGATTTACCATTACTAGAAATTCTGTATTGTCACTTATTATTCAGCCATTGATTTTCCATACTGCTTATCCTTACAAAGGGTCCAGGGGTGCTGGAGCTTCTCCATATAACACTGGGCATGAGGTGCGGTGTTCCCTGAATTGCTTGTCTGCCAATCACAACCATTTGCAGAAACACTCATAGTAACAATCTGAGAAATTCTGCATTAATGCATGTATTTGAATCATAGCACATTAACATTGTCATAGTTTACAAGCTTGAGTAATCCAGTACTAAGTGAATTGATCTTAAAAAGATCCCAATGTAAACCATCGCCATATTAGCTCATGCCTGAGTTTTCCTCGATATAGTGAATTTTTCTATTGTAATCTGTTTTACTTCCTTAAGTTTTGTGAGATTCAGTCAAACAACACATGAAAGCTATGATTACCCTTATTTTCTTTTGGTGTGGGTTTCATAGGATTTAAAACTTTTTTTATGGTTTTGCCTGTGAAGATAAACAGTTGGCTTTAATCCCCTCTTCCTTTTTAGGAATCAACATAACTGGCATTGCTTTGTGCCATGCGCTTTGAATTTATTGTCTTAGTGTTTGTTTGCTGGTGGTGTTTCATTTTTTGCAAGGAGGACATTCTATTGTTGGAATGATCATAGGTGTATTTATGAGTCTTATAGAACATACCTTTTTTTTAGGTATGTGCATTTGGGTAACTATGCTCAACATATTGTTCTGATGTGTCTAATTTATGTTCTCCTACGCATGTGTGACATCTCTGGGGCTGTAATAGAAAAATGTAGTGTACATTTAAGTGCATAAAGATTGGATATAAGAAAATAATTACATACATGCAATAATCTTGCGTTAATGTAGTCTAAATGTAGCCTAAAGAAAAAATATTCAATTCTGTATCTGATTTTTACTGTTATCATTTTTAAGAATAATATGCTTAGGGAGACGATTACATTAAATTGAAAAAAAGACAAAGAAGCTCCCTAATATATTTTTACACCAGCAATCGGAAAAGTCCAGAATGAATTAATCAGCCTAGAGATAAAAAAAAAAACAAAAATCGGTCTCACAGCATCAGTATATACATAAATAGAATATACTATAGATTTAATACTGATTAATGCTCAAATTTGTTCCTAAGGATGATCTTAGTGTGTTCTAACTTGTTGGTTCCAATCTAGTTCCTCAGGGTTTTGTCCCACATTCCAAAACATACATGGTCAGCTAAATAAACACTCAAATTGGTCTAATAGATGTGTATCGGGACGCCATATGGTTGTGTATCGAGGTATTCCAACATGTTCAACAAGGAGCTCGGTAGCCTGAGGCCAGGTTAGTGAGCACTTTGTAGGTCAGGGAATAATTTGGAAGTGTATTCATTGAGCAGTGTGAAGGAAGTGCAGCTCATGGTGCACAGGAGTAATATGATTGCAGTTTTGGGTACATCTGAGTAAGCGTGCAGTAGAATTTTGGATGTAATGCAGTTTCTTTATGGTGTTTTAAGGTATATTCTCGAAGGAACTGTCACAGTAGCCCAGAGATGGTTGAGAGTATATGCAGGCGATTAGAGGGTTATTTTCTGGTGTTTGAAGTGCTTCGTAGAGAGTCCAGTCAAGTTGAAGAGCTGTAAATGGTTGGAAGGGAAGTTGCGATGTAACCATCGATGTTAAGTGTGCATCTGTGAGAAGAATTAGTGAGTGCTTTTGGTCGGGTGATAATGATTTTTGATTTGTCACAGTTAAGTTTGGGGAAATTGGTGGTTGGAAGGTAGAATTTTATTTCAGTGATACAGTTTGACAGGGTTGAGTGAGCAATGGTAGAGATTGCTTTTTTTCTGTGGAGGTACGTGAAGGTGTGTTGGTGGGTGCTTTTCGAGCTGCAGGTAATGTTCTCATTCTGGTAAGGCGTTTTGAGAATTAGAAATTAGACTGGAGAGGTGAGAACCCAAGGTAGATCATTTTGATGGAGTTGGAGCAGAAACTATTGAGGCTTAACTGTCTTACATGAGTAGTATAGTATATAATTGTAATTGCTTTGAGACTTTGTGCACTAATTCATCAGACAACACATTTACTCTCAATCAGTCAAGCTATTTTTTTCCAAAATTGGCACTCCAATTGTGCAAATGCAAGAAGGAATAAAAAAAAAACACAACACATTGCTCACTTAAAGATATTATAGCTAAGCAGCGAGCAAGTGCTTGGACAGCTTGGAAAACTTGAAAGATCATCTATTATTTATTTTCTGTTATCAAACATCTGCAATTAGGTTCTCACTGAGCTGCAGTGTCACCATCACTCAAGTGAGTTTGAAAATTTAAAGTCATCAGATAAAGTGTAAAACATATGGATTGGTCTTGACACGGTTCTTTTGATAAATTGCATTAGACGACTCTCACTTTGAAGGCGTAAAGAGTGATGTTTATCTATACTATATTTCATTCCGTTTCCCCTGAACCCAGTTTTCTACATGCACATGTTCATGGCCAACACACATATATAAATACCCCAAGCGACTTTTTGGAGGAATAATTGGAGACTTATGCAGACTAAGACTAGAGTAGTATATTCATAGAGAGATGGTGACCCTTCGTCATCCAGGCTGCAAATGAATCATGTTTGCACAAAGCCATGAAATCATCACACTATATTTAGGCTAAATCGCTTAGCCTCCAAATATTACCGCCAAACCAATCATCAAGTTATTTCCTCTGAAAGTGTTTATTTAGTCAAGGCCAAAGTTCTTTGGTAGGATGGCTTTCATTTCATGGTTCATACTCTCAATGGGATTAATAAGTAAAATGGTGTTGAAGACTTGAGAAAGAGGCCCCCATTGCTAAGACATTTAGGGGAACTAATATCTTTCCGCATTAGCAACTCATGTTCTTCTGTCTGCAGGGAATAGAGAAAAGCTTTTTCTTGCATTTTGTTTGACACATTTTTTATTGGTTTGATGGCCATCACTGTCAGAAAAAATAACTGGGATGAAAGTTATTGGGGATGAGGCTGTGGGGGATGTACATTGAGCTTTATGTAGGGCCTCGGACTTCAAGATGGAAATGCCATTCACATCAGATTTAGCTTTAAACATAATCATAATTGTAAATCTAGTTCTGTTTGAGTTTTATTTTTTTAAATGCTGCATATAGTCCACACCCCAGTCCTTAAAATTGGTACAAAAGATAAATATAGTGCTAAATTAATATTGAAACTGTTTGCTTTTTAGTCAAAGTCAGCAATCCTCTCAGGCAGACTAACAGCAATTGACACAGAGATGCTGCTGACCATATGGCTGTTATAATTAATCAAGGCCATTAGTTTTTGGCTCAACCTCCCTGTGTCTGCACAGTCACTAACATAAAAGCAAAACCCTACGAGCAAGCACTTCCCCTGGGTTTTCATTACCGTTGTTTAGGGCAAACTAGCACCATAGAAGAAAATGTTTTCTCTTCAAAGAATGTCATGTAGCTATGACCAAATTGTTTATAAGATTATGAAGGAAGTCTGCTATGATAGATGCTGCTGACAAATATGATTGATGGAGGTGAATAACAATGTCACATTTGATCGACTATATGCATATGTGAACTGACTAGTTTGGCAGATTTTGAACAGTTCCTCATAGGGAGTTCAATGAAGATAGTGTTTAAGCAGTTTATTGCACACTGGGTAAGGCTAACTGTGAAGCATTTCATTTTGCAAGTGCCCTCTAACTTATTGCCAATATATAATGCTTGACGCAATTTTATAACAACTAAATGTATTGGGAGCTCAGCCCCAATTACTACTATACTGTTACTTTGGATAAAAGACATGTTAATGTGATCGACCCAAAGAAGACTTTGGTTCACAGATTGCTAATGATTTTGTAAAAAGTGAACAATCTGCCAATAAGTACTTTCTGTATGCTTTCTAACCATTTTCTCAGAGTGGAATTATTTTTATTTCTAACCTTACCTTCATTTAACTTAAGCCCAGACTTTAAAAATGACCTATAATAGCAGAATGCCCTAAGCCCACATTAGTATGCAATGAGCTGTCAGAGTATGCGTCACCTGCTGTGTCGAAAGGGCACCGTACTAATCGTCCTTGGGATGACTAAAGCATGGATTATGACAACACGTTTCCCCTTATAGAAATGCAAAGATTGGCCCTTTTAGAGCTGAAGTCAGACATGGAGTCAGAGAGGGTTGTAAGGGGGAGCCTGAAGGGCTCATGCTCGTCTGCTTTGGAGTCTCATCCTTCTGCTGCTCTTTCACCTTAACTCTGGAAGCGATAAGACTTCTGCTCCTGCAGCTGTGCTTCTCTGCAGCGCTGCACAGTGATAAAAAAAAAATAGAAATGAGAGTTGAGCTGTTATCTCCTTGATTCTGACATTCACCTCATATTCTTGGTAACATGTGCCCAATGGGTATTGTGCGCTCGGTGGAAAAAATCGCCAGGAATCCCCAAAAGCAGAAACATGGGGAAGGAGGACTACACAGATATTACTCAGAAGTCAGCGTAATCGCAAATACATCATATGTGCTGAGTCACAGATTTGGGATATTTTGATGAGTCAATTAGAAATGTACATCATGTCAATTTAGATATTAATTCCAGCCTTTCACTCTTTTATTAAGTTCAAGTAGTTTTCCTTTTAAATGCATGTAGGTGAGCTTTAACCCTCACACCTATACAGTCCTGAAATCACAGGGTAAAGCTTTATTGTTTATGATTTTGGAGTGAACGTTTATGTAGTTGGTTCTGTTTTTTTATTCTGTTGAAATTGACTTTCTTACATCTTTCTAACATAACTGCGTAGTGTATATATCTTTTTGTAGTCCACATGTAGCAGGTCAGGAGGCTGTCATTTGCTGTCTTAATCCAAAAAGGGAAGGCAACTAGAGTTTAGTTCTCTAAATAGCAAATTCCTATCAGCCAAACAGAAAATGGCACATTTCAGATGATATTATTCATGGTCTGAGTGGCTCGGACAACCAAAGAAAATAGCAAGAAATAGAAGATGGCAAACCTCATGGTCAGATTTTTTTCTTAAATAAACCTAATAATTTGTATGGGTTTGTATGTATATATATATATAGAGAGAGATATAACCAAACTTGGTGACACAGTTCTGCGAGACTTTGTTCCTCTGAATTAATTTTATCATAAAGCGTCTTGCTTGTCTATAAGTGCTGCCAATAGAAAGGGTAGGATGTACCTTATCTCTGACTATACCCTCGCTCACATTTATAGCGGAGGTAATTTGCATTTTAATTTGGAGCTTGAACTTTTTCTTAATAGAATTAAACTGTGAGCAATTTATGACCCTTCAAAGAACTGCAAAGTAGCAAAGGGGCTGACATATTCAAGTTGTTGTGAGTCATGTGAGCAAGACATTCAGTGTGTTTAAATGTGTGGTTATTTTTGGGGAAGACGAATAGACATTGGTTTGGCAGGAAGCAAAATATAGAAAATTACACACAGAATTGTAGAAGATATATGTACAATACAAAAAAAATACTTCTGCCTAAAATGTATTATAATTACAACCCTTCTAAGTACTCTGTACGGCCAAAATTTCCCATTTGTTGAGATCCATTTTTGGGTCCCAACACACAAGTCTTGCAGGCAAAAAATATTCACAACATTTGTACGGATTTGAGGGGGATCTATAGCTATCAAAGATAACATCTTGCTTTCAAAGAATATGCTTTCTCGAGTGTGTAAATCATAGGTAGAAGCTAACAGATGGTCGTTTCACACAGTTTCACTTTGAAGTCGCACTTTCTCAGCTCCTATACAAAGGAGCATTGAATAAAATTGTCTCAACAATAACAAACTGACATGAAAAAAAATAAGTGTACTTCTGTTTCTTTTGTAGAAGGAAAAACTGCATTCAATGCAATCTAAGCGAAAACACAATGAAACAGGCAAAACTCAGATCTATAATTGGAATCTATGCCCTGATGCGGAGGAGGTTCACGAAGAGAGTTTGATAGATATGAACTTTTCTTTGATATTAAAACAACTGTACTACTGCAAGTTTCCAATTATTGCAACCAGTGACTGGCCATGCACTGCAAACATGGGTCTTCACCAAGTGAACTGTTTTCTTTCATTACAGCTTTAGATTGCATATTTTATATGACTTATTAAAGTCATGAAAGCATTTTAAAGACTTAGTTCTCGCCAGGGAAGCTAATTATTATCGGACCATATAAAATGCATAGTGCTCCAATAGATAGAGGGTATACTTGTTGTTGCCATTTGACGACCCATTCTAACAATGTCTATTTTGTCTTAAAAAGTCTGCCTAAAGCAATTTATTTATCTATGTCTGTCTTGCCTATGAGTCAAGTCATAGTCTGGCATTAAGATGGCACTTTAGCATACCTCAAACAGTCAGAAAACTTAATGTCAACACCATTTCCCCCTTCTGGCAAATATAGGCAATCACTCGATACCCATATTAAAATCATGGAGTGGAAACTGTAATATTAAGGCACGCTGTTAATTTCATCCAAGTTGTAAGAGATGTTAGAGGTCTTTGACAACTTTTAATAAGCGCAAATACTATAAGTATCCTAAAGCAAATGAATTCATTCTCAAGGCTAAAGTGACCGCGATATCCAAACAGCCTGAAAACAAACTCTTGATTTTTTTCCAAGTATTTCTTTTGCTGTACTTGACCCCTAAATACCTCTTGAAATTCACATCGACGAAACCATTTATAAAAATACTGATATGTATTACACCTTGGTGCTAATGACATGATCATAAGAATTAAAGCAATGATTAATTATGACCATCATTTTAGTTGACAGGAAATTTCATGAGGACATGTTATGCCTTGCAACATTTTACTGTCAAACCAGTTGCAGTCATGATGAATTTGGCCTCAACTGTGACAAATGTTTCAGTAGATGAACCAGTCTGATGGGACTGTGGCATATATATCACTGTCACACATTTTGGAAAAAAAAAGGGGTGACATCACCTTGTAGATGCTCCAATGTATGCAGTCTTTTTGAGGTTCTCTTTACTATTTTCTATTTGGACATTTTGAATCACCGGCCTTTGACAGAATCCATTCAACAAGCTCTTGACGTGTGTAGGAGGATATGGTAGAGAAGGGAGATGATGCAAAGGGAGAAAGAGATACATGGCATGGCTATGCTCGATAAGAAAAAAAATTACATTGAAGATTTTAACAGTGGAAATGCAAAATATTATATCAGTATTGTACAGGACATACCACAGGATATTACTGAATGTAGAACTCAGATACTGTCAGTCCGTTTATTCCAAGGTAGACATAACCTATTTTATTTATTCATTCATTTTACGAAACGCTTATCCTCACAAAGATACTGACCTACCTATGTTAGTTCTGATTTCTCAATCACAAAAATAATTAGTGCATAGAAATAACCACCACTGACGGACTGCCATTACTACAGTTGAAAATCAAACCCGAATTTGCATAACTGAATATTGACAGGCTACTACTATATATTTTTTTAAATTCAAGCCTGTTGCATTATTAATTGGGTAGCAGTGCTTATATACACTTTATAGATCCCAAATAAGTGGCTTGTCCAATAAACTTTAGTCCCATTATTGATGAACAAATAACCTTTCTCAAATCACCCATAGATGTGAAACATTACTTTCTGTCTCCATTTAAAGCAAAGCAACAAGAACACAGCATAAGAAAATACAAAACAGTTTCCAGTGAACTTATTTATAGAACAGCTTTGGCAAACGTCAATAATTCATGCTGACAAATATAAATACTGCTGTCACAATAATTATTACCTTTGCTAAAATCACCAAGGTGATAAAAGTATACTTTCAGTGCACCATGGAGGTGGTAGAACCCACGCTAAAATGACCTGTGGACATGCATTTTGAACAGAATTTATTATGATTATATATAACGGTGTTGGTGATAGCCTTTGGGAAAATATGTATTAAGGATGAGGGAATAATTTATTAGTATTTATATGTCTGCATGTGTGTTTTTGTAAGTGTATTTTGCATACTTCTTTTCCCTGGCCCAGTTTTTTTCCCAGTAAACTTAGTCGGTCTGGGAAAAGCTTGGCTCTTTTATCTTTATATATGCTAACAGTCACTAGTTCAAATTCCAACTGAATTCCAAATACATTATATCCCTTTATCTTTTATATTAGTTTCACTTCCTATCCCTCTCCAGCTTAAATCCAACAAGTCCGCTTCATCCCGGTGACAGTAAAGCATGTTTTTTTTTTTTTTTCAATTGTGCCCTAAACCATCCTTCTCAAAGACACGTTTGTCCTCATCGGCAGAATGCAATCTGTTGCAATGCAGCACTGAAATTCAGAAATCAATACTGCGAAGAGACTGCAAATAGATAGAGACTGTTTTCCAGTTTAATTTCCTTTATCGTGATAAAGAGGGTTGAAAGAGCAATGACCTGAGATACTTGAAGGATCAGGAGAGAGTAAACACGTAGAATATAAGATAGAGGGATAACTCAGGAGTATAAAGTTGATTCTTCTTTTTTTAATACCCACAAAATATCAACTTTTTAGCTTGCAGTATAAAACTAGGATATAGTTTGAAACCGGGGGAGGAGCTTAGCAGTCTGGGTTTGATTCTCATTGATTTAATTACGGCAAACAATTGGCTGTTGCTCCTTGTTTGGCTGGGATAGGCTCCAGCACCCTTGATGACTTTTGTGTGGATAACTGGTATGAAAGATGAACAAATAATTGTTTAGCTGGCAAATTACTGGGGGTGCTTTATGGAAGTAGAGTGTTTCAAATGTTTTTGTAGCAATATAACAAATCTAAATAGCAATTGAACAGAGTAACCGTATGTATATTTTGAGTTGTATTTCACAGATACACTGGGGAATAACAAAATTCAGGAATTACAATATAATTGTCATTTTCTTCATTGCCCATCAACGTCCCAAAGTATTTTTTGATTATCTTTTTGTCTAATTTGTGAAAATGCTACTGAACACTAATGACACCTTCTTGCAATGTATTCTAGTCACAAATGTGAGTAATACACTCACATAGTTCAGTCTTGTAATCAATCTTTCAAGCCTCTAAGGCAGTTGTAGAGAAAATACCATCTATGTCAAGCAGAAATTTTGTTGGAGGCAAGGATTTATATGAGATTATCATCCAAACCTTCAAGCGCAATCACTTTCCACTGGAAAATTTTACTCTTCATCTGACATATTACACAACAATGGAACAGCGACTAATTATGAAGATTGAATAATGCCATCCTCCCAGATTTTCATATTGTTGTTGTGATCATTTGAGATGGGGTATGTTTGTTTTTCCCTGTAACATTTTGTCAAATAATGTAGTAATTGAACTCCAGTGGGTTAATAGTACGTGCATTATGCTTTATTTTTACTAAATCCAAATAATTTAATCTCTGCTACAACCAACAGAAACATTTTCTATGCTTATTATTGCCTTTTAAACTTTTGGTGGAGTTAGTAACTTATAAAGAGAATGATTCACAGTTTTAGTTGTTGCCATAGTTGTTTATTTCACATACTTTTGTACCCAATGTAATTGTTGGTTTATTGCGGTTTAAATTGGGTGCATTTATAAAGTTACTGTCTACCTTCACTGCACTTCACACTCTTAATAGTGCCACTCCTGTTATTTACCTCTTTGTAAAGATACTATTCTATTTTAAGGAAACTGCTCGTACACAAATGACTGTGAATCAAGTAAAAGCTTAGCTTCGAAGAAGCCAAGAAACAGAAACATGAGTGCATTAGTTTCAAAGTAGATCAGTCATGCAGCAAATAATGTCCTGTGGCATACATCTTAAAGGGGTAGTACTCAATGAAAATGAATTGAAACAGCAATACATGAGACTGCTTTTACTGTGCCACTCTCATGCAATATTTTATGATTCATCAAGAGAAGATTTTCACAATTAGTAGAGTATTATTTCATCATTCCTGTTTGGAAACTACATCCTACCTTTTTCTAATTTGAATGTCAAACATATTCTTTTATGCCAACACCATAATTTGACACTCAAGTTTCACATTTTTTCTTCCCTTTGGTGGATTATTTTTTTTATGCATTGAAGGTTAAATGCCTGCCAATATTACATCGAGCTTACAAAAAACTTCTAGTTCTCTTTGTACTGCTTATTTATTTTGAGACAGTGAACACACTAATTGCCTGGGTGAAACCTTGAACTTTATTTTTTATTTACTAATTACCATCTTCAACATACTGAAAGCAAAATATTGATCATTAAATAAGAAAGTCTACTCAACATCCACAATAAAAAAACAGCCCAACCTACATATTTTTGGGTTGAAACCGGAGCACCCGGAGAAAACCCACATAAACCCAGGGAAAAGGTGAACGGCAGCCTAGGATCGAACACTCGAACCCAAAAGTGTGAGGCCTATTTTTTCACCCTGGAAAAAAACTTCATGTATCATATAAATGATAAAAATAATGAAAAATTATGCTTGATATATTTTGTTTATTTGTTCAGGGGGACCATTAAAGGCTCCCAATTAGTAAACATGTTACATTTGCTGTTAGTGTTTTGGCCTTAAAAGAGTTAAACTCAAGTTGCGGCTTTTCAAAACATGGCTTTGGCTTCTCACCTCAGGCATAACGTACAATTTACATGTCAAGTCAAAAATATTGCTCGGCACCAATAACAACCCCGTCTCTTCAAAGAGAACAGGGATTTCTACATATTACACAAACCATAAAGTGCACTGTTAAATGTTAAGTGTGGCCTCTGGTGCAGCAATGCCAGGACCACCATCTGGTTCATTTCAGGTAAGAGGGGGAAACATTTCTCATCCAATGCAAAGTGACTCGATTGCACAAATTATTTTTGTGGCAGCTGCATTTTCTCTCAGGTGTAAAGGAGAACCAAAATACCATTAGTTCTCACTAGAATGCATTAAGGATTCTGATAAATAATCCATGTAAAATGAGCTTCAGGAAAAGAGAATATAGATAATTAGAAAACTCATATAAGGACTACAAAAAATAAATAATAATAATTATATAAAACTTCAAGCACCTGCCAAGATAGATCATAAACAATAGGCATAAAATCTGCTAGTAGAAGACTAATGCCATCACAATCACATAATTGAGTTTAATGTTAGATTAGTTCAACCATTTTTTTAATATATGTGTATATTTCATACAGGAGTAGAAAGTGACTATTTGCATTGAATTATTCATTAAATATGCCTATAGACATTACAGTCACTTATTTTTCTTTTAAATAGTTACAAGCCAGATTAAGATGAGATTTGTCCATTTTAAAATTGTTTAAAAAATATAGTTGGAATGTCCCGCCCTCCACCATCCGCCATTTTTTGGATAAATTATTTGTCTACGTCCAGTTTGGGTTGCTGTTAATGCAATATCAAATGGAATATTATGAAGAAATTACTACCAGATTATAATTACTATTATTATCATCACATTGTCTCTTGCACACAAAAAAGTACTTTATCAAAACATTGGAACCATTGACTATAATAGAAAGTTTTAAAGAGTTGTGAAACGATTCCGAGGGTTATAAAGACTTCCCTAAATCTATTCAAATCAAAATATTTTGCCGTTTTTCCGACCCCATTAACAAGTAGGATGGTGCAATAATGGCGTCTCCATGAAAGATGAGCACTGCAGTTGTGAAAACACAAAGACAATACTTAAGCACCTAAAATGGTTTTCTTCAACTGACAATTCCTGCTGATTAATCAACTGATAAGAACATGGCAACACGACACTAAATCCTTTTTTACCCCAATTACAACAACAGTCAGCAATCCAGCGCTTGGTGACAAAACGAAGCCATTCTTAATTTCCAACAGCTACAAATGCCAGAACCCAAGGCACATGGAGGAGGCAGATAAAGTTGTTATTGGCAAATGTCCTTGGTTCGAGTGAGTGAGCGCTCAGTAATCCTACTGTGTCATTAGTCTCTCAGGGCCCGACGACTCTGCGCTACTATCACAGGCTGCTCCCATGTAGATAAGGCAAACGCAGTTCACCCTCACATCTACTTATTGCTAAATGAACTGCTTATTATTGCTCCTTTTATTTAGACACACTTCCACAAAAGCCCTAAAGTTTTTAATGGTGGACTTTATCCGTACATGTCTTAATTCTCCATTAAGTCTTCCAGGAGAACAACACTGATGTCATCATCTGTGTATTAAGCCTTAATTGACTATGAATGTATTGTATGGTTGGCAATTTAAATTTCTTGCTGGTCAATATAAGTAGTACAACTTTAACCAATGTGAGGTTAAATTCAAATATTAAAGTATTTAAATGCATGGCGTATCTTTTATAGTGTACATATTTCTTGAAAAACATTAGCTTACTAAATTTGGTCTATTACAATATCCAAAAAGTCATTTTTACAAATACATTTCTATTCAAATGCGAATGAGGTGTTTAAGTTAAAAACACAGGAGCATTTTTTTTATCATAGCACATCCAGATTATTTTTCAATACTTTGTAAAAACACAGAATTAGTGTTTTTCTGATGTATAAAAGTGGAGAAAAGTGTCCACTACAGCCAGTATTCTCGAGAAGAAGTAGTTTTATCAGCTTGAGTCCTATTTTAACCATTCATATCTCAGATTTCCTTCATCATGACATTGTTAATATCCATCATTAAATGCACCTATGCTATTATGCACCTGGGTCTTTCACTATGTATATGCGTGGGCATGCAATAACTGCAGTCACAAAATTGCTGCATTCATAAGCGGTCTCATTTTTGTGTATAAATATTGCTTCCTCCCATAAGAAGTATGCCATACTACAATACTTTGTATACTGCACAACCATCTTTTTATTCTTTTTGGGGGGTTTTTAATAGGGCAAAGGATGCTTGAAGAAAAGCAGTGGATTTTATGGTGGTTATCTTTATGTATTTAATTGTAGAAGATGTTCATTTGTGTAAAATATCATGTATGTGCAGCACAAGATTGGTATAATATACTTCATAATTCTGTTGGGAAAGCGGCTGCTTAATGGCACCACTTGTGATTTTTTATTTCTGATTCAGCAGATAAGTATCTAGGTAGACTAGAGTTAGGCGCTACGGCCCAAAAGTTCCATTATAGTCTACAAGACATCTTTGCAGATCGGTCCGCACCAACCTGCGCAAAAGTTCAATTACTTTATTATTCCTATTATTAATTGCTCCTTGTCTGCAACTTGTTTCACAGCAGGTTACAGAAACGTGGGGGGTGGAAAAGTGGTGAGGGATGGCAGTAAGCTTTGTTATCCATTCATATTTTATATGCAAGGAACTCTTTGTTTTTTTTTTTGTGCGTGCAGTTCCATTAAATATATTTTCATCTGTGGGACATTTTTCATCAGTCTTTCACCTAGGCCTTTCACAGAGCAACACATAATAAATTAGAATTCTGTGACAGCAGGTTGCCTAGCAAGTTGCCAGTAAATCATCTGACTCTCAATTTGGTCCAATGTCTCATGTATACCAGCAATATTTGTTAAAGGACAGTATTCATACTGTATATTATTGCATGTAAACACTAGTGCCTTAGGTTGTTATTTAATTTGACCTTTGGGAAATGTAATCTTCCTCTTTTCATACAAAACATATATAGAAAACACAAAGTTTTAAAACCTAATGAAGTATTTCCAAGGTGCAAAATGAAATTGCTAACAGATGAATTTCCATTGACCTTTGAGGGAGAACGTCAATACATACCTATAGTTGCCATTGGAGTAAATTTGGTTTCATATTTAAGCAACGGAATCGAGATAAAATGGTGTGATTCAAAGTAATGAACATATGTTGGATTTTAGTTTGAAATGCAGAGGATTGTGTGGAATGGTGTGAATCATTTTAACATGGATGTACTATATGGAGATTTAAAAATAAATAATAATGTGGATGTTGCTGGTCTTGTTGACAAAGTTGCAATATGCAAATTAACATTGGCTAGAACAGATGTTTCCTCATTTGCATTCTTCAATCCCCCGAATGTCTCCCATGGGCTTTCAATCTTTTCAATAATTCATTCATTTTCTGTACTGCTTATCCTCACAAGGGCTGTGTGGGGTGCTGGATCCTATCCCAGTTGACTTCAGGAGGCACCCCTGAATTAGTGGCCAGCCAATCGTAGGGCACAAGGAGACGGACAAGCATTTACACTCACACTTAAGGTTATTTTATATGTTGAACAAGCCTACATTTATGTTTTGGGAATGTGGGAGGAAACCAAAGTACCTTGATAAACCCAGGAGAATGTCTAACTTCCACACGGTTAGGACTGATCTGGAATCGAACCTTCGACCCCAGAACTGTGAGACCGATGCGCTAACCACGCGTCCTGGCCTTCAATCTCACCTAATAAATAGAACTACACTGTAGATTTCGAATAAAACTTGACGCTCAGCCACTGTTTTGGGCATTTTGTGGTTGTTAATTGCCCAATATGAGTGTAAATTAGCGTGTTCTAATACCCCAAAGATCGCCCCTGTAGGTGTAATTAGATATGCACCTGCCAAAGCATTCCTTATAGAAATTCATCCATGTGTAATGTTTCCTCCCGCCAGGTACCTCAAGAACAATAATTGCTGTAATGTCAAACCAAGGTGTTAAGACTGGGCCATTAGATCTAACAAAGGTCAGAACTTATGAACCATTAACGAAGTGATACATTTTTTATCGTAAGGTGATACATTTGCAACCATTTTTGCTAGAACTAAGCATTTTTTCTACCATTAGATTAACTGCCATTACATTGCAAATGCAGTTAAATAGACACATTAATACATACACTTTGTAGTATATAAAAAGTATACCATCTATTCGTTTTAGGACAGGTTAAGTATATTCAATCATTTATTGAAATGTGGGCAGCACCATGGATGGGCTGCCAGTAAGTTACAAGATAGACAAACTTTTGCTCAGAGATCAGTCAACCCCTTGAGATGAGTTGGAAAAGAGACAATAAAATGATCATCACTCTAATTTCCATATTTCGCGGACTGTAAATCTCACTACTTCTGGGCCTGTAAATTATACCTAAGAGTGCCTTTAAATACCGATTTTAACATTCAGTATTTCACACAGACCAAGCGCGCCATAAACATTACCACCACCAAGAGGAAAACCCTAAGCTTGTGCAAAGAAATTGTAAAAAAAAAAAATATTAAGCATCAATATCCCTTTAATTTCCAAAAAGTTATTTGATGAAGTTCATTTTTTCGATTTCCCTCATTGTTTTCATACCATCCACAAAATATCCACTGTAATTTTATTGCATTCATTTATTTCTAACTTTACGATCAAAGTGCTTCCAAGCAAAAATAGCATCCATGTTTTTTTTTTTCTTAATTAGGAATAGGGGGCTAAGGTTGTCTCGGCCACTTTCTCACATTACTGAGACGACAATGAAAGAAAGGTTAGGGTAAGAAAGAAGACCAGCTATCAGTCGAGACCCAGACAGCGGGATAGATGAGTGTGACAGCAGTTTGGCCACTTTCAGACTGGGTCTATGGGCATCAGCAATCAGTTCTCAATTACTCCGTTCAAGAACGTAACCTCACTATTATCTCAATGTCAGAGGCTTAATGCCACCTCGTATGGCCACACAAATCCTCGATTAAGCTCCCAGCTAAAAAAAAACATGTCTGGAGAATACAAGAACAAATGTTGAGGTGCAGTTCTTTCAATAGAGTGAAAGGATATTTTTTCTAATACTTAGACTAACAAGCATGAAAGTCATTGTCATAGTAATCAATGAGAATAATTAAAAACAATGTTTCTAACTCATGGATCCAAAAGTGACCATTCAACAAAATGCAGTCTTGTTAATTGAGCAATATCATGGTTAGAAAAGCGTTTAAAAATCCATCCATTCTATTCATCCTCTCATTCACTTCCAATTATCCTGCAAAGAGTCATGGGGATTTTTTATGGATTATACCAAAAACACTGCAGCCAAAGGTCGTCATAATATGCTCTGATTTAATATGCACGGATATATTAGCAAAAGCTATTCATTTAAATGTTTTGTGCAACAATTTCTACTCCAGAGAGGGAGAGAGTGACAAAACACAGTCCCTGCTCTAAGATAATAGAGGGAATTCTGGATCACCATTGTTTGAATTGAGCATTTTGTGCTGCAGTGCACCCCTACTCCGGCTTGGCTGCAGTCGTCCTGTAAGAAGGAGCTTTAAGGCTTTTGTTTGCTTTTTTCCCCCCTCTTTTTTTCCATTTTTTTTTTTACTCACAACTGGGTAAAGCATTCAACTGCAATCCATTGTGTCCTTCCCTATGGTAATTTTTTTTTTTCAGAAGAACCTAATCAAATTAAAAGTTGTCAATTACATATTTCAGTTCAGGATATACATTTATTTACTTTAGATTTACTATATAGGTGTAATTGTGCAAATATGGCTTTTTAAGTGAGATGAAAAACATCCAAAAAAGTATAGTTTTGTCTTTTCTCTGTTTGGAATCGCCACAGCAGCTCATTGAATTTATTTATTTGCCCTTGCAAATGCAGCCCATCCATTTATTATTAATATTCTTGTGTACCAGTCTTGTAGCAGTGGCTTGATAACGACTTGGATCCAAACTTTTTGCTTGGAAGGCAGAAGCACGTACAATTTCATTTCCAGCACTGACATAATATTCAGTCTAATGCAGAGTTGAAAAATGTCAAAAATCATTTTGTAGTGAGTATATGTCTACCTTTGTTTTAAGGCAAGTGTCCAACAATGATTTTAGCTGTTGAAATGGGAGTGGTCCGTTTTCCCCATCTGCTTGTATAATTAAAAATATAAAAATCTCAGATGCCTATTGGCATTCCCCTACTTCGATTACGATTGTAAGAGTGTAATGTCAAATTCTCGCTGTTTTGTCATATCTTCTTTATCTTCAAAGCTCAGATTACCGAATCAAAGACAGCGAAAGATGGCCTCCCCTGATTGTGTTTGATTGTGGGTTGAACTAATCTGTTCAGACAGAAAGGGTGGAGTAATAAATTATGTCATCCAAATTGGCATCTATTTACCAAATATGTTCAATTCCCAAGTCAAATTCACAAGTGTTGTTTTTTTAATGCGGTATATCCAAAAGTTTCCTGATTGCCAATTCTGCAAAATCCTCCTGAGAAACTAAAGCACATACTCTGTCTATTATGATGTAAACGGTAATACTTTTTCCCTTACCTGGATAACACAACTCCCAATTACTTATTATTCATGTAAAAATGGAAAGTAGCTGAAAACAGTGTTTATCTGTTTACCAAAAAATAGCTAAGTAGAATTATTACAACCTGAATATTAAATGACATTTTTAAATCAGATGACAGTCGTAGTATTGGCATCCAATGGAACTTCTGTTTGAAATGAACCTAACTTCACCAACCATGGTGTTAACTGACAGAATTAAGTGTAAATACAGTAAATTTACTGAACAATAAGTATTTTGTTAATACAATACATTTGCATAGAGGAAGAGGAGAGCCTAATGATGTGTAGCAGCTAAAACAAACCCAACCACGTGTTTTGAAGGCATTCAAAAATGATGACAAGCACTATCTTGTCTTCTTGGATCAAATATAATTTCATGCTATATTAAGTCTATATTGACCAGGAGTATAGAAGCATTATGTGTGTGCACAACTGAAGCCCTTTAGGCTTGGATATCTCTATCCATTTTCTATTTCAACTTTTTTTTTAAGGAGGAAAGAAGATAAAGGTCTTCATCAATGCGATTTTTTTTTACTTGTGACCTGAGGGCTGTTGCCCACTTAATCTGGATATAATATTTATGACACTTGCTCTACATTGCCCCACATAACCTTTATTAGATTTTCACTGTTTTGCATTTTAATCACCTTATTACCATGATAATTCAGAATGCGGGAGAAATGGTATTGACACCCAATGTTCAAAAGTTAGGGTTAATTCGCAACCATTGTGTTATTCAGAGTAGGTACATTTAAAAATAAATGAATAAAATAACAGATTGATAGCACTGTATGGAACTCAAATTGACTTTGAGGCATAGAGTTCATTGGTCATGTGTTTTCTATTTATATTTTCCAGGCTGAATGCTGATTAAGTTGCCCCTAATGTTGTTGTTGTTGGGTGTGTACATCATTTTTTAGCCATTCCTTCATTATTCATAGATGGATACAATTAAATTGGTAGGTTTATTCTATGGGTCAATGCACATCAAAACTTGGAGTTATTATCCAGCATTTCCTCATGTTTAATTTGAACATAATTAAACAAAGGAAAACAATGAAATGTCTATTTTTCAGACGGATGGTCTTGAAATTCCATCAAGCCTGGAAGCCCAAATTCAATTTCACCAATTAATTAACATTTCATTAGTCAATGAGTCATTATCGAGGTACTGCTTTGCGAGGCTAATTCCGCCATTAAAATGGATGAATTGATTTAAACATCATTGTCTATTCTTATACTACAAGAATATCCACATCGACTCTCGTGGCCCGGTTTTAGAATTGTCATTTTGATTAATTATCTGAATTATTGAAATCCAATCAATATTCAAAGTCAGCCATCCGAAAATATTTGTGTTTGATTAAATACATCATACATTTTTAAAATTGTCACTTGGTCCAACAGATTAAATACGCTCTTTGAACCATTGTTTTTAATACAGTTATGCCTTGCATTGTTTTCCATTGTAAAATTAAAACAGTATCTCATTCACTATTTCCGCAAGCTTATATCAACCATGTTTTAAAAGCATGTCTTAGATCATTCATCAGGACCACCAGCATATCTATTAAAATGGCTCCAAAGACCACATCCTCAGGCTAGCAAAATCTCTGCTACATGGTGACAATACAATAGGAGAAAAGTACCCAATTAGTGTGCAATATTGCAACATTCCATAGTGTAGCAGCTGTAGCCCTTAACGTCACATGCATGTTGTAAGCCACAGTGGCAGTCCATGGCTTTATGCCCTCTGGTTGCTCCTAGTTATCCCCAGGTTTTTGCTGGAATGACATGTAAGATGCACAAGCCAGATGGCCAGGTGTTGTTAGCTTTTTAAAGGGCAGCAGTATAGGCTATAATGTGAGTCATAACTGAAAACTTGGGCGGTATTGCAAAATGCTCACTTCACCGATGCCTATAGCTTCACTAAATGTGTCTTCAACTCTAAAGTATTTTAAGGTAAAGGCAGGTTTTTACAGAATATTCTTAAAGCAAATATAATAAGAAAATATAAACCAGAACCAGTAAAGTGAATTGTGTTCTTTTTATATGTATGAGACTGCGTAAATCATAAAAAGGTATTGTTTTTTATATAGGCCACTGTAAATTGGGGATAAAGTATTGTTGGGGTACAACTATTCATTTTTCTACACTGATACCAAGTATTGTTCCTTTAGAATATTCTAAACAGCCAATAGATATCACATTAACTTGAATTAGGGTGACATAGCCCCCAAAAAAATCATGATGAGGTTATTGAAGGAGCCATTACTTATTCATTGAACGGCAAGTGAGTATAACTTCACCCCCTTATACCAGACTGAAAACAGAGTTTTCCTCTTAGTACATGTATTATTAATAAAAGAACCATCCAACCCCCTTGTCTGGACTCCTGAGACAAGGTGTTTTTTTTTTCCTTGAGAAATGAAGGAACTCATTGGCATGTACCAGCCCCAGGTCAAACTCATCAAAACATCTTACTTTGATGAAGAGAGATCTGACTGCTAATGAAGGTGTCCTTGACTTGCAAACAGCCTGTTAGGTTATTTGTCCTGAGGATCATTTGAGAGCAGCTTACAGCCCACTTGTCAGTTCAATACAGATTTGCTTGTAAAGGATTTCTAATGTCATTTGTGTTGCTTTTCCTTGGTGTTGTTTAGTGTTGGATTTTCCCAAATTTAGCCTTTTTACTCCAGCGTGGCTTACCTGTGAATAAATATGGCGTCTACTCACCCATCTGCTGTGAATTCTAATGAGGTTATCACCAGTAGACGGTCAATCCATTTGAAGTAGGAGGGTAGCTGTCCCTCCCACTTCAAATGGATTGGGCGTCTAGTTCTATTATTGGCAGACAATGAGTTAGGCTATGTTTGGAAAAGCCATGATAGCAATGACTTTACATTAGAGTAAGTAGTAATTTAGTATGAAAAAGAGAAGTAAATTGATATTTATTTTTAGAAAAACGTGGTATTAATTCAATATTGGCATCAGCCAAAGCCACACAGTTATCAGAGAAACACTAGAAGTGATTTGGCTAAATTCATTTTTCTCAACGACAATGTGTTAATGTTCACAGGGGTTGTTTCCTCTCTATGTCCACAAGGGATGTCCATCTCTAGGGAGCCACGCTAAGGATTCCTTGTGTAGAAGCCCAGCAGAGCGCGTGATATTTCCCTTGGGTGCTCTGTCAGATAGCTATTTATAGGTTCAAGGGACATCCTGCATCTCTAACCACGCCCAACAAACTACATCTTAATATCGACCATCCATTCATTGTGTCTCTGTTCAATTAGTGAATGGATGTATCACCAATGTTACTTGGGAAAAAAATCGGAGAACACACAGGCGTTTTCTTGGTTGATCTTTATTCCTTGGGTTAATTCAGGAACTAAAACAATTAGTCAGTGTCCCTCCAAGTTTGTTGCATGCCATTTCTAACCTATGAATATTTATGATACAAAAACATTTTTTATTATTATCGCTTTGTTTATTAATAGTAAATATCCCTGAAAAACTGTGGTCAGTCCTCGAAAGCACACAAAGTGGATAGCTGCAAACTCAGAGCGACAAAAGAGTAAAACGGATTAATCATCGCTACCCTGCGGACATTTTTTTCCTATCTAACTCGGTCTTCCTGGACCCCAGCCAACATCGCTACACTCTTTTTTCCATTTCACCTATCATAGCCCACACAATATGACCGACATCAGACTAAAGCACTTTGAGATCACTTTATGAAAAGGCTTGAGCATCTCTTATATGTCTTTAAATGACCTTCAATTGAAACGACATAATGTGGCAGTAAATAACAGAAGCTATGCCTACGTAATTGCCCCATCTGGATTGTCCCTCAATAACAACTAATGTAAAGTGGCTTCATCTGTTCACGTCTTCTCTATAAACGTCTGTTGTGCTTGGTGACAAAATTCCTTCATTAAAACAGAATTGATTGTCCGTCACCTCTCTTACCACCTGGCCTTTCTTTCTCAGCATGTAAAGGGTTGCGTTCATTTTTACTAACACTTTTTAGATGGTACTTTTGCATAAATCGCATACATTTTAGGTCTTCACAATAGACTTGTTACATTAACTTGTCAAAGTATGGCCAAAGGTCAATTGAGGAAAGCTGTTTTACTAACATGAAGGGCTTTTTCTATATTACTGCCGTATGTTGTTCTATACACAGTATAACTAGGATAAAAGAGCAGTGTAAAAAAAATGTTCCCATGTTCATTTGAAAGCAATTTTCATCATTATCTTGGCTTTTAAACATACATAAATATATGAAGGATTTTTGTGCTTGCCTTGAGGTCTGTGCCAACCAACCAAAGTCCTTGAACTACCTTTGCCTAAATCCCTGTTTAATTGAGGGAATTCTGGCTTGGATTCACACAGATGTGCAGTGCTCTAACATTAGGGCACACGTGTGTTGTTTTTGTGGGGTGCCAAAGGCTGTCGCTGTTCCTTTTCAGAGCAAACATTTTCATCATAGTAGGATCGCAAAAATTAAAATAGCATCTGAAAGATGCAAAAAAGAGAAAAACAATATTCAGTATTATACCTTTGGAAACTTAAATCATTTTCTCATCTCATTGTCTGAACCACTTTATCCTCATTAGGGTCACGGGGGTGCTGGAGCCTATCCTAGCTGACTTTTCGAGCATGAGGCGGGGACACCCTAAAACGGTGACCAGTCGATTGCAGGGCACGGAAAGATAGACATTCACAATCATACCTAGGGGCAATTTCGAGTGTCCAATCAGTCTACCATGCATGTTTTTTGGAAATGTGGGAGGAAACCAGAGTACCTGGAGGCAATTAAAACATTATGTTTTATGAATGTATTATGTTATTATGGATTTCAGGAATATTTATTACATATGTTGATGGTGTATGGCACAGTGGGTAGCTTAGTTGGTAGCATATCTGAGACACTCCCATTGGGTTCTATATTAATGTGGCACAAATCTGCAGGACACACACGTCTCTATTGTCTATCTTGGTGCAGTGTGTATTAGAAAAGGGACCAAAATTATAGCAACAGAGCCAATACAAGTCCAACAGTGTTTCTCTTGATTCTGACACAGTCAAGTCTATTGGATATTATACCCTTGCACAGTTAATAAATTGGAAAGCCCGATGGATAATGTCTCCTCGGCGAGGTCGGTCTACATGATGATTAAGAGCAGCGAGTCAATAATTAACTCTATCATTATTACAATAAATTTCATCATCAACAGTCTGTTGGAATAAAACACCAGATGATCATTCCATTGGTGAAGGTTTGCTGTGTTTGTCAGTAATATGCCGGTAATGACAATGTTAACCTTCATTTGCTCTTGTGGAGCTTCAATTAAGTCTGCATGATTGCTCGTATTGTTACTGCATGTAAATGACTTTGCACTCTTTGTTCTTTCATTTTTCACCCGCCATTAGTCAAAAGAGTCTAGCCAGAACAGTCACAAAAGTTTTATCATTTACCACTGTTAAATTTATGAGTCATTTTGGGTTATTCCAGTTGAGATGCCATAATAGTTTAAATTCTACAAGACTCGCTTTCTCCCAATTTATATATTAATAGAAGCCACCTGAGTTACGTCCCCCTATTCTTTAGTATTTTATATTTTTTGGGGTAGCATTAAAACCCACTGCATAGGCCAAGCAATACAATTCAGTTAAAGCCAGGTTCACAACTATAAATCTTGGTCTTGATTGTTAAGAGTGCTGTCGATAGATGAAAACGATTTCTTGATGAATCACGTCTTGAAGCAGTCCAGGCAAAATGGAGTGCATTACTTGACTCCAACCAAGAAACATGCTGTCCATTTGGTTTCCACTAGTTTATGAGATTACCTAGCCTTTGGGAGTGCAAGTACCGTGGATGAATGGCGGTTTAAACTTGGGAATGCCAGGCGCCCATTAATATAAAACTGGTGGGAAAAAGGAAAAGAAAAAAAATGTACACGCTTAATCCAAAATTCTACTGCTTGGCCCAAATGAAATGAAAGTTCACCCACAACAATACTGTTCTGATACTTTTTTTTTTACTTTTGGTCCCTTTTTTTCAACATATTTTGCCGATACAAATCTTATGACGATCCAATAGATTTATTTTAACAAATCATATTTTTACATCATATTCTAGTGATTTCTTCTTAAGAAATGTATAAAAAATACTACTACACAGTGCCCTTTTAATATTTTTGGCCCATAAATTGAAAATAAAAAAAATATTTGATTTGACTTAAAAGTAGTATTTTTGCATAGTGTTTTTATTTACAGCAGCCTTATAGTCATCCGAAAACACATTTGAATATTAAATCGGATATAATCTCTTGACTAAGTCACTAATTATTCACACTCATTAGACAAGGAAGGAAACAGCTCAATATCAATGTGCAACATTGCATTTTTATAACTCTCTCCAAGTATCAACAATATCAAATGATAAATCACAATGCGCCCTCAGTGGTAACCTATTCAGAAAAAAAATATGTGGACTATCCATATCGTTATTGGGGGCAGCATCTTGTAGACCCCTGCTGCAGTCACTTGAACAGATAACTGCACATCTACTTCCTTATCAGTCTGACCCCATACTTGAAAATGTGTATTTCTAATAAATAATAATGAAGAAAAGAAAAGAAAAGGAAGCCATGGGGTGCCACTACATGGCTTGAGTTCCTCCTCAACAAGGCAAAATTATTTAATACCCTCTGATAATATGTATCCACCCAGTGGATTGAGTGGTTACCGTCTTGGCCTTGCATTTCTTGGGGCCCTGGGTTCAAATCCAGGTTTATCCACCTGTGTGGAGTTTGCCTGTTCTACCGGTATCTGCATGGGTTTTCTCTGGGTACTCTGAGGATAAGGCAGTTCAGAAAATGAATGAATAAATGAAGGATAATGTGTGTTGCGATTACCCAAATAGGTTTGAAGGTTGACATTATTTCTTAGAACAAGCCAGGAATTTGGCCCACTCAATTTTGAATATACAGTGTATGTAAATAAACACTGCAGGAGGTGAACATGTTACTACTCCCCAAGTGCTGTCGTTTAGAACAAACCCTTGAGATTGAGTGCAATAGCAATTTCTAAACAATGCAATCACACAAGCAATTACAAAATAGCCCTAATACCAAAATCATGTACAATGTTTATTTCTCTATGGGGAGCTTCTGTAGAATATAAAAATGTGTGAGTTGCGATTTAATGAGAATAATAATAGTGTTACTAAAGCTTAGAGGTTGAATATAAAGGACCAAAACTGTTAAAATGGTGCTACACTGTATGTCAACCTGTGACTTACTTGGATTGAAGATGTCTTTTTAATGACTTACTTAGTCCATCACAAGGTTAAAACATCTGAATCTCTCTTTATTTTAAATAGAAGTCCTTTTTAATACCCTTCACTATTACCCAAGGGGTGCTGTAAAAAATTAAATGTGTAAAATGCAATAAATATTCTCCTTCCATTGGGAATTTACTTTGCAAGGTCACTGACCTTTTTGAAAGTAAGTGCAACTTTTTGACTACTACTTAAAGCAAATGGTTATCTTTATGAAACACACTTATTAAATAGCAGATTTGTTTAAACTACAATTAACCTTATGCTCTCATGAATAACATTACTGTATGTCATTTATGCATGTGAACACACTGATCATTGGGTAATCATATCCCATAATGATGATTTAACAATGATGTAAATACAGAGCAATGATAAATTTATGGATCTACATATACGTGTACAAATACACATCTTTGCAGACATTTGTAGCACTCAGTGATATTTATACCTCGTTTTAGTGGGCGAGTGATTAGAGCGTTGACCTCACAATTCTGAGATCGAGGGTTCAATCCCAGGTTCTTGTTTGGAGTTTGCATGGTCTCCCCAGGCTTGCGTAGGCTTTCTCCGGGAACACAGGTTTCCTCCCACATCCCCCAAACAGGCTTCTTAAATACTCAACAACAAAAAAGCCTCAAGGTATGAGTATGAGCTGAAATGGCTGCCTGTCTCCCCCTGTGCTTTGCTGGCCGCCAATTCAGGGATTCCCATCGTTGTCTGGGACAGCCTCCAGCACCCCCCACAACTGTCATAAGAATAAGCAGTATGGAAAATGAATGAATGCCCCATTTTCATAAAGCCGCTGACGATTTCTGCTTCTAAAGTCTGACAAGATGTTCTTATATATGAGGTTTATACAGGTCTAAAATTCAATTGGGCATCATTACAGTTTGCATCTTCTCTGCATTTGTTGCAGATTTTTGTATATTTCAACTATTTTGAATTATGCAACCTCAAAGGGGGATTCCACTGGATTTGGGTGATAGCTTATAGAATGCAAATTCTGGACCTTTTTTTCTTGTTGACTGTCGGGACTATAGGGACTAACACAAAGAGCTAGAATTTGCCCTCCTTCAGATCCAACCACAATGAAAGCTGTGACAATCGCTGTGACTTCTTTGTTTAATCCAATATAAGGAAAACGCTCTGTCAAGGACAAATGGAGATGGATATAAGTGAAAACAGCTGAAATCCTAGACAAGGTTGCACAAATAACAGGCTTGACAATATTGACTTTCATTTCAGAGGACGTTATTCTCATTCATTTTCTAAAGAGGGCTAGAATACTTTGTTTGTAAAAGGAGGGTGGTGACTCCATGCATGCTTCCATTCTCACCCTGTCACGCATGTTTCATGGCAGAATGAGGCCTAAACCCATCAGCGTATTATCATTCAAGTCGAGAGAATGTCGGAATGAAGGACTCGAGTATTATCGGAATAATGAATTGCTTGTTGACAACAAAGAATCACAAAAATCTTTCTTTAGTTCGAATGGGTTGTTGCTCATTTGGTCAGTTGTTTGGTGTTCTAATTTATACGCTAGGAATACATATTTGTACTTGAGTGGCCATTTTATCAAACAAAATAGATGACACTTTTTTGCAGTTAGGGAAGAACCACGGAATATGTAATAATTGCCGTGTGTGTGAGGGTTTTTTCTTTATATTTTCTGGTTGGAATGAGCAGTGGATACTTCGATGTTCAACTTGGTGGGTGGAAAATTATTTTAAACTTTTTCTTAGCTGTAAAAGAACATTTACGGTTTTCTGGTTATTTTAAAAAAGGCTGCTTTAGTCCAAGGTTGAAAGAACAGTGCCACCCGGTGGTCTCATCCAGTGCATAGAACCAGCATAAATTCTCCACTAAGCGGTGCAATTAATTAAATCAGTTAGTCCATCATTTACACATTAAGGAATTCACCTCTCTTTAATCCCTCGTTACTTATTTATTATAACACACTTTTATGTCCAGCAAAGCAATTGTGAGACATTTATTCTTCTTTGAAATTGGGAAACATTTTGTTAAATTGTCACACATAATCTTACTAAAGGACCATTAAGATTTGTCCCCTTTTGATCAACAAAATAGGTTTAAATTGAATTGGGAAAAAATAAAATTGGAAAATTGAATGGAGCAATAATATTTATAGGGAGCGTAACATTTGATCATTTCTCGAAGGTGATACATTTTTTATTATAAATTAGATTTGTTCACTTTTGAATTTTGTTGTTCTGTTGGTTTTAATTATTATTTGTTTTTTCTTGATTGTTTTAGTTGGACTTTTTCTCATTTGTTGTCCTGTTTTCATACTTAAGATTCTGACTCATGTACATAAAAAGTAAGAAATGACAACATTTGATGGCTGATTAATTAATTGCGGACTTATTGGTGCCAGTGTTGCCTCTAGATTAAGAGTTAAGCATTTGATGCTGTGTGTTTGAAACCTGTGGTGTACAGGAGCATACTTGTGCTTGTCTTTCTTGTGGATATGTATAGTTTTTATTTTATTCCTGATACTTCAAATCTAGTTTTATTCATCATTTTACCCGTTTCCATTGAAGAAAATCATCTTGGACTTCTACAAAGGGATTGTTGATTCACCTTCAGCCAATTGCGTTCCCAAATATAAATTCATATCATGGATAGGTTTTGTACACATTGTTCACTTAGCTGTAGTATACTATATTTATTCATATATACTTCCGTTTTTGACATTTTTTAGGCATATCATATTAAAGGATGAATAAATCATTAATCAAGAAACCCCAAATTTAGTGAAGAGATATTTATGTCTATGATTCATACTATTATACTTTACTATAATTTGGAATGAATATGCACTGTGACTCTCGTTCTCTTCTCATGTTTCTTATCATCCACTCCACCATGGACTGTATTGTTTAGTGGATGATAAATGACCACTGCGGTGTGAGCCGGAATGAGCTCTCACTGAGACCACACCGATGGCGGCCTTTCAACACCTCTCTAGAAAGATTCATTACATTAATTAAAGTCCTGTTTTCACTGACATCCAGCCGCTTGTAGCCCCCCTGTTGCAGTCATTCCTAGCCCTCCACAGAGGGCAAAAACCCCTACTTTATAGTTTGTAGTAGCTATAGGAAGTGGGTGGCTCCTCTCAAGATGGACATGGTGTAAAATCAACTCTGTTAAAACACTGCGGGGGAAACAAATTGGTTCACTTAAGCATGAAAATGATCGAACGAAAAGAAAGACAATCAACGTGGAATGCATTTATCAAAACTGTTCACGCAGGACACAAATCATTGCCTGCTGCATCCACTTGAAGACTGGCTTCATTATTGTCACAATTTATCATTGGTGCGTTAAATTTGGGGAAAAACAAAACTGTCAAAGGCTCGAGTTCACATAGATTGAATGTGTCAATAATATTTAGCCTGGAGAAATGATGTCGAGTCTGTGTTAAAAAGAAAAGAAAAATAACTGTAGTAAAGAAATATAACTGAACTAAAGTAAAACTTTGACCTGACATGACTCCTACTTGCACTTGACTACTCACTAAGACTAAATCCAGGATTTTTTAAAAATCTGTCACTAGTATTTATTGCGTTTTATGCATTTTGGGTACATGTGTTTATTTAATGTGGAGTTTATACACCAGCTATAAAAAAAAGTGTGTAAACGTCAACAATGAAATGTAATATATTTCTAAGAGATAGAAATGTCAACTATAGTGCTTTGTCTTCAGTGGCAGATAAAAAAGGGTTCTCAATTTTATTTGTTTAGTAACTCCATTGTTTCAGTTCTTTGTGCGTGTTTTTTTTTTTACCTCGTTCATAGTCTATATCTTTTATTCCATATTTTATTCCTCGTATTGTGTTTACAACTAGTACTGTTTGCCTCCTTCATTCTATTGTCTTGTGCTGTGTTTTTACGTTAACATTTCTCTTATAATATTTGTTTGTGCAATATTTCTATTTCTTTTCTTTTATTTTTTTATTCCAAAACATGAGCAAATCAGAGCTTGACTTGAGAGACCTCGAATATTCCACGCTGGGCTTACACTTAACCATTCGAGATCCCTAAGAAATTCCGAACACAAAACATACTTCTTCCTCAACCCTTAAACATATTTACTCTTTGTTTATTCTTCACATCATTTTATATTATATGTTACACCACATGTTTGCACTTCCCATTTCTGTAAATATTGAATATCTACCCTCAGCAGAAGCCTTACTTCTTTTGATCATTGACATATGCTTGCTTTCCAATTCTTCGCCAAGCAATAGTATGTTATTACAACAGCCCAAATCTACTAAGAGGTCAACGTTGCGTGTAAATTTGATTGCCTTATGCATTGTATTGCTTTTCACTATGCCTCACCGCATAGTTTCAATTGTTCAAAGTGAATCATAGAGTTGAAAGACAAACTTAAAGCTGATCAGATGTCAGGGTGTTATATTTCTCCACCAAAACGAGGCCCTCCTGATCATTTTTCCCATCCATACATCCTCACAGTCCACTGTAACTCAATGGGGCCGTATCAGGATCTCAAAACATGCTTAATAGTTTAATCAGAGGAGTTTCCGGTTCTCGCTTGAGTTATCTTTGGCCCAGTCTTTCCGTCACATCCATTCTTAACCCATACAGGCTATACTATACCCTTAGAGATGATTGCTCAAATGTGTTGGAGGTTTTTTCTTATACCTGGGTGTTTTTACTTGAGCCAAATCACACATACAGGCATCCCAAGGGCTTGAATTTATACAAATGTGTCTGGCTGGAAGGAAGGTGAATAGAGTCTGAAGGTCAAATTAGAAATGGGTAGCAGTGACTGCTTTTAGTGCACAATTTCCAGAGGCTCTAAACATTTCAGCAAAAAGAGTGAAATCCAGTGTCTGCAGCAAGACCAATGACATACTGAGTCATTGTAGTAATTGCAGTCAGACTGGGACACAAGATAAACACAAGGGAATCTTTTCTCACTGTGTGTGAAAGTAAATCTTTATTGGAACAGACTGCATAAAAGACACATCAATAAATTTTCATTTTGATTCAACAACAACAACAGTAGATCTTAAGACAACCTCCATTTAGATTTCAGGGAAATAAAAAAAAGCCATTAACAAATTTGACCTCATAAGACTCAAAACTACCAAAGACATTTTTACATTGTATTTTTTCCATTGCTATTTAATAGTTAGTTTTTAGCCTCCACCTTTAATGATTTAATCTTCATACCAGAGGCTTCTAAGGCTATATTTTAATGAATTAATGACCTAAAATAATGTATACTTTGTCATTATAGTTAAAAAACAAACTCTTTAATAAATATTCCTAAATATAAACATATTTGAAACATTTTTGTCCAACTGCCTGCAGAAGGCATACATTTTTAAACACTGACAGCATTATTTGATGCCAAAACTATGCAACACTTTGCAAGCCTGTTTTTCTGCTATGAAACGCTTCATGTGAAACGAGCCAAGCAGTATAATCCTCAATGGAAAAGCCTATCACGGTAGAAATTGTCACCTTGGGCCCAATTTCTTCTCATGACTGACTGACTGACAGCCTTCCCTCTGTTTTGCCAGTATTCCACCTTCCCTCTAGCGCTCATTGCATGCATTCATCTCCTTTAGCCTGTTCCTTCTGTCTGTTCACATTAAACTGCTCCTTTAAGCACCTCTGATTCCCAACACATTTCAGTAACAGAACCCATCACTGCATCTGCCTGTCCCCTCTACTTTTTTTAAGAAGGTGGAGACAATGGTTGTTCTCTGACACTGATTCTAATAGAACCAGACTCTTCACCATGGTTCTCATAACCTTCTTTAAATGAACATGGCGAAAACCCTTCCAGATAGATTGGGTAGCTGTTCTGTTGGAACACAAGGTCGAGCGAGGAGCACTTGCACTTTACGATGGTTTACAAAGCTTTTCTTCTATTATGAGATTTAGGATACATTGTGTTGGGTCTTTTGAACTTACACCAACAGGTCATGTAGTAATCATAGCATGGAACACAAGTAATACTATAGATTTATCTCAAAACAAAGGTTTGTGTGTGCCTTGAGAAAGTTTAACTGTTTATAGGGGAAGCATATGTATTTTGTAATTAAAAAAAATGTCTGGACATAGACATTACATTTTTATACTATATGCTATTTACAGGCCACAGTGATAACGCTTTTGTTGTTGTTGTTGTTTGTTCTTAATGTTTAACTGCCTGTCGTTGACAAAATACATGTCAAATTATTTTATATGGAGAGGATTAGCTGTGAAATATGATCTTTTAGGGCCATTGACGATGGTAGAGGTCAAATCCAATTTGAATGGGAGGTTTGGCAGCGATCATTTGCCATGATTTTTAGTATTAGAAAAATATTATTACAAAATTATATTGGAAAATTCCAGACATATTTTATGTTTCTTCCTTATGATTTAATTGGTGAAATTTTGGCACAAACAGCTCCCAGTTTTTGACCGAAAATGTAATCTTTTGGTCAATTTAACATGTTTATTTCTTACAATGTACACACTTATACTATACTTGCTTAGTAGATATAGGAGACAAAAATATGTTGCGCACACAAAGTATAAGAAGTAGCATTGTGTTATATCTGAAGCAAATCATAGCTAATGTATCTCTGTATAGTAAATAAAACTAAGAACAAATGAAATGATTTAGAAAAAATGGAAAAAAAAAACCACAGTGGCCTTTGATGCATTAAATAAGCCTGGCCATGCAAACTAATTACAGCAGCGAGCAAATATATCTGCTCTAGAAATCTCTGAAACAAACAAATTAATTAAATGTGATGGAAGCCAAATGAAAAATGTCAAATAAAAGCATTTCTTGATCATCTTCATGCGCAGTCAGTCAGGGCACTCATTTATTTACTGATGAGATACAGATACACAATCAAATAAAAATACCATAATTGAAACTGTATTGACAATTTGGTTTTGTCCTTTGTCACTATTGCTTTTAGGCAATATCTGAGTCTTTAAGTATTAAATCAAGCGAACAATTCTGTTTCTTCACACTAATTAACACTATTTTTTTAGCCTAGTTAGGCGAGAAGACAGTGTAAACATCCCAAGGTAATACATTAGATTAAATCTAGAAAAAATTCAACCTAAAATTTGCCATTAGACTGACTTATATACATGTTGTTGTTGATATCTGAGTATGTGAGAGACTTTAAAGGTTGTTACTGTGGAAGGGAAAGCTGTGGAGTCAGTCATGTTGTATGATAATAAGAAAAGAGGCGACAAGGCTAAAAGCTTGAGGGTTCAGATTGTTATCACCTAACCAAGATAAGAGAAAGCAAAGTGTTATTTTAAAAGGAAATAGTTGGTAAAGAATCTCTTTGGATTGAAAGGAGCATCAAATCTATTGATGAGCCTGATAATTTATTTAAAGTAGGGGTTAATAGTTAATGTAATGAGTTGCTATGCCCGTAGGCAGGATGTGAACTAGAAGAGAAAGAGAAATTCTGGAAGTAGTTGGAGAATTCCATGGAGAGAGTGTGTTTGTATTTGTTCATATTAAATGTGTTGGTGAAGTTATGCATAAATCTGTTATACAGTGTTCCCCCGCTACTTCGCGCTTCCGTTAACGCGGACGCAGAGCTTCGGAGATTTTTTTGGGGAAAAATAAAAAATTAAAAAATACAAATATTACATTGAAACAACATATTTTACATTTTTTTTGTTATAACATGAATTTCACTCTCTACCCGTGTTCTATATGGTGTACAGTAAAAAATAAAAATAAATAAATAAAAATAAAAATAGATTGGAATTAAATTCTAATTAAGCATTTTGGAAGGGGAATCCCTACTACAGAAATGCACGGGTGGTCCCGGTCCCCATTAACCGCGATAAGCGAGGGAACACTGTATATATACAAGGAACCTAAAAGAACAGGTGGTGGTGCTGCAGTAGTGGAACAAATGGTGGTTCAGGTGCGTTAGAATCGACAAGACCCTTGAGCCAAGCATTGGGGAATGACGGGGAGTGCTAGGGATTTATTAGACAATCTTCCACTATACGTATTATAGCTCTGTGCATCATCTAATGTTCATTTTAGACTTTCACCTCACCCAACCTTGCCTCTTCTGTACGTCTCGGTCACCTAAAAAATTGGGGATTGGATGCAGCCACACTATTGGACAGTTTTAAGCTTCAACCCTGTGGTGGCGTATTGTGCCTAAAGGATGAAATTGCCTGTAGCCAACAGATTATTTTCGAAAAGGCAGGATCATAGAATGACCTATAGCATCTATTACATTACAGTTTGTGTTGAATAGGTAATCAGACAGAAGTTACTGCCTGTAAAGTTGATGTAGATGAGAGGAGCTTAATCACCAATGTGGAAGATAACGCTGCTTGGGGCAATTAACAATTAACAAGGTTAAAGCAGGCCGAAGAACCGTGTGGTAGAAATGAGGGGAATAAAGGTAGGATAGAGATAATGTGGCACATTTGAATGCCAATATGATTATTAACCAGGGAGGACAAATGGCACATTTTAATGCCAGAAATATTATTGACCAAGAAGGCCAAATGGTATATTTGAATGTCAGAGAGATTATTGACTTTGCAGGGCAAATAATGTTATTTTATGGACAGAAATATTTTTATATAAGGTTAGCCTGTCGGTAGTGGTCTGTCAAGAGTTTATTTAGTCAATTATAGAGTCTAAAAAGTTTAATATAGTAGTAACTCCACTTAGAGAATGAGTTTGTTCCAGAAATTGTTTCGTAACTTGGATTTTTAATGAGTAGACACTTGTTTTATATTGAAATGCAGTCATTTGTAATGCAGGGTTGTGAACCTATTCTCCCTTAGCAACAAAGGAGAGAACAGGAATCTGAGCTGGAAGTGGAAATAAACAAAGATATTGAGTCTTTTTTGGAGTGACCATGTTTTATAGGCACTGATCAGAGAGACAGCCAAATTTAAATGCTTTGAAAACAATGTAATAGAGACCAAAGAAGATATAGAGTAGCAGATTAGAGTTGTCAGAAGGATGATGAGAATGCCAGGCAAGAAAACTCAAGGAAAATGGAAGACATAAAGAGAAAGATCGTCCCCATAATCAGAATGAGAATCTTGTAAGAAATTATTAACATCATTTTAAATTAGGCTTGCATAATGACTTCCGAGGAAAAGGAATGGTATCTGATGACCTGCCATTCAAAGCTGCTTTTCAACATCTGCATTTTCAACCACTTCTTATAGCTTCTAATACATTCACTGACTGCTTAAACTGAGATTTAGGTATGAAACTGATTAGCAACCCCAGCTGCCCCTACTCCAAAAACTGCCGCGGGTGGTCTTTCATGTGGTGGCTATGTGATTTTTTTGCTATCAGGGTTTGCTATATCCATATACATTTTAAAATCACGTCCCCTGTAAAGTCAATGTCTACCTCAACATAGCTTTACATCTACACATAGATGGACATTATAATACACATGGTATTTCACATCTAATATTACACCCTGGCCACATAGGCCTTTAAGCCTGGAGGACCCGAATGGGTCTCAGGATTCTTCAATTTGACAGCTTTGTGTTAAAGAAAAAAATATATCTGGTGCAGAGTTAAGTGAATGTGCATTTATCCATCCTAGTGTGGACATCGCCTAAGGGTGTAAGGTAAGATACATGCACATGCTGCATAAATGACCTGTCAATCATGGGTCTGAAAGCCCA
Organism: Stigmatopora nigra; assembly: GCF_051989575.1. Classification (NCBI taxonomy): domain Eukaryota; kingdom Metazoa; phylum Chordata; class Actinopteri; order Syngnathiformes; family Syngnathidae; genus Stigmatopora; species Stigmatopora nigra. The sequence continues at coordinate 10,157,619 of NC_135521.1, forward strand.
TATAGGGATGGGGAGGTCATGTAAAGACCACACAAGGTGGTTGTAAAAAAAATATTGGTGCATTTTATTGTGTGAGGGTCAGTGAAAGGGGAAAATTCTTATTCCTCAAATAATATCAAATGTAATTGTTACTATTTGAATTACAGTCACTGTCCCTTACTTTGAAGCAAATACAAATGGTAATGCACTGCCACCTAGCGTTCAAAATATATACATGTTACAATATAGCAGATTTTTTTGGGTGGGGGGTTATAAATAGTCGAAGTTCACGTCTTTTTTTAAGTATATATTTAAATTTACTTATACATTTCTGATGACAACTGCTATTAGTATGAAATTGGAAGCAGAATATTAATATTATTAATAATAAGGATGCAGTTTTGTAATCTAAAGCAGATCCCCTCTTGAACATGCATTTTATGGTCACAAGGTGATGCTGTTGGCTAGGATTTGAAATAACTCAACTGTATAAATCATGAATGGCTAAATAAAATACATTAATCTTCATGATAGAATCGTTGAGTGGGAAGCGGCAAGGGATAACCATAATGCATATTTATGATTTTCTCGCTCATCCATTCGATAATCCGGGCACATAACCCGCAATAGCCCACCCAAACCCCCCTGCAATGGTTTGCCTTCATTACCTCAAAGTTTCTCTGGGTCACCCATAGTGTGACCTTTGACCTTTTTAATTTCCTGTGTGTATTAATAGAAAAGGTGGCGTATGGAAAATTATAATTAGTGGTCTCTCAGACTACTTGTATAATCTTGTATTAATAACTAGATGAACATTCATCAAAATGTGAATGTGCATTAATTACTAGCCGTGGTTGAGCAAAATCAAATACAATAAAAATGCACATAATTTCACCTGCTATTAACTGATACATTACTATAGAAATTACCAATATTACAGAGATTTCCCAATAATCTTTAAATATTACTGAGCCGGTGAATGAGTCACTTTTTGTCTAACATTTAAAATATAAATGAATATATTCTTTTCATCATTTTGCTTGTTTTTGTCTATTTTCCCATCTTCTCTTTTCAATGAGAATTCTGAAAGTACTTTAACACACAAAAGACTGTTTAACATGTAGCCTATTGATTACTATGCCAACTATCACAATATTACATTAATCATAATTGCTATGAATATTACAATGCGGTTGCATTAAAAAAAAAAAAAAAAACCTTCCCCTCATAGGTGTTCAGCGCGCTTTCCTGGAATCAAAGAATCAGTTCAGTCTCTAGCAAGTGTCGTCTGTTGCCTAGCAACAGTAGCACTGGTGCTGCCTAATGCTGTCTATGTGCTGGGGTAAATTGTGGGGTGAATCTCCCCTCTCAATTGGTCGCATAAAGGTGTGTAGGGTCAAACTTTGCCAGTAGACTGGATTGTTGTCACAATTGTTGTGGATTTGTCGTTGTGTTGTTTAAACTGTGACTCCCTGGGGTGGAGTGTTCGGCATTTGAAATAAGATGAGGCAATACAGTCCAAGGACAATATGTCAGGCGTAGGCAGTGATTGGAAGGTAACATTTAGCTGCTGACCAAGTGCACCCAAATGGTTAAATTGACTTTGCTTTCTACCTGGGTTGCCATGTCCTCAGGCAGAGCTACTTCTCTGTTCAAAGCATGAAAATGTGCTTTGTGGATAGCACCCATGTCGGCTCTGTTTAATTGCACTAGTGGTTGGCTCCTGGTACATGTGAAATGCAAATGCCTTTTAGCGATTGTTCTTCCTCTCGTAGGTTTCTCCAATCTTGTCCGTCACGCCTCACTAAAACAATTCCATATCGCTGAGAGCAGATCGGCTTCTCTTTTGCTGCGCTTCATCTTTTTCTTGCACTCGTTATTAAAGTTTCATGCTAGATTTTTGACTTTGATAACATATGAATATTGCATGTCGTGCAAAAGGGGATGCAGGTAGCACCAAGGAGGCGGGAAAATGTCGAGAAAAAAAAGGAGTCAGATGTGTTTCTCACTGCATCTTTGTAAACTGTCATGTGTTTGTGCAGGTTGCCCCCCTCAGATCTTTACAAACATGTCCCTGAAGGGTATGAAATATTTTATTGTGATTCTGGAACTCATTCAGCCAAACCACCATGACAGATGTGTTATTGGCTGTGCCACTGTCGTGCTGGTTTGTTTTCCAATAGGTTGTCACACTTGCCTTTTCCTTATAACAGCTATGACAGGATCTTTCCCTTAATGTATTTTCAACCTGAGGGGTGGCCATCTTTAAATTTGGATTTAATAAATTAATGAATAAATAAGAGTATTGTTTTAGGAATCTAATTTCCACATTATGTAACAGTATGTTCATTCATTTGGACTTTATTTTTTCGCACATTCATCACATTGTTGCTATCCATCATGTTTCCTTTAAATATGCTAAAAGGGGAATTTTGGAATAAATAAATCAAATACAAACACACATTATTTCAACATTTGGTTGCCTATATGACCAAAAATTCTGATTTGCATACACGTTGCAATGCAGGTTTTAAATGATAATTTCTTAATGAGCACAATAATTATATCACTACATACATGAAATTAAAAAAAATGTCAAAAAATATGTGAATGAATGTATAAATTAACCAAAATGAGGGTCAGATTGGATCCTTGGTGGACCAGTTCCAGCTCGCATGCCCTATTTTGGATACCCCTGCAATTGATTATAATATACAGGCTTTTTTTATACTACCATAGAAAAGATATAGGCACAATAGTATAATGGTATTATAGTCTTAAGGTATTGCTACTGATTTTAATGACCTATATGGGTGCCAATAGTACTGTTCAATATAAAAAGTTTGTGTTTACAAGATGAGCCGAGGACTGAGAGCATACAGTTGCTTTTTAAATGCTTTCCAGCTGAATGGTTAATGTCTTGGCCTCTGTCTCCCTCCTCTCTTCTTGCACTTTCATTCCTTTTTCCCCAAGCTTTTTGATGCATTTGCGCTACTCTCCCTTTGCACTGGAAAAAAAAATAAAATCACTTTGTCACATCGGGATGCATCATTTCACACGCTGAATTTTTTAAAACTGAAACTAGAAATCCTTTCTCAGCATGCAATATCCATTAGGGAGAAAATTATTTATATGATTCGCCTGCATTATTGATCTATTAATGAAGAGAAATATGCACCTCACACTCTGTGTATTGTCACCTGCCAATATTCTATGCTTTCAAGAGTTAAGGTTACTCTTTGTTATCCTCATTGCATAACCTGAATAGAGCGTGGACTTTTGATCACATAGTAATGGCATTTAAAGTGCCCTCATCTCTCCATCACCTCGGCAAGATTCATTTTTCCTGGATGTCTCATATATCTTCCTCCTAGAGGTTGTGGTGTTCAAGGCACTGCATTTTACTACCGTATTTTCACGACTATAAGGCGCACTTAAAAGTCTTAAATTTTCTCCAAAATAGACAGTGCGCCTTATAATCCAGTGCACCTTATATATGGAAAAAAAACAGAAATCCAAAAACGAAAAACCACCACTGTCGGATATTTAAAAAAAACACAAACGCCTGAACTGAAACAATACTGTTAAATATACAGATGCCATCTTTGTTTACAAAATCTTCCATCATATAGTTCCTCCCCCACTGCAAGATTTTAAACAAAAAAATCCAAAACATCAACAATGGCTGGCTCTAGAGGTGACTGTAAAGTAGTGAGTGCTTTATACCTGGCAATTACCGTATTTTCACGACTATAAGGCGCACTTAAAAGTCTTACATTTTCTCCAAAATAGACAGTGCGCTTTATAATACAGTGCGCCTTATATATGGAAAAAATGCCATTCATTGAGGGTGCACCTTATAATGTGGTGCGCCTTATAGTCGTGAAAATATGGTACACATTTTCTTTATTGTGGGACTGTCAGCAAGGTACTTTGGTCCAGAGGGCACAGAGACAAATACACATACACACAAAAATAGCTACCGCAGCTTTTGCTCGGCCTATTTTGCAATGTTGCACCACCTGAACGCTCTGCAGACCACCACCTTGAAAGGTTATAGTACTACAAAACAAAATAGAGTCAGGGTGTGAATTTGGAAAGAATAATCCTGTGTTTTGGAGGACAGTTTTCAGCCAAGTGAAGGATTGAGTAGGGAAAGGTTGTGTGGAGAATTGTGTAGCTTTGCTGGCTCGGGTGAGCAGATGGAGACTTTGCAGGTGGCAAGAGTGTGTTGCCGGCACGAGCCGGGAGGAGAGGAGATGTATGTCAGCTTGCTTGTATGCAAACCTCCGCAGGGTTTCACATAGAAATGTATTGAGGCTTAGAAATACACCTGCAAAGATAACACTAGATATGTTCATGGTTCAGAGGGTCGGTCATTTGTTTTAGTACATCAATACAATGGAGGAATAACCAGTTGGATTACCTAAATGTGAATAGTACAGTAGAAGCAAGCTCCAATGTCAAATGCTTCAAATGTGGTACATTTGGGGGGTTTTGTTTTGTATTTCGTTTTTGTTGGTGGAGGGGCGTAACATTGAGTTATGTTTTGATGCCATTACAAAAGCATGAAAGATCCCCTCGTGTAATGATATTTTTCTTTCTTTCTATAGCACACTCACTTTGACCAAATCCCTCCGTTACAACTTCAAAATTATCCAAAAGTTCAATGTTTTCCTTTAGTTTTGCCCTTGGTGTTTAAATTTGTGGCAAAGTGCATTTTTTGACATTGATTTCCAATGGCAAAATCATTTACATTTTCAAATTTGAAAATGTCTCTTACCCTACTTCTTTTTTTGATAAACTTCAACAAAATGGAAGTTACACTTATGTCAATGTTATCGAAAAGGGAAAAACAAGTACACAGTAATGACAATACTTTTCTCTTACAATATACATAAGGCAATGGTTTGCACCATTTTGTCCAATCTTCACCAGCAGTATGCAAGCTTGACTTAATGACAGACTGAATCAAACAACCCTATTTAACCAATTACAGTGAAAATCTAATCTTTCACTCAATCCTTAATCATAACTACAATTTCATTTTCAGTCTGTACAATCAAAGCACCATGTTAAACCTAAAGAAAAAAAACTGCTTAAAATGAAGTCAAACCTTCCTTTTATATGAATAATTTTGCCTAATTCTCTAACGTATTTCCATCTATTGTTTTCCCTTGACTGTGATTTGGACACTCGTTCTCCTCCCGAACAAAACGGATTTATTGTAGCTACTAAGTTAATATTAGCTCTGTTGGTGGTACTCGGAGAGCCAAGTATTCTTTGAGGCAGTACTTTCTGTAAATGTATAGTGTATACGAAACACAATTTTGTGTAACAATGCATATTGCTCCATATGTTTATAATAAATTATAGTGGATGCAATCAGATTTGACAGGGAGAGCCCAAGTGCTTTCATGTTTGCAAATTGAGCTAAATCCCAGAAACGTTGAACAAACTGACCTTTCACCACAAATAAACAATTGTATTGATGCTTCTGGTTCTCTGAAGCCCGCAGCTTTTACAGGTCAGAGAGAATATTCTGACTGAAACAGTCATGCTTTTGGCTGTAGTTTTTGTTGTTGTACAAACAGATGTTTAAAAAAAAATAGACAGAAAAACACACACATACCAAAGTATGATAATATTACATTTTGTCAAATGAGAGTATTTCCTTTTTTAAAATTTTTACTCTCTGACCCTTTCATTCAATAACATCAGGCTGGATGACCCTTATCGTTTTAAGTAGAAAAAGACATGTAGAAATGCATAGTGAAATAATATTTTTTTCACTAAATTTAGAGTGTTGCTGTTAAAAAATAAATCAATATATTGGCTTTTAATTGACAAAATTGAGGTATAAACACAGTGAATAATCATAAAATAACCACATGGACCAATATATTCATAGAATTTATATAGCATCATAAAACATGGAGGGAAACAGCCTTATTTACCCAAGTTAACTTTTTGTAACATTTTCAGAACATTACATGAAATGGAAAAACTTATATAAAGTAAGAAAATAAATAAAATGAGAACAGTGGGTTAAAATGGGTTAAACTTCAACTCCAACATTCTGACCCTTTCACAATATATAACACAATAGTTTGTTAGCTGAGTGCAGAAGAGTGACGATGCTAAACAATAATGACGGTCATAGATTTCTCCTCTTCCCACGTAATACTGGACTGAAGGGAAAAATCCAATTATCTCGAAGAACGTAAGACTGGTAATGTCAGTTAATGTTGAGAAAATACACTATGAAAATTGCACACACATATATATATATATACATATTCTACACACAGATACTTTACTATTCTGATTGTAGTGTGGGCAAGCAAGAAATAGGCTTGTCAGTATTCCTTGTAAAGCAGCAATGTACCCAGGAATCTCAAGATATTATTGCTCTGGGTAATAAAATGTGTAGAGATGAGGTAGGTAAGGAAGTGCACTTATATATACATATGAAGATTGCTGTGAATACATTTCGATAGAACCATTTAATCTCTCTGAAACCATTAAAGTGAAAGTAACAGTAATACCTTGTATCATCACTCTGTGAGAGCTGGATTGAAGAATGATTGCTCTCTGCTCTCTGCTCATTTCTTTGTGGCTGCTGTAAACTAAAAGAGAGAAAGAAATTCCCAAAGAACATCACGTCCCTGCAAACTTTCTGGAAGTAAAATAGGTGAACAAACAAAACAAAACCCTTCTCCGTTGGCATGGTTCTGCGAATGAATAAATAATTATATGTACACCATAAGTCAATACAGATAATTTGACACCAAAGCGATTACCCATCCAGGCAAGCAAATATGAAATGGGAGTAGCCACGGGACACGGACTCCTAAACTGTCAGTAAAAAGTTATATTCTGTTGAAATGGTAATTATTTGGGTGGTTTTGTTACTGAGGCAAACAGGGTGAAATTGGACTCTAAACACATTGGCATACTAATGTCTAGAGGTGCCTCCACCTTCTGCCTACTCCGGAATAACCACAGCATTATAATTGACTCTTAGTTCACAATAGTAACGCATATATTTGCATCCAATAAACTTGTCCAATTCTACGACGACTGGAGGAGAGTCCGTGTGTTTCGTATGCATGGCTGCAGGTGTTGAGACAAAAGAGATTTGTTGCATTGCTAATACCGACTTGAGTGGTGAAATGAATTTGCTTTGAGGATGTGGTGCTGCTAACCTTGACAAGGTTCAACAAATTGGTGAGGTTGCTTTGTCCTGCAGCTATTTTTCTTCTCTGCTGTCAACAACGAATTGCACGAGATCAAAAGCAACAAATAGTGTATGAGGACTGGGGAAAATTCAAATTGAAGCTGCAATGTGAAACAACAGCCATGACATTATGATTTGAAATCATCATTTTAAGTATATTCCAAAAAGCAAGGAGAATGAAATTAGATGAACAAAAAAAAAAAACTATGGACACTGTGCTTTTCAACTAAAAACAAAAAGAAGTTAAAAGCATTGGTGTGTTCATTATTTTAACATGTCATTCATTACTTGTGTATTTTCCTCGGTGTGATGTAGAAAGAATTTCATATGTTAAGTGACTTCATTCTATTGCCTCTGCTTTTTCTGGCATTATATCTCTAGAGATTAATGAGCCCGACCTAGATGAAACCAAGATATCTCAAACTATGACATTACCCTTACAGTATTGAGTTTCACAGACGAATCCGTGTGTTTAGGATCATTAACATACCCTTACTTTTGGAAGCATTTGCATTTCTATTACTTTGGTAAAAGGTTAATCATTGTTTCACCCAGTCTATAAAACTTTCTCATAGACTTGTTGAAGTGTTGATTTTTTACTTTTTTGTCAATCCTTGTCTGGCATCCTTATTTATCTTGCTAATGAGTGTTTCTCTCTAAGTTTGTTTGTTAAGTCTATTGCAAAGAGGAGATTGTCATACCATTTTGCAGGCATTAAAATCGATCACAGCTGGACTGTTCTGATTATAACAGAAGACATTTTCTCTTCCCTCCCAGCAGACTAAATCAGTTGATGCAAATACTTGTTTAGGAGAGCAGTCTCCCGTGTTTTGGCAGGGGGTGGGTGGGTCTTAGCATTTTAAAAGGTGCAAAGATGTTTTTTCCTGTTCATCGTAAATGCCAAAATTGTATCATACATGGAACACAAATCAATCATGGTGAGCAGAACCAGAAAAACACACTCATAGACCATCGCACACATGCAAACAAACCTCCATACAATGTGACTCAGCTCCACAACTGACATTCAGTTGAACTCTCAGTAGGATTTCAGGCAATAAATATGGAAATCTAAGCATAAGAGCCACTTACACATAAAGAGCAATTTCTCAACTACAACTCTTTACAATTTTTACACCTCAAATCTAAATTTCTGACAGGAAGTATCCTATCTACCTCTGCAACTTCAGCATTAACACTTAAGCAAAAAACTGATGTGATAATGGGTAGAGGCGAGAGTGAATCATCTGGGCACATTAGATTTTGCATGTTAGATTTTGCATTTTTAAAACACTTGTGCTAGGGAAAGACCAGTGAAGCCCCTCTGGCATTTGGCACTAAAATATCCCTATATCCCCACTTCCACCCTGGGTGGTGACACGTGCTGTGACTAACCATGTTTCGTGATTGTGGCGATCAGAATATTGTACAGAAAAGCATGTCGAAATAAGCAAACGGTGTTGCTCAACTTTGTCATTAGTATTTATGATCAGATGTCAACAGCTAGAATACCCTATTTTATTTACAGCCTGGATTTAGTGTGTACCTGAAAACGAGCCTGATCTGGGATGTAATAATCAACCTCATCCTGAGAGCCAACTAAGATTAAAATAGATGTTTATTTTAAAGAGGAATGGAACATACAGGCATGATTTAATTGGAACTTAATGTGACATGAACTCTCATTGAATTAAAAATAAACTCTGAAAGTACACCTAGACCTCTAAGGCCTTTACCAGACCACACAATTTTAGTGAAGTTACTGGCCTAATTTTGCATCAAAGAATATTTCCACAATGGGCCCAACAAAATCAGTTGGTAACCAATTATAGTGTGTCATTGTCCATCCATCCATTTTTCACACCACATATCTTTGTCAGGTTTCATAGGGTGCTGCAGACTATCCCTGCAGACTTTGGGTGAACGGCAGACTACATCCTGAATGGGTCTCCAGTCAGTCGGAATGCACACAGAGAGAAAGACAGCCATTTGGACTCATAATCCGACCGCCACCGATTGTAAATCAATCCCACGCTGCATGCACCAAAATCAGGCGAGTATTCCACTACACCATTGGTCTCCAAACTATTCCACAAAGGCCTGCAGTTGGTACCGGTTTTCATTCCAACCCAGAAAGAGTACACCTTTTATCAGCAATTCTGTGTCCTACAATTGCAATCACTGGATTGCAGTCAGGTGATTCTTGTTTTCTGCTGAAATCTCAATGGTCAAAATGTCTGTGTTGGATTGGTTGGAGTCCCCCGAGGGCTGGTTTGGGGACCCCGGGCACTACACACATCAGCACCTGTGAAATTATCAACAATCAAAGAAATCTCCAATGAGGGATTTTGTTATATTTACTCCAATATGATTGAAACTAAATTTCTAAAATCTCCGTTTACAGGTTAGCGTGAGGTCATGGTGGTGTGCCCAGAATGACTGTGACTAAGACCTTGCCTGCTTCTCCTTTGGCCCAACTGTACCATGCAAATCAAATTTGCAGAGACCAAAGAAGGTTACTGACAGTTCATACGGTAAGTTTATTCAAGCATGACAAAACGAGATATTCCTTAAACTGTATACTTTCCCCTGAACTCTTTTACAAGTAGAAAAAAACTGAAAAATAGGCGGTATATGCTACACAACTCCTTGTGTAAACTCTTCTGTTCAACCATTGTTGAATTTTCCGAAACACAACTATTACAATTGTTTAATACAAATAATTTATGTAACGGTTTGCCTCTTGATAGTTGAAACCAATGACATCGTCAAAGGTAACAATTCCAGCAGAGGCCGTATGACTAGATGGGAAACAGTAGTCGATACTCGTTGTCTTTATCATGTGATGAGTTGGAATATAGAATTGAAAGGGCATCAGATGATAAAGAAAAATCCTGAAGGACGTGATTTTGGGGAGATTTTATTCTTACAAGTTCAAACCGGGGGCACAATCCACATAACGCTGAGTGAGAGAGAAAAAAAGAGAGAAAGCCCCTGCAGGGGGATCTTGAGCTCTATTAACATCAGATTTGGTGGGCCTACTGAATGGTGCATGCACTTTAGGAGATGGCGGGCCAACAACGCTGGCTAAAACCTTGTTGTCTCAGTTCCAATGTCTCTGTTAACAACTCTTCGTTGGCAACTCGTCATTTGTCACTTGGTCAGAGTAGTCTTCAGTAAAATGTTTTGATCAAAACAACAGAATAGGCTAGTCCTCTTCTATGTGCTCAATCCACTCAGCTCACCGCATGGTCGGATGGACAAAAAAGGAAGCTTTTATCAGCAGTGTTCATATACTCACACACACACACACACAAAAACAAAACACTGACTATCCTAGCAATGTGGGACTTTAAGAGATTGCACTGTTTGACAGAAATTATGCTATTTTTTTGTTTTCTTTTTCAAGACACATTAGTTTCATAGTTCTGTTTGCTATGTTGAGTCAAATTAATTCAGTGTTACCCCGATCAGGCAATCCTGAACACCAAGTATTTAATTATTATCTTTCCTACACTCAATTCATTTATCTGTAATGAAATAAGTGTATCTCAAGTGTCATCCAGATAAGTATGAAGACAATCATGATAATGTTCTTTCTTTGTAGTGGCTAAAACATTGATTTGCAATTTGAAGTCTGAACTTTTAGAGCATCCCCCACAAGGGTTATCAATTAGTCACCTCCCAAGGACTAAAGTAGAACATTTCTAGATAGTAACATACAGTGTTACTATCTAGAAATCAATCAATCTATCAAACAAGTATTAAAATGCGTAGTAACATTGTGATGTTCATCCTAAATCTCGAGGCATTGATGTTACTCTCCAGAAATCATCTAATTGCCAAAGGCACCACATTCATCTGGCTGCCTTGTAGCTGACACTCGCTTAGAGAATAAAAAAGGCCCATGACATTGTCATCAATGCCTTAACAGAATCTATGAAACTTGACAATTCAATATTCATTTTCACTACATGCATTATTTGAACGTTTAAACACTCAAACTTAGTGGGGTATTATTTTGGCCATGTTTATTAGTGTGAGGAAGCTTCCCAACGTCTAAACTGTGAAACCTTGCAGGTTCCTTCTCGAGTTTGCCCTAATTATAGCAAAACTGTTTTTGACAAGAAAAGTCTCATTTCTTTTAAATTTCAATGTTTCTTTTTTTTAATTTCGAAATGTATTTGGTCCTACATCTTCTTAATCTACTCACATAATTTACACATAAAACAGTAAATCAAGGCACAAAAAATGTTTTACTCAACACATACGGTTGTAGTCCGTCAAAATTTGACAAAAAACATCCTCACTTTGTTCCAATTGTCTCATTTATTCATAATGGATGGCAAAAAGTGACCATATATGAACAAGCCATTTCCTGACACAGAAATTCCCCCAAATCAACAAGAAATTATCCAAAGGTAAGGCCTAAAATGCCCCAAAATGTCCAGAAAGTGTCCCAAAATCCACAGCAATGGACCTGTAAGTACCCAAAAATTAACAACCGTAGACATTCAATTCATTTAAACCAAATGGACTGGCTGTGGACACTCATTTTTCAGTAGTATTGATGGACTTAGACGTCCAATCTATTTTGACTGCGAGTGGCGAATAAACAAACGTTTGCAATGAAGCCAAATGAGCGGACGTTCACTTTCCCCTACTAGTCAAAAGGAAATGACATTAAATGCCCCAAAATTAAGAGGTAATGACCCAACCATACCAAAGACTCCAGAGAGAGGTTGCATTTTGTAGTTGAGATTGTAATACAATAGAAAAGTAATTTTTAAAAACCATATTAAACTGCATATTGGCATTAATCCTTTTGCCTGTAAATCAATGCATATAGAAAGGCTACTTAACCAACATTGGCTGTTTTAACTGTAAAATAATGCACACCTCATTAGTCACTTAAACATGTTTAAAAACACGTAAAGTCATTAAACCTTCTAATCATGCAAATGTGCATATGTTTTTATTTTTTTTCTACACCTTGGATTGAGATTAAAAAAAAAATGTTGCTTGGTGTTTATTGCCTAGCTGTCCACTCTTGCAAAGGATTCCCGTCAGTTTTTAATGAGTGCCTTGGGACCGAGGAGCTATCTCTTCAACTGATTACAAAGGCCTCGAAAAAGACTTGATACAAAGTCAAGGGCTTGATTGAGAAGGTGCTGCTGACCCAGTTCTAAGGCGCAAGGTGTTTGTTTTCACACACTGTCACTGGTCAAATCAAGTAAAGACTCTGCATCTGTTTTTCTTAAGCTTCATTTTGTCTTTATATGCAGGTAAAAATTGCTGGCCTCAGTTTAGTTTGACGTTTTGGACCCTGTCCTGGTTTTGTCTTTACTCTTGAGCCACCAATCCGCATACCGACGAATCCATATAAAAAAGTAGGAATATATTTACCGGTCTGAAGTAAGAAAAATATTGTGGACTTCTATTCCAGTACAATATTCAAAGATAACTATGTAGTGTTTCTATTCTCTAGCACTCACAATGTTGGCAGCTGGGTTCATTTCCCACTTAGTGACAGTGTGAATGTGAGTGTGAATGTTTATGCCCTGTGATTGACTGGCAGCTAACTCGCCTTGTGTGGGCTACTTCGCAGTATTCGGCCAGATGACTCATTCTTGATATTATTAATATTCAAACATAAACTATTCATTCCCGAACATAGCAGCTTCACTTCAGGCAACAAATTGCTTGAAAAAAAACATGGGATGTTGAAATTTCCCCAAGGTGGAAAAAAATGAGCGTGACAGGTTGTTTGTATACAATATATGTTCTCATTGGTTAAAGCGGGTCACTATAGTTTGTAGTGTAGTACTAGTAATACCCTCCAGGTAATCCATGACCCAATTAAGGGGATGTGTTGTAATTTGGTGGCACACATTTTTTCCTGAGATTGTGGTAATTATGTTAACTGTGATGTGGTAATGCAAAAACATAAGTAAAGATAATATACTGTAAATTGACAATCAGCATTGCAATTTACAGTACTTCTGGTATTGTGTGTGCAACAGATGTCACTTAGTGTCCTCACACAGTTAGTTGTTATGTACATTATATTGCAAGTTTTTTTTCCCCCTGTTTGCTGTGATGCAGAGACATGCATACATATTATTCTGATAATGACACAGTTGGAATAATTTGAACTGATATTGCATGAAGAGAGATGTTTCTGAAAAATATACAATATATATAATAGTACAGGATAATACAGTAATATGAAATGCATCTGCCTTTCACACAAGTGTTTTCAAGGTCCACACATATTTCAGGAATATACCTACCCTGCATGTTTCTGGTGAAGAAACCGGTGTATTCAGAGAAAACCCACACATGCCCAGGGAGAACAAGTAAACTTCAGAGAGTGAGGACCCACCTGGGATCAAACCCTCGAGCCCAGAACTGCGAGTCCAATGCGCCAACCACTTACCGCCGACTATATTTTTGGATCGTAAAAAAATTCAGACATTTTTCATTTTTTGAACCGCTTGCAAGGGTTTTCTGGGGGTGCTGGAGCCTATCCCTGCTAACTATGGGCACCAGGCAGGGGTACACCCTAAATCAGTGGCCAGCCAATCACAGGGCACTAGGAGACAAATTCAGAGAAACCCCATACTTACCACAATTAAACTCCTGAGAGTGAAGACCTAGCTGGTATCGAACCCTCGAGCACAGAACTGCGAGGCCAAAGCACCAACCACTTAACCACCGAGCCTCCGGCCATATTCATAGATCTGGAAATATTTGACATATTTGTGGATCTTGAAAACATGTGTGCAACACAGTTGCATTTGTAAAAACTATTTTTAGGGGTATACAAACCTCGGGTTTATACATCTCTCCATGGATGATGCGTGCGCCCTTGGTTACCTAGTGAACTCCTCTCCGGCTCCAATTGGCGCTCGGGAGAAGGCGTCGGGGTCGCGCTGCGCGTTCTCGCCAACCTCGAGTTGAGGAGAAAGAGCATCCACTTCAGAGGCAGGCAGTCGGACCGAGCGAGAAGGGGGCGCACTCTCACTGGAAACAACTCACACACGGGAGGCACCTTTAAAAAAAAAAAAATGACAGCCGCAACAACGCGATGAGACTTGCTGCACCGGAGGCGCTTTTCCAAAAGAACTAACTCAAAAAAAAGGCAATTCTGGGTGATTTTGGAGTACACCCATCTCATTCGTTTCCCATTTATTTACTATAAACACAATCGCACGGTTATGGAGGGATTTCCATCTGGATCGTGCAGGTGAGACATTTTCTGACACTCGTTTAGAAGCGTGCACAGTTGCTTGTTGGTAGAATTTGCGGAGTGAAAGTGATGTTTTTGTGCAATGATCGGTTCCGTTTTGACTTCCAAACGCATTTGTGGGTTGGAACGCTTGCCCCGATGGAAGATGCTCGTCCTTTTTTATTATTATTTTTATGTCGCTGACTATCTTGCACGAGGTGTTCAGGCATCCCACAAATATTCCAGTTGATATTTATAGGCTTGAATGCATTGATCTGTAGTTATTCCTATTGTAGACACTTGTTACTTGGAAAATAGACAATACGTGCATGGGTGCTTGATGGAAGAGTGACGCACAAGCTAAGGAAAAAAAATAGGAAAAAAACGGGGAAAAAGACTGCAGCCACGTTAAATAAAGCACAGAAGTTTATTATATAGGATTTCAAAATAAAATGAAATACGATACACGTCTTATTTTGGAGGGGTCAGGTTTCATAAAGCATTTTTGGTGACTAGTCATTTTAATCAGGTTTTTTTTTATCAAGTATTTGCCGTTCAAGCTTCCTTTTTGCTTGTTTACACATGAATAGCCTACTCAATTTAAATCCCTTTTTAAATGCACGTGGAATATGATTATTTAGAGATAATCTGCTACTGTGAGCTGGAATTAATATTATATTAATGTGAGTGATTTGATGTATTATTTTCATGCTCATCACTGGGAGGAGAGATGGATGCCCAGTTCGAGGCATGCAGTAAATTATTCCATTTTTTTTTTGTTGCAGTTCTTAAGGTTACAAAAAGAGACAGGATTATGTTGCTGAGAATAGACTAGTTGAAAGGGCTGATGCAAGTTTAAAGGCAGTGTGATGCTGCAGGCTGCATATGTCTGTCTACTTTTTGACTCTGGGAGATGCTTGGACACAACAAGCTCAGTCTGTACAAGCAATGGCACATCATTCATTGGAGAATAATCAGTTCCAAACAGGAAACAAGTGAGTGAAAGTCTTTGTCCCTTGTCTTTGATTTGTAGTCGTAAAATGACAAAAATGTGAATTTAAACATGGGGGGGAATTGGACTAGCCTATTAAAACCCTATTTTATATATTCAAACATTAACAAATCCTTGATGAGCTGGACTAACTTGATACATTTACTAATTATTAGTTATGTTGACTAGAGATATTTAACCTTATCATCATCATCCTCATCATTAATAATGTATCATTATTTGAAGTTATATTTGAATATCACTTTATATATATATATATATATATATATATATATATATATATATATATATATATATATATATATATATATATATATATATATATATATATATATATATATATATATATATATATATATATATATATATATATATATATATATATATATATATATATATATATATATATATATATATATATATATATATATATATATATATATATATATATATATATATATATATATATATATATATATATATATATATATATATATATATATATATATATATATATATATATATATATATATATATATATATATATATATATATATATATATATATATATATATATATATATATATATATATATATATATATATATATATATATATATATATACACACATAGTACACACATATATATAAAGTGATATTCAAATATAATTTAAAATAATGATACATTATTCATAATAATGATGATGACGATGATAAGGTTAAATCACTCTAGTCAACATAATATTGTTTACACTGATTTGCTTAAAGTATTAATAGCTGGCTTTAAAATCAGATGCTAGCAAAAACAGTTTGTTTATCAGTTTTTCCAAATTAGTATTCAAAAAATCTATTTTAGCAAGAAGTATGATGTTGACACACAAGATTTGGAGTATTGGGCCAGACAATATAAAGCCAAGCACCAGACTTGCCCTCCGGCCTTAAGTTTGATGTATTTGGTGGTGAAGAATAGAAAGGCAGGGTATCATTACTCTTTTAGACTTTCACAAGATATTTTGTCATTTTGCACAAAGGGAGGTAGAAATCGTGTTCTAACCTAGATTGGTTTAATCAGGAAATAATTGGTGTTCTCCTACATCTTTTGAATCTTTTAATATAAGTATAATTCCAATGCTTCCAATTCCTGTCAAGTCCTTACGTTTCAATTTATAAAAGCTATTTTTCCTCAGTCCTTATTTTCTAGCTCACTGTTGATTTTTTTTTTATCGAGCATTGTCAAAAATAAGTTCAGATGTATTTACTGCAAACAAGGCAATCTCTATTGAAGCTGTCGTTAAAAAAAATGTCGGAAAATAGTCTGCCGATTGTGTTCATTTTCCAGACAGATTGTCCTTTACTTTGTTGGCGCGTCTGGGCTATCAAGAAGCCGCCAATGTGTGATCCCTGACAGGCACACAGCGTACGTACCATGTTGTTGAGGACATTAAAACATCCCATAATGTAGTTTAAAGGTTCCCACTTGTTTACTTGAGTCCCCACAAGGAAAAAACCCAATGGCCCTTGGTTTTCTGGAAAGGTCAAACTAGCCTGATTCTTACCTGAGTGTCTTGTCTTGTGACATGACTGAGAACCTGTGGGTCTCTGGTCTTTTATGCTTCTGTTTCTGTTTCAATGCAGTCGCCTGGAAAGGACGATTGTGTGTTGTGTATTCTGTAGAGCATATCTGCAAGTAATGACACAAAAAGAGAGGAGGATGTGTGCAAGGTTATTTTTGTTTTCCAATATACTTCATTGTGTTTGACATGTTGTCTTGAAGATACAGAGAAGGAAATGAATAATTTCCCAAATGCATACGTCTGAACGGAAATGTGTCCGACTGGTGTTTGTCTCATATCTATGCAAAAGTGATTCTTCTGACACTGCTTTTCTATCCCAACTTACATTACTTAAACAGTGTAATGAAAATAACATACATAGATCTTATTTAAAAGTAGTGGAATGACTTTAGTTTTTGTCAAAACTTATATTTGATTAAATGTAGTCAAAAGAGCAAAAGTGTTAGAACAGGATGATTTGGAAATGGTATGATAGTTGGTTAAATAAAACCTGCACGGAGTAGTTTTAACAACTTCAAACGGACTACACATTTGATCAGCCCACAGACTAATAAGCACACCAGGAAAATGTGCATGTCCTCTAATGGCTATCTTGGAACCTAAAGGCAACAAAACATCAACATCAACATAATTAATTAGTCCTATTAATCAGACCTGAGGGAGGTTGCTCTAAGGATCATTGTGTAAACATCCCTGGAAATTTGTTAAGTTTTTACCAGTTACCTTGCAAAAAAACAACAACAAACAAACATATAAGCCCCCCACCTCCCAAAAATCCTCCAAAAATCACATATATTTTTACTTAAGTGATGAAGTATTTGTTCAAAATCTTAAGTTCTAAACATCATATTTATAATACTCTCAGGCAGCCATTTTTTGGGTCTTTCTACCACAAGAATGCATATTGTAAAAAAAATAGTGCATGTTTAATATAATATTATGCAATTATAAAATACTCAACAACAACAAGTCACATATTTTGTGATCATTCTATCGTAACTTAATCAGTATCTATAGGTATTTATACTAAAATGAGACCCAATCTGGATTTTCTTCACAGTCCAATTTTATTCCCAAGAATGTGATGACAAGACCTTTTATCATTTGCTGCAGTTTTAATAATGGGTGCTGGATTTTTTCCTTCTTAGTCTTTGGTCTACACAGGGTCGGATAATTAAATCAATCGCTCTTTTTAATTTGTCAGTTGGCACTGTCCAGGAGCACCTTGTATTAACAATGAGAATCCTGGGAGTTATTTGCTCTTTTTCAATAGTGAGCTTTGCTTATGAGTGGTTTGTATTCTTAGTTGAAGGAAATGTACTTTTTGCTCATTAATTCAGCGACATACAGCAGGTTGGATTTCATTAAATTATGCTCTCTGGAGTTGGTTGGTGAAATCACTGGCTTTTGTTTAGGGTCTTCTCACTATGTTTCTCACGTCCACCATTGTTGTTTGTACTTATTAATTGATAAAAGTGGTTTATTTTTCCTGCAAATTTCAAATGATTGGATTGTAAATGAGCAACTATTGATTTCTTCTTAATTGTTGGTTTATTTGCCAGTTTCAAAATTTAAATTAGAAACTGTCATTGCAATGTAATTCCATGTCATTCATGTGAAAAAGTCAAATACAGTACAGTGACTTAAAAAATAAGTATGCTTAATTTGGGTTGTTGCATTATAATATTTAATTATATACATTTTTAAAAAGTACTACATCTAGAATTGTGCACATCTGCATAATGATGCATTCAAAAAATGCTTGTGAATCTATTGTTGGGCATTAAATGGAAAAAAGCAGAAAATACTTTGTTGTTAAATAGTTTAAAAAAAGATTTTGAAACATATTTATTGAATAACATATCTAATAGAGATTCTACATTGTTTCTGGTCCAAAAACATCTTTCATGACTAACAGGTTGAACTGCCAACGACCAATGTCTGCTTGTTTAATATTCTTTTGGACATTGCCTGCTCCACATTTAACTACAAAACAGATGTCACACACACTATTTCGGGGCTTGATGTTGGCCTGCATTTACCGTATAATCATTTATAAAATCACACATTTTAAATTCAACAAAACAGTGCCTGTGGTACTTTCGTCTGAGTTAAGATTAAGGATGTAATAAGATATGCACCAGCACTGCAGATCTATTTTTGATTGTTTTCCTTTTTTGAGGTTTAAAAAATGCATCACATACTCTTTGTGTGATGCAGCGAGATGTGGTGCTGAAAGACAAACATGACAGCAGCAGAAGGAAAGCCTTTACACAACTGTAAACTGGCACACCACATACTCTTTATTCATAAGTGACCCCTTTTTTGATATAATGGGATACAGGAATAACACCGGATCTTCAAATCTGATGACGTCATGTCACGCAACTCTTGACCGTTTGTATATTTGTACATTTTTAGACAATACAATACTCCAAGCATTGTGGAACAAGGGTTGCCAGATGGGAAAATACATTCTCACCATTCCAACATACTGTAAACGATTATTTCTGGAACTGAGTCTGCCAACTGTGTTCATTTTCCAGACATATATCTATCTTTGAGTAGTATGCTGCAAAGTTTGGAAATCAGGGGTTCAATCCAGTGCATTATAGACATTATTCGGACTTATAGCAAAGTCCATTGGCTTCAGAAAAACATCCACACTAGCCATAGTGTTGAGTATTTTAGGGAGTAAGATGTGGTTCTGTCTTCTGATGCATTTTCTTATGCTGTTCTTTGTAATGCTGCTTATGTTGGATAAACTTTTTCCCTTCTCTTCCACCTTTGGAAACTTAAGTGAAAAGATTTGAACTCGGTTGCCATGTAATGTTTGGTATTTGTTGACATCACTCACTGCTTGTCATTAGGATCTTAAGTGCTGTGGTTGAAATCAGTCGTCATTTGCTGTTTGGTGTTGTTGGAGTGGAGTCTGGAATGAACTACTTGCAATTAGGAATTTTACTGGAGAATTTATCCAGTACAGAATTTATATCTCACACAACAATCAGATGAGGACAACTGTAGACACTTGTTGGAGTTGTTTCTGTTTAGTTAGATTAGACAGTCTTCAATAATCCTGATTTTTATTCTAACAATACTATAAATGAGGGTCTGTTAGTGTTATTTGAACTCCTGCAAAATGACATCAACTTTTTTGTACCTACTTTTAATACTTTAGTCTACATAGCGGCCTTGGAACAAATGTGTCTGCCCAATGTGACCTGTTGTTTGTTTTCAACACCAACTTCTTAATCCACATGTTTCCAGTTGTGATTTGTTCCACTGCATCTTGCCCGAAAACAGGTGACAGCAAATCCACTGTTAAAATGACACACACGAACGCAACCGTGGAGGTCAAAGTTAATGGGGCAGTGCTTCCCTTTCTGTCAATTCACCAACTTCTTATCCTATCAAGCAATCGTTAAGCCCCCCCTTCCTATCGCATTCATTTTCTTAACACGCAGAGACTATTGTGTGGATCTGACAGGACACAGAGGACGGAGTCCGTCTAATTCATGGGATAAATTGGTGAAGATAAGGCCTGAGTCAGTACCTCCTTCCTACCATAGATCCCCTGGGGCTGGCTCTTAAGAAGCTTAGTAAAAGCCTGTCCTATGAAGACATGACATAGAGCTGGCTAAATGGACGACGTTGGAGTGTCTTCCATCAACCTAATATTCATATATAGGTCACCATTACTGAGTTTTATCCCATTCAGTTTATTTATTTATTTATTTTTTACTTATTTCTTGTGATTTATGAGTTTTAGGCACTCTAGGCAATGTGCAAAAGGATGAAGGGTATATTAGTTAGGATTTAATAGAGCATCACAAAACTGACAAAACAGCCCCCTCATAAGAGCAAGCTGTATAAAATGATGCTTCTGTGCTAGCAAATCAATAATGAATGCTGGTTTACCCGTAGTAAATGAAAAAGGCGGAGCTCCCCAAGAGTCACTGGGTCACACACACTTGGGAAACAATTAGCGGTTTCCTCACTCGCCGCATTGCTGCAGTTTTTTTTCTTCTTCGTCTTTCCAGTTCCACGCTTTCCTCCTAATTTTTCTCTGGGGTCCAACAGTATGCCGGCGCTGCTGTTGAGAAATTACACAAAATAGTAGGAGTGTCAGGTCCGGCGAGAGCTACAAAAGGGCGACGTCAGGTCTTGATGATGTATGTGTGGCTGTGTGAAGTGGTGAAGCGTGGTGACAGATAAGACACCAGTCTTGCGGGTGTCTGTTAACCTCATAATGCTGACAGATTACAGATTTAAATATTTTAAATCTCATCCAGCACATGGTGTTGGTGATGAAGAGTGGGGAAATGGCTACAGTAAAACCACAGATTAATAGAGATCTTTCCACGCTTTCCAACACTCACTCACACGTTTTACTGCTAATAGTTGACTAGGATAAAGAAAAATACTAATAAAACATTTTGTCTCAGAATACAAAAGAAATTCAAGTGACGAAAATGATCAAAAATCTTGACAAAAATAATCTACGAAATATAAATACACTTCTATTCTTTGCAACACTTTTAATAGCAGTATTTAGGCAAATATAACACAATTGTGGACCTGTTGTAAGCTCTAGTTAACAGAAGTCCTACATTTGTTGTTTCTTTTCTGTACTCTTGGCCACTGGGGGAACCTGCTGAACAAATAAAAATATATGTGTGCTATAAAAGCAAGAGAGTGTGACAGCTCAATCATTGTTTCCTCACATAAAAGGACCTACAGTTTACACAGCATATAGTCGTTCCCAGATTTGTTTAACTTAAATGTTCACTGCCACTTAATCAACTGCAATGTCTTTGCAGTTATTTGTGTAAATTTTAACAGGCCATGTTCCCTAAAGCTGCACCGATGACATGTTTGACAGTTTAACATCTATTCTCTGTAGTTTAAAATTACTGCACCAAATACTAGTTAAACCATGGTCAGTTAAAAGAAACCTTAATTCCCAGTCTTGCTTTTTATTTTTTTTTTCTGGCCCTTATACATTTTTTACTCTCTTAAATAGAAATAATGTTTTTTAACAAACTTTTGATCTCAGCCATCTTTCAAGGCTCTTCGTCTTTTTATTAAAAAAGTCATTAATATTGATTAAAAATGTGTCCATAATTCTTCTTGCTGATAAATGTCATAGTTCATTTTCTAGATTTGGTTAGAAATGTATTTTTTTTTAATTAATGCATCATTTGTGTGCAAAGCAACATAAAAGCATATCACAAAAAGACAGAATTGGCCATTTTCTCCTGCCTGGGGTCGACTAGCTCTTTTCAGCTTTTTTTGCACCAAAATGACTTGTAAATTTACCGTATTTTCTCTGAATGCTTAAGACCAGCTCACATTGTTTCCTCGGTTCACCAAATCATCCCATTAAGTGATAACATAAGCCCTACATACTAGTTAGAAATAAACAGGGATTTGCTTGATCTGACTGATGGAGTTTTGTGTTGCTGTACTGTTATTTTTCTCTGAGGTACCCTGAAGAGAAATGCTGGCGTAAGCTATTGGTTCCCGAATTTCCTAATAGCACCATGTTTTGCAGTGTGCAGGCTTCTTAAATGCCCTCTATTGACAATGTAAACCCTCCACCTTATTGGTATACCTTCTTTGGAACAGTTCTTTCCATTGCTTACACATAGACCTTCTCCTCCTCCTCACAGTATTCTATTTATACTTCTGCATTCTTGATGATGGTTCCCCAATAGATTTTGAGTACAGTTGCAATTTTACATCTATCTCACAGCCATTACATGTCGATATTCCACTTCAGCCTTAACAACTGTAACTATGGTTATTTATTGCAATCTACAAGGAAATGCATTTAATTTCTACCCAAATTTTGATGTGCAGAAATTAGTGTGGCCTTATTTCAGCTATAAAACATTGTTTTATCTATATGTTCCTCGTTGAAGTATATTTCTTTTCACTATGATTTTAAGTATTTCACTACAGAGCAATTGAATGCTAAGTAGGAGTGGAGTTTATTTGACCTAATATACTCTGTTCTATGTGGCTCATTACATGGATTCATTTCCCGATTCACCTGGAAATCTAGGTCATTACATAAATAGCCTTGTGGCTTACAATCCCAAGATGGAAGCTCTGATAAATTGGTGGCTGTAGGTCATGATGACAATCAGTTGAATATGTGTTCAGCCTGACAGTTTGATGTGTCTATATGGCATGAGAAAGTTCACTTTTCAAAGATTGGGGGGACGTGATGAGACATCAAGGTGATGATTGAAAATCCTGTTGACTTGAGTGGTTTTCCAAAAGCTGGGCAACAGATATGTTACCGCATAAGATATCCAGAATGCCATGATTGTGTAGGACCGACTCTAGAAATAGTTTCCATTTATTCACCTTGAGCCTTGTAAAACTTGGAAAGGCTCTCATGTACTGTTGTTGTCTCTTGTGGGATTACAAGTTGAAGGTGAATTTGGTAAGATCAACTTGAAGCTTTTAGCTTTTCCTGGGGCTTTTGGGCCTCTGTGAGTTTGAGCTGCTCCCATAAGTACAGGTGTTGAATGACATAATGGTGGTGGGCAGCTCAGTCCTGAATCTGAAGAGTAAAATGATACGGTTGGGATAGAAATGATTCTGCGAGAGTGGCAAGAATGGCGAGCGGATCAGCGAGGATGGGAAACGGGGACAAAAAGAGATGAGTTTGAAACAAGAAGAAAGTGATTAGACTTGGAAGAGCTTTGCTTCCTGACAAGTTAGCTCGGCACTGAAAAGACAGTCCAAACAAAATATTGCACGTTTGTTTTATTCATTCTGAGGACAGATTTAGCTTAACTGCATACTGACTACAAACAAAAAGCAGCAGTTACAACAGAAGAGTCCGCTCGACTTTTTCTACTTGTAGGGATTTTGATTGAGCCCGATCTCGTCATCATGCTGGAACATACTAAATGATTCAACGTTTTCTGACACCCCAGAATTTGCAGGCATTCTAATATTTTATTCTCTTTAATCAGTCCAGCCTAAACCTGCTGTGCACATTTCAAACTCCATACAACCCCCAACACTAAAGCAAACAGTGACAATTATTCTTGGAGCCTTTTTGGTTGCTTGGCGCCCAGTGTGTTAGCTAATAGGGTGTTTGCGGCTTCTTCTTGAAGAAAGATAACACAATATAATTTTACATTGTTTTAACTTTGCTTTGTGTATGAGTAACTCAGAAATTTAAATGGAAGTATATTGAGATCTTCACTAATAGAGACAAAAGGAATTCCAATTCAAGCTTGCAGCATTTAAAGCCAAGTCTTTCAGAAGCAAACATTCTTCAGTCTTTTCCGGGTTCATTCTAATGATACCCCTTGCGATTTGCACAGTGCATCCATGATCATTGCGTACAAGAAATGTAGAATTGGCCTAATAAGCCCTTGTTCCCAATAGTGCATTTTAAAAGGCGACATTCGAAGATTTGACTGAAGAAAACTTATCACAAAAGACACTGGAAATATGACATATTTCCTCCGGGATAATTGTGTTTTGGGCCTCTGTGGCCTACTTTTGCTTTACAATGCTTTGCTGCACATGCATGATAAAAAACCTACATCACATGTAAATCTGTCATAGCAGTCAAATATCCTGAGTAGCGAAATTCAGTGCAAAATATACTGCATATTTCACACTATGTGAAATGACTGGTCGAATAGGGTTGCATGTGGATCCTCGGTTTCCCTTTTAATCCCAGACACACACCCATACCCACGTGAAACTAAATCCTTCAAGAGATAAAAACAAACAAATAAACAAAACTGTCGCGCAAGCATAGTGCTGAATGTCTGAATAGGGGATATTTGTATAATCTTGGGGCAACAGGGCTGACTCAGAGACCCAATCCAGAGCCACTGTTGCAGAGAGACGACCAAGGACAGTAGTGTTCTAAATCCCAAGTAGAATAGAAAAGTAAAGACAAACAGTGTTGCAATGAAACAATGGCCAACCCATTTATCTGAGCATCCCACACAACCCTTGGCCCAGATTTATAGCTGTGGGCATCCAGTGCTACCAAATCTTCTGGCAGCCTCTGACAGAGTTACTGATAAGAAAAGCAAGAACATCACCAAGGAATTCCAAGCTCATACTAAAACACGGGCAGCCCCAAAACAGCTCATGCTTGTACAGCACACAGGCTTATGTTATACAACATAATGTAACATGATCTCACTGTAAATTGGGAGAAATTGTTCCTCATTGATTTTGCTCTTTACTAATCCAGCACGTATATCATAGTAAGTGGCGGCATGGGTTTATGGATCGCTGAAAAAAAAAAGATGGTTTGATGAACACACTTTGCTTCCTTAGGCGTAACCCAGCTGTTATTCTATCAAGACAAAAAAATGCCTGTTTGAAAACAAATGAAACTGGCTTTTTGTAATCATTAGGCTTGAACAACTTAATCTGGCACACAGGTGGCAGGTTTTATCTACTATGGGGGAAAACAAGTCTATTAAATATGGATTCCTTTTCCAGAGCAGGTATACATAGTGAGTGGCAGAGGTTAAAATCTCTCAAAAGCAATGTTGCGCACCCGACTAAGCTTGTAAATGTAATATTTCATTTTTCCCCCTAAAAATCCATATCATTAACCTGCTTCGAATAATAAGCAAAAAATAAAAACTAGATTGTATATATGCATATTCGATAATTGTCTTAATATATGCAGTCCTCCCCCACCAACTCATTAAACATGTCCATGAGTTAACCTTGAAAGACTTGCACACTCCACTACTTAGAATTATATAGTATATGTCGTTTCTTTTTTTTTACTTCAGGAATAAATATTTATAATAAGTAACATGATTCTGGCACTCAGGGCTCAGCGTTTAGTGTCAATGAAAATTAAGGGGAAGCCCTGTAGCCACATAAAATTTTACAGCCAACATGTAGGCACTTTTATTGTTGTGTTTGCTGCTCTGCACAAGCTCCGGGGCTCTTGAGCAAGAAAACAACAATGTCCCCGTTGTTCCCTCTCTTCTGCATTCATGCCTGGTAAAAAGGAACTCTCTTCCCTTTGTGAGCGCCTGCAATTTGCTCTTGTATCTGCACAGCTTGGGTGCCGAAACATAGTTTTCAAAGTGCTAACATTTAGGGCATAGTTAAGATGTCATCATATGTATGAATAAGTAATATGCCCTAAAGTTGCAATGTTGAACTCAGATATGATCTGATATGACATTTTGTTTAGGCTATTTCACTCACAGATGTTGGAGGAAAAACCCTGTTTTTAAAACAAGAAATAGAAAATCTCAGTGGATCACAAAACAAGCACTTGAACCTCTTCTTTTTTTTAATCCTTGTTTTGATTTAAGTCTGTCTTTAGAGATGTGGAATAATATTTTTTATGTACCACATTCTGTATGTGGTATTTGGTCTTCCATAACAGAATTTCTTGATTGCTAGATTCACCGAAAGGTGACTGTGTCAAATTAATTTTTGCCCAGTTTAATGCATGTGTGATAGGTCAACACGAGACTTTCAATTGTCCATGGGCGTGAATCGAAGCGTAATATGTTGTTTGTATTAATTACTTTGACTGGTGATCCGTTCAGAGTGTAGCCCACCTCTCACTTGAAGTCAGAAAAGATGGGTTTCAATTCTGTTTGCTGTTTTTAATCTGCTTCTTAACTAAAAAAAAAAAAAAAAATAGCTTTTTGTGCAGCCCATATTCCAAAACTATACAGGAGTGGACACCAATTTACCTTTCCAGCACTAGTGCACATAAATAGAATGTAGTTAGTGTTGCCTTTTTGTGGTATGCTCTGGGTTTGAGGAGAAGAGATAATCCTAGATATAAATGTGCAGGTTTTGAGGAAGAGCACACAACCTGAAGCTAGATTTGCCTGGAGTGTTTTGGGCATGGCCTACTTCTCAGCGTTCAGTCATTAGCGTTGTCTTATACCCGATTTAAAGTAGAGGGATGGGATTTTAATTCCTCCTTAAATCTCAGTATGCAGGGTGTTTGTACTGCATCGAATTCTTCACTGAAAGGAGGTCAGCCACCATTCAGGGCTGTCCGTGAAAATTGCCTCCATACATTAGATAGAGTTCACTTGGATTTCAGAAAGTGGAGAACTTAATAGGAGTGACACCAAACCATATGACCCCGATAGCCCTCAGCCAAGTAGAAGGATGTGTCCTTGGTAGCGCAGTGGCCTACTCTTGTCTCAGGGATTTTGTTGAGGGTGTGCTTGAATAATGTCCTGCTAGAGATGCTCTAAGTGTAGCTTCTAGGAATATGGCATCAGCAGTTTTATCTGGGAAACCGCTTCCTTTTGTGCATGTCATAGCTTAAGAAACCATGAAAACTGGGCTTGGGATAACTGCTCATTGTCAGAGAACCCTACTAGGCTGAATGCTATCATCTAATAGAGGAAAATAAGAGAAATAGATCTGCCCAGATAGCCCGGCATTAGTTATGCTGTTGCATGCGTCAAAGTTGAGATCAGAACAGGTAAAGTTGCCGTTTGAAATGAAATAGTGTATGCCTACAAAGACAAGGAGAGAAAACACCAAGCTTGAAAAATAACAAAGGATGCATTACCTAATAGATTTGGCAAGAAGACAGAGTTCAGGGCAGTCTGATAAAGCTAGGTTATAGTACTTTAATCAATCACAAAGAACACAAGCCAATTTAGGAAGAAGGCTGACATTCAAGATAGGCTTTCAGACAGGATTAGAAATAGTAAATTGAGAGTAGACATATTTGGCAGTGGAAGCCGGAGGGACTGTTGTGATGGGACAGTGGTCCGTCCTCCACAAGGGGTATTACGACTTGTCTATGACTGCCCTACTTTATTTTATATATTAGCAAGAAAGCTCTGGTGGCATCTGTCTGCAACCTGCCTTCTAGAAAGGGCAGTGTCATTTATGATATCCCAAGAGTTCATCTGGATTCTCTGGCATGACTAATAATATTATGCACAATATCATCTGTGAAGCAGTATCAGGTTATGTCTATGGTTACTTCGAAAATGACCCCATGACCCAAATAAATTACAATTAATTCGCAGGCTACCCAACTACTTTATATTCTTCTTTTCAAGGCCCCATGAAATTCACCAAAACCATTTACCTGTACATGTATTCTTTTAGACTAACTTTCTGCCTCCAAATTATCATTCCGCTGGGCATATCTCCAAAGACAGTCCCTCGCTATGCTGGAACACCGAAGCATAGCGAAGAGCAGACTGCCAAATTAGCCAAGAAGCACAGTGAGTCTTGCTCCTGCGCAAAACTCCAGTGATAAAATAAACCCTGCATGGCTTTGAAATGATTATTCTTCTTGTTTTCTTACTCGGCTCGATTAATGAGGGCTACAAGGATCATCACATGCTTATTAACAACTTTGGTAAAAAATTGTACTTTTGCGTCTGGGTGTTTAAGGACATTTCATGTATTTTACAGAAGTAATTGAATACAAAATAGCTATTTCTTTAGCTTTGAGGTCTCTTAGCTTCAGCTGCAGCTTGCGCTTATGAATGGAACACAGAGAGGTACTGTGATGGTGATGAATAAGAGAAGCGAGTCAACTGTGGTGACTGATATCACCTCACTAATCCCTCTGCGTCTCATCCCAAGCCACCTGGATGCTGCTTTGAGTTTGCGTCTAAATAGGGAGTGTTGAGATTCAAATCACAAAACAAATCAGGGCCAGAGAAAACAGTGTATTGCATACATTTTGTCCAATTCTATTCAACTCCTGAGGACCTCTTCAACGACAGATAGAGGTCATACGGTCCAGCATGTGTTTGTGTGGTCATTGTTTTTTTTTTTTTTTTCTCATCAAGGACGAAGGTCCCCTTCTCAGAGCAGCAACGTTTGTTTGTACCAAAGTGGACCTAGTCATCAAGTGCATCTTAAATTGTTGCTGACCTTTAGTTAAAAGCACATCACTGTTGGTTCAGAACTTAATTATGCTCCCATAAAAGTCCAGACATCATGTGCAGTGGGCAGACCTTATTTAATCTGTTTTCATTAGGCCACATCAACCCTCTGTTTCCTGTGTGAATAGGCGTGCTGCACCATGAATCTGTAATTCATCCATTTTACCCATTTTTGTGGATAGTAAATATGTTTGTGGCAGGTTTGTTTTCCTGTGTGAATGGCACTCATGAGTGTCTTTTTAAGCCATAAATTAAGAAATCCAGCTTGTCACACAACAATACACCTTGGCACAACTCACTTCTCTCTGCAACTAGCGGCCCTTTTGCATGACAAAAGCACTTTGCTGTTTCTCTGCTTTTTGGCATCTGTGGGTGCTCCACAAGGAAGCCAATCGTTCGCCGTCTTTGAAAAGGAAACAAAATATGTTATGCTTCAGTCTTTTCACCGGCTCATAAATTAGTACATTAACTGTTGCTCTAAATGAAATTTGGTAAGGTAATGGAACACTATACATGTTCCTGAAATTCCAAGATTGTTTATTTTTAAATAAATTAAAAATAATGTAAAATATTTTCATCTAAAACATGCCAGAATTTAATTTAATTTTGAAGAAAAATTGGGGTTCATTAGTGAAAAACTACTCCTGGACCCAAATTCAACGCAATATTTCTTTCTTATCTATCTTTTCAACTATTATCTGAGTATTCTTGCATGTACTGATGGACCCTGCTTAAATGAGAGTTGAAATGTTTTATATGACAACCAGTACAACCCAGTTTCGATTGATTTACTGCCCTGCAAATGAAATAACTTAGATGAGTTTGAATTTTTACAGTCATAGTCATTCAGGGCTTTGGATTTTTTTTCTCTATAAATCACTACAGCTATACTGTCAATTCCTAGTCAACAGCAATGGCCTCTAAAACAGTTCCACAATTGGATTATCTATATAAAACATGCATTTTCAGGTTTTAGACATAACTAGCCCAAAGGTGCTCAGAATAAATCAGGAAAATCAATTAAATGTTGCACCTCTCTAGTTGTCAGTTTACCAGGCATGACTTAATACCTACATATATTTGAAAATGAATTCACATACAAGGTATTTATGAAACATAAATCTTTTCAAAAACATTTGAATTTAAACCAGGGCCAAAAACAAAGATGCCTTGGAAAAGAGCAGTGAATTGCACCCACTCAATGTAGAGAGAGCTTCAGTCCCTTTTTGAAATGGCGCACAGCATATTAAGTGTTCACAATAATCAGCTCTTCAAAAGACCGGCTCAGTATGCTTTCTTTTACCGTATATGTGTTTTGGTTTCAGTCTCTAAAAATGACCTTTGGTATGTGTTGATTAGGATTAATGTACTTGCAAAATATTTACTGTTTGACAACATTACCCTGGAGAATATAATCCAGAATATAATCCATATTAATAAGCATTCAATGCTATTTATTTCTAGATATGTAATCACATTAGTACACTAGCCAACATTGATATGTACCCAGCAGATGGCCATTCAGGCCAAGGACAATTGAGTAGGCTTTAACACATGCAACAGTAGCCACACTTCAGTTGATGGTATATAATACACTGCCAATGAACATGGCACCGTCTTTGGATGCGATCAACTTTTGACCTCAATTAACTTGCAGCAAACCTCCCAATACAGCTCCATCTGTTTGTGAAGTATTAATACAGTATCTACTTGGAAAAAAACGGTATCACACCGACGACACCTACGATGCTCAACATCCACTTATCCAATCAATGTCTTGTGCTCAATATGCATATTCCCGAACTTACATTGGGTGAAATGTTTCATCTCCATCCCAAATGATACTCTCATTAATCTTCCCTCGATAATCAATCAATACAAATTTAAGTGAGGTCTTTACACTGGACAGTTATTAGACTAAATATCAGAGGAGATGCGTTCAGAAGTAAAGATTACGAAATTAGTACACAGCAAGTGGCTATCATAATCATTGATTTTTGCTATATATGTGGATACGTGCTGCTACTATGACATCGGGGATTTATATTTTATCTTTTTTTATCAGCTATAATGAATTTCAGAAGGATGAGGAGGGAAAAATCTATATTTTTTCCCTATAGTGAGTCAGAAAATGGAGGTCAAAGCTACCATGTTGCTGTCCTTACAGCAGTGAAGAGCAGTGTCACATACTGTATCTGCTGAATTATTTATTGCTTTATTTAATATCGCACCATGAGTACAATCAAATGAATATTATTGGGTGATTGGATGAATGACTGTGAAAAGCAGGAGTCAATTTAGTATAGGATTTATTTGAACAATTTGAATGAGTTTACAACGGCATGACTATAAACGAAAGTGAATTAATGTGCCATTTTTCATTTCACTCATTTTAAAACAATGAATGAACACACTTCACTGACATTCATACAGAAAACGAATAAGGACTGTACTTACTGGGTTTTACGTCCATTATGTACTGCATATGGTCATTGACTGCAGTTTTTTTTGGTTTGTTTTGTATTCTCCAGTTATGCAATTGCACTATTCTCATGGAGCGAATTGAAAAATGCTAAGTTAAACAAACCCATCTTTTTGCACATTTGCTGTCTTCCCTAAATAAGCGGCATGATGAATTTATTTATTCATGTTGGTTTGCATCTTGCATTAACAAAGCTAGAAAACATGGAATTCAAGTGTCAGTATGGATCATATGCAAAACTATGGTAATGACTCACAAACGACTTCAATGAAAAATGATGTGCTCATGGAGTTAAAGTGCTTGTTAGTGCTTCCTTTTAAATTAATTTGTTTTATGGTTATAAAAGTCAATTTGTTTTTTAATACAATAATTCATTGAGCCATTTTGTGATTTTGAATCGCAATAATTTTGTTGTTATTTGTAAAAACGTATGCATTTTTTTACTAAAATTTGTTGCCTTTGAATACCTACCCGATTTTATACTTAATGCATTAGACAATTGATTCTCTTAAAGTGACAAACAACTCCTTCTCAGGTAAAAATAACTATCAATATTGTCACGGGGATGGACGGTTTACATCCGGGATACTCGCGTTTGATTGGCTAACATATAACCAGCATTTTCAATCAAATTCTGGACTCCATAGCTGGCGGACAATTCCTACAAATACCTTTTTTTCTACAATTATACATTAAAAACTGGAATTCTATATATTTTTTCTCTAGTACAGCAACCAAGAAGTTAATTTAGTGAACTCTTGTCACCTGTAAATCCATTCATATTTGGGTCAAATGATCAACTAAGAGATGACCCAGACACTCTACCATCCTGAGGCCTTGTATGTACTGTGAGGAGAAAAAGAAAGTCAGTTTGACATGGGGTCAAACTGCTTGCTGGACTGGGTCAAAATCTGGAGTTGCTACAGCAACCAGTGTGTAACTGCTCTCAACCATGGGATTTCATCACTTGCCTTGGTACAAATATATTACCACATTGTATCATTATACTATATTTATACCATATTTATTGTACATTTTGCTTCTCCATTTCTTTTTAATAGACATAATACTTAGTGTGCCCACCAAAAGAATTTGTTATCTCTTGTAGATGGTTATGGGAAAGCCGTTAGTTTTCCACATATCAAGTCGTAAAGCAAATTATCAGACAAATTAAAGTTTTGACCCTTACGATGCTTCTGGATTAAGTAGACAGGAGATCCCTGAAGTCATTAGGATTAATCCCCTAGAGTCCAGGGCATAATTGGACTGTAACCCAGCTCCTGCAGATATTACAGAGGATTCTTGCGTTTGAATGACCAATATTTCTAAAGCAGCCATGTTTTGCACTCATCTCTCCCCTACAACCCTGTTAGGAAAAATACCATTTCCATTTAATATATCTGAAAAGATCAAGCAAGCGCAGGACTTTTGAGAGGAACTTGAAGATTGTGTTTAGTAGAAAAGTTCCAGTTGAACTCTTCAATGGCTAAAATGCCGTTAGTACATGAACGATTGTTATTATCATTTTTTTAAGATGCTGCTCTGTTATCTGTGGGCTATTTTTTTCAAATCCTACCCTGTAAATGGCATCTGTGGGAATTCTAATAATGACTATGCCATGTGTAAAGCATTAAAGTGTTTGCATAGGGCTTGATTATAGACACACCTAATATTTAATCATCTAGAGTCTCTAAGAATCCCTGCGGGTTGCTTAAATGAAAAGCTACATGGAGTTGTTTAGTCTTTTTTTTCTTTTAATGATGTGGTGTCCCACAGTGGATCAATAGGAGTTGCAATGATGAACTGTTGGAAATGTATTTGTCTTTTTTAAGCACTTTAATCGTTTTCCTTCTAATTGAGTCTTCTAGCTTTGATAACTACACATTCTTTGTCACGTTATTTCACATAAGGCATTACTTAATAAATTGTGTCTGACACACAAGACTTACAATACCTAGAGATAATATAGAAGTCACATAGAACAAAGTACCTCAACTTGAAACTTCTTGATCATGCCTGTCCAAATCATTGAGTTCAGGGGAGCAAACAGTTGTTTCAAGCACCGTCAGCATCTTGCAGTATGGCCATTACTTATTCGCTGAGCAGTCACAGAGTCCATTTCGGAGCCTAGGACCAGTCGTTTTTTTTTTTTTTTGCCCCACTAGGTTCAGCAAAATTCGTCCATCCATCCACTTTTAAATCATTGATCCTAATCAAGGTTTGCTTAGGTGTTTAACACATTTACCCTGGACTGGTCATGTGTCGATTGAAGTATAAACTTGAATGCCATGACTTAAATTACTTCTATTACTAAACAGACATACGGTATTATAACTGTTGGGTTATTTGATTTAGTCAAAATTGATATAAAATACCATTTGGCCTATTTTGATTGGAATAGTTTAAAAAAACAAATAGTTTAAGTCAAATTTATACAAGTCCTAGTCAGTCCTTTTTGAAAGAAGAATTTGATCCGTGCAAAAAATGTTTTTTAACCTAACTCTGTTAGA
This sequence comes from Stigmatopora nigra, assembly GCF_051989575.1. Classification (NCBI taxonomy): domain Eukaryota; kingdom Metazoa; phylum Chordata; class Actinopteri; order Syngnathiformes; family Syngnathidae; genus Stigmatopora; species Stigmatopora nigra. Next base: position 10,191,558 of record NC_135521.1, read on the forward strand.
ATTGCAGTATAATCTTACTCATAATCATTCAAAATTGTAAATGAAAAATATTTCAAGGTTTTTTTTCAAAGCCTCATATTTTGAACCACTGTAATACATGATGAGAACAGACTTGAAACAGACTTTTATTCAATAGGATACAAAAGGTCTTATCTGCTTCTTTGTATAGTTTTCTTTCTTTTTTTGTCAAATTCAATCCAAATGTTGAGTTAAGTAGGAACACAAGAGGATTTGCATGACATCATCTTGTTAAAGATGACATTTTTGTTATCATATTTTTTAAGAGGTGTGTGTGTGTGTGTGATACTTAAGAATATTCAAGATGAGACGTCTGACCTTTTATCTTTGAGATTAAAATTGACTGTGTATATTGATGTTGGTGGTGGACTTTCTCGTTATCCCCACAGAGGTCACAACCGTAGAATTGCCTGTTATTAATGTTAATTATTATTCAAGCTTGTCTCTATGAATTATAGCACATTTAATGATTGAGTCTGTGCATCTAACCCTCCATAAAAAGGGATATATTATTTTAAATCCTCAAATATTCCAGGATTTTCCTCTGGACCAATCTCTTTAGTCTTTGGGCACGTAATGGAAGTAGCCATAATGAGGCTTGAGGCTGTCACAAGCTGATAATGTCTTCAGGTTATCCGTGTTGTCGTCAGCATTACTGTGGTGATTAGCAGTCAGAGTATCTTGCATCTTTGTTTTTAATTTAATACCAATTGATTACTGATTTTCTGTGTCTTTGGGTCTCTTGCAGTCAAGTGTCCTTGTTGCCCAGCAGGAGCTTTTCGAAGCCTCAGTTTGGTTTAAGCGTTCTGACGTTGTTATCACACTACATGCCTATCTGATTGCTTTGAAACAAAGGGCTTTTTTGTAATCAGTCCAGTCACTTTGCACAATTGGTGTGTGTGCTTGTAATAGAAACATATACATTGATTATGGATTTTTCTGGGGTTTTTTTTTTGCATTCTTGTCTGCCTATTTGAATGAAACGTGTTAGCAAATAATTCACATATATGTATTCTTTCTAATATCGACATGGTGAAGCCAGAGAGCAATCCCTTCATGATTGAAGTCGATCCCAAATGGGTGTCTTGGCTCTCAGGCTTCCTCTTGACAGTGCAGATTGCAAGGTGGGATGCTAATTTAAGTTTTGCTGTTGCCTCTCACATTTTAATGAGTTCAACAGAGGTAACATTGTGATTCCTCTGGTTCTTGTCTTTCTGTCTCTTGTCATTTGTGTAATGGCACATCCAGCCTTGGTTCTCACTAGAAGCGTTTGTAATCAGTGATTACACACTCGCGGGTCACATTGGTTCGCTTCATTTCAAGTTTTACATTCCCTTAGGACTATTGGGAATATCTTCATTTGAGACTAGCTATTGTAAAAACTGAATCAAAAGACTTTAAAAAATGTAGGTTTTTTTTCACTGTGTCCTTTTCAGCTTGTTTCCAAGCTTTTTTGACACAAAATTCTAACATGGGTTAAATAATATATTATATATCTATGTTGAAATTGTTGTTGTTAAAAGGGAAAGTAATATTTAGCATTTATAAAGTTGGGCTCTCCTGTATTGTGCTGGCTCCAAGGTTGTTTTACAGGTCTGAGGTTAAACACTTTTGTTCTAGGAATGTAGTGGAGCCCTTTTTGGATTTGAAAAAAAATGTCTTTATATTCTGAAACTGATCTTAAAGTGGTTAAGGAAGAGACTTATTGTGCTTAATATGAGCCTTCTTACTTTGTACAACATCTTTTCGTCCTGTCCCTGGATGAAATTTTATCAGATTCAATTCAACTGTGTTCTTGAATCACAATTTTGTATCTGGTCATGAACAACGATTTTTGAAAAGCCTGACCTGCCGATAGCCATTTTTGCCATTAACTTCTCCATAATTGATAGCATGCGCCTTGGATCTGGTTTTATTGTGAAACATCGAACATTAGCCTGTAAAGCAAGACTGAAGCTGCTTGGCTTAGGCTACTGCAACCCCTGCAACCCTTTCGGGTGGTATGAAAGATGAATGAAGGAATGAATGACCAAGTCATGAATTTTCTTAGCTTGTCGCACATTAATAACACAGTGAATGTATGGAATATTGGTACCTATTCCACTCTTCCCTACAAAAATGTTACTAAATGCGCCAGAACAAGATGTTGTGCTTGTTGAAGTATTAAAACACCCAACAAGTACACTTATGTTCTAATGTTTATGACCCATAATGTCTCCGATCAAACACTAATGGGCTAATAAGACTAACTATACACACAATATGAACTCTACAGAAAAGATTCGTTAAATTTTTACACAGCCCACAAAATTTTATTTAATATGCCGCGTTCAAGTTCACATTTATTCATGACCCTACTCTAAAAACCACTTGTACATCCAACATGGCTTATCACATGTCATCAGTCCAGTGTGATTTTGATGTTTTTGTGTGGCAAACAACAACAAAAACAATCTTGATCCTAGAAGTTCCTTGAAATGAATTAGACTGTCTGAATGCAAACATATCCTTCTGGGATCTAAGAATTTTGGGAGAAGGCTGCTTAATGAGGTGAACTCGCTGGAGTGCCATGTTGCATTAAAGGCTAATAACCTCCCTTAGATTCAGCACAACACCCCGCCTCCCTCCTTAGCCCCCACCAACCAACCACCGAGTCGAATTTATTACGGGCAGCAAGGCCACGGTGATGAGACGATCAATATTTCTGGGATGATGAGGGAGAACTCGTGCTGTCTTTCCCTTTCCCTCTGTTCCTCCCTTGGCAGTGCTTCAGCAGGTAGAGATCAAAGCACAAGGGACCTCTGAGATCCTATTGGTGGGGGTGGAGAGACTGATGAAGTTCTTGCCGCTGTGTGTCCGTCCTCTAAATACACACACTCAATCACACTGTCCTATGTCCTTGCTATGTCCTGATTAAAAAGTTGGACCCGATGCGTTTTATCATGATCAGAGGGTTTTTTTCACCTCTTGTAGCAGTTGAAATAAGATACAAATTGTGTTTTTTAAAGAAAACAGAGCAAGGGAACAAGGAATAATAATAAAATGTAGTAGATAGTGCTTAAGACAGTAAGAGAAGAAACGTCCGTTAGCATAGAGAGTCGAGTTCAGTCAGCAATGACAATATTTTCTTCATACACTTGGGAGCACTGGTAGGATTTGGCTTTGTTTTGTTTTTTTTCTGAAAGGAACCCTTCAACGTAGAGAAATTTCAAAATCTTCTTCAAAACATTTTGCAACTTCGTTTTTTTTTTTTTAAGACTGTTCTCTTTTAACACTGAATTCCTACACATACTTTAAGAAAAGTAGAGACACTATTTTGGCTCAGTTTGATGAGGAATTCCACCAGGATTTAAAAATCAAAAGGGAACCCATTTCTCTATGCATTTAAAAAGTAGGTTTCCCTTTAGCCTATTTTGATTCTTCCCTTTTGAGTACTCAGCCAGGAGTTGACTATTCAAATAGAACACCAATGAGTTTCTTTGTAGATTGATGAAACAATAATCCCAAATTATTCATTCATTTACTGAACTGATTATCCTCACAAGGTTGCGGGGGGTGTTGGAGCTTATCTCAGCCAGCTACGAAGCCCTAGGCCGTGGACAACCTGAATAAGTGGTCAACCCAATTGCAGGGTCTTTGCAAAAATCACAGCATCTTACCTTATAGTCTGAAAAATGGAATACTGTAGAATGTTAGGGGAATCAAATACTCCCTTTTCTCAATATTGGTTTTTGGGTAGAGCAAGATGTTTGTGTGGTTTTTTTTGTCTATGAAATGGCGAGCCTACATCTGTGTACTCCTGCCTCCATTTCTTAAGAAGTGGCAGTATGCATGCCTCTTAGCCGCGTGCCACTCGTGTTTCTGCACCACGAAATGGAATTGCGCTTTTTCTCTTCTCTGCTTCCTTTGCAATGGCCCTAGGCTTCCATAGTTAGCCACACACATTGGGGAAGCTATAACATCCATTTTCCTTCTCTTCAAGCGTTAAACCCCTCCTCCGGGACCCTCCTCCCATGACTGAAGCCCAAATTAGCAAAGCCACTTCAATCATGTTGATCCAGCCTTGCCACAGAAATGCATCACAGACACCACCACCACCATCCGGGCCACTGATCCCACATCCCATCTGAGCAAAGAAAACGAGCCACACTCCAATGATTCTGTCTTCGGTCAGGCTGCTTCTGCTTCCACTGAGTATTTTGCAGCTGCTTCCATGCAGACAGTAGAGCGGGTGCAGCTGGTCACTTTCTCCCACTTTTACGTGTAATACATCTTAAATCTGTGCATGACATCATTCTTATACGATGACACATCTGGCATAGACTCTTTTCCTAATGCAGTACCCATGGACTGCATTGGATTCTGTGAGCCACTACAAACATTCAACAAACATGACAGGCATGCACATTTACTGCTGCCATGCCTTAATGCTCTTACTATCTCTGAGCATATCGAGAGTCTATATAGAGTACACTCGCAACTGCATCCCTCCCCTCCTAGTTCTCACTTTGGTGGAAGTAATCATATAATCTCTGAGAGCGATAGCGGCTTTGACGGCTGAACAAGCACAGCTTCTGGAAAGGGAAACTATATCCTACTGCAGTAGGCAAAGGCATGAAACTCCCCCAAACAGTGTGATTTGGGCTATGAAATCCCTCTTGTTGAAACGTATGGGCAATAGATGTTAATGAAACATACAATAAATTGCTTTCGACTAGTCGTTCTTAAAAAAAAATGAATGTAAGTATCAACTCAAGCAATAATTGGCTCTCAGAGTACGAGCATCAACTCATTGGCTGCTATTGACGGCTCTAGATGTCCAATCCATTTTGATCTGGTGCCAGTTCTCCATGCCAAATTGATTAGTTGTCTAACGCCCTCATTGCTACCTGAAATATGAGCATTTATTTCCGTCATGAGCACTCATTCTGTTAAAAATTGTTAGTCTAGTAAGTCAAAAGTACACAAACGTGTGCTTAAGTAGAACTGTGTTTCTTTACCTAAACTGGTAACTAAGTAGGTGTGTTTTCTAGGGTGGGTGGGTATTTAAAACTAGGTTACGACTTGCTCAATCCAGTGTTGGTGTTGGTGGTGGTTCTTGTTGATTCAATAATCTTGACTAAATATGTCTTGAAGGTTTGCTGCCTTTTTCCCTGTATTGAGCCCACAAAGTAACTTTTCTGGCAAATAATCCTTTATCAACACTTAGCCTCAAGCAATGGATGCCTCTTAATCCTCAGATTGGATGTGTGTGTGTGGGGGGGGGGGGACTTTTCATGTATTTTCAGTCAGCAGGTGCTCTGTGTGTGCATACTTCCAAAGCATAATAATAGTCTATCATATGCATGTCCTTTATGTAAGTGCTGATGAAGATGGGCTCATCTGGTGCATTCTTACTATGTATGGATATATGCTTGAGCCACAGCTCCTGCAGATGGGAGTAATAACCCAGTGATAACAGCAGGCCCAGAAACACCCATGTTGCTAATGCATTATAAATCATTGAAGGCATCATTTTGAAGGCAATATCCTCTCCTGAATCTTGGCTTTTTTTTTTTTGGAAGTAAATGTTGCAAGAATATGGGGGGCTAAGCTAGAGAAATTGAAAATTGATCAGGCAGTGTGTGGGAAGGTGATATCATAGAGACCACAACTTTGCCCTTAGCATTTACAGCACCGTAACAGGAAGAAGCATCACTGCCTATGGCTACATCCTCCTCTGCCCTTTTCTCTTGAACTGGGTGGGGGGAGTTTGAATCTAAATTGTTCATATCTTCACCAAAGGGAGAAGTGGAAAATGCTGCATTGCATTAAAAAGGGCATGCATTTTTTATCATGTGACTATGTTCCGGTATATGCAGATTTGTTTGCCCTCTTTATGCAAAGTTTTTTTGGAAGCGTTGTTGTTATTGTTGGACTTTTTAGTTTTAATCAGAGTTTTTGAAAGAAAATACCTATTAATCATGGTATTTAGTCATTTCTAAATGTGATGTCTTAGGTTGTTTTTAATTTGACAAAGGTTTGAGTCTGTAGACATTAAACAAAGTCATTAAATGATTTTCTTTTGCCTATCATGTGATTTAACATAATATTTTGACCACAAAAAAGGCATTCAACTCTAGAACTAAGCTTTAGTCTCACCTCATCAGCCATAAACTGAAAAATAGCTCATGTTTTTAGTCACCCAAGATACTTGTTATCTTATGTTAGATAATAATAATAATAATCATAAAAAGATTCTCAATAAAGTAGTTTCTTTATTGTCATCTTGAAATGCAAAAATAACAGTGCTTGGACTAGAGGGAGGAAAAAAAATGTTTAGTGACTGTCGTTCGCATTATGTACCACATGAGATATGAAGTTAATCGTATCTCCCCAAGTCACTTGATCATTTGCTCCAATGGTGGCCCTTGCGAGAAGTCTTGTCACATTTATGTGAACTGCTTTATGTCAGGACACAAAGGCACTCCAGAAGTCAATAAATATGACGGCCTTATAGTGGAAAGAAGCACAGTGGTGAGCTGTCAGGAAACAATCATTAATTCTCCTGTCTTCTTCTTTTTTAGCTCAAGATAGAAGATCTGACAAGCCAGGAGAGAAGACCTCTCTTTAAAGAGAGGAGCTACAAAACCATTCATTCTCTCGCCTATTCTCTCCACACAACCCAAGCCTTCTACATCAGCTCATGATTGGCTTTCCTGCAGTTAGTCTACACGTGTGACCTGAAGGACAGGAAAGTTGTATGTTGGTCAAATGCACTCACTCTCGAGGACCATGTGGTTTTCGCCGAGGATAAGTCGCACCCTCTCGCAGAACTGGCACAGATCCCAGAGTTGCCAAATCATCATCCTGTCTCTGTGGCTATTAACATTTTGCTGGTGCTTTGCTGCAGTGAAAGGTCAAAGCTACCACCCCACTGTCAACACACAGTATGGCAAACTCCGAGGGGTGAGGGTGCCTTTGCCCAGTGAGATCCTTGGCCCAGTGGACCAATATCTTGGAGTGCCATATGCTGCTTCCCCAGTAGGGGAAAAACGTTTTATGCCCCCAGAGCCTCCATCCTCCTGGTCAGGGATCAAGAATGCCACCCACTTTGCTCCGGTGTGCCCCCAAAATATTCACAACGCAGTACCAGAGATCATGATGCCCATATGGTTCACCTACAACCTGGATATAGTTACCACTTACATACAGGATCAACACGAGGATTGTCTTTATCTTAACATCTATGTTCCAACTGAGGATGGTGAGTGTGTTGTGCAGTCACGGTGATACAAATTCTCTCCTCCTTTTCTGTCCTTCCTAAACTTCTATATGATTTTTTTACATTTATATTTTGCGCATGACCTGTCGTCTGGCGCATGCTGTGTCGTTCGTTGTCAGTCATTTCAACCTATCATCTTTAGTCTTTTCATCAACTCGACTCCTTCCATGTCACACTTTAAAGTTTCTCTTTTGATGACTAAATGACTTACAATGACAGAACCTAGATCAAAGAAGGGAGACATTGGTTATGCACTTTTTTACCCTCACTGTCTTGACTGTCCCACAGATATTCGTCAATTGTAGCTTGCCTCATAAGTGAATGAACAATCTTATCCTAGGTTTATAAAAAAAAAAAAGGCTCTGTCTGGTACATGAGAGGCCTGTTGCATCAGCCTAACCTATATAAGACCCTTTACATATTTGGAAAATATACATTTGAAGCCACACACGTGTGGAATGGCGTCCAAGTATTCCACTAATGGAAAACTAAACAAAAAAAAACTGTGTTTGAATGGGAAAATTCTGTCCGATTCAACTGACATCACTTCATTTTGTGATGTTAAAGTATAGTACTTTAACTTAGACTAGCAACTGTGTGGCCTGTAATGGGTCTTAAATAGAAGTGCATGTGAATATAGGCTTCCTGTGTCCCAGGATGCAGTAAATTCATTCCGCCCCTTCGGAATATTTCTGCAGCAGCACCCACTTACTTTTTCAACAGGTCCTCTGTCAATCTTGTTTGATGACGAGGATGATGGGAAGGCGGGTGGGTTCCGTATTGGGGCTCTGACAGATTTGTTGCATGTCAACTGCAATACTTTTACAGAGCTATCTGTTATTTTGTAGTTTTGTTCTCCATTCATTTACAGTTAAAAGAATATCCAAGGAATGTGCCAGGAAACCCAACAAGAAAATGTGTAGAAAAGGAGGTAGGTAAACAATTTTTCATGAAATGAAATGAAAGAAAATGAGGAGAGGCAGCACGTCATTCCAAAGCTGCCAATATCATCATCATCAACCAAGTCTCAAGTCAAAGTTCTAATGGGGATGAACGCAAGGAGTCACATCGTCCTTGACACGACGAGTGTGAGCGATGAGTGAGTGCTTGTGCTGCCTCCTATGAGGCTGTACATGCATGCACTGGTTTATAAAGTCATGGAAAACATTGACAGCTCACTAAATGAAATTAACCTTAGCTTTTCTATAATTGTATTCTTTATTCTTTCGCTTTCTGTGATCGTATTTGGATGTTTATGTCCGTAATGTGTCTGTTGATGAAATCCAAGGCCTTGAATTTAGGTCATTAATTTTAACTTTTGTTAAAAATAGTTAGCATTCAAGCGGTTAACCGATGACCGTCACTATAAAAGACCCCAGGAAAAACATAGGATAATTTAACACAATATTTGGTGTAATACGTGGAAGGGTTTGTGTGAATAAGAGTTACAAGTTAATATGAATTTTGCAGGTTTTGGTAGCAGAAGCCTATTTATGTAACACTGCATTCAAGAGCAGTGAGAATGACTTCATTTTCCACTCTTTTTGCCTCATTTTATTTATTTGGCGTTTAATCATTGGATTTGGCAGGGTTGCTAATAACACTCCTGGGAAATGTGTCAAATTTAGAAGACATGTATCTTTTCTTTCAAGCAACTTTAACTGGAAAAACAATCGATCAGTTCAAAAAATCCAGTGTTCTGATATTTAGTCAAAGAAATTGTTGAAACTTCATCATTTTCTGGCTTGCCATAAGGAATTTAATAATAACCAGCTTTTTCCCTCGTATCTTTGCAAAATATCCGGCTCATAAATTGTGTAAATGTCCATAAAATCCTAAAAGCTTATGAGATAATGTTGCTTTTGAATGTTGAAATGCCATTCTTGGGATATTTACGCTTCAATGTACCCATACGGTCAAAGATACAAAAGCACTGACGTGCAGAAACAGTTTAATTTCACTATGAGCGTCTGTTAAAGTAACAGCTTTGTACAAAAAAAAACACGCTGCTAATTTACAAAGTGTGCCTACAGGACTTAACAATTAGCCTTTAGACTGATACCAAGCATATCTTGTGCCGCATTAATGATTTGATTCCCAATTTTCATAGCAGCAATTGGCAGAGTGTGGCCTCACTCTGTGCACCCATACATTCTCCTTTGGTAAACCAATTTTGTTCAAGACAGGCCCTTCAGGCACTTCTGCTTCAGAATTAGTCCCAGATGCAAAGTATACACAGAAATATCTCTTTAATATTTGCGTTCCTCTTGAATTTTTATTTTTTTTTCAATTATCTCCCTCAGGTTTGGTAATGGGAAAAGTGTTTTATCACAAGTTTTGTCGTGTATTGGTTTTGTCACACATTATTATTAGAAAATGTGGTTGTAGAAGAGGCCCTTTGTTGCCATAAACATGCAGGATATTTTTTTTGCCATCAAATTCATTTTAATAAGGTTTTTTTTTTCAACAAAGTATGTCAAATTATGGTTTATAATAATTTTGCAGTACTAATGAAGCAGAATTTATCCTTTTGATGAAATCCACCTGTAAATCGTATCATCTAAAAAGGAAGCGTACTAGTTGACAAACATTTCCAATCAATAAGCTGCATTTATAATTTAACGATGTTATTACATCACTTCAATCTAAAGCAAAGACTAAGACAGTACTAATGAAGGATTCTGTTTTCCGAGTTGCTAAGCTGGGGGGGTTGTACACGGTGTTAATAACATTTTAATTCCTAATTTTGTGATCTCTATAAATATGTTTTCCCTGGAGGAAGGCACGATTAATCCTCAGAAATAAGATAATTTGCTTCTTGTTCCATTTCTTGCTTAGTATTGCTTTTTAAATGAGGACAAATAGCCTCGTGGACTGTTGGTAACGCATCAGCAACACCAATGAAGTTGTACAATTGCTAATATTGGAGAAAAGACATATTTACATATTCTCATGTATATAATTTACCTTAATCAGGGTTTTATAGTAATAGTTCAACATTTTTTCAAGAAAAAAATCACAGGGCAAAATTGACCTTAGTTATATGCCCTCTTTCAGCATATATTATTTAATGTTAGTACTTCTAAATTAAACATCAACACTGTTGTTTCACATTTTTTTCTTCCGTATCAAATTCTTCGATGTTTACTACATGACGACTCAGATTTAATTTATGAGAACAACAAACATCTTTTCGCGTTCGCTTTAATAGCATAGAGCTTTGTGTCACTGAGGTTATGTGGAGGTGGTCAAATATGCAAGCTCAGCACTAGTCCTGCTGTTCTCCACCTCGATTATAAATTGCTCACGTAGGGCCATTAGGGCAACAGACGGTAGCCATGTTTCCAGGACTATATTTAAATGTGCATTTTAATATAACATAATAATTAAGTGTTGATGGAAAACAGAGACAAAAAAAGTAGTGACATACTGAAAAACAAATAAAAAAAAACAATGCACTTACTGTAATTGGCTGGCAAGCAATTCACAGTGTACCTATCAAACTGTTTGGGATGAGACAAAGAAAATACACTTGATTTTATTCTCTCTCAGTGGAGGATTGAACCATTTATCTTTTAAAAATTAAAAAAATAAGTCAGTACATGGTGAACTGTGATTAAAACTTGAGTTCAGCATTGGTCGAACCTTTTGAGAGGAGATTGTTTTTTACTACATTCATTTGAATATGAATGTAATCACTCCTATAAAAGTGATTAAAAATAAGTTACTGTTAAATTTAATATCTGGTTAACGTTCCTTTGACGACAATTCATCTCAAGCAAACATCCCCTCTAGTTACAGATCAGATGAGTACAAAGTCCTGGTTTGACACCATTAGAGAGGCTTTACTTTCTTCTGAGAGGTGTTCAAGCCATAATTCCCAGGTATTTTGCTGGACTGCAGCAGTTGAGTGAAGCAGAATGGTCCCAAGTTCATCCTAATGGTTGTGCATGCCTGATCTGCAACAACAGGAAACGCTATGCTGAGGTAATGGCTGCCTAAGGAGGGTCAACCAGTTATTAAATCCAAGGGTTCACTTACATTTTACTTACTGTCTTGGGGACGCTTGCACCTTATTTTCAATATTCTAAAACATAATTATCAGTGTGCTGTTAGTTGAAGATGAAATTCCTCTTTGTTTTATCTTGTGATTTGATTGACATTATAAATTAATCCAGAATTGTAAATAGTTTTAATAAGAAAAGGAAGATGTTTAATGTAAATTAGCTTCAGGTTTTCTTATGTCAAGGTCATATAACAAGTTCTAGGGTAGAACTACTTCATGAGTCATTGATTCGCAAACTAATATTCAGTTGTGATTTTTATTTCTGACATAGAAAAAAATAATAATAATGAACTAATTAATGCACTGATCCAAAGAATAATGCTGAATGAATGATGAGGAAATGAAAGTCACTGTCAGGCAGTGTGAGGAGCAGAACAGACTATAATTCAGAGCTTATCTCATCCAACCAAATCCAGATGTATGCATATTGCTAATGAGTTGAAGCGTGCAAGAGTTGGGTCACCAGTTTTCCGAACATTAATAATATCAATAAATTTGATATCCTGTCAGCCTTAGACAACAAATGTAAAACTGGTTTTTGAAGAAGTAATTGCATATTATAGTGTAAGCTCTGCAGCATGTGACTACTACTACCATGATTTGAAAGGGCAGATTTCACCTTGAAAAGTGTTTCACATTGGTAAATGGATTACTAAACCCTCTAAGAATTTTACCCTTCTATGGAGACAAGGTTCTAGTGTTAAGTCGGATATACTTACTGTCCTTTTGTTGTTTTAGTTTGTATAGTATTATTATATTGCAGTTCCCTCTACTGCATTTCTTCACGTCTTCAAGTATCCAAGAGATACACCAGAATTATCCATCCCCAAACTTACTGGCTCTGTTTGAGAAAAGTACAACGTATTACTATGCTTAAAATAGTGCTACATGTTCCACTATTTTAGGATACCCAAGTGTCATTCCTGTGAAGAATACATCTGTTGTAAAACTGCATGCCAGGACAGAACACTTCTCTTTTAAGGTTTACAAAACCAGCCAATTAACTAGAACTTTGGGCATAGTACAGACTTAATAGATGTTGGACTAGTGAGGTAAAAAAAATGCTGTGAAAGGCATCCAATTCTGCTCAGAATAGAGCATGTCTTGGCATACAAGCCGGTAACACTCCACAGTAATCTGCTGGTTAGCTCGCTCCAAAGTGCCGAAGGAAAAGAATTGCAGTCCAAGGAAATTCCTGCAACAAGGAGAATGGGCGAACAATTTCCAACAAGATAGTAAACACTGGCTTTTGTGATTCTACAGCAGTCATTGCCCCTTTGAGTATGACAGCTACAAATGCTTTGGACTAGCTGTGACGTTCAGTGAACCAAGTGAGTCAAGTCACATTGATTTCACAAATAATACTTGACCTAAGCAGGAAGTTTACCCTTAGAGACCCCACAAACTCAACCCCTACTGTCGTACTGTTCACTTTTCACAGTTAACTCAATTGCACTGTTTTCGACTGCATGACTAGAGAATACACACAATCACGAGATGTTGCCTTTGGCATGTTTGTTAGCTCAGAAACAAATTTCCCCAATATTTAACATTTCAAAAAATATATTTAATTGACTAAAAAAGTATACCAGAATATAAGAAACCGAAAGATTATACAAAACCAAAAATAACCTGATTTGATACTTGAAACAAGGGAATGGGTGTTTACGATTACTTAGTAATGGTAACAAGGTTATTTTTAGGAGAATAGCAGCCTGCTTGGCTTAATTTTCTGAGGTTATTTGAACCTTCAAATTAATGTCATATAATATAGCTACATTAATGACAAGCTCATTAAAATTGAGCTTTCAACACATGTTGAGAAAACAGTAGGGAAAGAAAAAACATCCATCTTTTTTGTTTGTAATCAGCACTGATGGATGTCTTTCTCTGTATCAACATATAGTTGCTAATTCAAATAACCACTGAGAGTTGTTAGACTTACTGAAGTCTTGTAAACTGTGATTGATCACAGTGATGCTTACATGATCCCAGCATGGTACCTGTGCTGGTTCTCATGTTCAGAAATGTCGACATGTCTTTTTTTGCATCATCTACAACATAACACGAAAGAAGTTTTTATGGATTTTTTTTTTTACTAGCTTTGATTAGTTTTTATGTTGTCATTTTTAGAGCATCTGCGGCACAGTGTGATTTTTTTGGCTATTCTTTGCGGGCAGGATTACAGCCTCCTTAACCTTTTGGCCGTGTTCTCCATCATCCGTTCTTACGCGTCCCTACCAAGCTGTTCCTTAACCTCTCTTCTGAGAGACTGATTTAGAGGAATGGAGAAGACCTAAAAAAGGAGCAAGATCACAGAGAGGAGGAAGATAGAGATCTGGCCTCTCTAAAAAGAGAAAAATGGCCACCTGAGGATTTGAGACTGAATATAACAGCTTCAAATTGTCAGCCCTGCAACATTTCCCATTTTGACTAAATCCTGTTCCACATTCTGACCTTTTCCATATTTAACTCTGAGGCCCTATTGTCATGAAACCTTTTCGCTATGCAAAGGCTGACCAGTTTAACATTCAGCTCTTTCCTCAATGTATTGCAGGAATTGAGGATCTATTTAATATGGGCATATGAGTGCACACTGTAGTTTGTTCATGAACAACCCCCAAGGCAAACACCCTTTTTGTCTTTAATTGCCCTCTTCTAAAGTGTGGCATTTTGCTAAAACTTGATAGAACCCAAAAGTCAAATATTTGTTTATTTGAGTCTGGATCAAGATGACAAGATTCCATTTTTTTCCTGTCAGTTTAAATGAACTCTACTCGTTATTCTCTGTAGAGCTTTGGACCGACTTCTGATGCAAACAAGTTTTTGGAGTAGGCCAATCTATTTTAACTCCTCTCTTTCCATCTCGAATACATTCTTTTCCTCAAATTGCTTACTATTTGACTGTTGTATTAAACTGTAGGTCCACATTTGACATATAAACGCTTACATGTACCATGATTTATCATGACAGATCTACCCTATCGATACCTGTCTTTTAATGCATGCCTGTCAAGAGCACTAATACTCAATATTGCGACTGTTTTATTCATTGTCTATAAACAGCAGGGGAAGCCAAAATAACAGGGATGAGCCATAAAGAATAATAAAGTAAATTGCTTAGACACATTTAAAACATTTGCCCAAGATCCCTAGATGCAAGATCTAAAAATGTAATGACTCGTACTTCCTGCAAAATGAGACCTGAGTTACAGCACCTGCCAAACCCCCAAACAAAGGCTTAATGTATCAAAAAATAATGTCATAATGGCTAGTGTAGTTCCCTGGAGTAGTAATAAGACATTTCATTTTTCTTTTTTAAAGTGATATTAACTGCTCTTCTTCGTTTATGCTTTAAACTTTTATACGCACAGACAAACCGAGGGATTTTAATAAGATATTCATGTGAGGGTAGCCATTGGTGTTTGTATATCTTATAGGTTATAGGTATAGGTTTGTTGAATTAACTTGCATTATCTAGTTTGAGGGCTGTACTTGGATTTTTTTTTTGAAAACTGAAGTTGAAATGAATGATAAATTGTGTGAACTTAGCCTTCACTTCAGCCTCAATGTCTACAAAAGAGCACACAGTCACCGGGCAGTCAGCCAGGATGATTAGCTCAGTCGTCTGCACGCTTCGCTGCCTTTATAATGGCAGGTTTGATTCCTGCTTAAAGCCACTGATTCTATAGGTATTTAAAATCCAGTCTAGTTTACCAAGTTGGACTGACTTAAAATGCCGAGTTAAAACAAATGACTAATGGGACTCATTTTTTTCTCAAATTTCTAGTTCAAATGGAGTTTGACGTTAATTCAAATTTTAGTTGTTTCGAATTATGTCATTGTTAGACTAAAATAGTGAGTTCAATTGAAGGTTTCAGTACCACTTTGTGTATTCATATATTGTATGAATGTACTTAAAATATATTTGAAAAAAACACCTAAACAAAAGATATCTTCATATCTGCCGAAAACAGAGTTCCGCAGGCCTATGTAAATTGGATTATAAATCATTTATTATAAATAATATGGAGTACAAAAAAGCACTGTATTTTTCCCCATCGCTTTATTTCCAGAGACAAATACACCGTTGAACTAAACCAGTTCCAGTTTGTTACTCTGACTTATTGACATCAATGTTGCTTTCCAATGGCCCTATTCTTTGCAGTCAAAAGGATAAGAATACAAGACGAAGTAGAATACTGTTGAAAATGGCCTTGTTTAGAAAAGCAAGAAAATAGACCTGAGCCCCACACGTTTACATGGTGTTCAGTTGCCCTGGAGGGCTTGCACTTACATACAGCACAAGGACAACATCACATTATCTACCGTGCAGGGCTCCGAGACAAGTTGTGTGAATACGTGATACCCACAATCTCGTGTTTTATTCAAACGTAGGCACCTCTCGGGAAACTAAAATCCTTGCTCTTGCTCTGGCCTCGTAGTCTAAAATTTGATCTCTTGAGCATGTTCATGTCAATTAGCATGTTGTTAACCAGCCCATTGTCTGCAGACTTTTTCCTACCTCATTAATAGCAAAGGCCGAGTTAAGAATAGATACAAAGTGCATATCTGAAAAGGATACTTCCTTGAAATTTCTCTTAGAAGCAAGCATTCAAACAATTTTCAAAACATCTCAAGTATAAACAAAAGGGTAGAGTTTTGAAGGAGTTACTAACTTGAAATCAATTGCTTTTCATTTTCTCAATCACTCCAACTTCGGAAATTACAGTAATGTACAGTTATACCTTGAGATACGAGCTTGTAATGTCGATTTACTCGTATCTCAAAGCAATATTTCCCATAGAAATGAACTAAATACAAATAAATCCGTTCCCACCCTCTGGAAAAAAACAGAATATCACAATAGAAAAATGTATTTGTATTGGTTCTAATTCACCTTCTACTAACAGTAACTAATAACTATCTAGTGGTTATGATTTTGAATAGTACTAAAAAGAGACATTATTCAGTACAATAACATAACATATGTAAAAATAAATTTAATTTAAATTAAAGGTTTGGTGGGGTTGAAGGCTCCCCCTTTTGAGATGCTTACTTTGCTTTTAAATTCATGTAAATTCCGCTAGCTTTTTCGCATATTATCAACTGGGTCACGCCATCTCCTTCTAACTGTTTATCTTTTATCCATATTTAAAAAAGGCTCTCCATCTTGTTATGAATGTAACAGCGCAGCTTGGAAATTATGGTTAGTCTTTAGAAGGCTTGAAGTCCTTAATAGCGTCCTTCTGCTTCAGGATAGTGCATATTGTGTAAAAATCCTATGGTATTAGCGAGCCAGCTCCGTCACGCATACACCATTCATGTAAAAAAAATGCAATGTGTGTCTCTAAATTTGTTTCGTATCTCAAGGTAAATATTTGTCTGAATTTTACCCATATCTCAAATCTCTCGTATGTTGGGGGACTCGTATGTCAAGGTATTACTTTATTGTTTAATTTTTGGCACAATGTGTTCCTTTTCTTCCTTTTAGCAGTAGTATTACAATGCTGAAAATATTTTGAAGTGTACATTTACAAGTATAAAGTTGTTATTTTCAATACATGACGAAATGTTGTCTCCAAATTTTAACCTTTTTCAATATGATGTGTGAAGTCTGATACTATGACGTAATTATGTAAAAACCCTAAGATTATGACTTAGTTTATGTAAGAATACCACTATATTGTTTTGTTTCTTGACAGAAAAATCAAGCAGGGGATTATTTTCCGAAATTATGAAAATGCAATTTCAAAGAAAATAACCTACACAATTCGTAGCTTTGTTGTTTTCTTTGTATTGTTGTTCAAAATATATGTTCCTCTCTATATGTCTCTGCCTTCACCAAACAGGGTCCCATGCAAAAAAACAGGGTGACGATTTATCGGATAACGACGGTGATGAAGATGAAGGTATTTTCATGGTGAACAAAGATGATGCATGCTTATTTTAAAATTGATTTTCTTATATATTTTTTTGTTCTTCATCTAGCATTTACTCCCCCAATCCAACCACTATCAAAATATTTCTTTACTTTTTTATGTATTCTGTGAATGAATGTGATCAGCATCAAAATCGATGGGTTAATTTCTATGCAAGTTTCTATACAAAAACTAAGTCTCACTTTAACCAATTTGAATGTCTCATGATGAGTTTTTTTTACAAGAGTACGGGTATCGGTAAAAGAGCGTTCTGGAGGTGTGTCCAGTCTTTTTACGAGGGGAAAGGTGGCTTTAAAAGACCCCTTTGGTGGTCTGTCCAGTCGTCACATTTGTGGCAAAAAAAATGGCCAAAAGGAAGTGCGGCAACACTGTCATAGCAGCCTATTCAGCAGGTCTTCCAGCAGATTTAGATGAGGAGAGGCAGTTCACGAGGACCGCTGGAGAGGATTAGAGCCGAGTGGTGTTGAAAATGGAATGTTGCTGCTCAGCAATCACATTGTTCACTTTCCATATTTATCTTGGGATATACCAGGCTCAGTCAGGATCTCTTGGTGAGATTAGAATGAGAGATGATTCTTGTGCTGCAACAAAAATGGCTTAAGTCTTGAAATCTAAACCAAACCTTTCATATCGTATGCATTTTCCTTCGTTTGCCACTTCAGGGCAGGTGACGCAAGTATCAAGATAAAGTACGGTCAAGGATGGCATTTTTTTACACAATGTACTATTGGTGCATAAGTGAAAAAGAGGCCATTATGTTGTGTCATCTTAGAGGTGGACACCATTCTTGTGTTCATTTTATATCTTCTTGATGCTGCTGCACTTTCCTTTTAAAACTAGTCATTGAAAAATATTTTAATCTAAATAAGGCAATTGAGTCAAAATAGGTTTTTATACCTTCACCTGTTTGAACTCCAAGAAAATACACAAAAATAAAGCTATTTAAATGGTCTTTTTGACATTTTCAGGCATGAAAACGATATGCTAGTTTTTTTTTCTGTCTGCAGCTTTGCATCCTTCCAGGGCCAGGCCACATGCATCTGTGAATCTTA
This sequence comes from Stigmatopora nigra, assembly GCF_051989575.1. NCBI lineage: Eukaryota > Metazoa > Chordata > Actinopteri > Syngnathiformes > Syngnathidae > Stigmatopora > Stigmatopora nigra. The sequence continues at coordinate 10,209,900 of NC_135521.1, forward strand.
GCCTGGAGTCCTGTTAAAAAACGCTGACGAGCGTCGATCCGCTCGTTTGGCACATCTCAACGTGCGTGTTCACATTGGCTTGGTCTCTAAGCTGCACAAAACTAGCCTGAGTGAAATTGTGACACGTCTTTTCTTTACCGAGCGCGACTAATGCCATTTACACAACAGTGTCGTAGAAAGCACAATGCCATCCCTGTGGAATTTCCAGTGCAGAGCTCTACCTAATGCCTGTGTTGCCATTTATCCCTGAAGATGATCAAGATTTTCATTGTTCTGGTAAATATGTCCTTTTGAAGTGTCAGCTTGAGACAAGAAGACGGAAGGAAGAATTGCTTCGGGACTCCCTTGTTTCTCTGTTATTCGCCTTTTCCCTCCATCCCCCAAGTATCGCCTGTTAAAAGAAAGGGCAGCTTTCAACGAAGGATGGATGAGAAGCCGACACGTACCCCCCGAAAAAAATACCCGCAATTGTCTTCACATTTTATACTCTAGTGTACTTGTATTGCCAGTAATAGCAGTCCCCCTTCAGGTGAATGTGCTGTGTATGTAACTGATGAAAATGGAATGTTTGTTTTAATGTTAAAGGGCGACTTGAATAAGAACACGCAGATCTCCCACTCGCTCATTCTTTGGTGATTCACCTCTCATCCACATTTTCCATTCAATACGCAGAGCTGCTGTCTTGTCTGGCTGCTCAGCACCTCCATCGCTCAGCCTGTGCATTACGATGCTGCCTCAGTTGCCCATATGTCTATTTAGGGATATTTCCCTTGCTCCTACTACCTTTAAGCTGTCCTCACTATGTTACTAGTTCCTGGACGTGTACTTCAAATTCATTTGGGGTTTTTTATTGACACAATACTCTGTTCTTTAAGTGGCACTTGCCAGAAAGGTTTACAATTTGATATTGAAGATTTAGCCATACTATATTGAGCGGCTTGAACCAAAATGCACGTTCCACTGCATGACGGGACGTTTGGTTGCCGGTCTTTTGGTCCCTTTTGGTCGCCGATCATTTGGTCGCTGGTCAAATGTACTTGGATATTAAACAGTACTTAGATATTAAACAGTACTTATATTTTAAACAGTACTTAGATAGTAAACAGTACTTAGATATCAAACTCTCTCTCTTAGATATTAAACAGTACTTATATTTTAAACAGTACTTAGATATTAAACAGTACTAGATATTAAAAAGTACTTAGATATTAAACAGTACTTATATTTTAAACAGTACTTAGATATTAAACAGTACTAGATATTAAAAAGTACTTAGATATTATACAGTACTTAGATATTAAACAGTACTAGATATTAAAAAAGTACTTAGATATTATACAGTACTTATATATTAAACAGTAATTAGATATTAAACAGTACTTAGATATTAAACAGTAATTAGATAGTAAACAGTACTTAAATATTAAACAGTACTTAGATATTAAACAGTACTTATATTTTAAACAGTACTTAGATATTAGACAGTACTTAGATATCAAACTCTCTCTCTTAGATATTAAACTCTCATGAATATAATTTTGAGAGCTGGTTTCAACAATAAACTCTCTGTCACCAGTTGACCGGCCCCAAACGTCTGAGCACCGTTCCACTGTTGTTTAATGTTCAGTTGAGGTACGTAGCATCATAAAAACGGAACAAAAACAACACCTACAACTGGTCTTTAGGACCTTTTCACACTAGCAGAAGCAGCGCTCAGTTTGCTGCGCAGAAAGACAATCATTGTGTAAGTGAGAGTGGGCGATGTCGGCAGCATGAAGCGTTCTTAGCCCTAATGGACAGAGTGGCAAAGGGTGAGTGAATTTGCTATGGAGGGGCAGGTCTCAAAATAGAAACGTGTTCTATTTCAGTGTAGTAAAACTCTGGGCGCATCCATTTGAGGAGGTGATGGTGCAATAATATTTTGCTCATTAAGGATACAAATACACTTAAGTTACTGAAGATATTTCTTGAGCATTCCCGAGGCTTGGGTCATTAAAAAAATGGCACTTCTCCCTGTTAAGCTAAATAACAATATTGATGCACTTTTGCAGTTCACCATTAATATTAAACTATCCATGTTTACAGCAAAAGTAGTTGTTATGAACTCCCTTTAATCCTTAAAATAAAAAAGGCATGGCTTCTTTGTGTAACAATGATGAATATATGCGTTTTTGCTTGGGACTTTAATGAATAGGCTTGGTGGAATTGTTCTTTCTTACTAGGCTGGAACTAGTCTTATGGGGGGGGGGGGGGGGGGGGTTCCAAGTCTTTTAGAGGTCCAAATTTGGAGGTCTCACTGTATAATACATCAAAAAAAGAGATAATAAATGAGACAATATTGATTACTAAAATATTAGGGTTAAAATGATACATCAATCTGAATCGATACAGTTTATCAATTAATGAACAACTCAATTTCTTGGATCAAAATGTAAAATCATTATCAAAAGAACCAAGTTCTCATTCCATTATTATTAAAATATTCTACCCTTATGAATAAAAATGCTATTGTAAAATATTACCCTTAATTAAAGTTAATACATGATGTAAAATGCTATAATTACTCAAAAAAAAATTTCTTGCAATATTGATGGGATAAAAAAAACTACACAAACAGACACAGACAGATTACAGAGAAGTATAGTCTTTAAAATGAAGCAAATCCGTTATAATACCATACTGTGCACATTTTTTTCTGACCATGGAGCCTCCTCTTTTTTAGGACTGACAGCCCAGCGGCACTGCCATAGTCTTGTCAAATTTTCTCTGCGGCAACATGAGTGTTTAGGCCAAATCGTTGTGATTTGCGCTCTACACACTGCGGAAACCCAATTTTCCAGAGGCTGTTATTATAGTCTAACCAGGCAGGTAGAAGACTCCAGTTAACTAGCTGATACTGTTGGATAAAAGTAGTTTTGAATGTAGAGGAAGAATGCTTAACATGGCTTTTGTGTACCAAATTGCTCCCATTAATGAAAAGTAAATGCATTTGCTTGTTGTTTTACTGCAGTTTCATTCAGCAGGGAAATCAATGCAGGACTGTACACCCAAATTCGTAAAATAAGTAAAGCATGAACGCACTCCAACGCATAAACGAGACTTGCTTCCAAGAGCAGAGGAGGATAAGCACGCAAACATGAGCTCTTCATCGTTACAGTGCCAGTGAGCCGAGCCACGCTCCCCCTGTCTTGATATAACCAGAATTCCGATACACGAGGATAGTTGTGCCCCCATCTAGTAAACTCCCCATCTTATCCCATTCTACCAGGATGAGGGTGGGGGGCAATTCGCTCATGTGTCATTTAATCCCATTTTTTTTAATGTAACTGGGATGAATAAAAATACCCTAGTTTAAATTAACATCATTCTAACTTTGCATTATACAACACATTTTGTGTTTATCAATGCATAAACTAAGAATCTCCAAACTGCTCTTCTAGGTTCACTGTGCTTCCTGTTTGCTTTTTTTGTTCCATTCAATCCAGAACAAACAGTTAACCAATGAGGTTTTTGCTAGAACAAGTAGCAGCTGACTGCAATCAACTGATTACCTCACTGAGACACCAGAGTGGTGGGAGGTTGTTGTTTTGTTTGGTTGCTTTGAAATCCTGTACAAATACTTTGTGAAATAGTTTGAATACCAGCGGTATAGATCATCAAGAGGTAAGCACATTTGCAATATATGTGTCTGTTAACATGATCTAAATTTATTTGCATAACTATTACTTAAACAACACAATTTATCAAATTCTTATTCTCACTTCAAATCCCATGCAAATCCATTAATGTCTTCATCTGAAATCTAAAGTATCTCAACTGTGGAATTTTTTGATGCACCAATGCATTATAGAAATGTTTGATGCACCAGTGTATGAATTAAAAGTTTGATGTATGATCTGGAAAATACTGCACATACTGCATATCATCATCATGATCATCATTGTAAATGTGTACCATGCATCATATATCATATATGTATATATGTATGTGTATGTATATATATGCATGTATGTGTATGTATGTGTACACGTATATATACACATGCATACATATATATACACATGCATACATATCTATACACGCATACATATCTATACACATGCATACATATATACACATGCATACATATATATACACATGCATACATATCTATACACGCATACATATCTATACACATGCATACATATATACACATGCATACATATATATACACATGCATACATATATATACACATGCATACATATATATACACATGCATACATATATATACACATGCATACATATATATACACATGCATACATATATATACACATGCATACATATATATACACATGCATACATATATATACACATGCATACATATATATATACACATGCATACATATACATATACACATGCATACGTATATACACATACTGCATACGTATATACACATACTGCATACATATATATATATATATATATATATATATATATATATATATATATATATATATATATATATATATATATATATATATATACACAGTGCATACATATATACACATACTGCATACATATATATATATATATATATATATATATATATACACAGTGCATACATATATACACATACTGCATACATATATACACATACTACTTCCATATATATACATACTACTTACATATATACACATACTACTTACATATATACACATACTACTTACATATATACACATACTACTTACATATATACACATACTACTTACATATATACACAAATATACATATACACACACCTGCTTCTCCTAGTTGGCTGAGATAGACTCCAGGACCCCCTGCAACCCTCGTAAGGATAAGCAGTACGAAAAATGAATTACATTATGCCAAAACAACTGAGCCCAGAACGATTAAAACTTTTACAACTCGTTAGATATCTAATTTGTCGTACATTAGTGATGTAATCTGGCTGCATCATATAGAAATGAGGCATATTTTAGAAAAATTACTCAAGGGCAAAAAAGGTTCAAAAATGGAATGGTAGAGTTGACAGTTTGACTCACCTAAGGCACTTGCAGCCCACGCTATCTTTTTCTTTTGCCCTTTCCCCCCCCCAACTGTCAAGAAATAATTGGTAAAGAACAAGCATGTGGGTAAAAAAAAAAGTCGTCCTGGCAAGGCCAGACAATCTGAAACTGTCTGACTGGCTTTATTTAATATTGTTTAAAGAAAAATAAAAGTTGGCTTTTATCACTATAAGTAATGAAAAAAAATACTTCAATCTTTTACAGCACATCTGGCATATGACCCCCCAAATTCAAATGTCCTTTCATAATGTAAATAAATATATACACTGTATGTGATAAAATTGTTTTAGGTTCATTTTATGTGACAGAACATCAAAACTTTTTCTGATGTTTCAAAAATGCGAACATATGTGAGATACATTTTTACAAGGTTTTATGGAAACTAGTGCTGTTTTTTTGTCACCATTTTGTCAACGGATAAATTGCAACTCTAACACAATATCCTACCTTGCCCTTAGGTTAGCCTGTTTTTTTTTTTTGAAAGAGAGCTTTGAAGTTTGCCATTTATTCTGGGATCAAACATATTTCTGTGGGTTTGGATGATGGCAAAGAAATTCACGTCATTTTTGTTCTGCTGCCGTCTATCCTTAGCCAACTCTTTTTCCCTATGCAACAAAACACACTGTCCCTCTTTGCCAACCTTACATTTAAACCACAAACCATCAGCCAAGGAAGTCACCTTCACCTAAAAGGTCATTGCTGCCATTAATTGCACAGTCGGGGTGCAACATATCATAGAGGAGGCATTCACTTTCACGCTTCCTGCAAGGGCTTCAAAGAAGAAGAAAAAAAAACATGAAACACCAGTTAGTCATCCAAATGTCAAGATCTTACTGCAATCAAACTTAAAGCTGAAAGATAATAATGAATAGCAGCCACTTAAAGTCAACTATTTGCAACACATTCTTTTACTTGTGCTTACAATATCAATGTTGAAAAAAGAAGAAAGTTCCTTCACTATTGTCGTTTCATAGATACGTAACCAAAGCAACTCATTTGATGTGGATGAAAGGGAATGGCGGAAGATATTCTGTGACATCCCAAATATCGTCTGTGACTTGTAACAGCTGTATAATTTAGTGTAATTACACACAAATATTTTGCAAGCAGCTCTCCAGCAAAAAGTGGGAATAAAATGCTGTCATTTTAAACTCTGAAAACAGCCAGTAATGGACTTGTCATGTCTGAAGTGTGAACCTTGTCCTGACAAGACAATTACAGGAGGATGAATGTCATGTCCTACTACATCGGTACAATGGGCCTTATCCATTAAGAGATGTGTGGAAATGTACTTACCCATGAATACGTAAAATCTTTGTTGGATTTAATACATGCACGTACTGGCTGGTTGCATTTTAAGGATGGTGTGTTGCAGAGTCAGAGTTCATTCTAAATTAAAGGGTAGATGTATAAAAAGCACCCTCATATTACGGTAAATGGTCATCCTTTTGACACATCAAATCTAATGCATTGTAATTTTGAAGTTATGATTACAAATGTACTTTTCACATTTTCACAGAAGAGATTATTTAGATTATTTGAGAGATTTCAAATAAAGTATTTACTTGTGTGGGGGGTGTGGTTGTTTGTGATGTTCAAAATTTCAAATATGTCAAATACTTTAATAGGATTATTGTCAACAGATATAAGTGTCATCCAAAGAGCAGTTATTGGTTATTTAAAAGATCAATCAACTCATTAGAAAATTCCCAGTCAAAGCTATTAGTCTGAAAGGGGTTATTCCACATTTTATGAATGATTTTAGTCGCCATATTTATCAATTTTGAATGAAAAGATGTTAGGTTGAAAATGTGTTTATTCACAGAGCGCAAATCAACATTGGGACATCACAAATTTCTCCATCAAACATGCAAAATTTCGCTATTGGAGATGTATTATAAGTGAATGCAATTTTTTTCCCCGATATCGCTGTTCTTCCATCACAGACCATAGTTATCCACTGACAGACACCCAACATGTCATAGCAAGTATTGAATTCTCACCTCACTTATCTACCCTCTGCTCTATACCACCTTTTTAATGTCAGATATATAAGAATCGTTTGAGTGAAGCCGGATAGGAGCAAAGCACAAAGGTGCAGACGGAAGGGCACATGAATTAAGACCATGGAAAACTAAATGGCTTTTTCTTTCAGAAGTAGAATTGATCGACCCCAGGACTAGAAAATAAGGTGGCCAATCAATTCAGAGATGACTTAAAAGGTTCTTCTCCCTGAGGTCATGTTAAACGAAATGCTTTGCTATAGGTTTTGGCAATCTTCCGTATCATCCATATTCTCCACCCATCTTTTTGCCTCATTATATACACTAGCAGAATTTTGTTAGATTTTCTGTATGCACAGTATCAAATATACCTGAGTGAGTTTTAATCTTTCATATTTTAATTTAATAGGACTCAATTTTCTTTTCAGGTAAAATGGTTAAGGATGAGTATGTTAACAAATTCCTTTTCAATAAAATGATTTAGTGTTATTCAAGGTTTCATGTTGGTAACAGTTTGACCTTGTCTTTTCATTTCTAGGAACGTTATAATCAGTATTACAAAATGTTTGCAAATAATCTTCTCCATATACCATACAATTTGAAATGTTATGACATATTTTGGTTTCATCACTACAAATTTAGGCAAAGCATATTTTATATGAGATTTTCAGCAAGTAGTAGTCCTAGTATGCACAAAGTTTCATTAGTTATACCTTTTATCTTCGAATATACTGCAATGATAAATGCTGTATGAACGCATTAGACTATAAATCATTTGTATGTGACAAAAAGTATAATTTAAATTATTTTTTCCTTCATCCCTTCCCTTCTATACACCGACATGCTTTGTGCCATAATTCATATTTTTGTCCTTTATTTGAATATTCTTTTAACATGGTGTGCATAAAGTTATATTACAACTATTCTGATATGTCCATTAATGCATTCTCTTGAAATACAATATCAATCTTTATTTTTTAACTTTTAATTTTTTATACCCACAATGTTTTCAACAGTGTTTTTATAGTGCTTATTAGTGCTTTTTCTCTTTTTTCCCTATTGAGCCACGCTAATTAACAATTGCCCTCTGTGAAATCAAGCTATTTTTTGGTTGTTGTTGTTTTTTTTTGGCCGCTAATTCCTGACGGGATTATTTTTCAGTTTTATTAAAGAAGGGTCAAATAGATGTTGATTGCTTTGCCTTGAGACACACGCACATGTCACGAGGCACCATCTTCACTGTAATTTCTAATTAGCGAGCCCTCTTCTCAATGGTTAATATTATCTATTTACATTGAAATAATGTCATTACACAGTTTGGGAAATTCCTGGGAATAGTCAATGACAGCATTGACATAATTATATACGTGGATATATATGTATATTTTTGCACAACATCCGTATGACTCTTCTTACTCTAGATCAGGTCAATATATAGCGCTGAACCAATTGAGCTTAAGCGCTTTATGTCACCCTCCTTAAAGGGAATGAACCGTTGTCATGGCGACATGACGTGAATTAACAAAAAAAGATGACTGATGACATTGACGTGACTAATATACTACTCTTTTTTTCAAATTATTATTTCTGCTCCTTTTTCTTTCTCCATCCTCTATATGTGTCTGTGTTGTATTTATTTTCTTCTTTCCTCCACCTATCCCTTGAACCTTGTTGTCTTCACATATCTTTTCTTCTTCTTTAAGACATGTGTGTGCTGAGGTGTCAAGTGTAAATGACATTAAGTGTGGCCCTCCCAGATACCATCCTAATATGGGCATACCAAATTAATAGGCTCTGATTAAACGAGCTCATGCAGTTATGTTGTTCTTAAGTGCGGCTAAAGAAAGGGATGATGTGATTGAAATTGTAATTCTCTTGTAGAATTATCTTATTTACAATGATGGGGAACATTAACAACAACATTTCAGAGAGTGTAGCTCAGTAAAATCTAAACCCCTTTTCTTGTTTCTATTTTATTGTCAATTTTATCTGTACTATTTTTATCAACTGTATTTTTTTGCCTTTTTTTTCCTCACTGTTTGCTCTTTGGACCCCTTCTCATTCGCACCACTCACGGTGAAGAGGAAGAAAGAGAGATGGGGGAATGACAGGAGGGAGACAGGGAAAATTATGTGATTGAAAGTGATACAAAGTAAGAAGGAAGATGTGGAGGTGGTGTGATGGGGGGGAAATGAGAGTTTCTTGCCATGGTCCATACTCTGGGGCTAGCCAATCACTAATTCAGAAGACAATTCCTCAGACAGCCATTTTTTTTTCTTCCCGTTTCACCAGCGAATGTTGCGTTATCTGGCTGAAGTGTCATTCCAGCTGGCCATCTATTGCTGGTTGGGGAGTAAAATAAATAGGCTGCAATGTCCTGTATCTCTCGAGTAAACAAGTTAGCCAGCACCCACATGCCAGTCCTAAAAAAAGAAGCAAACAAAAAGAAAGGGCGTTGTATAATTAGAGACTGTGTTTTTACCGATCACTGTCTAGCCAAATTAGCCCCTTCTCTGCTAGAGAATATATGTCATGGTGGCTTCTTCTTCTTCTTCTTCTTCTCTCCCTTAATGGCTTCCTGCTTTCCTATATTTGGGTGTCTGGTGTGCTTTGCGATAAACCAAAACACACGGGCTGAATAGTTTGTTTTCTAAGAGGTAAATTACACGTCGTTTGCATCTGAGCTGGCCAATTACTTTAATAGAATTGAACTCGGGTATAATGAGCTGACATTCGCATGCGAGAGATGCAATCAGATGATGCTTCTCTGCCCGTTAGCGGCGGTATCTGGGAGGTGATGGTCAGTTTATCTGTCGGCCATCAAGCCTATGCGAAATGACTCACCATGAGTTTTAATGAGGGAGCTTCTAGTGTGATTGTGTTAACGATGCTCGCTTTTGCAGACATACGAGACACCGGGGCCAAGCCTGTGATGGTCTACATCCATGGGGGGTCCTACATGGAGGGGACGGGCAATATGATTGATGGCAGTGTCCTCGCTAGCTATGGAAATGTCATCGTCATCACCCTCAACTACCGTGTTGGAGTTCTTGGTAAGTTTTTGTCTTTTTTCATATTTTATTCTCTATGGTTCATTCCTTTATTGTATTGTAAAGTTATTCTGCTGTTAGTTTGCTGGGTTTCTGTAATTTGTCATGAAAAGACAGTATTTTAGGGATTATTATCACCTGCTGCCTTTAATATACTGTGTACTACTTATGGAAATAGTGTGTGTTTCTTGTGAAGCAAAGTATACTTCAATGTCAGAAAATATGACGTGTTGAAAAATAGGATGAAATTCAGTGCAAATCAAGGTTGGTTGCAGCTTGACCCACACAGCTGAATCGTCTTTCAAAAATGGATCACAATGTGTCGGTGGTACCTGTGTGGTTGTGTGAGTGTGTGTGTGTGGCATGTTTCTGTATTCATGGGGGTGGAAATGGAGAAAGGCTGTGAAAAATGGCAAGCTAAAGGAAAAAAGAGATCTCCATGGAAACGGCTGCAGCAACACAAATTGGTATTTAAGTCACTAACTAAGCTTTTATGCTATTTCATCCACCATTATACTACAGTTCAAGATCATTCCAAATACTTTTTTTCAAGTATAAAAAAATGTAAATGTTATTATAAACACTAGTCTGTTTATAGAATGTATATCATTACTTGGAAAAATTGGCAATTAGGAGAATGTTGTTGTTGTTTGTGAGTGCAACATTTAAAAGTATTTACATTTATGGTCAATACAGTCAATGACAGTGTGATTGTGAATGGTTGTCTGTCTCTGTGTGCCCTTTGAATGACTGGCGACCAGTCAAAGGTGTGGTTTTCGTTTCAGTCAGCTGGCTTTAGAACTTTTGAATGTGGATGGATGGATTTATATCCAATGGGAATGACTGAGTCAGTAGAACTTACAATTTCCATTGACATACTATTTTCTTTTTGATTCCCTCTATCCATTTTCCATACCGCTTATCTCACTCAGCTCACAGATGATTTGCAGCCTATCTGTGAGGTAAATAAACAAGGGTACATCATTCTCAAAGGCAGCAAAGGTTGTTGCTTAGTGCTTGTTTTGTCCCGACCCACTGAACTTGCTGGCAGTAGTAATTTAAAGATTTATTACCATTATCGGACGTAGGCTATTGCGTTCTTCTTGTGATGTGTTCTTATTTATACAATACATTTAATTCTCTAACTACTTGATTTTATTAAATAGATTGAACTAAATAAACACAATCTGGATAAGGTTTCTGATCAAAAGGTAGAGAAGAAGTAGAGAAGAATCAATAACATTTTGCACTTCTTTTTGAAAAGCTTGACCTGTCAATATTGAAATTTTAAAATCTATAAGGTTTAAAAAAGACGGGTTCACCAGATGGATGAATGACAATGTTTCAGGAGAAGAGAATGACTAAATTTAATCAGTTTTTTTTCCTGAAACTAATGGTGTGAGGCTCATAATGTAAAGCCAAAAGGTGTTTGTTTGCATTTATGCTCATATTTCTTTTATGGCACTTCAATTATGAGTCAGATGTTTGTATTCTCACCGGCCTATTTCACTAAATGTCATTCTACATGCATGCACACGACCCCTGCAAAACAGGGCATGTCAATGCTCCAAGCAGACACACAGTAATGCATGTGCATGAAAGACTAAGTTCGTCCAATGAGGAGGAGGCTGTTGCGGTTTTCAATGTACCCGCACAGATGTGCTTGACTCACATGCACAAACACACAGAGTAGGTCTCTTGGTGAGCTCCTTCTGAGAAATGAGCAGTGAAGAAGTGATGCGTGTGCTCAGGCGATAATGTAGCATGGTCTGATAATCTCCCCATGGTGCGTCTTTAGCTGTTATTACAGACGCACTCTTAGAGCGCAAATAAAACCAAGGCCAGTGAGAAATCAGTGCATGATGGGAAAATTAGCACAAAAGCTGTTTGAAACATTATGGCTCCTACCATTCGCCCAACATGACATGTTGCAGTTAGGCAGTAATTTGCTTCGTTTTCATGGACTCAATTTAGTATTGTTACAAAATTACACGTCCATTGTACGCATGCCTTAACCATTTAATAGGGAACTCATTTAACTCATGATGGATTCGAATATCCGAACAATTTTGATGAGGAGAGGAATGCAATTAGTTCCATGACTAACCTTGTAGGACAATCTGGATTTAAATTTTACCTCGAATAAAAACTGAATCCCAGAGACAACTGGGTTTGATACTGATAGTCCGACTCCACTTATTCATTAAGGATTGATTAGGAATAAGGCTAACAAATAGGCTACTGGGTATGTATTACCGTACAAAAAAATAATAGTTATATACAAATGTGTATTTTTAGATGAGGTCAAGTGAATGGAAATCCTCCACTTAACTTCAACTCGTGTCATCCTTCAATTGAAGTAACACATCATCGTGTTGAGTTTATTTATATAAGAAGTTAAATTAGCCGTTTTTTTTCACTGCCTAAGAGGAAACGATTTAATGTAAACAGACAAATAAATAAATAAGGCTTCTGAACAGCTATTTCAATTAAGCTGCTTAAATAGATGAGGGAATAATGGAAGCAGAGAGAATTAGACAAGTTAATGAGTTTAAAGAAAAGCAGACAAGGCAAATCGAACCATATTTTCTGACAGTAATATCGCTCCAATGGTATCCACGGGCAGTTGGAATATGGTATTAATAATGTATAAACACCTTTGAAATGCACACAGCAGTCTGAATATTAACTGTAAGGCAGTCTTTGGAAACTGGTCTCTCTCAAACAAATATGTACTGAAATATATTTCAAAGTGTGAATTAAAAAAAAAAAATAACAAAGAAACATTTTCAGCAGTTTTATTGCAACAAATTAAGTCCGAAACCTTTCCAAATGTCATTGATTAATGTTTTATTCATATTTCATTTGTTTTGTTTGAGATTCCCTGCATTTATCATCTCCCCCAGCTTTTCAATGTTACTCCTAATGGATCAAAATTATTGAGAGATGCTGCTTTGTGGTATTATGAAATATAGATGGAGCATTTGTTTTGTTTCCGAAACACACCAGCTACAGTGCATGTGATGTATATTTCAGTACTGCTTTAAAACATTTGGGAGATTCACCAGTGAATAGACCAACTATACGCAGGAGTAGTTTGAATTCTATTCTGTGATGTTTTTAAAATGCTGCCACTCGTGTTCCAATTAAAGACAAGTCCACAAAAGTTTCTATCGTCCTCCTGCAGCTTTAAGCTCTCTGCTGCTGAAACGGTAATTATTGCTTCAAAGAGTACACACCACAATTCTCAGGAGTTCCCATTTAGAAACTTTCACATCTTACCCTCTTACTCTGTAGACCAGGCATGTCCAAAGTCCGGCCCGCGGGCCAAATAAGGCCCGTGGACAAATTTTTACCGGCCCACGGCCTCTATCATGAAATCAATAATACACGGCCCGCCAGCACTGTTGACCACAGTATAAAATAAATGTGTACAAAAAGCTATTTTTCACTTCACCAGAAGATGGCAGTAGCCCTGTGGCCGCACTCTGGCCGCCGTGACCCTTGCGTCATTGTTTCAGCCCAGCCCATTTCTAACATGTAAACAAAAAAAGGAAAGTTGACCGGGAGGGCCGCCGCATCCAGGAGAAGTGGAAATTTGAGTATTTTTTCACTGAAATACGAAACAACTGTGTCTGCCTAATTTGCCAAGAGACTGTGGCTGTTTTCAAGGAATTCAACATTAAGAGGCACTACCAGACGAAACATGCTAGCTACGACAAGCTAACTGGGAACGAACGCGGTGAAAAAGTGAAGCAACTGGAAGCTGTTTTAACGGCACAGCAAAGCTTTTTCACAAGAGCCCGTGAGTCAAATGAAAATGCCACAAAGGCAAGCTACGAAGTGGCAACGCTAATTGCAAAGCACTGCAAACCTTTCAGTGACGGTGAATTTATTAAAGACTGTGTAATGAAAATGGTTGAGAAAATTTGTCCCGCGAAGAAGCAAGAGTTTGCCAATATTTGCCTGGCTCGTAATACTGTGGCACGGAGAATTGAAGACGTTTCATTAGATATTAAGAGACAGTTAGAGGCAAAAGGAACTGAGTTTGACTTTTTCTCGTTAGCGTGCAAAGAAGACCTGGACTACATACTGCAGTAAAGATCCCAGTATCACCCTTCACATTAGCGCAGGCAAGATATTTGTTAAGTCCTCTGAGTTGACTAAATTCTTAAATCTCAGTTCATTATTTTTTTTGTGATGGTCAAAATAACAGTTTGAATATGCAGTGATCATTGTTTTGTTTTCACCACTGTTCCTACAGTGAGCATATAATAGTGAATAATATGTGATGTTTCACATGAACTTAGATATCCTTGATAGTTTTCTTAATTTTTTGTGGTTTGTGATTTCGGTAAAAACCTAAATGTAAAAAAAATGTAAAAGTATGCCATTTGTAATTAAAAAAAATCCCAAAAAGTTAATTTGCATTTAATGTTAATGGTTCAAAGAATGTCAGGCTAAAAGTCGGCCCGCACACATTTTCACCTTACCAAATCTGGCCCTCTTTGCAAAAAGTTTGGACACCCCTGCTGTAGACCATTGAACTTTTCAGAGTTGATCGTTAATCACTTGTTGACCCACCGTTGGTTGATTAGCACTCATTGTGCTTTGAGTCGGGTCACTCACTTCAGGTCAGGAATGGAAGAGCCTGAATTACTGCTCATTGAACTGTGTGTTTGAAAAAGACAGCATGTTACTGATATAGCAAAAGTTCTCTTAAAACAAATGACAGTACTTTTACTTTTGCCTTTATGTTAAAAATCAGTTGTTTACAATTAATGCAGGGATGTAATAGCAGGAATTATCATTTATTTTTTTATATGTGAACACTTTATCCATTTTAATTAGAAGGCAAGTTGATAGTAAAGGTAATTTAAACTTTACCTGAATTTTAGGGCGGCTTGGTGGATGAGTGGTTAGCATGTCGGCATCATAGTGGGTGGAGCTGGGATCAAATCCTGGTTGGTTCACCTGTGTGGAGTTTGCATGTTCCCCCTTGGCTTACGTGGGTTTTCTCCAGGTACTCCATTTTCCTCTCACTTACCAAAGACATGCATGGTAGGCTGATTGGACACTATCAGTTTCAAATATTATTTTAGTGTGAAGAGGCTGGCAGCAAATGATCATGGCAAGCTCTCCCAGTCTAAATGTATCAGGCATTCAGTGCTATCAAATGACATTCAATGAGTTAAATGAGTGGTTATAAAGAGTTCATTTAAATAGCATTAGTTTGACAGAGCCTCATAATAGAAAAACATTTTTCACTGCAGTCTTTTGAGAATCGCCCTTGAACAGCTCACCCAGCTGTGGTCGTTGGTTTTTGTATGTCCCAATGGTCCCATTAGCTTTCTCAGGGGCTTTATGATTCTGGCAGGTCATCCAGAGCAAAGTACTTCCTTGTTGACGGACCACATGAAGAATAGAAATATTTGAAATGTGTTTTATCTTGTCCGGAAAGAGATCTCTAAGGCCCCTCCGGAGGTGCACCTTGAACTGTCTTCCAATATAATTTGTTTTGTCTGGAATCGGACTCCATTTTTAGTATCTTGGCTAAGTGTGTCTGTATCTGCTGAGTTGCCACGCCTCTCTAATAATTTGTAATGACTCCTAGTAAAAGAGCGAGTATCTCGTATCACTGCTCTTTACAAATCAAATTACTCACTGGCTGTTCTGGGTACTGTGCATGTTGATTTTTTGTTGTTGTTAATATGAGTATGGTGATTTCCCAATTAACTGGGTAGTCTCAAAGGTGGTCCTGGTGGTAAGGACGTCCAAATTTCAGATATCTGAAAATCAAGAACGTTTTTCTTCATCTCTGCTTTCATTATTTTTAACCTTTGTTGACTGCTGTCTATAGTATTTCTTTTATTTTGGGTAAGGCTGCTGTTGTACATTTAATCCAGGTTGGTTGAAAAAGAACAGTGTCCTTTTAAAATAAGCCTAAGCCTAAGGATTGTATTTGAGATGCCTAATGTGACTTTGTCCCGCAAGTCCTTCTCTGCTGTTGAAAAGGTGGCTTGTGGTAATTTATCCACAAATTCTGAAAGGAACTGATTTATTAGGTGGGTTTGAATAACATTGCATAGAGGAATTACCAGGTTAACATCTGCTATATTGGCAAATCATTTGAGATACACATTTAATCAGTTGTGTAATCCATCAGGTGCTGGGCTAGGTTCCTTTGGTGATCTTGAATCTTAATACTTTAGTACAAAAATACACTTTGGGTTTCAACTTTATTGGGAAAGTTCAAGAGGAGGCCATTTTCGTTTCCAGGGAGGCTACTCAAGTGCACAAATGTACAAGGCTCATAGATACATGGTTGGATGCATTTTAGTTTCAGAATCCTCACCTCACCCCTCCATCACATACCTTTGGGATGAAGCAGTAGTGACCTGGTGTCACATTTGTTTACTCCATTTGAAGCACTAAAATCAAAGGTTATAGATTAAACAAGAGATGGAAACTCATCTTGTTAAAGTTCGAACAACCCCATAACAAAAATGTAATAGTGCAAGTAATAATAATAATAATACAGAGTCACCTCTGCTACCGTTACAATGGGAAGGTAACTAGCTAGATGAACCCGAGAAACTATCTTCAAAATTGATAAAAATCCTGCCTTTTAATACTCGCAAAGCAAGTTGTACAATGTAGAGTAATTAGTTGAAAGTACTGATCTGTTTCATATTGCGTTAATAGGCCTGCCAAGACACAGTAAAGCATATTAGTTACTTTTCAATGAATTTGTTTAGCTTGCTCTCTTTTCATTCCCTTTAAGTGGATGTAGGCTGATAGATCTTAAAAAAACACACTATCATAAAAATGTTATTTTTTAAGGAGATTTGCTGTTCATTTTTCTCCGAACTGCAATAACGAAAGAGATGTAATTCTGTTTTTTGTTTTTGTTTTTTGTAGTTGGTCCTTATGGAGGTGGCAGGCAGTTCTTTTGTACACTCATCTGTGGCTGGTCTTTTTAAAATTATAAATATATGCCATCTGGTCAAGTTTATACGATTCTGATAACCATTCACGTAGTGACTGTTAGTCTTCTGCGTATTCTTAATTGCACTGATCGTTAAATTGTGAACTGATGGATGATAGTTCAATAATATCTCTGTAAATTGTCAGTCCCATTAACATTTGTATGCGTATATTTTTCCCAAAACCAGACACAGCGAACGCACTGTGTGAAGCTGATTGATTAGTAGCAAAATACAAGGGATAAAATTCATTTTCTAATTAGTTGTGACAATAGAAAAACAACAGCAATTGCCAGCAAAATAACAAACATGAATAGAAATTTTGCTGAAGGCTCCCCTGCTTATACCAAACAATTCTCATATTGAATATTCAATATTGGCACGCCAAAGAGGATCTAGCATTTTCATTATTTAAAAGGAGCGTGGCTTTGCATTGTGTTTCTAACTGCCCTGGAAGCCTCGTTTGCTGGAAATGTCTGTCATGGGATTTTGGCCATCATCTTTTCCTCTGTATTCAAGTTTTACAGTTCTCTCACAGTATATTATAGAATTTATGACGAGTCGTGGGGTCACTGGACTATTGCGCCCCAAAGATCGACACACTACAATTTTCCACATGACATTAAGGTTCTTCCTAGACTGTCTTGTTTTAATATGTTGCCTCATGTGCTCTCAAAACTTATTCTAGATTTAAGGTGATGACAATATTTGCTTTTATTAGCTCTCAGTTCACAACTAACCTGTTATTTACATACAGTTCATGCCCCCTACCTGGCTTTAAGATTAAATATGATTAAAAAAAGTTGTGGTACAACAGACATTGTAAGTTAATTAAACACTTATCTTAACTAGAGTTGTAGACGGCAATTGTGAGATGTCATGAGACAGATTTCCACCTCACTATGGAGAAAGGTAGATTACACGGTAAAATGCCCTTGTCAGGTTGAGTTTCAAGGTCAGTCCTACAGCCAGCTAGGATTCGCATTCACTCTGTAATTTAAACAACTCATAAGGCATCCAAAGCAATCACAGCTTGTCTCATATGGTCATTCTGTGCCGCTGCATGGTCTAATGACCATTACTTTTTGTACACAGTGACCTGAAATGGGGCTGTCATGGCCACCACGGGCATGTAAACTTTGTTTTAGCGATATAACAAAATGCAGATGGATATTAAGAATTCCAGACTGACATTTAATGAGGGACTTTTGACTCTAAAATGCATTACATCACAAAATTAAAAATACATGGAGTCAATGCGAAAGTCCAAAATGTGCATTGAATTCTTAAATGCACAATAAAGTAGTGCAGCATTTTTAAAGATATCTAAGATCATTTCCCTATTTAAATAATATTCAATTTTTCCTTTGCAGTTTTTGTGTTTTTAATATGCTTGGAAATCTGTGTGAGCCTTAATAGTTTATTTTTAAGACCCTGAAAATATCCTATCATTTAATTAGCGTGTATAAATATGTGATAGTGGGACGTTAAATTTATACACAGAAAATCGAAAATGATAACTTGATTTATTATTGGGTGAATTCCTCCAAAAGAAAAAAGGGAACAATCCTGAATATAAAAGGTTAACAGACATATATGTAATGTTTTCTATTCCCTAGTCAATTGCTTACTGGTGGGTAGGTAACTCGCCTTCAAATCTCGGCTAGAAAATTAACTCTAAAATGTGGGGCAGATGGGCTGGATTAAATGTTTGACATCAAGCAACAATGGTGGTGAGTTTCTATTGTTCGCTTCTCACCGTGTCCAAAGAACATGTTTCCTTGCCACTCAAAAATATTGATTAAAAGCAAAAGGCCCAGAAGTCTAAAAAGGTCTGGCCTGAGAAAACTATTGATGTCAAATAGAAGTATCAAAGCAGAAAAAAAAAGAATTTCAGCTCCATAGCAGAAAGAAATATTCTTTCATGCTTTACGTCATTCATTTCTGTAACTGTTAAACCGGAATAACTTAATGTAACTCCTGCTAATTACCTAATTAAATATTATTTCATCGTTCCAGGAAAGACAGTTTCACAAAATAACGTTTGTCTTATATACTATGTAGATCTTTTTTAAATGGGCGGTTCCCAACTCCCTTATTGGTCTTTTGTATCACAGGCAACATATTGCACTTTGTGACAGGTTTTATTTTACTACTGTAAAATAACCTTTTGTTGCAAGGTATTAAATGAGTATTCCCTCAGCCTTTTATGTGTTATTGCTTTCCACGTCTCCGTATGACATAATGATTGTGCAACGTTTAGCAGCAGTAATTGATGGATGCTCGTGAAAAGTGGCTAAGTCTCAACATTGGAAAGGTAAAGAGACTAAGACTAAATTTGTCTAAAGGGCAACGAACCATAACAATAAAGTATGCAGAGGGACATAAAAGAACAACAACCATAAAACAATGACATTGATGCTTTAAAATGTCTTTTTTTAGATTTCTTTTTGTCTTACTGGATATTTCATAATAGTAGAAATACTACTATAATTCTAAGACTTTAAATACAGTAAAGATTTCACTGCCAGAGTAGGATACATTTATCCAAATCATATTTTTGGGGAGAATCTCTGTGAGTCTATTGTAAAACTTATTTTTTGTGGTGCATGAAAGATCTCTTTGTGATCATTCCTTGCTTGAATGCTGTGTATCACTTTTTCTCGGTTGGGTTGGAAAGTGTGTGCTTTTCATGACACCACATTTTATACCGACTTTGCCTTTATGAGGTTTGTAACATCACAAAAAACACTATCTTGGGTGTTTTCTTCAGGCCAAATATGTACATGTAAGATATTTATGAGCACAAGGCACTATATACACTATTCAAATCAACCGTGAATTACAGTATTGATCATAGTGTCGTTGTTGGGGCCCAGTTAATGTCTTAGAAGGAAACTGTTGTTGTTGTTGTTGCTGCAAACTACCTTTTAATTACTAGACCTCCCTTTTGAAAATTACTTTCGAGTCCAGCACATATCTATTTATTCCCATCTTTACTAAAGAACAAACCTGACTACTTCTCTCAACCCATTACACTTTGTCAGCTTCATAAAAGACAAGTCATTGTTCTGACAAGCACTCATTTATTCATATCTCAGAAATAACTTACCCAGATTGCTGTCTGCTATTTTAGTCATGTGAAATGACTGCAAATTCTTGAAATGTCCTGAAACGGGGCGTAATATTCAGCGAGGGTGACTGCAGATTGTGCTATATTGATGTATATTTGTTAGACGATTAGTGAATCATCACTTTGGGAGATCAGAGCTTGAGTAGGTGTGGCTGGAGAGTAGAAATGTCACTGTTCATTTTTGTTTGCTATAAAACATTACACAAAATCCAATTGCTACACGCACAAGTTTATCAATGAAGACCAATGTCGCTAATTGATTAGTTGTTTTCCGATAAAGCATCTAGCTGGGGCTGACTTTGGCTTGTTCTGAATTAGTCCTTAATTATGCTGTTATAATAGGCCTAGACTTCTGGCGGATTCCCCATGATGCAAAAAATATCTCCTCCTCTCCATCTGTTCACCTTCATATCTTGTTACTGAATATTTCTAACATCATTTGCATCATCTCTGTGGCGGGATGTTTGAAAAAAGACTGTCAATGATTGTTTTTAATATTAGGAGTAGAAATAGTGTGTGTTTTCTACTGGTAGTTGGCTACAACTATACTTCTTTAGGTATCTGGCAGAGTTCCCATTTTTCTGATACTAACAAGGAATATCTAGGTCATATTGTTTCAAAGAAACTGAATTATTGAACAGAAACATGCATGTTCTTGTAACTCTATATTTAATCTCCTGATGAACATCTATACATCAATCGACTCCCTTGTCCATCCATCCATCCGCCTACACTTTTCCAGTCAGCACTTTAAATCGAATATGGGAATGGCTAGGATGTAGTTTATAATTCCAGTGGGAAATTTGTTCAGAACACTGCTGCATTGCAACACTGAAATTCATTATGTCACAACAGGAGGTGACTCCAAACTGTACAGCAGATAAATGACGATAAAAACTTTTCTATTGAAGATAAAATGGATACATTTTATTTTATGTACTCTGAAAAACAATCCAACTTACTTAAGGCACATTTTTTTACAAATATGCCTCATAGGACTCGATAACCTTAGAACGGAAGTTGAGACAAAGATTGGTCAGAAGAATGAATTGTGGATTCAGAACTCCCAGATGGGTTTTGTGGTGGCCTTTTGTACACAGTTAGTTAGTAATTACATGTTATTCATTCTAGTTAGTGGCTAGTTATTCCCCCATTCAGTAATTCACCACTTTGGATTGAATTAAATTGCATGAACTGTTTTCCTATCATAGTGTGAGCATGAATGGTTATCCATTGCCTTGTGCTATCAAGAAAACAGTCATTATGGATATCGCTAAGTGCAATGCAGAGTTTATACACCTTTTTGACATCTATCTTGGTATATCAACATGTTCCGATCTACTCTTGTCTTGCCTGTTATGGCATTAATTATCAGATGGCAAAAATGACCACCGAGGATAGCCATCGTCACAGTACTCTTTACTTATGACACACAAAGCTCTGATAGAGAAGAGCAGGAATAGTACACAAATTAAAGTGATGACTAGCAAGATGTTTGCCTATAGTACGGAAAGTAGATGGTGGCAGAAGAAAAAGATGTTGGATTAGAGATGACCTCGAGGGCGTGGTTGGCAAAGAGTGGCACTTGAGGTGGCAGTGAAGGAGATTGCTCTGCAAACGTAGGTGGACATTTTGGTATAATGAATTGAAGTGGGTAGTGTGGCTGAGAAGGGCAAATAACACTGTGTGGTGTGCTCTTATAGCGGCTCAAGCTGCACCAATCGAAGGTAGAAAAGGCTCCAAGAGAAATGTGTGAACAATGTCTGGTCGCAACACGTTTCATCACACCTCTCGAGTGGGAGAGAGATTTTATTTCAATCGATAAGAGGTGACAAATCTGTCTTTTTAAGTGTATTTGCCTTACAGAAAAATGTACATATCTCTTGCTGTTTGGAGATGGTTCTTATTGTAGGTTCTTGGTGTAATTTAACTGAAAGACTATTGCTTATCTTTTTAATCAAGTTGTATTTGGTCAAATCATAATGGATTTAAAATAAACAACATGTATGTTGAGTTAATAAAGGCTTTAAATGTATAGCTGGGTAGGCAATCTCCTCTTGGACAAGGAAGTATTATTATAAAGTCATTGTTGGCTTCTTTCTATCAGTAATGAAAATACCACATTGGCTACTTAAAAACCTTTAATAAACTATAAACCAATGAAAACAGTGAAGATTTTTACAACCCATCAAACTAAAAGAAAGTAAAATAAAAACTAATTAAACTGGCCTTGATAAAAAATGATTGTACCTGGAATATTTTGTTGACTTACTTAATGAAGCAATCATTCAACAATTGCTCCCAACTTTTAATGAGGCCATTGCAATAGCAAGTGTTTAAGTCATTCCTTGGGAGTATAAACTGTTCCAGATTGCCCAAGGTGACAATAGCTACGTAAACACTGCAAGTCAACACGATTTCTTTTGTCCATAGGCGACACTTGTCTATTTTTTTTCATGTTTTGAGAGACAATACTATTTTGATTTTTTTCATTTTCGACCTGCATCCAGAATGCTTAAATATTTTCTCAACATACATATATCAAATCTGGAAGACATGCTGGTTTGTTATTCACAGCATAAAAGGAAGTTTAACATCTAGAGCAGGGAAAGGGGGAAATTAAATTGCAGCTTTGAAAAAAAAAAGGTTATGCAGATGGTTGATATCTAATAATTAATTTTATAATTGCACAAACCTTTTCATTGCTTTGCCCTTACTTATTTGTTAATACATTAAGATGAGGTGCATATATGTGCTATATATTAATTGAAAATGAGAAGGAATAACTAGAAATGCCCATTTATACTAATGTCTATTCATTTTCATTGAATGGTCAAAAAAGAAAGACTCATTATGTTTGCTTTAGATTTTTTAAAAATATTTTACTGCCCCGTCTGTTCCTAATTTCTAGTTTTATTTTTATGGAATTGATTTTTTTTTCATTTTTATGTCTGGCATTGTTCTATAGAAACAAAAATTATATATAAGAGACTTTTGGGCATATCATGTATGTCCGCTGCAGTTGAATGGTAGCTTCTCTTGAATAATAGTAGTGAAATGTGTAGATAAATCTTGAATGTCTTGTTGGAGCTACGTGGCTTCAGGTGCTGCCTGACATTCTCTCTTAGGAGCTGTCTGTCAAAGTGATGCCGGGCCTCTGGAGTGCTGTCTGTCTCTCTGTCTGATTTCTTTCCAATACGGCCTGTTTCTTTTCCCGCCATGTGAGCATAGAAGCGTATCAGGCAGAAATACTTTTTGGGCTTTTTCTGTTTTACCCACCTAGGCTTTTTTACTTGCTCTATGCAAATGTATTAAAATCCTTTTACTGCTATTTCAAAGCTGCCTTCCAGTAAATGATGTAGTACAGTTGCTTTAGCAATGCAAGCTGCAAAATAGCAACTCACATCTGGTTCATATATTGGCCAAATGCCCAAGTGAGTTGTGACCCCATGCCAGTTGTCCTTTACACTCAGTCGCTGCATGCTGGCAAGTTGACCTTTATCATTAACCCTGCTGTGTGCCTGTCATTTGAAGTCTTTATTATTCATGCTGTCTTCTGGGTATATTGTATAAAAGCGTTGAGTAGTATCAAGGAGGGATGCGTGGTGTGTTAGTGCATTTGCGCTTGGCAATTAAAAGCACTAAAGCTGCTGGAACATTTGAGGCAACCATAAAATCAACAATTAATGAAATGTGACCTAAAGATTATTATTATTTTTTTTAAATCGTGATAATCCAACACAGAAAAAAACGGTGGTAATCCACAGTCCCTCTTGGTTTAACCATATCAGCATTGAAATTCAGATTTGTTCCAGTACAAAACATTACTGTTTGATAACGATATTAACATCAAGAAAGTTGTTAAAAGAACATAATTATGATATATTTTTTTAAATGTCTTTAAAGGAAGGAGAATTATCCTTTTATCCAGCTTTTTCTATTGCTTAAGGTGTAAGAATCAATCGATCTGGATTGATATTTTGATTAGTGAAGAAAAGCATTGATTTATATTATCATTAATATGTTTTGTCATGAGGAATGGTTTTCATTCATGTCTAAGATGTATTGTATTTTATATTTCGCTAGCTAAAATTATAAATAATATTGAATTGTGTTAATCTAATGCAGAATAGATTTATGCCAGACATAATTTTATCAAACATCATATGAATCCATATTGTGCCATCATGAAATTGGTCATTTATATTCCTACTGCTTGCCCACTGGTTATCAAACAAAGTCAAAATTTAAATAATCAAATAATATTTAACGTATTTTTGGAAGGTTGGGAGTAACTCAAAGAAAAACCAAGCAGTCATCAAAAAAACAAAGAACATCTGGAACCCGAAAAAGTCCAATTCCATTACTGTACATGTTTATCATAACTATTCTCACTATCATCCGGCTTTGCCACTTGCCTTTGCTCAAACATATGCTACTGTGTGCTGAGTCAGCCATCTCTGTAAAAAAAGTCAAACTGAACCTCTGCTGATGGGCTGTGATTGTTTAAGCTGCTGAATCAAAAGGCAAACATGCAGTTCACACTCTACTTTTCCTTCTGACAAGTACTCCATTTGAACACAGAGAATGTCAAAATGAATCCAGGCAAATTGTCTAATTTTATTATGCAGCCAATGCATCACCTCGGTCGGCAGTTCTTTTTATTGGCCATAGAATATCACTTTCAGCACAGTTTTAAACCACAGCTTTATTTCGTGTACATTGTAGATGGAAAGTAAATACACCAAAGTGAAAATATCACATAATTTAGGACCTGTACAAAATAAGAACATTTTATAACATCCCTCTTTTGTTATAATATTGGGCAGTGGCTGTGGATTTTTTTAAATTGAAGCCATTATTATGTATATTTTGATAGATTGATGTTTTGGGATTCTAAAAGGGAATGTTTAGCCCAAAATTTGCAGGTATTTTGAAAAGAATTGTTAAGAATTTGAGGCTTTCATTGCACTTCTCAATGGGGTTATTGCAGTTGTTGTCCAATTATTTTCTTCTTTATCACAGCAGTTTAACACATTGTAGATCGTAGTTATGAATGATTATTATAGTACTGCATTGCTTCAATGTCACAACATTTGAACGTTTGCTAAAATCTGTTTACACTTTACAGTTTGTAGCTAAGTATTGGAGATTGTGCAGATTATGAGTATGGCATACTTTACAAACCAGAATGAGTTCACTGGGGATTTGTGCCATGGTTGGTTACCCCACAAAGAATGTTTGTAATAATAGTATAGTTGTGTATGACCACTTTAAAATGGGTATGCATGCAAAAAAAATCAGATTTTTGAATGGTTCTGATCGTTTTGATTGTGCATCTCTTATCGCACATATAAACATGAATAATCAAATCTCAGTATGTGACAGTAGTTGCATTCAAATGGGAAGACATTGAATGAATCTGTTATGTATTATTATAATAATTATATTTTATTTTGGCAGGTTAAACCCAATTGAATCAATTATCACAGCCAGACTACACTTTGACTAGGGGAAAACATTTTAAAATCCTACTGGAAATCAAAATATCATATATATTTCTTATTTTAAATCATTTAGCACTACTCACACCAACATCCCAGTCATTGTATGGGATCACTCAAATGTATTTTCTGTTAGTCAATAAAATTATAGGCAAATGTTCCAACTGGTTAGTTTATATATACTTAATAAGTCAAATCATGGATTATGTTCTGTAATATAAATGCAAAACACTTTGGCCTTGCACAGTTTTCCATTATTAAAACTGGGCAAAAAAAGCTTTACTTATTGTAAATGGTGGCATTTTGTGGATTGATGTTTTTTTCATCCTCTTTACCCTGACGGAATCAATTGAACAAACCGCCATGATGTTTGATAGCCTGTAAGCTGCAATTATCAGAACAATATTATGGCTGGGCTAAGACTTTGAGTAGTACTGCAGTTGAATTCAAATGTGTTTGCAAGCTATTTGTGCTTCTGGCAAGTCCTTGAGGAGCCCAGGAAGGGCACAGAGCTCAATAACTCAATTCTTAACAATTAGCCCATGACTTATCATTTCAAAGGCTCACACTACATCGTCCAAAAATTTGTTTCGCTCTTTTTTTTTTAATCATACTTGTTCATTGATAGGATCAGACTTGATAAGCACCAAATCCATTATCTCCAAACTGTTTAGGTGGCTTTTCTTCTACTTTTTTTTCGGCTGTGTCAGCATGAATCTCGACATAAGCACCACTCACTCGACAAAAAAGGGAAAAGTTTTCCCTCAGTCACTAATAACTAATTCATATTTAAAACAAGACCTAAACCTTATCAAATCCAATTAAGGAATGCATCAAGCGGTATTCTTACATCCTTAATCAGGCCTCATTACTGTAACAAGCCGAAATAGTATCCCACTCCCACATATCCATAATTTTGTT
This sequence comes from Stigmatopora nigra, assembly GCF_051989575.1. Classification (NCBI taxonomy): domain Eukaryota; kingdom Metazoa; phylum Chordata; class Actinopteri; order Syngnathiformes; family Syngnathidae; genus Stigmatopora; species Stigmatopora nigra. The sequence continues at coordinate 10,236,566 of NC_135521.1, forward strand.
TCCAGCATTATGTGACCTTGGATCAGAATGGAGACTTAACTGCATCACAGCATTGTGATGTTTTTAGATTGTGGAGAAAAGGGCAAGGTTGAACGCATAAATGGTTCACCTCGCCTTAGATTTGGCCTTTTGATCCCAGAAGAAAGTGTTCAAGCGGTTAGCAGAATAAGTGAGGGTGTTTGTATGCCTTTACATAGTAGCTGTGCTTGTACCTGTTGGGCGCATTAAACATAGCAATGGCATTTCGATTGGAGTGGTTTGCTCAGGGGAGGGCTCTCACACATTTATGTATCATATTCATAGTCTTCTTTGGAGCCTGTTGTGCTCATGCGGTCTGACAGGATTCCATTTTTTTTTTGTAGAGGCGATGTCAAAGGCCAGTAAAATGGCTTTCTTGGTCAGGAGTGCAGTTACATGACTTATAAGGCTGTTTTTTTTTTCACACTGCAAAAATTGGGATGGGGTGTAGAGATAGAAGGGGTTAGACGTGCACTGTATGGGGCCAAGTCATTGAGTGATTTGTCCTTAAGTAGGAGAAGTGTATAATATATGCAGAACTTGATTTTAAGCCAGAAAAGGTACATAAAGGTGGAGTTGGGGATTTGCCATGCTTTTGAGTGGATGAGAACGTAGGCAGTGTTCTTTTCTACTTTACGAGAGCTTTGTACAGACATCAATTGGTGCCACCGGAAGCGTTACTAATAAGATAGTCAGTGAGTGATGGCCCAAGTCTAAAAATGTGTTTGTGGTGGAAGATGATAGACTTGGTAATGGATTGAATGCAATATTAGAAAGCTAAACAGTTGGCTGTATTATTTCTTTGAGACATGGATAGTTGTTGGTATATATGAATGAAAGCAGAAGGAGCATCTAATAGTAAACAGAACCTGGGCTAAAGACAGGGCCCTTTGGCATAGTTTGTTTAACTGCAGCTAGAGTGGATTTTGAGCTATCGATAGTGGTAAATCCAATGTTTGCATACATAAGACATACAGTGAAAGTGCCATAACACACCTAATGCTATAAAGCGCACATAGACTTGGAGGAAAAATATGTTAGGCGTTTGGAATTTCCTGAATTTCTGCATCAATTGGGGATAATATAATAAAAACCTCAATTATAAAAATAATGCTTCAATTAATACCACCTAGACAATTCTTACAATTAATTAAACATAACATGTAAACCTTTATAGGGCATGGTGTAGAAAGTAATTGCACCCCAAAGCTAAAGCTACGGATGCTCCAAGAAGCAATCAGTCTGGTGTGAGCCAGTCTGGAGTCCGATGAATGAGACAAGACTGGAGACGTATCTTAAAACTGCTCTGGCCTTGAGACAATAAGTTATATTTCAGTAAATAACATTCACATTTATATAGTCATTAAGTATCCTGCTATAACAGCAAATGTATTATGATACCATCAACAGAAGAGCCTTTTTTCATATCATAGCAGTTGTTCATTTACTCCCACTGGGACATACCCTGAACACATCCCTGGTGAAGTGTTCAGGAAGCATCCTAATTAAGTGGTCGAGCCACCTCATCTGGTTCGTCTCCATGCAGAGGAGGCGCGACTCTCCTCCGAGTACCTCCACAGGCACTGTCCCCACGCTGTTGTGTCAACGGGAATTTCAAACGCAAATGAGAATCAGAGGAAAGCATGCCACACTGAAGCTAAGCTGAATGTCAACAAGGAAGCATAATTTGATGCATCTTATTAGGTGTAGCAGCCAGTGATAAATTGATCACATGATTAGAAATTGGGTAGATCTTGTCATGTTTTAGAGGATCAGGATCACTTGAAAAGTCACTCACGTACTCTTTATTCAACAAGTATAGCTGGCAGTGCCCCATGAGTAAGCCGAGCTTCCACATTTTGTCGTTTCTCCACGTCCACACGGCTAAGCTGTTATCCTCTTGGTCTGAGTTCCAGTTGCGTCCAAGTTGAAGGCTTTCTGAGCCGGAACGTTGAGCTCCAGTGGCACTAAGTCCTTCTTGAGAAAGAAAGCCAGGGTATCGCAGTTACCGTTTCCCATGTGGCGCCTGTGCTTGGCCAAGAAGAGGCTGACCGATCCCGGTGCCCCAAAGGCCATAGTCGTAGTTTTTTTTACTGGTCCGTGGTAAGAAATAGTTTTTTCTATACTTTTTATGTAAAACTGATGAATATGTTAAATTGAAAGTTGGTGTTCAAATCAATGAGAAACACTTAAATGGTGTTTAATGCATTTATTCGGATTTTTTAATTATTTAATAGTCCGCTTGGGCAAATTTATTGTCATTTATCGTTATTGCGGTAAATCTACTCAATTTACCATGACAAATACTCAAGGCCATACTATCCAACCCTCCGTTGCGTATCATTAATTTCCCATAATTGATTTTATTTGAGTAACGAATATTCATCAGCCTTGTTTCATTTTTCATTTTTTGCCAATGATTATGATTGAAAGGGTAATGGAAGGATGAATCAAAATGTGCCTGTGACTTAGTAGTTCTTATAAATGTGTGAGAAATCTGAAGTTCTACAAATTATGTAATGACTGCATAAAAACACATTTAATGGAACTGAAGCTTTCAAGACAGGTGGGAGGATGCTGATCTGTTCACCATAAGTAAAGGAAGACAGACCTTTGTTATGTGGGTGGAGCTTGAATGAATTTTTCCTTTACACACATTTGCGAAGTCAGACACTGATAATAGTTTAAAGGTTGGATTTTCAATGAAGCACAATTTTTTTTATGTCTCCTTTGGCCTCGAAAAGATGCATTACTATTTATAAAATAACCTGACAGCCTACTAATAGACAACATGATTTTAAGAAAAAAATAATCCCACAGTCACAGTTTAACTTGTCCATTACAATACATTTATGGGTAAAACCCTTTAAACAACTAGTACACTATTTGAACACCAACAATGAAACAACAACAATACATGCATGCAAATACGATTTCTCCTTTGAGGAACATCACTAAATTTACTGTAGCTTGCAATCAGTATTGGAATTTCCCATTTGAATTAATTCAAAAAATTTCCCTCAAACCCAGGAAGAGCAGCACATTGCCATTTGAATTAAAGTAACAACTGTTTTGCTAATCAAAATATAATAGAAAGCATTTCAGTGTTTAGGTTTTTATGTCTCTCTTACATCTTCGAAGTAAATGTACGACAATAGCGTTTTAATTTGAATCTACATCTCAATTTAAATTTACTGCGATTTAATCAAGAGCAGCATAAAGTATTATGGTAATACCAGACAATTGCTAAGAATAGGAAACAATGAGTTTTAGCTTCTAAAGTGGAAACAAATCGGCATCCTTTCCCAGATAGAAAACAAACTATAGTTGTCTCCTCTGGAGGCAGTTTGGCCGAATCAAGCAATTAAAGTAAAACTACCAAAACATTTTGAACCCCTTTAACATATTGAGAACAAGTATTATTACAATGTTTGCTCAAACCACACACTATTTGACACATTGAGCTTGTACTGTACAATCCTTTCCTCTACAGTCAACTCTAATCAGCATATATATCACCCTCCATAAGCTTTTTCAGATGACTGACACAAAATGTCTGGTATTCGATATCTGCCTGGCATACCCCCAAATTGGGCCTCCAATGTTTGGCCACTGAGCAACCTTGTTAAGTGAAATAATGAATAAATTGCCCAAGTAATTATGAAAACCGCACACAAGCGGGACTAATGCTCCTGCTCATATAATTAGAGCAGGAAGCTGCCACTCAGAGTTATTCCTTGCACCAGTCCAGAGGACAGCTGGAGGCAAGGCTCTACTCTGGAGTTCAATAGGGTACAAATTGCACTGGTAAAAACAAGTTGTTCTTTGGATTTTTTTTTTTGTTATTAACAATGAGCTCAGTCTGGGTTTATTTATCCTAACATAGCAGTGAATCTCTTGTTTTCTAATGTGGAAGCAATTGCTGGCTAACAATTGTCAGATAAAAGAGCTGTTGTCAATAGCATCGTCTGCTTGTGTTGGAGAAATAAATTGAAGACATTAGGGTTCGTTATCTGTGGCCAAGCTATCGGTAGATGCTCAAGTGAAGGAATCGGTATGTATAGAAAGAAACAGAATGATTCGATTGGCTAGGTTGTCTTTTTTTTTAAATACACCTTCTTGCTGTTGGCTGCTGATGCTATCATTATGTCAGAGGGGCTGGCAACTGAAAACTAGATGTCCACTTAATAAGATTGTGAATCATTCCTTCCATTAAATGTCTGTTCACCACTCCTCATTGGCTATGTTGTTGGGTCAGTAATCCGCCCCTGTGAGCTCGAGGCCGACTGCCTCAGAGGGCTAAAACGCTAACAAGAAAGCATGTCACTGTTGCAGTGGTGAGCATTCCCTCACTTGGCTGGACTAAGAATGTCTGCCTCATCTGACTCAAACCACTCGAAATAATGTAAACTCCTCACTAGAGGCCGTATATTCGGGAAATATGAACATACAAATAATAGCGATGACATATACAGAGACGTAGGACTTTGTAACATTCTTTACATTGAATTTGCTTAATTTGTTCCACAATCCTCCGGGTCTGAGCTCGTATTTCAACGTTTCCCATAGAAATGAACTAAATACAAATTAATTCTCTGAAAAAAGCACCCAAAAACACTTGACCCGTATGCAGTTTTCAGTTGAAAAGAAGTACAATGGAAATAAATTCTTGTAACTTTATTTCTTTTAGTAATGTCACATAGTAAAAGATTCAGCATTATCACATTTTTTTTAAAGATACTAATCCATTTTCCTCAGCACATTTGACAGAAATTGGTTACACTCATTCATGTCGTTGACATATAACAGATGCCTGTGCTCATGTTGTTGTTTGCCTATGCCTGTTGTTAAAGTAGCAGTATGCGGCCCATGTAAGCCCATAGGCTTATACACCATACAAACACATTAACATCTGCTGTGAAATAAAGCAAACAGTACTCAATTAGGAAAAGCTACATCTGGTATAGCATTTTATCAAATTAGTATTCTGACTGACAAGATCACAGTCAGGAGCTTCAATTGTACAACAGCATTTTTTGTCATCCCATGATCCTCCTTGAGAAGAGAGTACAGGGGTAAAACTACCCAGACAGAGGTCATGTATTGAGCACGGTGACAATTCCTCTTAACAATGTCCCGTCTTTATTGTGCTTGTTCAGCAGGTCCTCTAAAGCAGGGGGGGATGTCATATTTAATCAAATTATCACAATCCTTTTATTAATTTATTGAAGAGTTCAGGGTAAAAGCTGGGTGAAAGGGCATGGATGAGCTCATCTGAGATCAGTGTGTTTTTGCTCCCTGAAATGTGAACTACAGAGGGGTGACACAACCAGAGCTGACAGCGACAAACGGCCTTAGTGCTCAACTAATAGCAGAACAGTGTGCTTCCATGTGAGTATTGTTAGGTGAAGCAGTGAAAATCGCATTCTTACTATAAGTACCGAGTACAGTATCTATGGCAGACCATCCTCAGGTGCCAGAGTCTTGTATAAAACAAATGTGTATTAAGTCTATGGAATCATAGTGGCAGATATTAGACTTCAAGTGTCAAGGAAAGTTTTATTTTTGGTTGGATTTAACATCTAGATCTATTGGGAAAACAGCATTCAAAGATATTTATGCCCATCATATCTTGCACAAAATAGTGGCAGCACTCTTGAGTAACAGTTCATTTGTGTAGTTTCCATTTCCGATATATTTTTTTCCACCACATTTTGTCTGAGGAACTTTTTTTTCCAGACTGGGCGTGTTGCTGATAGTTGATGGTATCATTTCTGAAACATGACAGACATTCCCGTGATGCTGTTTTGCTAAAAGTCAGTTCCATAAACCTTTTACTGACACCTGATGAATTTTATGATGATCCTGAAGACTGTTTTCATCTCACATCTGACACCTGTCTGACTGCCAAGGGCGTCCTAAAATGTGCACAACTCTCTCGACTTGTTGTCAGTTTTGCTGTCAGTTTTGAAGGAATCATTGGGAAAACAGAATTAGTAATGCGGTTGTGTTTGCTTGTGGGTGTATACCTACCCACACATGGACTTCCACCCTCACATATGGGTCACTGTAGGTGTAGTGGTTTTTCTTTTGAATTTGATGTGGGCAGTGAGGAAATGGTTCCCTCTCATTGGGCATGAGAATGGTCTTCTGTTACTATGTGTGCCCTATGATTGACTGTTGGCCATTTAAGGTGTAGCTAACGATTCAGTGAGATGGGATGCAGCACCCCCACGAGCCTGACAATAGTGTATATATATGTGTGCATGGGCATGTGTTTGTGTGCGTGTGGAAGGCAACCGGAGTACCCAGAGAAAAGCCATACAAGTACAAAGATTTGGAAACATTCAGGGTTGGAACCCTCTGGGGATTGAACCCTCGATCTCAGAACTCTGGGGCCGATGTGCGTGCTAACCACTCGACCATCATGCCCCCTCTATTACATATTTACCCAAAATTAAAAAATATTTGATTCTATTATCCTGGGTTTTCATGCCTTCATTATGCTTGCACTTTTCCCCAAAGCTAAATTTAAATAAGCAAAATAAGTACATATGTTCCAGTTCTAATTTCTTGCTGGAAATAGCTCATGAGACTAAAACTAGGTTTTGAACCTGAAAATAGATCAGAGGGCATGGCTAACTTATAGTGTGTGCGTACACAAAACCTCTGTGACATTTTATTTGACTATTTGTCGAACAATAGAGCTTATGCTTTGTCGCCGTTTATGTCAGGAAGATTTCAGGGCAATAAGGAAGACGGAAGAAAGACAAACAAACAGAGGTCTGGCACAATCTCCCGTCTCCAAGTGCTGAAGATGTGCACAGGCAACATATATCTCTGGGGACTGCGAGAAACTGAGATGAAACAGAAAGCAAGATCTAACCTTTTTATTGTTGTTGTTGTTGTTGTTGGGACCTAGTTTTTTTTTTCATGTGGCTAGATTAAAAGGGAGAGTGACACTGTGAAATGGAAAAGGAATCACTCGGAGCTGTTTGAAAGTTCAAACTTATGCTTGAAGCAGAACTTCACGATAAATTGAAAAGGGAGAAAAAATCAAGGCGAAAATAATGCCATATTTTGTAAGACATGAGTACAATCGTTCACGCACATTGTGTTGCAGTCACCAATGACAGGTGCACTACCTCTGCTGTAAAACTGTCATGGTAATCGTTCCCATAATTTCAAAGGCTTTTCATCCACATTTCATGCTTCTTCCCCTGTTCTCAGGTTGAGGCAACTGCAATGTTTCAACCACAAAGGAATATGGAAAGGGCCAAAGCAGTTGTACATACCCCCATGGTTAAATTAAATCCTTTCCAAACATGATGGCGCCTTCAGTTTGTGAAGCAGCATTTGTACATTCAACTGACATAATCGCCCTATCAAAGATCTGGTTTGTCACTAAGTGTTCTTAGCAGACCGTAAACCACAAGCCTAAAATGCAATGTATCAGCATGCGGTATCATCACCCGGATTGATGTCAGGGGAGGATGAAGAGGCATCTTACACTATTTCATGCATTTCTATACGGATTTCTGTCTCCAGTCTTGGATTTTATAAGAGGCTTCAGAAAACATGGCACCACATTGTTTTGTATGTATTACATTTTTTTTCATTCATTCATATTCCATACTTCCCATCTTGTTGGAGCCTAACCCAGTTGTCATTGGGCGGAAGGCAGACTAGACCTTAGACAGTCAGTCGTAGGTCATAGAGAGATAAATGACCATCCAACAGCGGGAATTGAGCCCGCGCCTGTCCGCAACAAAGTAAGGCGAGTAAACCTCTACACCATTTCTTGGTGCCAGCATTCATTCTACTCATTGGTGTGCCTTGTTTGTAAATCTTTGATTCTAACATTGCAACATACTTGCCTACATAATGTTTTGGCTCCTCTGCTTGTTAACTTTCCTTTTACATCAACTAATTCCTAAGTGAATTATTAATGATAGAGCACTAATGTGTTATTAAAGTGTTGTTCTCTCTATGGGGACTAGTTGAGGTTTCATTTGTAGCACAACCTTTATTTATTTCATATACCAGTTAATTATGTGAAGCGTGGATCACCTTAGGCCATTTTCTTGATCTGTCTAGTGTCATATCTACTGCTAGATACAGAAATTTAATCTGGTAAAATTGTATACAGTACATTTGCGAGGGTAAATCAAACAATCTTCACAACTGTTGAGGGAAATACATGGGTAGGAGTGGGGCTTGTGTACAATAAAACGGAAAGGCTGTTTGAAATTGCTTGACATTATTAGTGCACATGTAGTGTAGCATAATTAAATGTGTTGCTAAATATAGTCCATAGAATTGGTTTGAACCTTTTAATGTTTTCGCAAGCATATGAGACTAAACCAACCACTATTGCTCAATTGGAAGTGAAGCTGAAGCCCCAAGAGACTTAGATCAAATCACCATTCTACCCTCACACAGCCAAGTTCAAGCCCAATTTGGTCAGACTGCATTGTCCTCTTCAAAATTGATCCTGTTGTACAGTCAGTGAAAAAAGAAGAGGGTCACAGTAGTCATTTGGAGTACACTGATCAGGGAATAAGTACTCTCGAAAGTTCAGATGTTGATTGAGAGGTACTTTAACATTGAGGCCAATGAGGATATTTCAACATACATTTAGAACGGCTCATGTTAGAGTTCAGAAGAGACAGTCAGGGGTTTGAAATGAGGTTTAACACCTTGGCTTATTTGCCACAGACCTTGGAAAAGAGGGTATAAAAATCCTTTATCGGTAGTGGACACTCCAAACTAAGATCTGACACTGTTATTTGATAATGTTAAGCTTTGTGGAACTGTCCAGTTCTGAAGTGCTGAACTCGGACCTTTTCAAACCCGACTCTTGTGTGACTGAACATGATGGCAGCGAGATCTTGCACCCTTTTTCACAGTAAATACACACTACTACCACCCTATGTCATCATTCCAGCACTTCATCAAATTGATATTTTGGAAAATACACAGCCGTTGTCTGGTTGTTAGTTTAAAAAAAAAAAAACACTCTCCTCAAGGTTCCAGTGGCTCTTCCCTCTGTTTTTTTTAATGGTCACTTCAGAGCAGTAGAAAGGAGTAAAAGCAAAACTGTTGTCACAGTTTAGATGGATTAAACACAAACCTTCAACATCTTGTAATAAGTTAGAGTACCAGAGTTGGGGGTGTCAAGAGGATTGTGGCCACAATGTAGAAGTTCACCACATGTGTAACCTGCTCATCTTGCACTAGGTATGCTTTTGTGTGAAGAACTAATTGAAATGAGAGGCGATGTGCAAGTCTAAGCCAACATGGCCGGTCCATTTGTCAGGATGACATCACTGTACTCACACCCAATCCATCTACGCCCGGGAGCACACAGCCATGCTTTTCCTTGTGATTAATATCAATGGCTTCCTCACTGCCTTGCATACACACACCTCTCTCCTTTTCAATGCCACAGCAACTCCAATACATTGTTGGAATCCATCTGGGTTGCTTTTATGCAATGGCACCCTTGTATACTAGTATCCACAGATGGCAGCTAAATGGCCCAAAGTCTTCCTCACACTCATTTCCCTTTGCTTTTGTTAGTAGATTTTATACCTTCGCATTAAATATACCTGCACGATGTAATCTAGCCCACACAGAACGGAAGACATTAATTCTATCTTTATGAAGCCTGTGAATTTACAGTTTTGTTTGACACTGTTAGAGAGGTTGTAATTCTACTTTATTGCTTTTTTTTAGTGAGGTCACAGTGGCCGAGGGATATGAAAAGCAGTAGCCAATGTGTCTATTTTCAGATGTGACCTATATGAGTGACACCTCTATAATCAACGTAGTTAAAATGATACCTTTGTAAATGTGTCAGACAGATTTAAAGAGGGTTTACACTGGAATTTGGGGGGATTTAGGTTTGTATTTGACCTTGAATTTGTAATGATTTTACAACACATTTTCCCCTCATAATAATATGTAATACATATTGATTCATTCCTACCACTTATCCTCACAACAGTCGCGAGGGGTGCTGGAGCCTAACCTAGCCAACTATGGACACTAGTCAGGGGACACCTACAATTTTAGTGTTCAGCCAGCCTACCTTGCATGTTTTTGGATACTGAAACTTTAACGTATGTTTGTCTCAATGGATGTTTCTCTCCTTTTTATTGTGCTATTTTTTTGTTTAAGCAACTTAAACTCAGGTGCAACCCCGTCTGAAAAAGACGCTAATCATTATGATAAGACTCTTGAGCTCTGGTGGAGGCGTATTTTTTTATTTGAAAATGGATGAATTTTAATACCTTCACCTTTATAGGCACCTCAGTTATTCTATAAAGCACTTTTTTTCTGCCTCGCGCTGATACATTAAGAGCATGGCTGTTGACGTCTTCAAACAAATGTAGTGTGAATTAGCACATCCTTTGTAGCTCATTTGGAGGCAGATGAAAACTACAACATTCTGCTCATTTGTGTAGCCAAGTTTCATTGTAAAGTCAGAAATAACAAGAGTAATTCCAAAGTGCAAAGCTAAACAGCGTGGAAATATGCTTCACTTAATGAGGTGCTGATCTACAATGTAGAGTGGAAGGATTTTATAATTGAGAAGAGTACATACAACACCAAAAGTTTGGTGATTTTATAGTCAGCTTTCGATAAGAATCACACTAAAACTAACCTTTTCATGGTCAGCAGCAATTAGGGGTTCGTCACCCTGTTTGAAAGAGAAGGTAAGCTTTGAAGATCTTCGAAATGATGACTATTCTACCCGTTGCTGCGTCTCTGACTTACTTTGATAAGCCTCGCTCTGATCTCCTCTCTAGTATTACGGTGAATTAGTGCATTTTGTGCACGATGGATTAAAACTTTGACTCAAGCTCATTGGTCAGAATTCACAAACAAATGCACAATCAGTGCTGGAAAATGAAGTTAGCAGGAAAAGGCACAAAAGTTGAATTGATTAACTACAGTGGTCTAGCTCAAGTCTGTATATGGTGCCATAACCTAGTTTCCTTTAGCCAATGGAAGGCCAATGGAGTGGTGCGAGATGGTCAATGGGAAATCAACCATTACTAGTTTAAAAAGAAATACCAGATACAGGAAGTACATTAACTTTTCAGAGGATTTTTTATGTAGTTGGTTTCATTCTGATTTCATATTTTGTAACAAAGGGTTTCCCCATGAAAGCTTTTCATAACTTGAACGTTTCATTTGTAAGTAGCGGTACCACTGTATTTCTGAAACAGAATGGCCAAATTATGAGATGTTCCTAAGTGTAACCAAAGAGCTGCTTAACCTCGCACTTGTGCCTGTTCAACACCAGTCTTTTCTCTGCCTTGAGGCCCGCCTCTGCACCAGCTGTGAGAAGCTGCGTCCTTCTAAACGTTAAAGCATTTGACTATATTTTTACAAGTAAGTGTCTGTGCTCAAAGCAGTGATATGTGAGTTAGTAGGAAAAAATGCTTGTAAGAATATGTTAAGCCAGCGATGGAGACTGAAAATATACTGTTTAGCAAGCAAAGTATTGCTGATTTCGAGCTATTAATGATTTATTCAATATAAGCAAATCAATTAATGGTGGTGATTAATTATCTGGGGTCATGTAAAAAGTTACACAATGCTAATAGGGCCGATCAAGTTCTCTTCAGAAGATTAAAATCGGGTGAAAACCAAGGTATGATCATGCAAGAGTGATAAGGTCTGGAGTATAAAAGAATATTTTACACTTGGTATTGGACTAGACACTAAAAACGTTGGCTTAGAATGCAAAATTATGTGAACTTGGCATCCCTAATATATCACCATAATTTAACTGGTGTTTTAGACCATACAGCTCACATTTATTTCCCAATTCTTCACTCTTTCTTCCACCGGAAACAAGTCTATGATGTTATGTAAATGACCTTTAGTGTTCTGGAAGCCATGAAGAGGCTTCCTTGTGCTTGCATGACACCCCCCCCCCCCTCTCTCTCTCTCTCTCTCTTTCTGTCTCTCTCTCTTTTTCTCACTCTCTCTCTCCTCCCCTTGCTCTCAGATCAGACTGATCTGACTCCAGCCGTGCCGTTGGGCATCGAGCTGTAAATAGGAGCTGATCTGAGTGGTAGTCATCTTCATTCAGTCAAGTCTTGCACCCTTTAAAAAAAATACCTTCACTGCCCCTAAAATGAAATGATACGAGTTCCAAGAGGATGACTGTCTATATGAATGATGTGCCACTGATATTTTTTTCATTTTGCTTGTCCTGAGCTTGACACACAGACCCTTTATGTGGCCCTCCTTCTCTCCTCTACCTCCCATCCACACCCCAGAGGGTCCTATTCAACTCTGGCCTGACTGGGGAGGGGAGCTAGATCTCTTTTGTAGTGCTGGATTCTTAAGGGAGGCTGTCAAGGCTGTGACTGTGTGGGCCTTTATTTCCCCCGAGAAGAGACGGGGGGAACAGATAGAGGGAGAGTGCAAGAGGGAGACGAAGGGGGAAGTACAGAGGAAGAGTTTGGACACAGACAGCCTTGTTAACCAGCACCCCCAAAGAGATGGAGGATGAGAGGCAGAAAGACTCGGAAAAGGCCCAAAAAAAAGGGAATGAATCACATGAAATGCTACAAAACTTTCCTTCCTTTACATCATCACCGATTTCTCCCAATTCCCAGTTCCTTCATTCCTATACTCCCTATCATCTCCCGCTATCAGTCCCTGTGTAAACTCAACTCTTCAGCTCAGTAATATTCTTCTGCCCTCCTCTTCACCCATCTTTGACGCCTCCTCACCCTCCACCATTACTTCACACATTCCATTATCCCAGAGATCAGCCTAAGAGCGATGTTCAGGGTCAGAGTGATCATTATCATCCCCTTCTTTCCAATGTAGCGTGAGTTATAACCCACCATATGAAAACGGACATTTAAATCATAATCAATAGAGCAAAACGTATGCGGTGAGGAAAGGGGAAGGGAAATCACTGCAACAGCTCAGCTGGCGGAAAGAGACATCCTGTTTTATATTGTAGATTGTGATGTGGGATTATTGATAAAAGATCACAGCGCAAAAAAAAAAACATTTTGTGGTAGAATACCAGGAAAAAAAAACTGTTGCAGCTGATAGATAAACGGAGAGCTGTTGGATTCGGGAAGTTCTCTCCATGGTGATGCATTTAGCGACGATAGAGAGGCCATCTGCTTACCTTTAGTGACCCACACACTGCGGGTGAACTTGTCGACGCTGTTGTTCCCCGACAAGGACAATGCAAGGTGACAGGTGTGTGCTGGCCAAGCTGAGACCCAGTCAATCGGCCCCTGACCATGAAAATCCCACAGAGAAGCGTGAGACATTTTCACTTTAGAAGAGAATCCTGTTATCAGTTCAGACAGGATTCCACATGCAAATATTGACCAGAAAAGATGTTAATTCATGATGTTTACAGTAAATAAATAAGTCTAATGCTACATCCATATGAAAAAGAGATTGGATTGAACAATCTAGTAGCTATGTTCCATCATTTATGAGGATTTTCTTTTTTATATTGTTACAAGAATGGCCTTAAGGATTCATATATACCAAAAAACAAGAAGTTCATAGATGGGTTTCGAGTGTTGTGCGTGAATGCTGTTTTAATTTTTACATAAATGCAAAAAAACACTGAGACAAGTGTAGTTTATCTGTAGGAATCTAGTGGAGTTCAACTTCAGGACATATGCTTTTCTTGTGTCAAAACAAAGGCTTTTTCACAAAACCATTTGAGCTGAAACTGCAGAGCAAGGTCTCATTTTTTTTTTTAAAAGCATTGGAAACACGCTCAGTCTTTCACTTAAAAACACATTTTTGTGCTTTTGTCCTTCAACAAAAGCAGAAAATATGTTTTATCGTATTTATCTGTTTAGGTTGCAGACTAAGACCTAATAAAGCATTTATGGGCTTTGCAGGAGATGTGCTATGGAGCAGTTGACTTTTGTTCACTATTAAAGGCCCACTATCACATGGGGTGGTACTTTACTTAATTCGATAGATAGAGCTTTGCTGAGTCACAACACATAGTCTTTTTCTTTGTCAAAATGAACCCAAAAAGCGCCCAAAAAACTTTTTATCCCATCGCCCTCTTCATTCCTCTGCTGGCCAGTGTTTTAGTGTTTTTTTCCCAACAAATGACATTGCTTTATTGGACAGGATTAAAATGTGTTATGTAGGAAACTGGAACAACATGAAAACTCCCACTATAAGCCTCTATTTTGTTCCGTCCGAACGGAACAGAGGATATAAGTGAATTAAACTCAGAAAGAAGTAGAGCAGCCCATAAGTTGTGTATTCGGCTGTTTTAATCTTAATATTTTACTCAAGACAAGTGACAAATGATGTGTGGTTAATGAGTTTGGTTGTTTTAGGGGGCTAAGCGCCAGCAACATTTTTGGTTTTAGAGAGTTAACATATGGGTTTTCTCTAAAATATCTTGGCGTTTTTGATTTGTCATTGTGTACTTCAGAAATTGAAGATATTCTGCATTATATGTAGAAAAACAGCCCATAACATACCAATTCTTCTTTACTATGCGTGTAATGACTAATAAAATGCCACAAGGTTCTTGGTAGAAAGGTGGAGTGTATTTATATGCACGTTCTCGCTGAAATTAAAAAAAAAACGCAGACAAAAATGCCTAACATTGAGCCAGTGGACCTAAGGGCCAAAGAACAACACCCTGAATTGAGCAGAGGTCCCTATTTAAAAGTAGCTACTGTATAGACCTGCATTAAAACAATTGCATTGCTATCTTAATTGCTTCCCAAATAAAATATATTCTGTCACCTTTACAATTAAACCATCGCCAGCAGCTATACAGTAATTATTTTTACAATAGTGCCTGCAGCTTGTCCTGTTGTCTTAGATAGTGGATGTCCACCTCTCTACATTTTAATGGCCACATTTATTTATAAATGCAGGAACAACAGCCTGGTGAAACAGTCCCCAATGAATAGAATACTGGACATCATTTCTTTTTTTAACCAGATGGATATGCAATTCTAATTAATTATATTTTGTCATGGGCTAATGACTAATTATTAAACTTGAAACAGATTGCTGTGGCTATTTAGTTTTATTTAGGATCATAGTTGCCGATTTAAAGTCTTTGCTTGAAATTCTAAGGGGCAGATGGACTTTACGCCCCCAAGCTTAACTGTGACAATGTAGGAAAATATTGTGCTGGTCTCCACTTTAACAGCTTTTACATTCTGTCAAAGATTGTGAAACATTGAAGGACCAATTTGAGAATATTTTAGAGGGTTTGAATAAATTGTATTGCTGCCTTTTACAGAAAGAACAGAAATATTTCCTCCAATGTTTTATCATCATTTTATCAAGTATATATATTGAAGTTTGAGTGTTAACTAATGTGTGATTCACTGCACCAAAGCACTGTGCAATTGATTTGTCTTAAAGTGAGTGCTTTTTAAACTATCTTCCCACCTTGCAACATCCCTATTGATTAATGCAATTCTCATGGAGTGGTTATCAATACTTTAGTCCATCAGGTGCATTGCATAAGATTATTGACACATGGTGACCTAAAGAACTTTTATATCTCATGAGCATGTTTCCTCTCTAACCAACAATCCCAAGAGAAGGTAATACAAGTCTGTTGCCCTTTCAAGCCAATGGCACACAAGTAAGAGCAATGAGAGTGAAATCCTCTTCAAATATAATCCTCCTCTCTCTGTCTGGTCCGTTCTATTCCTCCGTCTGTCTCCTTGGCGTTCTATCTCTTTCTTTGCATGTGCCACGCTGTTCTGTCATCCTCAGGGATGCATCTGAAGGAGACCATCTGTTGATCCATTCTTTTCCTGCTTTTCCTGCTCGGATCTCTTCTTTTTCACCCTAGTCCGTGATCATGCTTTGCCTTTCCAATGCCATTCACCATAGGCAGAAGCACGGAAGGTGCTATGCCAAAGGTGGGCCAAAATGTCGATCATTATGTTGGATTCAAACAAAGAAGAAAGGGAGAAAAAAAAGTTGTGAAGACAAACAATCTTCAGGCACTGCATGAGAAGCTAATGAGTCCAAAGCATCTGCTTTGTAATCTGTGTTTATCCCAAGTGTTCATTGCTTTTTATGACCTGGGTCAGAAACAAAAGATTTGCATCTTTTTTTTCAGCAGTAATGGCTTCAAAGCACTTTTCTTTAATCCCACAGGGTTTAAAAACAACCCTCATCATTACATTGAGGCATCGACCATGAAATAGAAACAAAGGCGGGAAAACGCTGAAGGGTATGCGGCCACCACTGCATATGATACTTGTGATGTGTTTAGCTGTCCTTAGAGGCACTGTCTCTTCTCTACATCCACACATTTTAGAGTTGTAACCATGCATGCATGTTTTCTGGTTTGACGGACATTGAGTCCATCATTGGGACTTTTGCGAGTGCCTGCATTCGAACCTCTCTCCCTTGGCTCTTGATTACAATACGAGGTCTGATGGACACGTTGGAGAATTCATTGTCCCATTTCAACATCATTGTGCAGTTTACATAGATAGTACCTATCATGAATGGTTTGTTATAGTGTGAGAAATGTGGAGATGTAGATAAAAGATGGTCTTGTTGGGGCTTCAAAATATGACCATTGCTAGCTTTTCTTTTTTTTTTCAGTGATCCATAGGGCTTTCATCTGGAATGATCGATAGCTCAGATGATGGGTGTTCTCCCTGGGAGAATGTTATTGATTTCTTATAAGGTGCTAGATGACATGTGGTTTCACACACTCCTATTTTACCAACAATCTTGTCGTCTAATATGTCATTATTTCATCGTGTCATCGATGTCAACTGGCAGGATATTTAGCAGATAGGGTTTCATGATAAGGGAGCATGCTGAGAGGCTATACATTCAAAAGTAGAGAGACACAATGGTGGGATTTAAGAATGGAGCCTTCTTAAATTATTTTTACATTCTGTCACTTTCTGAACTGTTTATTATCACAATTGTCGCAGGGTATACTGGAGCCTATCCACCCTGATTATGTGGCCATATATATATTTATATATACAGGACTATAAGATGCTACTTCATTTTTTCTACAGCCAATTATGTCTTATATTCTTATATATGGATTTTCATAGGCTAATGATCTGCATTCTTTTTGTGTTTTTAGTTTATATTCCTGTGGCGTTTATATTTGAGCAGATTTGTGTGCGGGTGTTTTATAATCCGCTTGGAATTTATAGTCTAAATATTACAGTAAAGAATAAAGATACCCTAGCCTAAATATAAGACATAATTAGAAATGCCACAGACAAGCCAGTTATCAGCACAAGCTTTAAAAGCATAAGCAGACAGTGTCTACAACAATTCTCACGGTCATATATGCAGGGTATTCCATGTTTTTTTTCTGTGTTTCATTATCAAATCTTTAAGTGGAAAAGCGTTCTCTATATTGTATTATACTGCCTTGTTCCACCTTGTGGTGAAGTGTTGGATGAACAATGCTCATTGGACTATAATACACATGTTTTAATTGCCTACCTTAAATTTACAGTAATGAAATTGGCGTATGTTCACAGTAATGTCCAATAATATGTATTATTTGGGGTTTGGAACATAGCAATTCAAGTAATTTCAATGTTGTAAAAGTATATAAGTATTTGTCTGACAATTTTGTTATTGAAAAAGCATTGATAGCTCCACAAGTAAGGATGATGACGATACATTTGTCCACATAGCACATGAACCCAGTTACTATATTTCAGGCAAATCCCAGATATCCATAATCCTACTGTTCCTAGACTTTGTACGGGAAACCTATTTTAGCAATGAGTATTATAACAATATGACAATGTCTTTTCACTGAATCCATTCCAAATCTCTCAAATATATGCATTTCAGGCTTCCTTAGTACTGGAGACCAGGCTGCTAAAGGGAACTACGGCCTGCTAGATCAAATCCAGGCATTAAGGTGGATCAGCGAGAACATCGGCTTCTTCGGCGGGGACTCTAACCGCATCACTGTGTTTGGTTCTGGCATCGGAGCTTCCTGTGTGAGCCTGCTAACCCTCTCCCACCATTCTGAAGGTATGTACGGTGCTATCAAAATATGGGGGTTGCCTATACAGCTGTGGTGCTCCAATATGCTTGCTTGTATAGTGAAATATACCATCGGCTGAGAGCCAGTCATTGAGTTATGCTACAACATGTCGAATGTTGTACAGAGCAGGTGTTTGCATTTCAATTACAATGTTGTTCAATACCACGGGGAAATTCCACATATGTGTCTTTTAGATGCTTTGTTGCTTTCGTTTGTAGCGCCCCACCTCCTTGTGGATGTCAGAGAACCTCCGGGTATAATGTTGTTTAGTGAACGAGAATAAAACATGATGCACTTTAGCCATTCAATTCTGCTAAATGATAATGCACACATGCACAAATGGACATGAGCGCACACACTTGCACACAAACCACTCTTAGAATTAGAATGTAGTTTATCCTCTGAGTTAATGCTACCTCATGATGATATACTACTCTCACTGGCTGTTTTTTTATATAGCAAATGCTGAATGTATGCTTAAACTGGACTCATAGTAAACATCCCTCATGGACATACTTTTCTAATTCATCATTGAATTAGAAGGTAACCCCGCTGCTTATAGGTAAATTTTGGCTGTGGGATCCATCCGTGACTGTCAACTTCTTGCTACATCCCGCAGAGCCATGTAGTAACTGCATCATTTTTAACCTTGAATTATTACCTACACTCACATATTTACTCATTCTGTTCAAGTACTGTGGCTGTTTTTGCATCCATCCCATTGTAAAGTCATGTTTATGTGGCGGTTAATATTCTAATTGAGAAGCTGAACATTTTATATCCATACACATATTTATGCTGCTTGTAAAGAAGCCACCAGCATGGTGCTTTGGACATGCATGGTTGCTATTATATGATGCTTTAACTAGCTGGACATGCCATAAAAGTGGGTTGGCATTAAGTAAACATATCAACTAGCTCATTTTCCGACATAATTGTTTTGTTTCCCCTCAGTTTAAAAATCTGGTAGATAAAAAGAAATGGCAACAAATCCTTGGTATCCTTGGTATATTTGCTGCAGTTCAATTTGCATTAAAATAATATTAATTCTTTCCGTTTTATATATAAGGGTTAATGACTGCTTTTGGATTCAATTTGACCATATAAGCTGCTTTTATTCCTACTCTTTCATACTATGCTTCACGTAGCATGTTATTGTACTGCCAGTGAAACCATCTTCTGATTCCTAGTAAATGAGATATTACCGGTAATATTCTCCACATTCAATAGAAGTGCATGTAGCTTTTGTGGCAAATTGCAAATTAAAACTTTGAAAGGAACATGTACATTAGAAATAGGATGTCAAGACATAATGATGAAACAAAGTATTTCATGTATTTCTGGAATTAGACCTTTGGTATTCAAATTTTAAAAAATAATTATGCAGAACTACATTTAAAAAATAAATTGCCGTCCATCTCATCATTTTTTTTCAACCCATCTTATTGTATTCTAGAGGGAGCAGGACGTTCTTGTTTCCAAGACAACACTGTAAATAAGAATAGAAAGCACCTGAGCAGCAAGGAAACTGAAGTGAAAATACATAATCAAATGAATTATACATTGGCATGAACACACCTGCTTTCAGGTGGTCTTATGTAATGCATTTGTATCATGATTTCTTATATATTAGGAGGCTCCTGCTTGTTAGGAAGAAATGTTATTGTTCCTTTCGGATGGAAAATCAGAGTAGGGAACAATTCTTTATTTGTTTTCTAGGGTTTCAATTTTGCCCAAGGGGATTTGTCACAGAGTGGATGTAACTCAACAATTGTTGATATCATATTCTCTATTTCCAAACTACATTTTATTCATCAATTGCTAGACTTGATGTAAGCAAATCACTTATTCTGGTGGGAAGGTCAAATGGCAGAACAGTTTGTTTTAAGTCAATGAACTGAAAAATAACCATCAACAATAAGTGGATGGGGGTGTGGTGTTGTAAAAGAAGTATATTAGGTAGTTCATGACTAGTTAGGCCTATTTTAAGTTTGGAATGAAATGAAAAGTTTTTAAGAAGGGTTTTCAAATGTCATCATCTTCTCACTTATTTTCATAGACTCAGATATAGACTGACATGCTATTACAACACATGGGGAGACATTTTAGACCACTTGTTTATTTTCCAGACTGAATTCGTCAAATCCATTCACCAACAATCAAAATGGCTCTTGTCATCCCATATCAATTTTCACACTCACAAATATACAATAATAATAATAATAGCAGCATGTTCAATATTTCGCTGAAATAGCAAAATATTCACCAAGATATAATGTCATCTTACCAATATATTATTTCCTAAAATATCGGCCTTTTTTTCCAAATGGATCAAATTTGAGCATTCGAATACCGAGGTGCCACTGCGGAGACTGTTTTGTCAAAGTGAATTGGCGCTCAATAGAATCTGATCCAATACGACAGCATTGGATACTCCTCATACACAGTATGCACTCATACGCATTCTCTTTCTTCCTTTTTGCGGCTCAGATGCAGGATAATGAGGCCCAGGTTAGAGAGGTAAATCAGTGATGACACACTGTTTCGAGAGCTCCCTGGTGTCCTGGGTGTGCATGCGTGTATGTGTCTATGCGTGAGCATTTCTCTAATGACAGTAATCCCACTCGCACTGTACACAGGCTGTCATGGCTGCCTGCTGAGCCTGCTTTCTATGTAGCACCAAGTCTTTTGGTGGCAATGTGACAACTTACTTGAGATGCTCCATGCACCTCGTGAAGCCTATTTAATAAGCTGGATCCTCCTATATCATCCTAGCCCTCCGGCCTTTCTTTGATTGCCTGCTCCTCTGGCCTGGCCTTGGTGGCGTCTCCATGTGGGCGTGCCATTGGCTCTAGTCGTAGGGTACATCCATCACGAGCTTTCCCTCCTCCCCTTTTGGCCTGGCCTGGTCATCCTCTCGTGAGGGCTGCATTTTTTTTTTAGTCCCGGGTTCCTGCCCTGCCTCTTCCATCTAATCCCCTCTTCACTGCACCCATCTGTCTCCCTGCCTTCACAGACAGTAAAAGCATGCTCAGGCCAAGGGGCTTCCTCACTCTGTGTCCCGAGCTCTTTCTTTTAGCTCACTACTCGCTAAAATGTGCAGTGTTTCACTATTAATAAGATAGCCTCCCTGTCTCCGGTGTGCCAAACAATCAACATTCACATCTGAGACACAGGAAGCCGGAACGGTCATTAAAAGCTCAGCTTCCCTCAGCAGGAGAGTGTTTTTGACCAGCTTATTAAATGTAGATCAACAGTTGTGTTTCCACAGAGGGGGATCTCTGGCCCCCTTCTTCTTCTTGTCTGGCTTCAAAACAAAATAGCTGTGGAAGAAGTTTAGATGCAAGGACATTAGCCAGCATGGAGGATTATCTATGTGGTATCACACTGGCACACATGCAGATGTTTCTATCCTAGATGTTCTAATTATAATTGGAATGGTTTGATATTATTTTCTGCTAATGAGCGGCTGATTAAACATACAGGGTATCTATTTGTACAATTTGTGTATAAAAGCAGCATTTACAATATTTATAAAACAAGTTTCTAATATTGTCCTTCATAGAACACAGTCATTGATTTGAGAAGCAGTCAAAGAATAAATTATTAGGATACTTATTTCAGTTTCTGAAGCATTTTGGCAAAATGGACACATTGGACAGTAGTAACAGAAACAACAAAAATAAGAGTTAAAGTATTCTTTAGTCTATACATCTTTTATTTTACAATTTGGCTGTGCCTGCCAATTATACTCCGAAGAAATTAAAATACACAACTTAACATAATGTGAAAAACGTTAATGAACATCTGGATTAAATTTGCCCACAACCAGCTGCCAGAAGGCACTTTGATTAAGAAGCACAAGTAAATAATAAACTCTAAATATATATTCAAATATACAGTATAATTAGGATATTAATAAGGCTTTGTAGGATTCTCTTGATAACCAACACAAAATCTCGTAAGTTCTCCGCTACCAAAACTGTTTTTTTAGGAATTATTTATCCATTTATCCATCATGGCAGTGTACAAAGTTGTAAAGAGCTTTGAACTTTGCCTCTATTTCCGAGCAAGAATATAACGTCAATATTTCAACATTCACACAATGATTGTTTGCTTGGAGGCATCTGTTTCTACATCGCATATCGAAAAGATAACACTTTGATTGATCCTTTGTATCTCTACTCGTGTCCAGACAGACGTGCAATACACAAGGCTGGAGGGACTAGATGCAGAGACACTGAAGGTCATTTTTCTTCCCTCTCTTCCTGTAAGCAATCAGGATAAAAGCTCTGCTTGTCAGGAAGTGCTTCTATTTTAATGGAACATCTCGGAAATTAAAGACAGGTAGTGTGGAGGATCCTTCATGCCAATGTCAGCTTTCATTTTTATTAAGACTTCTGGGTTATTGGGGACCATAAAATGTGCGTGTTAAATGCTCTGGCTTTATTACATTGGTGCAACACGTGCCTTGTCTTTGGAAATTCAAGTCGCCACTTAGCAAACAGTGCAATCCCTTGAACTCTACAATGGGGAGAAAGAAGCTTAGTTGTCAGCAATGTGTGACATATTTTCTTAATGTGTGTGTGAGTGATAGCCTGTAGCTTGGTTTAAAAAATAAATAAATTGAAAACAAGATAGAGGAAACTGGATTAGACGTATTAAAATATTTAAAATGTGTAGCGACTACTTTGATGGCCTTTCTATAAGATCTGAAGTCCTTTTGATGTATGCTCTTTGCAAAGAATGTGACGTAATGTGTAAGTGATGTATTACTATAACATTTCACTGCACTGATTAGGTGGAAACAGGCTTCAGTAAGAGTGACTTAGTAAGTGTTGATGTAATGACTTGCATAGAGATTTTCATGCCTCATGTGCTCAGAAATGAACGGCATTCATCTAATTTTGACTGGTATCATTTATTTGTACCAAATTGTTATTTTAGGTATCATTTTTTTGCGGTGTAGTGGATAATGATTGCATTTCACCTGATTGATTTAGGAAAATGCTGTTATCATATTTTAAGAATATGATTCAATGATTAATTCTTGCTGAGATCCCACTACTGTTATTATTATTTGGCCATAGATAATTAGTCTGCTTTTTAAGTTTCAAATTGTAAGAACTAGAAACAACTTCCAGCCAATTCTGTAGTGCCGTCCCATATTTTTATTAGTCTAAGTTTTCACCTGCAAATAATCAATACATATATAGTAACCAATGGCAGCCGTTTATATTGTTTTTCTAAGACTATGGTAATCTAAAAACATATTTTAATAGATTTCTATTTAGCCAGTTGTTCTCCAGTTTACTGTTGTTACTTTAATGTATGTTTAAAACTTGCCCTCCCAAAAATGCAACATATACTCGAGTGCGACTTATATATTTTTTATTTTCTCATTGTGTATATTTTAACTGGTGCGACTTATACTCAGGAAGTCAAATCTAGTCGATTTTTGCAATGCTACACATTTAAATCACATTTTTTGTATTTCATTACTAATGTGTCTATGCACTGTAGTGTAGTATAATATACACTTCATGTCTGTATACCCAGCACGGGCTTCACACAATTACATTTTTTTTATTTAGTACCACCGTTACTGCTAATGTCTCTTCTTACAACGCTTGAAATTCTATTCACAGTGCACAATATTTCAAGGTGTAATGGAATTGTAATGAATTTTACTGGCATGACTTCACGAAGAGCATGAATAGACGTCCCTTTAAGGCTCCATGTGTTATTTAACAGCACACATCGGTGCTAACGACTGCTGCATTGTTGCCGCCGTGTATTTAAATCACAGAAATAAGACTGAAAACAGTGTTATTGGAACGCTAATCAATCTTTTTCTACAAATCACGATTGCACAGTTGCTGAATTTGGTGTTGTTTTTTTTTTACATCTATTAAACCAAGTGGAAAATTTACAGGAAAATATGTGCCCTCATTCGAGTATCTTGAAATATAGGCATGTAATCTAAGGTCAATCTAAATGCTGTCCAAAGTTACCCTATCCAGATTAGATAAGGCAGCTACATATATGATGTATATACACAATATATGAGCTGTGCTACAGCTCTACCTCGGCTTTCATATTACAGCTCACCGTGACCTTTGAAAATAACAAGTGTGAATTCGCTCTCTGAAGTGAGACCACCTAGGAACGTCCCCTCACGAAATGAACACATCCAAAATGTCCTCTCTCAATGCTCAATGTCCATCCACCTCCAGACCTCACTCTGCATAACTCTCTTGGAGCAGTCTTCCATTGGTATCACAATTTTATCAGAAAATAGAGGCTAGAGTTTGGAAGGAGTAAGATAGCTGGAAATAGTCACATTTTTGTTGGAGCGAATATTGTGCAAATGCAATGTGGTTGAAGGAAAACTGAACAATTGTGGTTAAAAAATGAATGGAATCCATTTTCTAGCTGTCAGAAGAGGGGTTTTGGGATCCCTACACTGTAAAGTTATCGGTGTCTTTGGTCTTTTTGATTTATTTGTTTGCTGGAAAGGTGTCTCTGCATATCATGGTGTGAAAAACAGGTGCGTAAGATGAGAGAGATGGGTCGTTCATTGTCAGGTACTGAATTCTTCTATTTGAAATGAGACGTGTGATGATTAAATGGGGGAGGCCACCTCCTGTAGTAGGGATTATAGTGTTTGGTAATACTCCTGCTTTAATGTCTTCCATAGATTTGGGACTGGCAATTTGTTAGGGAAGTCGAATGCTTCTTGAGAGACCCTTGCCACTTTTACAGTTGATATTTTCTGGAAAATTAAGGGATAAGTCACTTTTTATAATGAAATGGTCACATATACACTAACATTCTACCCTAGGGAACATACTGAGTCTTTAATTAACCTGAAGCATGAAGTTTTTTCCCTTTTTATGGTGGAATAAAGCAGGAGAACCCTGAGGGAGTCCACAAATCCACAGGGAGAACATGTAAGCTCAATACTGAAAATTCAGAGCAGAAACATACAATATTCAATGAGAATTTAGTAAACAATGTCATAAAAATACCAATGTGTTAACCTAAATACATATATTGGTAAACCCCAACCAATGAGGTTCATGGTTTAAGTTCTGTAGTGGTTTTTATTACAACTGACAAACACATTTTATTTCATGTTAGACCTTAATTTAGACCTCCAGGCTTGATGCAATGTTGTAAAGAGATGGCTACACTCCAGTATGAGGTAACACCGCTGGGCTGTCCATCACATTGAAGTAGATTTAGCCAACCTGAGCCAGTGGCGAGGGGAGGAATGAAAAATTGACAAATTGCCCAAAAACAGTGTGAGCAGTTTATTCTGGTGGTCCAGCCATCAGTCTGTCTCTACTTGCCGCAGGTGTCTGAACCTATATGACATGGAGTTACAGGTGGTAAAACGTAGAAAACGAACTCAGAGAAAGTAGCAAGGAGGGTAATTGAGTACTTTTTAGTAAATATTTGCTTTGAAACTTATAGCTTTGAGCAACACATACACAGTGGAATGGCTAAGGTGAAACAAAAACTCATTACTACACAAAGGGAGTCTTATTTTCCTTCACTTTTAAAGACAGAGTTGACAAAAACTCAAATTGTCACCACTATGAACTCTTCAGGAAACAAATTTGCAACCGTCCCATGTATTGAAGTATTTTTAGAAATAAATTCACTCAAAGTTGTTTAGCAATTTGGATTTTTTTGGGGGTTTTTTGTGCCTGCCTGCCTGTTCTGGTCTGCAAATGTAGCAATGGGCTTTGGCAGCTTGCACGGCATGTGGCCCACACAGGCTGCCTCAGCAATATTCTCTGAGACAATACGAAAAGAGCCATCTGTTGATGTAGAACTGAGATTGCTTTTGGAATATAAATCGCGCCTGATGAACGAGGTGACGACAGACTTTGCCGTCTCTCGACGAGCCACAGTCCCTTGGCGAAGGCTTTAGCTAAGTCATTTGTTCAGGTGGACGCATCCACAAATCATCCTTTGATAAATTATTGTCAAGAGAATATTCATACATATCCTAATGTACACTGGCAGTCATGGAGGAAGGAGGAGGTGGCTCCAGTATGAGGAGGCTGTGCCCCAGCATATTTTGATCCTGTTAAGATTTAGATCAATTAATAGCAATAGCGTCATCACATTACAGAGCACAGACTCTCTCGTCTATTTCCTGTCTTGGTTGGTCTAATGGCTTGATGGAGATGTCTGGCCATTTTTCCATCCTACAATTTTCCCCTAATCTCATGAGCATTTTCTTTACCTCGTCTCGTCCCCCTCCTCCTTTTGAAAGCATTTTCGTTCTCGTCACAGCAGCCACCCTCCTCCGTGTTCTCGCACACTCGCTATCTCTCACTCGCTGTCTGGCATCGGTGTAAAGCATCCATTATAGAGCCATGCATGGGTGTCTGTTTGAGTGGGAGAAGAGAGCGACTTGGCACTGTTCGGGTCCCACCTGCAGAGGAAGCATGGACAGCTGAGCACTGGGGGCCCAGTTCATCTCTTATTCCCTCTTCCTCTGCCCAACTTAGCATCTCTACTGACCTTCCTCCTCTTCCTTTTCTCACACCTTCTCACTTCTCACCCTCGCTTTGTTGCACATCATTTTCTCCCATTTCTTCCTAACACTATTTTTTTGACTGACAGACATATTTCTTACATCGCTATTACAGTTTTTTAATGTCCTCTTTTAGTATGAAAGTTTTTTTTATTCCTGAAAACCATGTTAGTTTTATTCTTAGTCTTTTGAACAAATAGTAATTTTTAGTTGTAGCTATGTTCCTACTGTAGGTCAATTCTAGTTGTTTTTTTGGCCCATATGTGACACACATCTGATTTTTTTTAAAATGTTTTGTGACAAATTTAGATACCTAAAAATCTATCTTTGAAAGATGAAAAATACAATTTGTTCCTTCTTACCGAATGTGAAGCTTTCAGTAACCAAAGAATAAAAATCAATATTTTCAGTACACAGTTTTGTATTTTCAAAATAGCAGGGAATGTGGTCCTAAAAGTTTTATCACTGTAAAATTGCTTAAGTGCAGTAAATATGGGCAAAGACTAATAAACACTTCTGCTCAACTGACTTGACATAAACACAGTTAGGATTCAGTCTCACAAACTACACACACAACAACCAGGAAAATGTTTTACATTGTAAACATCTGTCTAATTATGCTTCCATCATTCATATATCTCCTCTTCATCAAAACATTAGCATTACCGTCATCATCTACAAATACAACGCTGGCCAAAAAACTGCAGACATCCGTGTTGTTTAGCCGTTTCCGTAATTGTCCACCAGATGAACAGCCACGGTGTAATTAGTCAACCTTTGCCCATTCGTGATGACCACGAGCCTTGTTTGCTTGTTGTTGCTGGCAACTCACCTCTGCGGCGAGCCAGGTCACCTCTTCAGCAACTGTCCATCTGTTTCTCCCTGCTCAAAGCGCTCCTTTGAATACAAATAGAAAATGCCGCTATGCTTCTGAGTATGCGCTATACCCTTTATCAATTTCACAGGTTTGAAACACATGATGTATAAACAGCTTTCTCAGCAGGAAAGAAACTTGACCTTAGACTGTTACACCATTGCTTGTTTATTAATTTTCAAATACATTGTTATTTTCATCCTCATTGAACACTTCAAACATACACGTTCCGTAAAAAATAGGCATTTGGCTCCTTGTAGGTTATTATGAGCATAGAGGGAAAACATATATAAAGCCTATTATGTTCAGCGTATATAACCTATTATGTTGTTTTGGATATATTCCAGTTTTATATCCGTGTGAGTGAAAGAAGGGAATCCATAAGGCCATCTGATTCTGTTTGTGTGTTAGTGTGTGATCATGCTCTCATATCAGTAGCTGTCTACTGGGATGATCCCTTTGCTAGAGCAAGTGCATTAGCCTTCCATGTGAAATTTGCATAGTCGGAGCACAAAGAATCCCCAAATGAGAGAAACTTGGGAAAACATGCTGACGAGCAGGAAGCTGCACTATAAAGGGCCAACACTATGCAACCTGACAGAACACAGAGTGTCTAAAAGCAAGTGTGGCTGCTGCAAAAAGGTTTTAAACTTAAAGAGGCAATAGAAGCCATTAATCCTCCTCAATGTTCAACAGCAAAGACTGTCCATGTGCAGTACCAATTTGGTAGATACTAATACCATTTTACGAAGGTGTAACTTAAAATAAAATAAAAAATGAAAAATCAATATCTCATTATCGTACGTAAGTAAACGCACGCATAAGTATTTGTAAAGTAAAGGTGCCTAGTATCGGTGTGCAACGCGTTCAAAGTCAACTCAATCTAAAATAAAAATGGGCTCAACTTTCATCATGCATGGTGTAATGTAACATCAGCAAATGAAACTGCGTTTTGATGCCACGAACTAAAAAAGAAACGATGATGGAGCAAAAAAAAAAAAAAGTTAAACACCCTTCCGTCTTTGTCCTGGTGACTGGGCATGCCAACAGCATTTTTTTTCAGTTGTCCCACGACCTTCTCATATTAGTTCATGGAAGTCAGACAAAAAAAATATGTTTTTCAAGATTTAATATACTATATAAAGTGTAGTTTCCGAAATTGACTGCCTGAGTTGTGTTTTAGTTTCATTATATGGCTTCTTATTATGTAACTGTTAGAAGAATGTAATATCAATAATACAACCAGATATTATAACTTTGTCATGAATATTTTAGGTCAGTCAAAATCCCTGTTTTTTCCTTTTTTCCTCCTATATTAGTCTTTATTCTTCTGTTCTTTTTTCTAATTAAAAGCCGAAAAATCATTACTTTAAATGTAAGGATATCTTCCAGTTGTAATTTGTACCAGAATATTGGGGAACTGAGTAGTATGGAGTAGGAAAATTCTTCTAATATTGTCCCCTATCCCACTTTTAGCCCCTCAGGATTTTTAGATATGGTATCATGGGATGGTTTTTTATACGTATTAACAAATTGTCATCTTCAAATCATCTCTTACTTTGGCATGTTTCCATGGCGACAGCAGTTCTCCACATTTTCACACATAAGAACTGTAATGTCAGTGTCTGTCTTCAAAGCCAGCTTTTCAAAATAATATCCAACCACTGATAAAAACAAGAATACACCTTGAGAAGCAACACTTTGCAGCCAATTAGTTTTAGAGCCTTTTTTTATGAATGTGCATGAGGAAATTCTAAGAAAGACCGAGAGTTTGCTGACAAAGCAAAGCGATGAAGTGAATCACAAATGAGTTTTGTTCCCGTCTGTTCGGTGGGATGGAAGAAGAGCCAATGTAAGAGTAAAACTAAACTCCAGATTAAAGACAAACACAAGAAAGGAAACATTTCCTCAAAGTTGTTCATAATGAACTCTTTAGTATTCACGACTATGGTGCTCGTAAGTAGCTGTGTGAAGAAATTTGCAGAGTGCTCCAAACTCTGCATACATTCACACCTAAGCACATCCGTCTAATTGCGCAAAATGAGTAAGGGCAGACTCTCAAAAATCCTTCACTACCCCTCTTATGAAGCATCCTTCATATAAGACACGCTCCAGTCCTTGCAGCTAAAGTGACTGTTGAAAAAAAGTTGGTTTTACTCCAAGGTGAAACACGTCTTGCCTGTCTTTGACAGTCTCATCGTTTAACTCCAACAAATGGTGCATTTTACGCAGCCAACATAATGCTGCATAATGTTTTTATGAGTTGACATGACTCTTAAAATCTTCCATCCTACTTATGTTTAAAGCTGCTTTTGCAAAGGCTGCATACTATTTCACATGTGAGCAAACTAAAGTGGCGCGCAATTAATCTTGATCAGTTCTCGTTTACATGAACACTCCTCCCTTACCATACCCCGAGGCATACCCTATTTTGCGGACAATAAGTCACACTTTTCCATGTTACAGCTAGAACCGCGACTCATATTCAAAAACCACTCATATGATATAATATAGAATTTTGCATCATCGGAAATGTCATTTAACATCGGTCAACCATGAAGAAAACATCACACTTCACCAGCTGTAAGAGGCCAATCTTGATTAAGAAGCACCTTGACTACTTTATTGAATATTTATTTTTGCAATTCATGGTAAACACTACAATCTATTATACTTGTAAAATGACACTAAAGTCATCTGTGTAGATTATCACATGACATGAAAGTGGTACATACAAAAAGCAACTTGTACTCAGATACAATAGGGTCTAAAACAGGGTCTTATTTTGCCGTCATAAGGGTATTTTTGACTTAACTTTGGAGTGTTCTATATACCGAGAACTAGGACAATAACGTAAAATTTAACAAAATTTTAAAGCCGATATGTTGATTGTACATCCCGGAAGACATTCTGACTTCAACTGTCATTGAATGTTTATTTTTCTAGCACAGGTCTCATAAAAATGTCTTCTCTTCCCAGTTATGCTATTCTTATAGCTCCCCCCAGAGCCACTATCTAATTGGTGTCTTTGTGGTCCTACTGCTGACGCTATCCTCCACGCAGACATGTTATGAGGTTTACAAGTAACTGTGATTCCTTGGCTGGGTGTCTGCGGCTGTTTCTTGCTTCTTCCCTGGACTCCCGCTCGCTTGCTGAAGGCTTCATTAAGCAGGAATGGGAGGTGGTTTCAGAGAGAGAGAACAGCTGTTTAGCTAAGTGTGTGCATTGTTAGCCAACCTCCTCCGTATGGCTAACTGCCGGGATCAGTCCCCATGCTTCTAATAGAATGCTCATTAGGAGAGAGGCGGGCGAGTCGATGGGAAACAGCGCCGCTGTGCATCCTCGGCCATTTGTCCAATCCCTCTGGTCTCTATTAAACAGCTGTATGGAGCAAACCATCCCTCTGTGGATGTATCCATTGCATCTAAGCTCTATTGAACCCTGACCCAAGCACCCTACAATGAACATCGCCGACATGGTGAGTCGGGTTCTCCTTGGAGACATTGTCTAGCGAGTGTAATAGCAAAACATGTTTCACATCCTCGCAGGTGCAGAAAGATGCGAGATTTAGAACAAACAGAAATCCCAGAGGACAAACAGGCGTTACCTTGCATTTCAGGGTCCTCAAGATAGAATCTGTGTGTTCTGCTATGTTTATGTGTATGTTCAGACAATGTCCCTCTAGCAGTTCAGTGTTAAAGTCTCCAAACACTGTCGATGGTGCTGCATTAATTTGTCAAGAAGCCAAAAGCACAAGTGTGTGCCCGTGTCACAATTCATGAAGATGGAAAGCTGTGACACAAGGACATGCCACTGTGAATATTTAAATTGTGCTCATGGGAACAGCGACATATCAGAGCCAAAAATAGGATTTCTGTCATAGCAGAAATATACCTCAGGCTTGATTGTTCCAACACTGAATGATTAGAGATTTGCCAGCATGCATCGTGCAGGTATCTAAACACAAGGGAGACACACTGTTCATCAGTTTGAGGCTTAACTGAAATGAGATTTTGTCTGTTTGTAACTGACAGGGACGAATATGTCTTTAATTTATGTAAATATTCACAGTTGACGGTCAGAAGATCTAATATGTCTTGGAACCATAATTGCCTTGAGGACCGAAGAAAGCAAATAAACAAACAAAACTGTCTTGCTAATAATCACCACACTTAAAATATGCATTGTTTGACTTATGGCAGTACTTAAGACCAGGAATTTTCTGCATCATATACTCAACATAGCCTTAAAATATACAAATACGCCATAAAGCTATTATTTAAGAAAGACTTAAACCAAACAAAGCATTTACCACCAAAATTATGAAGGCAAATTAACACTGTTTCTAAACTTAATGTACAGAAAACAAGGTTAAAAAAAGAAAGAAATACAAACTATTATGATTAGGATGACAATCTAATAATAAATAGTCAAAGGGATTCTACTAACCACAAAAACTACATTCAATGTAATGTTTAGTTGTATATTTTATTCATCTTTTTTCAGATTATTCGTTTTTACAACTAGCCGTTTTAGTAAAACCAGATAGAGGTGCAAAAAGAGACGACTACTGTGCCATATTTGCGAGCTTGACCATTGAACAAATGAAATAAGCAGTAACAACACCCACAAAACCAATAGATGTGAGTACGGTACAGATCTGCTGCTGGCATGTCCAGCTCCTATGGGATTAACTGTTGTTAAAGGTTGGCCTGCGTAAATACCACTACTCCCCTCCCCCTGTTTCAACTAACCTCACCTCGGCTACGTGCACGAGCAAACAAATACACACATCCACACTCTGGGTGCATGTGTACATGTAAGCCTGCATATCGTCCTACTTCAGAGGATTTTATGCGGCTACAGCTGTTCTCCTAAAATAAAAGACAAGGGAGAGTAATGTGAAAGATGTGGAAATAGACAAATTGTAGTGTATGGTATTTTAGAAGATATGACAAAACAAGGTAATTTTTTTACACAATTATACATGTTATGGTTTTTATTGCCCAAAGACAGGCTTGAATATATAAGACTGATAATTAGAAGTGGGGTTGTTGATTCAGAAAGGCAACTTAATGCCCTTACAGCTTCCTCCAAAACACAGCCATGCAGCAGCCATCACCGCAACAGCACAAAATGCATTGGTGCATTCAAGAACTATGTCGTGGCACAAAGAAAGATGGCAGAATCACACACTATTACTACATAAATACGTAAGATCGGAAAATGTAATTTACTATATAAACAAAAACAGTGAATTGTGACCCTTAATTATAGTGTTACTGTTTAGACTGACTGTTAAACCATCTTTCCAAGGCCTTTTCTTATAAAGTGATATCAAATATTAGGATGTTATTGCACTATTTGAGATTACAGTGATTTATAGGAATTAAGAGGAAATTGTAAAATTGCAGCGGTAGCCCTAAATCACTAGTGTAGTACTCTTTGTGACACAGAAGTACACACAGTATATACTTACTGGGAAAGATAAGTGATTTGTATACAGTCACTGTTTTAGTCTACATGACTTGCTAAATAATTTCCCTCTTCATCTATTTGATGCACGGACGTACACAACAACGTTATCTGTGACAGACACATTGTTATTCTTTCATTCAGTGAAGAAAGACTGTGTTCATAGAATTTTTTTGGAAGACTAAGGACGCCTATGACGATAATGGCAACAAATTTATATCAGGGACATTCTTACCTCTTGGAATTTGCTGAATGTGCTGTTGTGTGTTCGTGACAGCGGGAAGTCGTGAATTTAGTTGAAGGACTGTCAAATCGCCGCTCATGTTGTTGTTGGGGAGGTCTACACTATCATTTTTTGAGCACTTTGTTTTTAGAAGGACCACAATTGGTAGAAATATTCTAGGAACATATACGCCTCAATCTGCAGAGCCTGATTTATATCAAGACTGATGAATTAATTGCATACTTATTGTTGATTGCAGGTAAAAAGTTAGCCTGTATAAGGTATGCACAACCTTCACAGCCTTTTGCCTGTAGGAATATAGTTTGTTGTTTACATAGTATATACTGCGATATGCACCATTACTCATACAGTCATTTTTCGTTCTGCTTGTCATCACAAGGGTCACGGGGTTGCTGGAGTCCATCGCAGCTAGCTTTGGGAAGCATGCAGGGAGACAACCTGAATGGGATGTCAGCCTATCTCAGGGTACTAATTCATATGGAATTAATTACAAGACTTTCCCTCTGCTATGCATAAGTGAATAAGTTAAATCAATTCCCAAGGTATTGTTGGGGAAAGTCTAGTTTAGTGGTAGAACACCATCAAGAATCATTGGAATGAATAAGAACAGATTTCAATTACCAACATAGTCTCAATTCAAAATAAATTGTATACGTTTTTAGGAAAGATTTCCCAGGATGTGTGGGTGTTATATTTTTTTCTTTGATTTGACTTCCTGAGGGTAGAATGACCACATATTCTAGAAGGATTGTCCAAATAGTGTATATTGAAGCAGATTAAAGCCCTCAAGTGTAGAAATCACACAATTCCCGCTTATCTGGTCCACGGCCCAAGCAGCTGTGATGGCTTTCGGAAGGGTTTGCTCAAAGCATTTTAATTTAACTGTATTTTGTGCTGCTCTGCCACTTGCCTTTAGGGTCATATTGGTTTACTATGCTCAGCAACTGTGTATATGTGTATTAGATTTGAGGGGCCTTGAGATGAAATCTAATTTCCTTCAACTCAGAC
This sequence comes from Stigmatopora nigra, assembly GCF_051989575.1. Lineage (NCBI taxonomy): Eukaryota > Metazoa > Chordata > Actinopteri > Syngnathiformes > Syngnathidae > Stigmatopora > Stigmatopora nigra. The sequence continues at coordinate 10,270,794 of NC_135521.1, forward strand.
GAAGGTATGGCTTGCCGTTATACATCCAGATATTCTAACCCACGTTCAGTAGCGCCTATCAAATACAAAGTTTATGGAACTTACGAGTCTATTGTTTCCTCTAAACAAATCCTGATTTATTGTTTGTATTATAATATTGCCGTATACTTTATGTTGAAATATGTAACTAACAATTTTTCACATTGATCATTGCAGTTCATGTGAGATTTTTTTTCATGGGCCAAATATTATAATGAAGGTAATAAAGCAGTGAGATTACTCTGCGGCTTTTGGGAAGTGACAGTTCATTTTGGTTACAGGTATATGCCAACTGATAACAGATTGATGCCACAAACTGGATTGGACATGCAATTAATATCTATCACACCACCTCCATTTAGTACACTAATGCATCATACTGAATACCATAAGGGGGAAAATGGAGTGATAGGAAACATCTCAATGGCTGGCTGTGTGTCAAACTCATTTGAGTTTACGATCACAAAAGTACGCCCCTACCTGGTCATTACATGACTTGGTAATTAAAGGTCAGGCCATCTTCCTCCAAACCTACCTTTCATATGGAAAAGAAAATGATTATAATTATAGAAGAAAAAAGGGTCTTCCCAGATTGTTTACAAATACTACTCACAATTAACTGGATCGTGGTTAGAGGTCTGCATATACTGTTCCAAAATGTTGAGTCTTTTAGTTTTTACTTTGACGTTGCTGGAACTCTTATCAGGTGGCTCTTTTCTTTCTGCTGTGAATTTTAATGAGTGGGCACTGGTAAAAGTCCTTTTTCATGGCATAATCGCAAAATATGTGTCTTTTTCTGTAAAGAAATGAGGTGTCATTGCTATTTACCATGCAGCGGACTTTTATTCTCTCTTATCCTCCCTTGACCTGTGCCCCTCCCCTCATCACTCTGCCTTTAGTAGGGAAATGAGAATAGATGCCCATAAACCCATTTTTCCCCCGTCTGATTGTTAAAGATATATTTTCTACTTTTCCTCATAGTATGCACAAATGAGGTTAGTCAAATTGATGAATGCTTTGGTCCATACATTTTAATCATAATAACCAAGTGAGCTAGCCACAACAAGGTGTATTAGAATAAAGTGATTTAAATTGATTGATCTCCATTAGCATTGTGACCGACTGTAACTCATATGCTGAATAATGGCTTTTGTGGAATACATAGTACATATAACTCTTAAAAGTCTGAATTCCATGGGTAGGAAAGGGGGATAAAAAAAAGGCAGAATTTCCAGTTGATTTGATTTGTTTAAGTCATTTTGGAGGGGCAGACATTTCAAATTCACAAAGCCAATTTTGTGGAAGCAAATGTCATAACCTTGTTGTCTCAAAGTACATTTATTGTAAGTGAATCTAGTAGCTAAAGAGTCTGCCATTGTAATTGACTCAATGGGAGTTTAGGGCATGAAGAATGAAGCTATGACTGTAGACATAGTGCTCTCTGGGGATATTCTCTGGCCAAACAGCTGCTCTCCAACATAGATAAGACAAACAACCTCTCACTCAAAGCAAAATCATACCAGAATGGCACTCAGAAAAATAACAATTTGGAGTTCTCGCTCATAATTCTTTGCTTTGGACTGATTTCTTGGACACTTCTTTTGTGGTTATGCTGCAGCCTTCATCCAAACTGAGGTGAAGTGGAAATGATTCCGTTTAATCAGGACACGCCATTGCAATCTCTGCTTCAAACACGCATCCAGCACGAACGATTTATTGAACCGAAAGTACACTCTAAAATGCCAGGAGCAAGGTTTCCCCACAAGAGATATAATTTTACTGAAAAACTTACCAAGTAGCATTATGCTTGGTCAAACTCATATGTGGCATTGGTAATGATGTTGAACTTTTGAGCTTATGAATGGAACATTGTGCGCTTATGGACTAATGGAATTCAAAGTAATGATGTTGCATGTGTGAGTGTAACATGCTGGGTTTATGGAGTCTGTCAAAAGTGTGGTAATGAAAGAATCACATTTGCCCACAGTTTGTCTAAAGCATGTTTATACATAAATACAAAGTACACGACAATATTCACCTTAGTCAGAAGACCCCTTAACTTAATTATCTTCCAAAGGTGACTGGTCGGTTCACCAAGGTTGAAACCATCGCTAGTCTTTGATGCTCCATTGAGTCATCCATGTCTAACTTTAGTTTGCAAGGATCAGATTGGAATTTTTTGTATATGTTTTGCGTATGTGACCGAACCAAAAGATTTCTCTTCACAAGAGATAAATGATTATTTTCAAGCTGCAGTGCAATTAGTTTCTGCAGCACAACAATGATCCAAAACAGTAGTTGAATTCTCAATGACTTTGAAAAAAGAAAAATGTTCAATTTAAGTATGACGACCTCTCATCTGGGCAGTCACATAACCATGATCAAAGAAAAAAAAACAGGGCTTTGCAAACCCATACCCATTTTCTATTTGCTGTTTATACGGTGTGCCGCCTCGAATTAAGCCAAGCCTGCATGGCATCTCGCTGCAGGGCTGGTGGCACAATGGGCAGAGTAAGGGCCAGTGGTGTCAGACTCAGGGTGAGAAGCAAGACACGCATACACACATCTTGAAGAATATGTTTACGTTGCCAGAACCTGAGCCGAGTATTGCACGTTCATGTCCAGTCCTCGAGTTAATCAGCTTGGATGCAGCTGCCAGCGAGACCGCTGACCCCTAAAGAGGCTGCAATAGATGGATTCATTCTAATCAGAATAGCACTCTCATTCTGTGAGAGGAAGCCGGAATTCGCAAACACAACAGGAGACTTTCTTTTTTTAAACATTGCCTCTGGTTGTTGCTCATTAACAGTGTTTTACATGAAAAGAATTGTTTATGTTCTTGGTCAGAAAGAAAAAAAAGTTTGCACTGCATGTGGTGCCTAATTAGCTTGCTGAATCATATGATAGAGCGAACCCGCAACTTTTGGTCCTGTGGCTGTACTGTGTTATCATACATATGACGTTTCCCCTGAAGATTTTAGGTGTTACTAGATTATGATTGGCCATCCCATGGGAAAAACACTTCATATTCCGAGGGTGTACATGTAGAGCAGAGTCATACTCTTAGTATACATGAAAGTGATTTACACTTTGAATGGATGCTCTAGTCAGATAGGATCAGACACACACTCTTCAGGGCTTCTAAGCCAAATCCAATGTATTGAAAGAAAAGGGCCCTCGTAAGCAATACGATCTACTACTGTCTTCGTTTCAGATGAGTATCCATCTCTCCTCCTTCAATAGCCCCACAGCTAATTTGTTTCTGCAAGCACTTAGGTCCCTTTCTCTTTTTGCCTGTCATTCTTTCTTCCCATCATTCCTTTAAACCCCTCTAGAGCTCCTCAAGGGGACATAAACCCCTTGAGATGATTTGTCTGTCACAAATGCAAACTGTGCCCTCTCGGTGGCTTTTCTTGGCCCAAAAAAATGAAGTACATCCATCCCATCTGGCTGTCAGAGGCAAAATGTAGCCAAGAATAGAAGCTCGCCATCCTTCCACATTTCACGGCTGAACTGACAAAGTCATGTGCGACTTATATCTTTGACCCTTCCGTGACATAGTCTACAACAGATTTGTCCTTAAGAAGCTTTTTTTTGTACGCTATGTGTCATTTGTTGTTGAACATCAGCATTAAGGAGAAACTAAACACTCATTGTAAAAAAATGTCAATATCTTATTCACCTATCTGATACTGTTTGGTTAGATACATGAATTATCGATTTATTTACTCATGTAAGAATACTATGTCTCAACCCTTTCTTGCTTGGTTAATTGACAATGAAATCCTTACAGTTATTCAGTAACCATAAAAAAACTCATCAGTATTTTTGGGGTTATCTGCTGGCTCAGGATTTACCTTATAATATCGTATTGCGTAAACAAAATGTCTTCTTTCTAGCGACTGGTAGCTAAGTGGTCCCTTAGCTATTCGACTAAGCATCGGCACTAGGTCAGTACGAGCAGACCAGTGTATCTCTTGAAACTCCTTTACGTTGGCAATTAAAATGATTCTGCACACTTAATGCTGACAGCCTGGCACAGTTTCAACTCCTATCGATCTGTTTTTAAACAAACAGGGTTAACTTAAATGTGTAGTGGCAGTGCAAAGCTTCTATTGGTGCTAGTAGATCCAATGTTAATTACGTGTATTTAGAAGCAGTTGAAGTCATGACTTTCATTTCTATCGCAGAGTTGTCACGTGGACCCTTGTCCAATTAAGCGCCGTTTCTGTGGGAACTATAGGCTCTAATCGTTTCCTCAACCCCCTGATCTGGAATCTATTTGTGGACAGCAGGAGGAGAGAGAGAGGAATCAGAAAACATCTTTAACAACTCGTCTCATCTAATGAGATTAACAGAGCCGCTTACACAGTCATGACATAGAGATATACACAGATAACCCTGTAATATCTCATTATTCTTCCCATTTCCGCATTGGCGGCTATTTGAGGCGGCGTGCATGTTATGTTGTCCCATATCAGAACCTACATCTAAACACAAGAACCGGCATGGAACGAGCGTGGTGAATGCTGTCTCGAATGCCAGAACACAATAAAGGACATGGAGATAGCAGCATTTGCTTCTCACAGGCTGCAGCTTTAGTGACACTTGCATGAGTGCAAATGGAAAAATTCAGCGTGCAGTTCTTCAGCTGAGTGCGTAGGTTGTGGCAGTACGTTATGACTGTATACGCTGCGACAAGATGCAGCTGAATGACTATGGAAAAGACTGGTTTGGTAGCTTTGTTTCTGGACTACATAAAATGAAGTGTCACTCTACCTAGTTTTTAAAAGAAGAGAGTTTATTGTAAAAAAAGTGTGTATACCAGTCCTATCAAAACACAAAATTTCCAATGAGATTTTATTCCAGAACGTCTGACTGAGACCTTAGTTACACTAGGTAAAGTGATTTTAAATTTGTATTCTACAGAGGTTATTTTATGATATAAAACATAGTTACCAGACCTCCCACCCCTCAACCTGCGCAACTTTAGATAGAATCATTTGTCTCCAAAGGTTCCATTAGTACACCTCTGAATAACATTGTAGCCTCATTACCATTTTAGATAGCAAGGAAAAAAAAGATAGTTATCCGTAGAAAAAGAATGACTTTATTAAAGCAATGTTAATCAGATTTTAATCCAGAACGTCTGACAGAGACCATTGTTATACAAGGTACAGCAATGTAATGAGTTTGCATTTTAAAAGAGGTAATTTTATCACACCTGCAGCACCTCCCACGCAATTAGATATACTATAATTTGTCTCTCAAATTGTCATTAGTAAATTTCTACATAACTTTGTAACCTCATTACCATTCAAGAAAACAAGAAAAAGATTATACTAAAAAGAACGATGTGTTTAACACAATGTTGATCATCAACAGAAAATATTTAAAGTGCATTAACTAGCCTGATTTTTTAAAAAGTATTTATATAAACTAAGTCAAATACTACATGCGCATTGTCATATTTCCTTCTTCTGTCTCTCTTTGTGTAACTTTCCTTTTGCCATACTTTTTATCTATTTGTAAAAAGCAAAAGGTTGTGTCTTGAGCATTTCTTTACTCTCTTCATATTGTTTGCTTTGTCTAAAATATCCTTACATCATAGTGACAAGGAGAGAGCCACTGTTACCTACTGTAGCGGAAGTGATATTACACTTAAATCTAGTTCTGCTAATAAAAAAAGTATATTCCCAAGGGTCAATGGCGACCCACTATTGGAGAACCACTGCACTTGTGTCATAGGTAATAATACTTTCAAAAACAACGATAAAATGCTCCTTTCCAAAATGTAGTACAACCTTTATTGCACACCATCCCATTCCACCCATGCATCGGGGAAATTCAGTGAGGCAGATGGAGTTTTTAAAAGAGAACCCACAAAGGAACATAAAGAATGAAAAGTCCAACACAAGGCCAGAAGTTCAAAACTTCTTTAACTTTTTTTCCCCCATATGTAAATGTAACAATGTTTTTCAAATCAGAACAAGTGTCCTTTGCATATTATACCTGACCTTTAAGTTTCCACTGTACTTAAAACAACTGCTCCAACCTTTAAGTCCTATACTCTGATAAGTGGTTTAATTAGCATTTTCTCTTCAGCTGGATCAAATGGTATTTTTAAAACCAAGTTCCACTGCCAGTGTCCAAACTGTAGGTTGTGCACCCTTTATGGTCCACCATTCATGTTTTTCTGGTTAGTACACACATATCTGCAGTACACATACTGAAGCTTATGACTAGTAATGCAAGGGAGTGTAATAGGGATAAGGTGGGGTTGTTGGTTCGATCCCAGGTTGCATGTTCTCCCTAGGCTTGTATGGATTTTCTCCGGGTACTCTGGTTTCCTCCCATATGCCAAATACATGAAGGGGAGGCTTGTTGAACACTCTAAATTGGGAATTGTAATTTGAATAATTGAAGTTATGCTTTGTCTGCTAGCCTATTGATGAGTCAAAGGAAAATATAGAACCTGATATGCATACCAACGGATGATATTAGCCTCTGTACACAAGAATTGTGTTGTATTGACTAGTGAATGTTGCATGTCTCGTCATAATTTGAAGACTCTACAACATCCACCGGTCTCAGATGCATATCGATCTGCAGTACAGCCTGTCAATTAGGTCATATTTATCCATTCGCGTCTCAAACTTTCTTGCTGCTTTCCATTTCCTTTCTTCTCACTTCTCACTCACATTTTTTTTGTTCACTGTGCTTTGTATCAGTCTTCTTTGCTCCACTTTTCAGTTTCCCTCTTCTTTCTTCCCTCCATCCACACTTATGGATCAAACTCTTTATCTGGCCAAAGCTGCTGCCTGCAGGCAAGCAGGCAAGCTCTTCACAGGCTCTAACTGAAGACCAAACAACGTTATATAAGGTTGGCACGAAGCATGGTTAACGCTGATAAATGAAAACATCGCCCATTCAAACATGGCCTCTTTTATGGTGCGGAAAAAGAATGAGAAGGTCACTCATTATGTTTTGAACTCTACGACTTTTAACTAATAAAAGGTTATGCAAACTGAAAGAAAGTAGTTTTAAATCGTTTGGGTTAGATATACAGAATTAAATCATATGTTACCTATTTACTGGTTAACTAGGAATTCTGGCTGAGTCTTTTACATCCTTGCGACAGGTTGAAATTTGCTTTTATTTTGAAATGCCCCCAAACGCTCGTTTCAAGGGTAGCAGACGAGCACATTGCTTATTACTCTGGTCACCAACAAGCCACAAGGGACCACTTGGGTAGCCCTCAGGCGTGTTCCAAAAATAGCTTACCATTGATGGTACTTTGTGATTTCCTGCAAGAAAGGAAGAGAAATAACACTATAATGTTGTAGTTGAACTTTACCTTAAGTATAAGTAGTGATTAGGTAGTAGATCATTACATTATTACCCATAGGGTATACAATAATAGCTATTTTTCTTGTTTCTTCATCATTGATAGACACTAGAAATGTATTTCCTTGTCATTGTGGTAGGTTTGAAAACTACATCTGCAGCCTGAGCTGACAAAAGTGCACTGTGATTAATAAACCTAACATGACATTGACTTAAAAGAGAAAAAAAAAATGAATAATTGAAATTTCTATTGAAAGCGAGTGCTCTTTTTAATCATTATTTAATCACAATATGTCCTTCAAATCTTACCTTTGGAGCATAGCAGATATGTTTACAGATCTAAGTAATACTAGTGTTTATGGATTTTATTTAAAAACATCTCCACAGTTAAGAATAGACGACGCCATGACACTCCAGGCCTCAAGACGCCACATGAGTTAAAGGAAGATGGATAGTTATGGCTTAGAGTGAGATTTTTACAGCAAGTATATCTAAATGGTCGGCTTATACGTCCAGTTTGTGTATGTATGGCATTATATGTTGTCAAGTTAAGCATGCAACAGCCTTGTATGGCTTAATGCTGCTCGCTTATGCATGCAAACACACTCAAGCTCATCATATATGGAGTGCAACATCAAAATTTTCCTTGTTCTCATTCCCGTTTTGATGTTGACATGTTTGATGTTGGACAGAGAATTAATAGGCCTGACAGACAATGTACTTGTGCTGTATCAAGGCTTCAGGGCCAATGTATAATTAGCCGTAAGCTGATGCATGATTCGACCACAGGCCCTCATGCTTAAGTAGTTTTAGTCACATGGATGTAGCCGCAAGGACTGTAGCCACGGTGTTGACAGTTTTAACTCTTTAACTGCAAGTGACCACTGGTGTGAAATGGATAATTCAATCTCCTGAGGTGGGTTGGAATAAATAAATCATATGGCGTTATCATGTCGGCTGTAATAATTATGCCTCGTGGCATGTAATGGTGAAATGGCATGTTTAAGAATTTCACTGGACACATTTCAATTTTACTTAAGGGTGCACTCTATGGTCTGTAGAGATTTGCTTAGTGGATAAATATGGTGGAGGTATGAAGCCTTGGAGAATTCAGGCTTCATTGAGCTCAGGCTCGTGCCTAATAATTAGAGAGGAGGGACTCAGAACGGACCATTGGAACAGAGACAGCGAGTACTCGATTGAAAGCGACACGAAACAGAGCAAGCGAAAGATTAAAGATGAGGAAGCACAAGGAGAAGCTCAAGCAGGAGCTGGGAGGGATGAATCAGTGGGAAAAAGAACATTTGTATTTTTTTTCCTTTGAATGAAATTTGATAACAGCTTCACAGAATTAGCTCTTGGAGATTGTTTTTTTGTGGGGGGGGGGGGGGGGTGCAAACTAGGTCATCAAATGTTTCTTGTTTTCACTTTTTGGGAGTTACTCAACTAGATAGTGCTAGTATATGCTGTCCAATTACTAGGCAACATAAAATACATTAGTTTTAAAACTAGGCTTTTGTATTTTTGTCTGCTAGAGTAGCTTGTCATTAAGCATCTCTAGAAATAGAACAAATCAAAAATAACATTTCTTGCACTACTTATCAACCAGTATTTTCACCTGGCCGCAATCATCGTCTCGCCCTCCTGCACCGTGCCCCGCGGTGAACACTTTAAAAACCAAGTGCAGTGTGAAAAAAGGCTATAACCATGTTTTAAATTGTTTTTAAAAGTCGCCTACTATGTCCCAGGGCCAATCTGATAATGTTCACCACCGATGCTTCACTTTCATTTACCAACTGTTCCAGATTACAAAGTACACTCTTTTTACAGTGCTTTTTTCTGGCTTCATTGCTAACAGAACATCCTCATCCATTAACACACATAAATACATCAGCATTTATCCAGAGCGCTGCTGCATCACGTCCCCCTCTGACCTATTCTCGCCAGCATTTCATTTAAATTACACCAAATATGGTGTGAGCCTGTAGTTGTGAACTGTCCAAGGGCCATCAACATCTTTCCCTCTCCCCATATCGACTATAAATTACCCTCCGGAAGCCACTCCACCACCAATCCCTTTTCTGACCACATGCCCATTTAACGGGTGTCCATTGAGGGACTAGCACAGTCAAGGTCAGCTCACCGCAGCATTTAAACGACAGTGGCGCTACCCAACAGCATTTTAGCTGCAGCCCAATGAGTGATTACCTCACAGCTCCAGTCATAATTCAGCATGACCTCAATCTGCCAGCAACGCTATGCTTTGATGGATCAGCTCGTGGTTTAGGTGTTGGGTTCTAGCATGTCAAACAGGCCGATAACGATAGGGCGATCTGTTGCTTCTCCAAAGGAAAAACATTTTTGATAACAACCTACAATGATAGCCAGTGTTGAAGCAAAGTAAAGAGTTTCTTAACTACAATGTCACAAACGTTAACCCCGTCAAAATGATGCATGTGTGCCAATTCATCATCTTTATGTCTTATCAATCAAAGTCAGTACTGTCACACCTGCACACGTACACACTTACTTCATACAGTGGATAATTAGTGGATTTTCTCTGTGGGTGATCAGTGCTCGTGGCCCCCTCCCTTACTTTTATCCCTCTTTGACCTTCCCTAGTGGCTTCCTACCACAGTGGGGCTCATCACACATAGCTCTAATACATATTTATTGCTCCGGTGACAGCTCCTGTGCGCTGGATTTATATGATTCTTGGCAAACAATAGTGAAACCAAACTCACTCTTGCTCCTTTTCATCAAACAAAGCGAAAGATAAATCTCGGGATTGTCAGGCTAGTTCAGTCCTCCTCAGCAGTCAGCCATCTGCGCATTCCGACGCTAACGCTGCCAGAACCTGCAGGGCCTGTTGCATTCATAGCGTTCCCGTAAATTAAAGTAAATACTATACATGATTAATGTACACTGTATGGACGTCTTAGAGGACAGCACCAATGGGGCTCATGGTCACCAATACTACTTGCAGAGAAAGGTTCTTACAAACAAACGTACCCGTAAAGAAGGATATTTATGTATTGTTACTTTGCCAGGAGGGATGCATAGTAGTGGTGCTTTGACTTATGAGTTTAATTTGGTCCCACTAACAATTAAACTCAGCCGGAGTAGATTATTTTGAATCTAATTGTCTGGTTGTGAGTTGACGCTCTCCCACGTATTCTTGACAATGTAATGCTTTTGAGTTTGATAGGTTTTTTATTGTTGTTTTTAATTAATGGCTGAAAGAAAGTGACTGTGGTTCTCCTTGGCCATATCTGAGGGCATCAATGCAGGTTAATTGTAGGGTGAAGAATCACCAATTTGACAACAATGCAATATCACCCTTTAAACAAATATATTGACCAAAAAAAGACCCATAATTGAAAAACTGTCTAATTTGTATGTACTATATAAAGTGGCCAGTAATTATGTATATTTTCAGGGCGAAATAAACTACGTGTCATCAACATTCATTTGCGGTGGTGCCTGGTTCTCACTCTCCTTTAGTAAACAAACTAGCTCCTGTTAGAAGGTGGTATTCACATGCATACAAACAGACGGTGTGCAGAATAATTTTCTATGATATTGCATGGCATAGCATCAATCTAAGTAATTACTGGGCCACTACTGCGGTTATAGATAAGAAAAAGAATTATTAAATTGCTACAAAGTGAAAAATAACCTCCAAAGTGTTATTTTATGATTAATTTATAAGTTGTAAAAACATACCTGTGAGGGTGGAAAAAAAACATGAATACGGTCTTATTCCAATAATTTCTGAGGGGAAATTATACAGTGAAATATGACAGGCCTATTGTTAAGTCAAGATACATTGGGATAATGTGAATTATTGACCATATAAAGTTTCAAGGGGAGCCAAGGTGTCTAGCCAAACTGTGATTGATTAATCAACAGATTACTTAGAGTTGTGCAGCAATACTTGTAATCAAACGTCTTGTTGATCATGGATTTTCCCTGCAGGCAAATATGTTCTCATTGAACACATGATCAAAACCTTTTAGAAGTGGCGACGGCACCGAAGGGCAAGCTCTATGCGCCATTCCTTTGACTGCACAGTATTAGCTAAGTTGAGTTGTGATGAGAGGACACAAGTAGTAAAGACTAGGCGGGGGGAAACAAGAACAGGAGGATAGTTACAAAGATGGTCAGACAAGCTTTTGCAGCTGCCACACATCCCACCGCCCACACCAGCAAATTGCATCTTATAACTGTCAGTCTAAATCTTTCAAGTGGGTAAAATCCTCGACATCTGATCTGTTCACAACATAGGCCACCACCCTGCGGAGAAGCACAGCTGATAGGACAGCTTCAAGGGCAGTGCCGCAAGTGGTGGCTATTGCATCTAATGCAATTCATTTAGTCGATTCTTTAAACTCACACTCCATGCAAAAAAACTCCATACTTATGTTGAAATGTTTTGTGTTTGTCACACATATTTTGACACATTATTTGGCATTCCTGGCATATGTTGGAAAATCTATTTTGTAGTGTGCATTGAGCTGCTGTTGTGCATACACTTAAATGATTCACACTCAAAATGCTTCAAAAGTCAATTGTTCTGTCTTAACACTTCTTGTCAGTATTGTCAAGGATGAAATGGAGTCTTTTTATTTATGTTTTTCTCTATTACAGAAGCAGGAAAATGTAATAAATAATTTCTGGGTTGTTACTCAAATTGTTAAGAAAGAGTCTTTTCGCTGAGATTATGTTAGATACTAAACACTGTGTAATAATTTACACATTTGGCTTTTAAAATGACTTCAATGCTCATATGAGATAATACTGGTATGGAACTTGATCATATTTTTGGGGTATGCAATTGCATTTCTTATTGCTTTGCTCAGCATTCTTTGAATATCAGGATCCAAACTCACTAGTCATGCAACTTTCAAAAACATTGAACAGTTCACCCATGCAGACAACTAAGTCTACTTACGAATGTGAACAAATGTAAATAGGATTGTAAATAAACACTTAATCTTTGCCAAGAAGAAATAAGCCTCCCGCTGCCACTGATTAAGGCTACCAAAGTGATATATCTGGCACTTAAGTCTTCTGTTTACCTCATAAACACAGAGACTTCAACAGCCACCCACCCACACACTGATGCTGAAATATTACTTTCAAACTCTGCATGCCAGCATGTGTTTCCACAAAACATTTTGTGACGTTTTGTTACTGCCAATAATAATTATCTGTCTTATGATTCCGCCATCATTGCAATACCATCACTGTGACCATATCAATGGTTTTTGGGCTCTGATTTCAAAATCAGTAAAACAGTTTAGGTCCTGTAATGCTGATACGCAATTCTGTCGTCCCACAAACAGAGAGGATGTCACCTTTAATCTTTTCTATGGAATGGGACCATTTTTGACGGGATACGATTCAATTATTGTGAGCAAATTATGTTTCCTATTTGGGATGAATGCCTAGTAGTGGAAAGTCGTCTTGGATTTCCTTCATTCTGCACAGCAACTAAGCGATAATTTGATTTGGGAGCGAACCCACGAGACTCTAGACGTGTTTGCATTGCCTTCCACTACGCACACACAACACCAAGCTTCTATATTGACTAACTCCATTGGAGGTCTGTATGATATTGTGTTTATTGCTGTAGATCACAAGCATGGGACCTTAGTGCTACCAGGTTGTATTTTCTTGGCAAGTAAATGTGAACAGCTTCATTCCCTTTGCACTAAAGGAGTAGGAGTTTTCTTTTATTTATAGCATTCCACCTACAAACCCTTGTAGAAGCCAGTGATTTTTGCTGGTAAAACGTTTATGCAGATATATAGTTGTATCTATGAAAGCTAAATGTCACTAAAAGCAATAAAGAGAGACACCTTTAGGCACTAGGATGAAATTTCCGGGTCGCGAGTAGACAATTTATAGGTGTCTGTAAATCTACCTTCCAGGTAAATATTCACATTTACACTCATTTTCACAATATTAGTGATAAATACATTGATGTAGAATCAGATTTATGCATTATCACCCCACCAGGTAAGATACTTCCAGAAAAGAACAGTCTAGAGACTATTTTTTTAAATTGTACGCTTACCTGGTTTCGAAATTTGAAGCCATTTTATTGCGTTCTGTTAAAATAACTATCCCATTTTAAAAGGGAGATTTAAAATGTACTTACAATTTAGAGCCAAGTACTATTTGGATAACATTGACACTTTCTTGCCAGCAGTCTAGGATCAACCACATCAAGTCAAATGCTTCTTCTAACACCAGTTTACTTATGATCATAAACAAACAGAAAAACATAAATATATCAGTAAAAATGTACTAATCTCTGCTCAAGTCACTTTGAAACCAATGCATTTTATTGTGTTCTTTTGGGGTTTTTTGCATTGCTGTCATTCAGTCATAACAAACACCTACCGTTACATATTTTTAGCATCTTCTTCTTAAAAGCACCCGGATTATGACTTTGGCAGATAGATGGAAAGGGAAATGACAAAGCACTAGTGCTCTCGTCTGTCTGCGAACAGACTGTAAGACCAGGCCATCTGCACATTCATTACTACTGACATGATTCTATTATTGTAGCAATCTATTATTGTGGTATGGCGGAGCAAGTACTTGTTGTCAGGTTGGGCTTTGTTATTCATATCAGCTGTGCAGCTGACAGTCAAGTCTCGAACATGACAGCAGCCAAATGAACATCCATTGTGTTGTATTGTGTTGTGTTGCACCCAACTGAATTATCAACGAGGCACACCAAGTATGATCTGTTTCTTGTGTTTTTCTGCAGGTCTCTTTCACCGAGCCATCATTCAGAGCGGATCAGCCCTGTCCAGCTGGGCAGTAAATTACCAGCCGGTCAAGTATACACGTCTGCTGGCAGAGAAGGTGGGCTGTAACGTCCTGGATACATCAGACATGGTGGATTGCCTGAGGAAGAAGAGCTCCAGGGAGCTTGTGGAGCAGGACATACAACCCGCAAGGTATCACGTGGCTTTTGGACCTGTGATCGATGGCGACGTCATACCAGATGACCCAGAGATCCTGATGGAGCAGGGTGAGTTCCTCAATTATGATATAATGCTGGGAGTCAACCAAGGCGAGGGACTGCGTTTTGTGGAGAATGTGGTGGACTCCGAGGACGGCGTCTCTGGAAATGACTTTGACTTCTCTGTGTCGGACTTTGTGGACAGTCTATATGGATACCCTGAGGGCAAAGACACTCTGAGGGAGACCATTAAGTTCATGTACACAGACTGGGCGGACAAGGAAAATCCGGAAACCAGGCGTAAGACCCTGGTGGCTCTGTTCACCGACCACCAGTGGGTGGAGCCGTCGGTGGTAACTGCAGATCTTCACGCTCGCTACGGCTCACCCACCTACTTTTATGCTTTTTACCACCACTGCCAGAGTCTCATGAAGCCTGCCTGGTCAGATGCCGCGCACGGGGATGAGGTTCCCTATGTTTTTGGGATTCCAATGATCGGTCCAACTGACCTTTTCCCGTGCAACTTCTCAAAGAACGATGTCATGCTAAGTGCTGTGGTGATGACCTACTGGACCAACTTTGCCAAAACAGGGTGAGTAAATGATTGTCTTTAATGTTATTGCGATATAATGGTTTGATGCCGCTTCCTATGTAGAGTCACCCATGACGACACTGTACCCAAAATCTACTTTAATATTTTAAGGCACTTGGAAAGGAAATCTCAAGAAAATACATATGGCTGTGTTGCGATATTCATTTATTTTAGTACTTAGATTTTAATGCTGTATGGTAGGTAGCCCATTCCAATAGTAGAATTAGTACAAATAGAACTTTTAGGACCCTAATTCATGTCATTATCTTTACAGTGTTTTTGAAATTCGATTAGAAAAAAATAGGCTGGGGAAAAAGAAAAAAAAAACACTCGCACGCCCAATCATACTACCACCAAGTGGGAATTGACCCCACGCCTGCCCGCACTGGCAAGTGAACCCCAACACTATCAGGTGGGATATATACAATACGATCCGAGGATATTCATTGAGTTAATTTTAAATCAGAATAACTAGTGCTTTCAAAACTCGGTGCAGTATATTATCAGTGCAAAGCAGGAGAGAAAATCCAATCAGAGTCTCATTAAAAGGATTTTTGTGCCCCCTGAAATAGGAGGTAGCAGAAAAGAAGTGCCAAAAAGGCTAAGTTTGGAAGTGCTGAGGGGAAAAAACACTTTAAAAGATGGATTTTGCTAGGAATCTTATTGGGGGAAAAATGACATTGAATGCAAGAAAGATTGAATGTCTGTCTCATGAGTGTGTACTGTGCAATCTGACCTCAACTCACAGTTTGGAATGAGTACAGGGCCTGTGTTTACGTACAAATCTGTGTCCTTTTGGTAGTTTTGTGGCAAAAGGGGGAGCTATAAAAGCTCTATTGTAATCAAGCCTTGGAAGACCCCAAGACTTATCATAGAGACAACTGTTACCCTCACTAGTATTGATTTTTATTCAGCTTGGGCCCAGACTATCACTGGTGCCCAGGGTGACTCTTCCTTCCTCATTTCTCCATCTCACCTCTGGCTATCCAAAAGAACAAGGCAATTTTTCCACAAATAGTCATCATTTTCAACAACACAAATTTACCTTGACATTGCATGTATACCAGATTATTATCGATCTGTTCTTGTGGGGCATGCACTGTCAGGGTGAAAAAAACAGTGTCGACATCATGCACAGCTCAATCAGGTTGACTTTGACATCCAAAGGTCTGGCTCATAGGCCAGAGTGGCCACCAGCACAACTCGATGCACAAGCTGCTAATGACAGACAAGTACAGATGGACTGATATCCGCTTTGTGGCTCCTCGAGCGAGCCACTAAGGTCACACCAAACAGCTGTTTCCCCTGCCTGGCAGCTATCTTTTCTAGGCATACTCTGAGAATCTCTTTTATAGACAGACACAATGAGTGTATTGCATGGCTTGTGGATCAATTTTTTTGGTGTTCTTCATTAATAGTCGCTCCACATTAGGTTAGTGTAGACTAGTCACAGTCAATCCATGGGGGGATAATGTGAAGTAGTAGTATCTTAGAGTATTTTTCTTCTTTTCTGAACACTGGGAAATCCTTTTGGTCAACGTCAAGGTTCTGGATGAGATTTAAACGTGATGTTAAACTGACATACGTATACAAAAAACAAATCAGACATAGTAGACTTTTCACTGCGGGATCAGAGAGCTTATTCAACACTTATCGTGTTCTGGAGAAGCATTCGTGGCAGCAAATTGGGAACATTTTAAATGTTATTTATTTTATAAATATAGTGACCGTTTTACAGAGTGAAAAGAAGCCAATGATGTCTAAGCTAAACTTCTTCTGACCCGAGCTACGTTTGATTTTATCCCAAGACTTCTCTGTTGGCATAGCATCCTTCAAATAGTTCATTGTCCTTATTTAATTGACACTTGGGGATAAAGCTCTCACCCCATCACCGCCCAAGCCTGGTCTGGCTCTGGAGGACATCCTTTTAATTAGGACCCTCTTGAATTCCCTTTGACTTCTCAGATCACAACAGCAATGCTCCTCCCCCTTTCTTCAAATACTCACCATGAGCTAACCCAGATCGGGTTTGTCCTCGACTTTAAATTGCCTGTCAAAACATGTGTGAAGTCATGTTGATCCACTTTTTGCTGCACCTCTATCGTGCATATGACAACGTGTTTCCCCTTTAAAAGCCTTCCCGTCTCAGGTTTTAATGCGTTATCCTTAAAGGGCAAATTCAATCCATTTCCACATGTCTTCTAATCATAAAATGCAAAGAAAATACTCATTATCACTCTTTTGTATGAGTGTATAATTGCTTCTGTGACTATTAGTGTATTATTTCGCTCTTTGTCGATAGCAGCAATGTTGATGTTGATTTATAAATAGTAGTTGAACATTTGAATAATGCCTGAGTGCAGCTGGAGAAATGAAGACAAGCAAAATGTGGGGATAAACAGATAGATGAATGATTCAGTAGATGGAAGACTATTTACTTGATCTTATGGATGAATGAAGGAAGAAATAGAATATATAGATAGATGGATGGAGGAGGAACTGACCGATGAAAAGATGGATAGAAATGGTTGCACACAACGATAAACAGACAGACGGGGCCGAGATACATTGGTTATGACAGTCTGTTGAAAAGGAGGCAAAATGAATAAACTAGCTGAAGAATAAAGATATCATCCATCACAGCACAGATAACCATACCCCAGTTATCATGAAAAGTCTCCTCCACCATTATTTAAACTGTGCTTCCAAAAACTTTTTTGTGTCCATACACTGCAACTTTCACAGTATGTGAAACAACAAATAAAAGCACAGCGTGTGCACCGACTTCCAAAAGCGCTGGTGGAGCACTTCAGAAAAAGACAAAATGATGAAAAGGCAGCAAAGATCAGTCACTACATATCATTAGTGCTATAAATATGTCAGTCCAAGTTTCCACTTGGTGTGTTTCTTTTTTTTCTTCTTTTTTATTGCTGTCTTGTGCTCATTTCCCTCTTCTGTATATGAGTACTACCTCATGCTGTGTAAGGTCTTGCTAGGTATGGTTAAAGAGCACAGCCTTGTGTTTGCTTGATTCTTTATTTATTCTTTTCCTTTTTTCGCCATCCCAGCTCCTCTATCTCACTCTCTTATTACTCTGTACGAAAAAGACAAGTCGCAGGGGTGAAAATCTACGGTATTGATTGTTTTGTCCTTAGCAACGATGTCTGCCAGCCCAACTGCAAATCTGTCTTGTGTGCACTTCAACACCCAATGGCAAAGACATCTTGAATGATAGTGACACCGATGTGCAAGGCTGCTGTTTTCAAACCAAAGAGAATTGGGTTACTCATCCTCCTAGTTTTCTTGTTTTGGGATTCTCAAGCTATGACCCGTGGCCCAAAGTCAGCAATTGTCATTGTAGTTTACGCTGCTTCCCAGCTAAATTTGTGCCATTACTATTCCAGTGTAGACAATTTTTTGTTTGACCTTTTGCTGACCGGATGCTGAAGCAGTGTTTTGGCTCGACAGTCACATGAATGATAAAACATATTAGATTGGCTGCTAATTGACCTCTTGGGCACAAGGCCACCTGTCGACCTTCCATTGACTTTCTAAGGGATAACAGTGTGCGATGAGGGGGAAAAAAGGCATTTTGAACATTACAGCTTGCCCCAATGTCCTCAACACTTAATCAATCACAAGTTCCACACAATTAAAATCATTTAAAAAATCAATTCACTGACTAATCAACTACTTTGCCCTTCCCTAACTAGAACCTAATCTGCAGGATTTGCAAAAGCAGGACTGAAAATGGCTGTTTTTTTAGACAATTTTAGTATTGTAGATTGATTGGCAATCATTCATTTTCTGTACAGCTTTTTCTCACAAGAGTGGTGGGGGTGCTGGAGCTTATCCCAGCCAAAAGCAGGCAGTAGGCAATGATACCATGAGCTGGTTACCAGCCAATCACAGGGAACACTGAGTTATTCATATCAAGACAATTTAGTGTGAAACTAGCATGTTTTGGGGATGTGGGAGGAAACCAGAATACCAAGAGAAAACCCACACAGGTAAGGGGAAAACATACAAACTCCAAACTGAAAAGATGGTATTCACTGGAGATTGAACCTTCAGTTTCAGAACTGTGAGGCCACATGTTAACCACTTGTAGACCACATTGCCTGATTAGTGATATTGTGGTGCAGATTTGGATCTGCATCTTGTGAGGCAAAAACTAGGGTGTGGATACCATTGATCGGTATTCATGTTATGGGCTGAATGTAATGAGGTGGCGGACGTAAATCTGCACACCAAGGACTATAATCATATGTCTTTTAGTGATAGACTTCACATTTAAGAATGTGAAAGTGGCTGTTGATGAGGTGGTGTCACTATTGAAAAAGGAATACTGATAAGTTTTTTAATGAGTTGTTGTGTTTTTCTGGAAGAAAAACAAATTGATAAGATATAGTTTGGAATTTGCGTCCTTCCTCCAAGTCCTCAGCACACTCCAAAGTCACAGCGTTTCGCTTCGCATCACTTAGCCCATTGAACTGAAGGCCGCCATTAAATATAAAGCATGCATCACTCAGCCCTTCGCCATAGCGTTCATCCACACGAAGGGCAAAAGAGCACGGCCTGATAATTTGTACGCTGTTCTACCAGGGCTGCTGACAAGCACTAGATAAAAATGTGTTTAAGAAAAATTAACTTAGAATGCAGGCCAAGGTGTTTGTGGTGAAAATTAAAATGAAATGCTTACTTTGTGTTACCTGGTAAGTCGATAAACAGCTGCAGGGTATGCATTTGTTACACAACAGTAACAACAATAACCTCAACCTTCAAAAGGCTTTAACTTTGCATATTTTAGCAGCTTAGCAAAATGAGCATCAGTGCTTCAGATTTAATGCGCCTCCCTTCATGTTATATGGTGAGGCTATAACTCAGCTTGGGAATTCATGGGATGTAGAATGTAGTAAAAGTAGATTTTTGTCTTCTGCCTTGGGGCGCCTAAACGTGTCATTTCAGATTTGGTGATGGCTAGGTCTATGATCATTCAAGCGCTTCAAATTACAACAGGATGAAAAGGGGAAGGAGGTACATGGGAATTGGGGGGAAGAAATGGGAAATGAAATTCATTCTATCCCCCTTATCTACCTTTTACATCATGCGCTTGAAGACAGGATTTGGAATAGATAATAAGTCTCGAGTAGTTGGTACTAACGTATACATAAAAGATAGGTATAGGGGAGTTACTTATCCACTTGGAAAAAGCTTTTAAAAATGTCATAGACGCCTGCAGTCATTGACACATCTTTAACGTAGTCGCAACTATTGCATGTTTTGTATTGAAGTCGAATGCATGTACGTCTCTCGGGTCAAGTCGGTGTATTTGCGTCTTTTATACACAGTCACTCCAGGATAGACAGTACATGAGCCCAAAAGATTGAATAAAATGTCGGCACAAACTTGCACAATCAGCAATACAAACACACAGAAGTACATCAACATGCCTCACTGGCCAAAGCCAGCATGGGTTAGCAGGTCAGGAAAATGCAGGTGGTGAATTGTGGTAACCCGAGCATATGAAACACATCAGAAGGAAAAATGAAATGGCATTAAAACAGCTTCTTTTATGGGCGTAATAATCCTTCACTGCTTGGAGTTCAGCCACCGCTTCAATGTTCATTCAGTTGAGACGGGAGGTTTGACAGGACGTGTATTATACGATAACGCAGGTTAACAGGACCATAAACATCAATTATGCCAATACAGTTAAATATACTTGATTACTTTTTTTAATTGCAAATATGCCTGGCGGTGAGCTTGTCAAGCGTAGAGCTTAACACATGCACATGGTTGTGTAGTTTGTTATCAAACTGCCAAGAAAGCCCACCGGCTGTTGTCTGTATTAAGCGGCATTATTTAATACAGGCTTACGTCATCATAACATGTGCTATAAATGGCGCTATGCCTTTGATACTAAGTACATTGAATTTCTTCACATTGTAGCATAACATAATATTTGTTATGTTTGAAAGGAAAGACAACTTAAATGAACTTAATGTGAAAGAAAATACTGGACTATTTGGAAATATATAAAATGTAGTTGAGAAACATATTGAAATTTCTAATAATGAAGAAAATGATATATTTTTTTATTAATTAATGCTCAGTAATTCGCCCCTCCCAATCAAAATAAGCGTAACGACCTTTACCATAGTATAACATAGGTTTTCATTAAAAAAAGATGTCATCTTCCCTTTTAAGGGAATATTTAGCATTTTTATAAAATAATAATTTAAGCCTCACTCTGCCCCATATTTACAAAGATCTCAAATACCCTGCACTAAATTCTAAGTACACTCAGACAGATTGTGTGTGCTTTTGCCAGACGTGGTGTGCGTGTTCTACTTTTTATTTGCTCTGATGTTTTTTTTTTTTTTCCTGCGGAACATAGAAAGGCATCACTAAATTGGAACAAGGTTTGAAATGATGGTATTGGATGTGTTTTGTTGTTGACAAACATCTAGTTAAATTTGGTAAAGCCAACAACCGCATAAAAGACATTTTTTTGTTTGATTTCATAGTGTTTGTTTCATTTTTTTTTGAAGTGAACTACAGTAATCCCTCAAATATTGTGGTTAATGTAGATCAGACAATTATTGAAAAATTACAAAGTAGGGCCACCCCGATTATAACTTTTTTTTCTTCAGTTCTAAGTCGTAGTAGCATCTTTCACATTTTTATGAAATTTAAAACAATTAAAAACTATTGGAGCCAAGGGATTACTGTATGACAAAATTCAAGCCTGCAAAATTTCCCAAAATAGCAATGACATAAAAAAATGCAGACCTGGAAGAAGTCTTAGATGATTCAGAAAATCTCAAATTGATATACTGAACACACTATGTCACTATCATATTTCTATTATGCCATTTTCTAGAATGCTTACGCAAATAGAAAAATCTACATTCCCTATCATATTTCATTTTCTCGGTGCCTACCTTCTTCTGTATACGCTATGGTTACACAGTGTTGACATTTGCTATTCCTGAAACAGCCATCGCAATTCATTTCATGTTTAAATTATTACTGTACATTGGCTTTGCTAAATGAATCAATTTCATATGGTGCTACGGTGCTATGGCATGTTTTTGTGAGCAATTTTCTATTGCACATACAAACCTTTCATGCCCTTTAATGTATTTTTTAAAGACTACATTTGCATGAAATGTGCAAATTGTTGCATGGCTGATTCTGCTCAACTGCCATTGGAATATTTTGTAGGGTAGATTACTATTGTGCCAAGTTATTGTTTTATGGTTAGGTTGTGGTTAAATGCATCAAAAATCGTTAAAAAATGCTATGATTTATTTCTGTTGGACCTTCCTTAGTGTTAAGTACATAAGACCTTGTTTCATCTCATCTCATTTTCTGAAAAGCTTGATCCTCATTAGGGTTATGGGGGGTGTTGGAGCCTATCTTAGCTGACTCTGGGTCAGAGGCAGATAACCATTCATTCTCACACTCTTACCTAAGTGCAATTTATAGTGTCCAATCAGCCTACCATGCATGTTTTTGGAATGTGGTAGGAAACCAGAGTACCATGAGGAAACCCACACAGGCCAGGGGAGAACATGCAAACTCCACACAGGTCCACCAACTTGGACTTGAACCCAGAAACCCCAGAGCTGTGAGCCTGACGCGTTAACCACTCGCTCGACCGGGCTGCCCGTACATAAGACCAATCTGACTCATTAATAATCATTTTTTGCCACTCCAAATCAAGGTCAAGTGTTGACTTCACTGATGAGCAGTTCTTTTTCTGGCGCTTGTTCAGTGTAAAAAAAATTGTCAAAGGTACACTGAAAAAAAGTCAAACTTGAAATTTAAAGTCAACCTTTTTCAGTTATATTTGCAAGAAAAACCTGCAGATGCAAATACGTTATCAATGAAAACTTCCCATTCAGTCCATGAACCACTTGGTGCTTGTTCATCAGAGAAATAATTATTAACATTTTCTATCTCTCCCTCTACTTCAAATGAGAAAAATTGTTGTAATAATAATATGTCCTGGGACCAACCACAAACCAAAATCTATCTTTACCTTTACCTATCTTTTATGTTCTTGAAAAGCATTCATTTTCAACTGAAGCACCTTTTTTCTAAACTACATCTAGCACTCTATCTAACCCTCCTGTCCGTGCACACAGATTGGATTGCTAGATTTAGCCCAGTGCCTTTTAGATCTTTTTTTTTTTGTTATCACAATTCGCCAAATTGACCTAGCTTTGAAGAGAGCTTTCATAGCGTATATGGATGGACCTGCCTGGAATTCCCATTAACAGAGATTGCTCTGACCCCCACATTGTTGTTATTCGTGCGCATGTACATGGGCAGAGGAGATTTACATAGGTTGTTTGTATTTGTGTGTGTGTATGGGTACCTGGTGTTCTGCAGACAAGCACGTCACCCACCATTGACATCCTGTTCCCTGGCATGTTGTGCACAGGGAGATCAATATGACCTTACCTCCACCAGCCGCTGCTTTAAAACTTAATTACTGATATTCAGCTACAAAGTCATCATAGTCTGCCTGTCAATATTCATTGGGGATCATTACAGGACTAATAAAAGTGGTTATTTACAGGCTGCTCTTCTGACACGGGCCCAGGTCCAGGGATTCAGCTTTAGCCATCTCAATTTGTTTTACCATTCCCTCTTTCTCTCTCTCTCTTTCTCTTTCTTTCTATCTCTATTTCATTCCCTCACCCTTCCTTCCTATTCACCTCTCCCAGAAGCACTGACCTGAAAAAAGAAAAATTGACAGCATAAAAACGAACACAGCACTGAATTCTTCTGACATGGTTTTTAATTCTCTCGTTTTCACGTTTCCAAACACAACAAACAGTAAGAGACATGCCCTGTGACCGACGCATCCCTAAATCCCAGAATAAATTTTGACTTGCCGTGCTCTGACGTGGCAGTCAAACTAGCAAAGAGATATTTTATGGCATTTGGAGAAATGTCACACAGCTTCTTGCATCTTCTCAACCTCTTGGATGCCGGCAATTGTTGTGTTTTCAAGGCTGTGATATTTTTCACCTGGTCTATTCTTTTCTATACAAGCACTATAGCAGTGAATGTGGAATTCACATCCTCTCACAACACTTTACAGAAAGAAGGACGTGTTTGATTATGGGAGATTGCTTGATGATAACCGGTTCAATACATCAGCAGCTTCACTGTAATTGAAAAGGACTTAACGCTGAGACGTCAAAATTGAAACAGTGAACTCATCTCATCTCATTTTCTTAACTGCTATAGTCTCATTAGGGTCGGGGGGTGCTGGAGCCTATTCCAGCTGACTCCAAGCCAGAGATGGGGGACACTGAATCAGTGGCCAGCCGATCACAGACTGTGAACTCTTTAGTGCAGATGTAGTACTGCATCCAACCCTAAAGATCCCCCTATGCAACCCAAAATCATTAACTTTGTCAACACATATACAAAATATAACAAGGAGTAACATACTTGTACAAGCCTGCAGGTCAGCAGTTCAGCAAAAAGGCATCAAGGCGTCAAGGGTAAGGGGTGAATTGCCAAATGAAAAGGGTTTAAATAAGGGCAGGAAGTGAATCTTGATTGGAGGAGGGATAATGGGAATCTAGTCACAGGTGTGTTGGCCTGGGCAGGGCTTTGTCACAGGGGCGGAGCCACCGCTGCAGGTACCTGTAAAGAAAAGAAAGTACACACCTCCTACATAGTGTGTGCCCAGGCTGCCCGCCGTAATATTTGCCAATGGATTTCATCCAATTACGTGATGAGCCTTGTGCTCTCATTTTTTCAGTCTCTTCTGAATTGACCTTTTTACACAGAGTTAAACTGGAACATGCCCTAATTCATGAAGGATGGTCATCCATTGTTAATGCCAGTTAGAGTTAGGATCACGGCTATAGGTCAAATGATTGTTTCAACCCTGGTTACTCTTGTTTTTCTTTTTTAAATGACATTGCCTCTTTTTCTTCTCTGCAGAGATCCCAACAAACCAGTTCCCCAGGACACAAAGTTCATCCACACCAAAGCCAACCGCTTTGAGGAGGTGGCATGGTCCAAGTACAATCCCCAAGACCAGTTATACCTTCACATCGGCCTGAAACCGCGAGTTCGCGACCACTACCGAGCCACTAAAGTGGCCTTCTGGAAACACTTGGTCCCCCACCTATACAATCTTCACGACATGTTCCACTACACTTCCACCACCACCAAAGTGCCCCCACTGGATACCACACAGAACACCCTATCCACCAAAAGGCCCAACGGTAAGACCACCTGGCCCTTCAACACCAAGCGACCCCCCATGTCGCCGGCCTACAACAGCGAAGACAAAGACAACTGGAGTGACGACAAAGAGTCCGGTCCTCTGGTGGTGGAAAACCCACGGGATTACTCTACCGAGCTCAGCGTCACCATTGCGGTGGGGGCCTCGCTGCTCTTCCTAAACGTCCTGGCATTCGCCGCCCTCTACTACCGCAAAGACAAACGAAGGCAGGAATCGAGTCACGGACAGCCTAGCCCACAGCCCCAAACCAACGCCAACGACATCGGGCACCACGCGCCGGAGGAGGAAATCATGTCACTGCAGATGAACCAGACGCACCACGAGTGCGAGGCGGGGAACAGCAACGACGGGGCGCTGCGTTTGGCCTCGCTACCCGATTACACGCTCACTCTGCGGCGCTCCCCGGACGACATTCCACTCATGACGCCTAATACCATTACCATGATTCCTAATTCCTTGGTGGGCATGCCAAACCTTCACCCATATAACACCTTCACGACAGGCTTCAACTCCACAGGCCTTCCTCACTCCCACTCGACCACACGTGTATAGCTTTAAGGAGGCCAAAAGAGTCAGCGAGACCCGTAAGGGGGAGGAGCAAAAGGATTGAGAGTGGAGGATTGTGTTTTATAAATACCACAGTTGGAAGTGGGCGGGCAGAATAAAAGGTGAAGAGATATATCGAGACTTTTACTATGACGAGGGTCGCTGAAAGCTCTCAAATGGATGTCAAGTTGTGCAGGGCTGCCAAATTCAAACTGCTACCCTTCTCCTCCATTTGGGGGCGGTGGGGTTGTATTTTGTGTTGTGTCATTTTTTTTCTAAAAAGAAAGAAGATCAGCAAGAGATCATTCATTTAAAAAAAGCCTTTTATGTGGACTGAAAGGACAGCCACATTTTTTTTTTTTTTGGTTCTTGAATTTAAACAAAAAGACAAAACAACAAAAAAATGAAACAAACAAAAGTGCATTTTAATTTCCCAATCCTCATTCCTCCTGTGGGAGATTCATAAAGAACAATGGCCTCTACATCAATTGCATCACCATTTTAATTGCTACTTTCTTTTTGATTTCAATGCCTTACAAAGCTTTTTTTTTTTACATATTTTTTGTCTTAAGAGACTAAACCAAGAGAAGTATAAGAGAAAGACTGACTCCAGGATGAGAAATCACAGAATTTGATGCAGATGTAGAGATTTTAAAAATCCCATTTTTGTTTTGGTTTTGTTTGCAACACAACATGAATCGTTTCATCTTAGTAGGGGGGGTTTAGTTAGCATAAAAAGTTTTGCCAAGGACGACTATGTCTTGGAGACAAATGCTTTGTTCTTGTGATTGTTTTTGTTAATTTTTTTGCCAAATTGACAGGTTTGAAATCAGTCAAGTGTGCTACGAAAGGTGAGTGAGTGAACAGGTGAGTATGAGTGAGCGTTTGTAACCACTTTTTTTCATTTTTACTAAGTTGTACAGCGTACTCTTTGGGGTTTAAAGATGGGTGGGGGTCAAGGCAGAATACTTTTTCCACGTTGTCGATTTTTTGGTTGCCCACCAGTCGTGTTTTTACTGCGTCCATTGGTGTCTGTCTTGGCGAAAAATAGCACTTTTGGGTTTTTATTTTTCCCGTTAGTTTTATTCAAAGTTCTATATGTCTAATTTTTGCTTAAAGATGATAAAATAAATATTATTTTACATGTAAGAGAAAAAGATAGCTTAAAGAAACAACTGAACTAACTGGTGTGTGGACTTTGTAAGATTTCTTCAATAGCAGCAAACAGTGGCCTGTTTGCACTGAGAGAACCTACATCAGTGCACACTTGTATTTCTTTCAATATATATATAAATATCGGCATACATATATATATGTATAGGGCTTTTTACGGAGATACAACTTCTAATTACATAGAAATAAACAAAAAAAAACATGAATAATTTCATATTATTCAACAATCCCCCACTTAAAAATACTCAATATGTCTTTGTTAGAGCTCTATATATATATATTTCTGTATGAAATATTTAATATTTATTTATGTATACCAGATGCATACATGCTGATTGTGCCATGTACCAAATTAAAATGGTTTAAAAAGAAAAAAAGTCATAGAAAGCTTCACACGTTTTCATTCCGATACTGTCTTTTTGAGGATTTCCTATTATTTCTACTTGATTGAGTTAAGGGAAAGAAAAAAAAAGATGAAATATTCTCACAGCGAGAGCAAGTCTCAGCCTCAGGATATCCTCAACCCCTCTTCCCTTCTTTTTCTCTCTCTCTTTCTCTCTTTTTCTCTTCATTTCTCTGCTAAAATCTTTGCAGAAATTGCCTAACAGCTTGGGGCCTCTGTGCATAATGCTACATTTTACTGTAATTCATGCAAAGTAGTGCCAAAGCAATGAGTCATTGTTTACCGATTGTATCGATGTACACATTGCGTCATTTATTTTATCATTATTCTTGGGGGGGCTATTGATTCTGTCATTAAAAGTGACAATTTGCAATTACCACGGCTGCTTGGTAGAAATTACCTCCCAAAACATCGTCTATAAGAACAATAACCTAATCTGACCGCTTGAAACTAGATCAGCTTTTTAATGGTACATCAACATTATTCTATTAAAACTTTGATTTAGCAATTAGAGGGCAGTAGAGTGAAAATCCCAATCTTCATCAAAAATCCTGCTTGAGATAGAAAAGAGAGAAGAGGGTTATTTGAGGGAAGATGCTAATGGCTTGAGTCATCTAGTTTATTCTTATCCTTGGTTTCTTTAGGTCATAAATGGTAGAGGAAGAAATATACAGATGAGTCTACCTGCTTAAAAAGATGATGATCATGCTTTTAATTGTTGCCCTGTTCATCAAATGCATCTGAATTTGGATTCAGATTGTGAATTGTGTAAATTTCAATGAATTTGGTGGGTAAAAATACTGTTGGAAACCAAACATGAATTAGTTTAGTTATTATTTCTCTTCTTTTTTTTTTCATTTTCTGAGGACATTTTACAGCGTTTTTAGGACGGGTTATAGTCATGTGTCAACCGTCACAAGGAACTTGAAATAAAACAGGATTGAATTGTTTGATTTCAGGTTTCCATTGGAGATGTTTAATAATGATTATAGTAATAAAAAAAAATGTTGTTTACTTTTTAAGAATTACATTTTGTCATTCAGAATATCTCCCTTGAAGGGCCTGGAAAGTATGGACAAAATAAAATTGTAAAAATAATAACGCTCTTTGCCTTCAGTCAATTTCTGAAGTACACCGTAATATTCAATTTCTGCTTGTTTGTAGTATTAACCTTCATGTATGTATGAAGTACTTTTGGAAAACCTACAAAACCTACTTTCCTCCAAACGCCATTGTGGTATTAAGTAAGGTCAATGCCTTCCAATCACGTCAACTGTGACAGACTGGTTACATAAAGACGTCATACTAGTTGCAAAGTAGTACTTTAAATTATTTCAAAGCTATGTTGCCTCACGTCTGATCTGTCTTCATCACTAGGAGGTCAGTTTCAACTCACGGAAATGTAGACGTCGGAACAGGGCTAAAATTGAGTGGTCCAGATGCGAGTGTGCTATGAAAAGGAAGCAAATGTCGTGGGATGGCAACTTGTTTTTACCACTTACTTCTCCCATATGCTGCAGAAGCAGAGCAGATGTCACGAGCAATTGGCTCGGTAGACCCAGTCACCTCTGTGGAGTCTTTTTTTGGGAGGATCCATGTACTTGTGAAGAGACATCATTACATCCAGTGGACCAATTGGGGAACAACTACAGAAAGACTGAGTTTGAGGTCAAATCTGTTTTGCCATCAGTAAGGTCTGAGAAATTAGACCAAAGTTGGTGCCACCTCAAATGTAATTCTTTGATTGAATTGCTTGTTTTTTTTCCTGCCAAAGAATCCAGAATATGATGCTTTCTGTATCAGAAAGACCAGAATAGAACAAATTAAACAGATTGTTGTTTTAGCACTATGGGTACAGATTACTAAACTGTGGGTATAGATTACTACTAACTAAACTATGAGTACAGATTACTAAATTTGGTACAGATTACAAAAGTGTTGATAGTTTATTAAACTGGGTAAAGATTACTAAACTGTGGGTACAGATTACTACTAAACTATGGCTACAGATTACTACTAAACTATGGCTACAGATTACTACTAAACTATGGGTACAGATTACTAAACTGTTGGTATGGATTACAAAAGTGTGGATAGTTTATTTAACTGTGGGTAAAGATTACTAAATTGTGGGAACAGATTACCAAACAGTGGGTACAGATTACTAAACTGTGAGTACAGATTACTACTAAAATAAGAGTACAGATTTTTCTAGACTGTTGTTATGGATTACAAAAGTGTTGAGGGTTTATTAAACTGTGGGTAAAGATTACTAAACTGGGAACAGATTACTACTAAACTATAGTTACAAATTATTAAACTGGGGGAACGGATCACTATACTATTCACAGTTTAGTACTCTGTGTGCACTGATTTCTAATCCGTGTCTACAGGTTAGGACTATCTTGGACTATCTTTGTAACACAGCCAACTATCCCATGGCCTAAAAACTGCTTGTCGCCTTTGTATAGATCAAGAAGATCAATGCTTTAGAGATAGCAGAGACGACTGAAAGAGAATAAATCGTATATGCTGTCCAAGTGGCAAATAATTAAGTGGAAAACAAGTACTTTTGATACCTCTGCAGTCTTATCTGTCCGGTATGGGCTACACGTAAAACCTAGACAAGATATGACACTTCATTTCTCCTGGCGCGTGTTCCACCTCCGATGGTAAGTTTCACGGAAAGGTTTAAGGCTATAGATTGTTGTTTCTACCACCAGTCGTATTTCAAAGTATTATCTTGTTGCTTGCTGGCTTTTGTTATGTGTGTTATTTGCAATGATGTATATACATGTACGTCAATGTCAATGACATCTATACGTGTGCCAAGGTCAAGGATGTCTGTCTATATCAATTTCTGGCACAAATTTCTCATAAATCTTTAGCTGTGGTTACATTTTCAAAGATTTATCGTGTGAATTTAGTCGTGATTTCGAGTAAATTGTGTTTTTTTTTAGTTGGGAAGTGGAATGAAACCCCTTGTCACTCTGCTGTGATGTAACTGAAGTCCAAGTGCATGGAAAGCCGCGTGACTCACATTCTTTCAGAGTGATCGACCCTGAAAGTGGTACGCAGGTTTCCTGTTGCATACAATGAAGTCTGTACAGCCTGAGTACAAAACAGAAACTGACGCAGTGTGGGCGGATTTGGCATTTCTGTGAGCATTCGTAATCATCCAAATAAGGTGACCATTTTTCTTTTGCTTCACCTTAACTACTGCACTGATTTTCCCTTTTGGAAAAATAGTCCTATCACCCAAAATGTTATGTCATTATCTCCTCCTCGGTTTATATCCAAGTAGGAAGTTTCCAAGTGATGGAAAAAAAAGTGTGATATGCCTTTTTGCTGCACCAGCTCCAACAAAAAAAAAAAGAAAATAGCTGTTCATTTGATTTTGACAACTGTGCAGATGGAAAAAGCAATCACATTTTCCCAGGTTGAATTGTTATGTCATCCATGAAAGGTGAGCTACTGTTTGTCATACAGTAAACGCTGTCATTAGTCTAGTAACATCCTCAGAGGAAAAAATGTGGTTAGAAGTCGAGCCAAGTCATTGTTTTTTTTCTTTTTTTTAAAGCAAGTGATGTGTTATTTGTGGTGGAAACCACAGTCGTGCTGTTAGATCAGCTATTTGTTCACATTGTGTTGGCTGCTGTGCTGCAATATAAAATCGTATTTGGAGAATTTTGATGCCGCTTCAGATTTTAAACTCATCACCCTCTCATGCTATTTTCTTAGTTAGACAAAAGAGTGAAGTGGAAATCAATGTTTCTGCAATTGCCTTACCGTGCAGGCCGAATCTAGACTTCATTTAGCCCTCGTCCGATAACAATAAGTGTCTCCTCTCTGCTATACTCAATTAGACCTTCATTAGGTTGTTAACATACTCCCAACCAAACATCAATGTGCATGCAGATTTTAAGTCTGTGTGACATTAATTAGGAAGACGGCTGAGTCCGCAGGTGAAGGGAGTGAGGGCCACGTAGTGATGCGCATTATATCTTCATCACGCGGACCATTCAGTGTCTGGGAGCCGTGTCTCTCGTCTCATCATAACATCAATTCATTTTAATGTTTCTACTGATGAACTCAGTTCCTTCATCATTTACTCTAGGGTGTCGCCAAACAAGATGAGACTTACACTGTAACCTTTCTCTTTCAGGGTCTGCCAATCAAATTTTTGATTCATTACAGTTTGCACGTAAGTAATGAGTATTTGTTTGTGGGTTAGAGCTCAAAATGAATAGAATCCACACGCCATAGTGTCAAATAACATCTAAACACTAAAACCTACAAATCGTAAGAGGTACTTTGCAAAGCTTCCTGATGTAAATTAGTATTTGAAAGAATGTTGGCAAACAGTTAGTACATTTGATTCACAGTCAATTCCAAGGCTGGTTTGTCTTGTGCTTGTGTGGGGTGGGGGTTCTCTGCATACTTAAGCTTCCTTCCACATTCCAAAAGTAGGGCTTTTTTTTCTTTAAAAAAAAATAATATAGTATGGTAAGACTTTTTTGCTTAAAAAACGTCACCAACTTTTCTACATTCAATATGACGTGTTAATATGGGCGTGGTTACGGCCATTGCTGAGCCAGGTGCGTAAATTATGCACATGCGCAGCATCGCGTCCCTTGGGGGAGCCATTGCCATGCTGTCGGTCGAACGACTAGCACGCCAACGAGGTAAGTCCTAGAGCAATTTACTAGCCTATGCTCATTTTAACACGCTACCAGGAGATTTTTTTATGATTCAATTGAGCCAGAACGCCAACAAAGTTGTTAATTTAATGCCAGGTCGAACACACCGTCGACATTTTAAGTATGGGCTCCTTTTCCTCACCGGCTAGCGTTTGTCACTAGCTATCTTAGCATTAGCATCACGACATTTGGATTGGATAACTTCATTCATCCCTTATTGACTTCATAAGTATTTTGTCCGTATACTCTAGTCGTTGGGGAAATATTTTAAACTATCAAACAAAGCCGAGATATCAACGGACAGTTTGCTAGGTTAAGGCTCACTTAGAATAACATCCAGAGGCACGACATAGTTCCTGGTGTGTTGTATTTGATGATAGTTTTCACTGCGAGTACTAAGCGCCCTTTTCCAATTTGTAATTCTGTTTCAAATAAATCAAAATCATTTATACAAAAATTGTCCAGCCAACTTTCTCCTAGCGTTTAACTTCAGTCTGTATGTTTAATTAATTAAAATTAGCACGGGGCACTCACTAACTTATTTTGATTCTTTATCTTGATCATGTATTGTACAATTGCTCTTTCCTTTAATGACTGTTTTGCACTTCCCAAATAGGTTGGTTAAATGAAGATGCAGCTATTCCCTTGTGCCCAGAACCATGCACACCCTTGAAGTTACAGGAGAGGCGACTTGGTCAAATCAAGGTAAAACTAGTTCAAAAAAAAAAAAAAAGAAAAAAGAAACAACCCACCCTAATCTATCTGTTGAATCTCCAGTCTCTGTATATAACATTTGTTCTCTTTTTGATTTTTGCAGGCTCCATTGCCATACAATGCAGGACTGGGTGATTTTCCCAGGTTGCCCACTTGAAGATGATGCATCTTCTCTGAACTCTTTTGTCTTCTGATAGGTTATTTTATTGTAGAGTATCCAAGTCAAAACATTCTAATGTCTGATTATTTTATTGACTCAAGTTGCAATTTACTAACACCCCTCTTATTTTATATGCATGCACCAGGTGATCTTCCCAGGTTGCCCACTTGAAGATGATACATCGTCTCTAAACTCTGCTTGCGGTCTTCTGAGGATAATTTATTGTAGAATATGTAAGTCAAAACATTCTATTCTCAGATTTTCTCATTGACTAACACCCCCCCCCCCCCCCCCCTCTTATTTTATATGCAGGTCCAGGTGATCTTCCCAGGTTGCTCACTCGAAGATGATGCATCATTTCTGAACTCTGCTTGCAGTCTTCTGAGGTTATTTATTGTAGAATATGTAAGTCAAAACATTCTATTCTCATTATTTTATTGACTAACCCCCCCTCTTATTTTATATGCAAATCCAGGTGATCTTCCCAGGTTGCACACTTGATGCATTATTTCTGAACTCTACTGGCAGTTTTCTAGAAGGTAAGTTTATTGTTGAATGCCTAACCTTTTTTTTTATTGTCTAAAGTTGCACATTTCTAACATCCCCCTCTTTTTTATAGATCAAGTCCCAACTCCAAAGGTGAGGAGGATTTCATCTTTTTTCTTCAACCAGTCATTTTAATAAAAGAGATTTGTGTGTCATTTAACTTTGTCAAAACACTTGGAGAAAAAAGACCCAAAGACCCTCAATGGTCTTTTTTTTCCTTTTTTTATTGGTGTTTATATTCCAAGTATTTTTATATTTTTCCAAAATAAAAAAAATACTAAGTATTTTTGGTTTTAATTTTTTTTTATAAGTATTTTTAAGGAAAAAAATGACTAAGTGTTTACAAGGCTTGTTTTGATTTTTTTTCTAAGTATTTTGCTGGAATTTTTTTTTTCAAATTTAAAAAAAATGGCTAAGTGTTTACATGGCTTTTTTTTTGAAAATTATTCTAAGTATAGCATTTAAAAAATTATATATATTTTTTGTCTACAGGTGGAGAAGAAGATCAACCAAGTCAATGAATGTTTCAATATTATACAAACCCATATGTATGCAGGTGTATTTGTTTCAATAAAAATTTTAAACAAATGTACATTTGAAAAGCTTTATTTTTCCACAAAAAAGGGCTGAGATAAAGTCCCAACTTCTCGATGGTCCTTTCATCCACGGACAAAGAAGTTTTCTTGGCACTGGATGAAAGTCTGAAAAAGAAAACAAAGTTAAGGCTTAATAGACTAAGTCCAACATTAAAAAAAATAAGACTAAATAAGTCAAAAAAATGAAACAAGTGTTACCAACAGCATAAATGCATGCTTTCATCCCACTACAAAAGGCAACATTTATGCCACAGTGGGAGGGGGGAGAAAAAAGAAGAAATTTGACATACCCCTCTGATGACTTGGCTTTTTGTCCACTGCAGAGGTAATCTTCAAGAACCCCTATTCCGTCTATTTTCCATGTCCTCCAACACACCCAAATCAAATAGTCAAGATCAAGCTCCTGGACAGCTTGTTGATCATTTGATTCAAATGTGGTGGGAGGTATGGAAAACATACTGGATAGTGGCCTCTGGGATGTTGGTGTCAAAGCTCCCAAGTCATCCTTTAGCATTGATGTGGCAAACTTGGGTGGACCCTGAAGAGAAGCAAAAACAAAGAGTATCTTTAGTACACATTACATGAAAATAATAAAGATGACCTGAAACAGGTCCTACGTCATACACGACCACTTTGGTCTTGTAGATTTAGAGAGTCCACCATCTTAGTGGCTTTAAATATTTACAAAACACCATAGTGATTATGTTATTAGTTATTTAACTATTTTGATGCACAAATGACTCCAATCCATTTCCCATGTCATTCCAGTCAATCATTTCAAAAAATTAAAAACGTCCCAAAAAGCTCTTACACTGAGGAAAAATTGTTGTTTTAAGAAGTCAAAAATGACCATTGTACTACAGTTGAATGAATGCCTCACTTAGGTTTTGTCAAAATCACACTTAAAACTAAAAATGAAAAGGTCCAAGCCATGAGGTCTTCAGTTAAGAAAGTGAAGGGCAAATGTATATATTATATAAGTGTATTGTCCTCAGACATCCACTTGATGGCACTTGTGTGGATGAGCTATCCACACAAGATATTGCTATTAAAAAAAAAAAAAAATCAACGCCAGCCCAGTCAAAGTGTCTTAATTCAAAATTAAAGTGTATCATGATGCTAAACAAGCTAATTTAGGAGAGCCGTGAATACTGATCGCTGATATCCTAACGTAACACCGATAGAGAAATTAGAAGCTATTTAAAAAATAAGATTCACTTTGCTGACAAACCGCTCCTTATGGCGTCGATAAGCTGCTCCTTTCTGATCGTTTTGACCACATCCTTGATCTTTCCCAGCAGTCTGTCCACGTTGAGGCACTGAAACACACAATGGAATGATTTCTTTTTAAACATTAAGAACAATAGGTAACGCAATGTAGCCAATTTGTTTGCAAGCATTTCCGCTCTGCATCCACGTGTGGCTCCATTACGCAAACGAAGCACGCTACGGTCAAAAAGCACGGTTGAAATGAGAACCGGGGCTTCGAATTCACCAAATGATAACGTACTGAATGCGCTGCATTGTCCGAGGAGAACTTTATCGGGTCTTTCTTCGGTAAATCGTCACTTTTGAGCCGCTCTGCAGTCCGCTGCCGCACTGACTGCTGGTCCATTCGCCATTTTAAAAGATGGCGGCGTTTGAACTCTGACCTTGGTCATGCGCATTAAAGATACACACACACATTTTCATAATAACGTCTATTAGTCTAATACACGCCTATCCAACCATCAATAATAATCTCATAAAATACTATTCGGAAATATAGCCACATTTTACGCACCAAAAACACTTTTTGGCTGAAATGTGATTGATTAAATGTTTAAATATGACAAAAACCCTGACTATACATGGCCATTTTTTTTAACAAAAAAGCCTTCCTACATAGTCATTTTTAACAAATACAAGTTTACTATACAATACATGATCATTTGTTTAACATATAAAAGCCTTACTATATATACATTTTTTTCATCAAATAAAAGCCTTGCAATACATGGTCATATTTTTAACACAATAAACCCTGACTATATGGTCAGTTTTTAACAAATGTATAAGGCTTTTAATTGTTAAAAACAATGACCATGTATATGATTTATATTTGTTAAAAATGACCATGTATAATGAGGCTTTTTTCAAATGACCATGATAAGTAAAGCTTTTCAGTTAAAAAACATAAACATATATAGTATATGCTTTTTTTTTGTTCAACATAAATGACCATGTATTGTAAGGCAGGGGTCACAGCCCACAGTGGCTTTCAGAACAAAGTTAAAACCTTCATTGTCATTTCACAGAGCCTTTTGACGCACTTCCTCCTCAAGCGGTCTTCTCGGCTCCGAGTTAAATGTGTGCCTTTCCTGATTTGCTGGAAGAAGCGAAACTCAAGGCATTCTACAGGAAACCAAGATAAAGTGCATACAATAGAGAACGGTTGAGGAGATACACCGGACGTGATTATTAAACCGCTGCAGAAATCACGCTGCGGCAAGCTTGAAGCCACTTTTAAAGTTATTTCAGAAATGTTTCAATTGAAAACATGTCCCTGCAAATGTCACCTTTTCTAATGGAACCTAAATCAAATGCATTGTCGTATTCTCTTAAAGGGCAAAAAAGGCAGAGATTCCTACCATATTGGAGCTTTATTTATCCACTCCATGTATTCATCCTCATGACATTTGATATGAAAACAGAAATAAACAACAACTGTACAGTGAAAGCAATAGAATATAAAAGGACATTTTGATATTACACAGCAGGGACTTCAAGTTTAAAAACTAAAGTGCTGCATAGTTTTGCTACACAAATGCATCCTTCAAAAACATACCGAAGGAACCGAGGCCATTTCCTGGTTTAGCACTGTTGGGAATTTTAAATGAGGAATAAACATATTCTAGGGACTGCAGGCAGCCTTCTTCTATCAAACAGATGGTGGTTTTATCTAGTTTTGGGAATATGTCACACATCTTGAAAATGATGCTTCGGGCTCGTCGGCAAGGACGCGGAGGGAAGAGGGGTCGCCACTCTTCACTTACCAATGAAATAGCCTTTTAATTCCATTCTTAACTATTCCCCTAAAGTGTCAAGAACAGTGTTTTTTTTCTTTTAATGTGCTTTGGTGGAAGATCTCTCCCTCCACTGGCATGTTTGGTTCATTCCTCAATGGGAATCTTCACATTTCTGGTAAAGAAAAGAAATAAGGATGATTTTTAGGCTTTGTATTGTGGAGGAAATTTGTTTTTTTTTAGGTGAGTACAATAGACATGGTGTTGTAATGGATTTGACGTCTAATGGCAAATAAGGAAGGGCAATGTGATAAAATATGACAACAATGTATAGTTAGTTAGCTCTTTTGTTTAATGGCCCTTAAAATGAGCCAAAATGATGTCAGCATACTCTACTTTTAAGTGAAATTTTTGAACTATTACTGCACTAGAAAAAAGAGAAATTGGTCCTGTGCTAAAATGACTTACATTTGCACTAGAAAAAAAATAGTAATTGATAGTGCTATAAATGACATACATTTGCACTAGAAAATAATGTACATCTCTCTAAATGGCTTAAATTTGCACTATAAATTGGACCTATCAAATCCATGGAATTAATTTTGTGCTGTATTTTATAAATAACAGGCCATTTTCTACTAATAATTGCACATTTCACTTCAAATTGCTTTAAACAGTTGTGGTGCTCTCACATTTCTTATCATGGGGAAGCCAGTAAGTGACAAAAAAAACTCATCTGTTGAATCTGTTGCTCACAGATTCTATACCTGTTGAGCAATTTTATAACAATCTGTAAGCACTCAATATTTGGGATCTTGAGTTCGAGTGTCAAAAAGAAGAAGTAGTGGCAATGGGAACTAAGAATGTGGCCCACCTACTTCAGGGGCTTTGAGTTTTGCAACTGTGTCAGTAAGGAATTTAGAAGAAAAAAACAAGATTGAGAGATAGAAAGTGGAATTTCCTTAACTACACACCAGCAAGCTCCCGGTCCAACACATCAATGAAGTTCTCCAGTTCTCTTGTGTCCCCCAACTTGGCTACAAAAAGAGGACAGAGAGAAAAGAAATTAAAAAAAATAAATAAAACAGAGCAATGGAACCATTTTGAAGCTTAGCTCATTTTTTTCCTGTTATTTCCACTGTGTGAAGTAACAGAATATATAATGAACGTCTTCCATTAGACAAGGAAAATCTTCTATTTTTCTGTACAAACTGAGTTAAAGTTCATCCCCTAAAATCCTGACAGCTCTCAGCCTCTCACGGGGATCCCGTCTGCATAACTTTCTAACGTAGAATCAGAGCAAATGGTCCCTCCCGGCCACTTTTTGTTTGTTTCCATTGAAATGGAACAGTCCTTAACGCGTCTGCATATGTAGCCAAATACAGTCCGTTTACATGACGCCATACAAAAAGGCCCTGAAGGAATGTCCACAGTCAAAACAGAATGGGCATTGTTGTGTAAAAATAAATAAATAGAGCGTTATGTGCCAAATACGATGGTGATGACAGTGAGAATGACAGCAAATTTACATGCGGAAAGACCCCTCCAGTACCTTTTGGTGGTTGTGTTAAGCCTGCTGTGTGTAGTTCTTCTTCACTGGTGTTCAAACTGTTCCCTAAAGATGCTTCACTGCCTGCGGGAGAGAACAATTAAAAAGCGTTGCTGTAACATTAAGACATTTTGTATTTTGTATCATCTACAATACATGTTTTGGAATTATCTATTGGTAGAAGTTGTTAGATCTAGTATCATATGATGAATAGCTAGGGGCAATATAGTTGTTTGGGGTGGGGGGGGGTTCGCTTTGGCAGCAGTTTTAAATGAGTTTTTTTTTTTTTTTGGTGAAGGGGTCAAACCAGGGGTCAAATTTGTCTTTGTGGAGGGTTATTGCTGTAGTTGTGTTTTTTTTATGTTTGCTGAGTACGTCTGGCTTTATTATCCGAGTATAATCAGTTA
Organism: Stigmatopora nigra; assembly: GCF_051989575.1. Taxonomy (NCBI): domain Eukaryota; kingdom Metazoa; phylum Chordata; class Actinopteri; order Syngnathiformes; family Syngnathidae; genus Stigmatopora; species Stigmatopora nigra. The sequence continues at coordinate 10,309,817 of NC_135521.1, forward strand.
GAAAATGACAATTATTTTAATAGTTGATAAATCAAAGATGATTGTTGAACGAAAAATAAAATGGTCTGAAAATCTTCTTTTTTTACCCTCTTGTTTCATTATTTTTAAAGCTTTATAAAAGGGGTTAAGTGTCAATAGCCTCGCATATTTTTTGCTTTTTAACTAGAAATAATTAAAAATTACCCATCTATGTTTTACATTTCTTATTTTGAACCAGGAAAATGGAATAAACTGTAAACATTCTCATTATTCTTATGTTTTAAACCGCTTTACTCATTTATTAATCTATTCATTTTCTATACCGCTTATCCCCACAAGGGTCATGGGGGTGCTGGAGCTTATTCCAGCCCACCTTGAGCAATAGGGCAGCCAATCACAGTGCACTGAGAGAAAAAAATATCTTATTTCTCTTCATTGACTACACAATTTAGATTTAAATACTATTTTTATGAGAACCAAGACTCTGTTTCACAACCCATGGTACCAGACCTGGCCCCCGGGCCGTATATTTAACACACATTCACCTTTTAATGTTCTTGACTTCACCAGACGTCCAATCCATGTGGACTATAGCGCCATTATTGGCAGCCAATGAGTGTAAACGCATTTTAACACATCTTTTGAATTGAATTTAAATGAATTGTTTATGCGCCAAGAAAAGGCAAAATGGAATGAATTCAATCAAGACGAGTAACAAGCCAAAGGCTGCAAAATGAATGCAAATGTACCCAATGACTCCCAAGGTTTTGGCTTTTGTCATAAAACCTCAGCAAAGATGCTCTATAGGTCAAAAAAAACATCCAATGAGGAATTCACAGAGGAGCAAAATGACACGCTTGTTCCTTACATAAGAAAAGATTATTATGCGACTAGTGTTTGGGTGTGCTCCTCTGATAGTACTCATTGAATACATATTAAAAGTTCATCACCAAATTATGAATGAGTCTTTCTTCTATGGAGAAAATTGGATTTTTTTTTTAGAGATGGATGTTTTTTTTCTTACTGCAATCGGAGTCTTCGACCCCACTGTCGTCCCCCGGTGGGTTTCGTCTCTTGGCCTCCATCAGCATATGTTTGTAGGCATGTAAGCTGCTTTGAGGGGGGGCCTGCAGCTCCTTCACCACATCCTGGAACTCTCGCAGTAAATCATGGAGCTCCAAGTCTGTGCAGAAAAGAAAAAAAAAAGAGACAGCCATTGAAGACAAATTGAAGGCGTTCGGGAGTCAGGTCATTCCATCATATGTCAACCAAAGGTTAAATTTCATATCTAGTACTTATGGACATAAATAACCGAGGTTGTTTTTTTTGAACAGCTTTTGGCGGAGGTGCAAAAAGAAAGAAATAGAAGTTTCTAAAAATATTTTTTTTAGGTGGATTTTATGGGGCCAGGATGTTAAAACAGCTAAAGGTGTCCAACTCAAGGCCCGGGGGCCTAATCTTTTCCATCAGAATATTTTGTCGGGTCCGTGAAAGGAAATAATTTTTTACTTTATATTTCTTATGATGAAAATCAGAGGTGAATCACTTTAAAAAATGGATTAAATGTCAAATGCCGGTATTTTTAATATCAATTTGCTTTTTTCACTAACTACCACAGCACATTACTTGTGACCTCAGATTGCAGTGGATGAGTCAAGCTAATAAAATGTCATTATTCTCATTCTAATAAGTTATCATAACCACTATTAGTCCCTTAGGGATGGTCTTCAATGGATAAATTTAATTTGACAGCCCTAATATAGTAAAAAAAAAATACTTTTTATAATAGTTTTTCATTGTAGTGACCATTGTCCGTGAAATTATTATTTTTTTAATTCTAGGTCAACAATGCCTCTGAATGGCAACGATCTAAATAATTACATTGGATAATTGTTTAGTGGTCTCTTCATCAAATAATTAACTGGCAGACATAATGGCCCTCCAAATGAAAACATAATTACACCATGATCTGCATCAAAAAATGAGTTTGACATCCTTGATCTGAACTGATAAGTTTGTTATTGGTGGTAATATTTCAAGTCAGGCTTAATTATGAGTTATGGAGTTCTGTAAAATGGAATTTTTTGGAAATCTCTACAAAACATTGCAATATAAACACATTATTTCTCCTAAAAAGCGACCAAAAAAAATCTATTAGTTGAATATAGTAAAAATATATAGTAAAAATATATAGTAAAAATATATAGAAAAAATATATAGTAAAATATATAGTAAAAATATATAGTAAAAATATATAGTAAAAATATATAGTAAAAATTTATAGTAAAAATATATAGTAAAAATATATAGTAAAAATATATAGTATTCAGTAAGAGGTTAAAACATGCAGTCATTTTGACTAAAAATACAAGATCATCACTTGTTAAATGACAACAAATGTAGTTGTGGGTTGCTTGACAGTGGAAGGAAGAAAATATCAAAAATTACAGCTGCTATAAAACAGACTAAAACAGAAAAATTGTAGCACAGTTAAATATGATATGACTGAGTAGGAAAATGTAGCTTTGAGGTTTTCTGAGAAGACATCTATTGGTGTCTACTTCTTCTTCTTAAACGGCCTATCTGAGCCCCATCAGTCCACCACTTGAAAGCTAATGGCTCATATAGATGCTGGACTCACCTGCAGTCACTCCTGAGGACATAGCGGTGCAAATCGAGTGAAGAAATAAAGAACAGATTGCTGGGATCAAGGCGTTTTTCTAGGCTGAGTGGAGCTAACTGTAGTTCTCTTATACAGTGGAAAAGGAGGAGAAGGAGGAGCCAGAAGACACATGCAGGAAAAGCTGACTTCTACTGTAAGTGGAAAGACGTGGGAGGAAAAGCTTGAACGAAAACCAAACAAGTCGGGTAGACAGGAAACGGCTGTTGCGTAACAAAGGTTGAGGCTTGAATGTTTTTTCCGTTAAAGTGTGCTGAGGATTATAATAATTATGCAGGATGTTAGCACAAGTGAAATGACAGTCATCAATGTGATAGATGTCCAGATATGGAGGATTTGTTTGTTTGTTTTTCCATTATCTCCATCTTCAATTAGATTATTAAATGTATATCCAAATTATATATTTTTTAACACTAATACTGAAACTGGATGTCAGATAGGGGCCGCAAAAGGTGCTACAGAGTTAGAAGTGCCAAGATAAACAGACTCAAGGACAGTTTTTTTCCCATACTCAACTTGAGTTCTGCACCTAGGACCCATTCAAGACTTATTCCTACTACTTGTCCTTCTTATGTTGACCATTTATTTATCTATTAGTATTTCTTGATTATTTATTTAGCATGACTATTTTGTGAATATACAGTTATCATCACTATATATATATATATATATATATATATATATATATATATATATATATATATATATAGATATATATATATATATATAGATATATATATATATATATAGATATATATATATATATATATATATATATATATATATATATATATATATATATATATATATATATATATATATATATATATATATATATATATATATATATATATATATATATATATATATATATATATATATATATATATATATATATATATATATATATATATATATATATATATAAACAAAAACATTGAATGTTCTTATTGTCTTTAGATTAGATTATATACACATACATACATGTATATATAGTACATATATCCATGTATGTATGTGTATATAATCTATTATAATGACAATAATAGCATTCAATGTTTTTGTTTTAAATGAATGAAATAAAAAAAAACATTGATAGAGAAATAAATATATAATTTATGCATGAAAAAGGTTATTTAAACAGATTTTAAAGTTTTGTTTCAAACTTATGTTTTGGAGAATACTTGCAGTATTTTTGTTGTTGTTTATTTTGAAAATGATTTTTACAAATTTTGCTAGAGTAAATAGTTGTGCTCATCTACAACTACAGAAAACACGAATCCTAATGTAGTGTTCTCGATACAAATGCAAACTAGGAAAAAGGACTGGGTGTTATCTCAAGCAGTCACTGTTTGTTTAGTCTAGGTACTTAGATGACAATCAGATCCCATCATCCCAGCAATTTATGCAGGAATGTAAGAAATCACAAATGGTTATTTTTGATCCGAGTGGGAGCACACCAATTTAGGTAAACTTTCCAACAATTCCCATTACGACAATACACACATTTCTACCTGTGCCACACAATATGTAGTAAAAATACTGCTCCCTGATATCAAAAAAATGTACCAGTATGTATTTCCACTATTGCTGCTCCTGTTCATCACGACTTGCATCAGTTAATGATGACTTCATTTGTCTTCTTTCAATCTCAGTAGAAATTGACTCCAACCCTTCCGCCAAAGGGTGTTAAGATAATAAATGGAATTGATGCTGAATGCATGTGAGCGCACTTGAATTCGACACATAAATCCCATCTAATGTACTATCTAGAGTGGGAAAATATATGCATGAAAAAGGTTTCTTCATGAGCAATGACTGGGTTGAGATTATTACCCGTAATAAATGACATTTTGAGCTGTGCAGGTATACCGAGCGACTTCTATTCTTCTAGCTTCCTTTTCTATTGGAGAACATGGCTAGCTTGTGAAGTAATGAGGAATGAGTCTCTTTTTTACTGGGTTGAAATACAGAAGGTCAGTCAAGAGTCAAATCAGAAGAAATGCCTACGAATATCAACTTCTGGTGGCATCTCATCAGTGTGCATTGTTCATCGCTTCAAGCGCACCTTTAGAAAATACAAATTATTTAAGATGTGAGTCCAAAGTGAGTTTGCCGAGGGTAATTGCGTGACTGTAAGTTAGGACACCCCATTTCCTTCATTATACAAACGTCAGGTTTTAAAGAGATCCGCGCACTGAAGCATGAAGTTGAAACCTTATCACTACCTGAGAAATTCCCAGAGGCGGTCAAACTGGAATAAAACAAAAAAGGATGTCAAATAGAGATTAAAAATTAAATACAGAGTGGAAGGATTTCTGTGAGAGAAATATATATACGTAACACATTCCTAGCAGCTGGATTTTTCTCTCTTTTACTGGTTGAGGTACTTCTGTACACGTGGAATGGAAAGGAATGGAGTATTGTGGTTGGCTCACTAACACTTTCCAGATTCAAGCACATTTATGACTCAGGAATATCTACAGATGGATTAAATTCAAGGGATTTTTACAGATGTTGGATTCTAAAGCAGTGAGTTAAGAAAATAGATACATTATTCTACACAATGTCATGGAGTCCTAGGACTGAGTGCCAAGTGCAAGTCCAGATAGGACAACAAATCATTCCAAATGCCAGACTGTCATGCCTAAAACTGGATATACCTCCAAGGAACAAGGATTTTACCTACTAAACTAATAAACAATATCGAGATTAAATCCCATCAGAGCACAAGTGCAGCCACTCGAGTCCATTCATGGTCATAAGCGATCATATTCATTCAGTAATTGTTGTGGGGAAACATTTAGGGGAGCATTATGGCTTTATTGTGGACTTTGACGGAAGCACCACAGCTCCATTTAGTACCATTGAGTGGGTTAATCTGCTGGTAAATGAGACAGCTGAGGATGGATTTTAGCCAATTGTACAATGTATCTACCTGGATGGAAATGTGTGGCTTTTTTTGGTCCAAATAGCTTCGAAGGGTCGTCAGATACAGTGAGTGTGCCCGGGTGTGATTCTAGCATCTGTCTGTTAGCTTACTGGGGACAGCTGTTTGAAATCTCAAACGCTTGGAGGAGGAGGTAAAGGCGGTTTGATGATAATGAGATTATAAGGACAATTCTGCCTACTAAATGGCTAAATAAGAGGGTAATTTTCATTGGAGCAATGGCGGTGTTTTAAAAAATGCCTGCATATGAGTTCATTCTTTGTCAAAGGTGACTGTTTTGGGTTTTTTTTAGTAAGATTGCAATTTGTGAAATTGGTGGGAGTTTGCATGTTCTTGTCGTGTTTGCGTGGGTTTTTTTCTGGGTGCTCCCACATGCCAAAAACATGCACGGTAAGCTGGTTGAACACGAAATGGTTTTTCGTATGAGTGTGCCCTGCAGTTGGCTGGCAACCAATTTAGAGTGTCCCCCGCCTACTTCCCAAAGTTGGCTAGGATAGGCTTTAGCACCCCCGCAATCCTTGTGAGCATGAGTACAGAAATTAATTAAATTGTGAGCTTCACTGACAGCTACGATTTGTAAGACGTGAAACCGAGGGTGGGAAAAAGTGTTTACAAACCCTAATATAACCAAGCAAATCTTTTATCTAGGAAAAAATATGTATCATAAGTGCTGAAACAGACAGGGGAAAAACATAATATGTAATTTAACGATGAGTCAGTTATGTTTTTTTTTCTTCCTGAGTTCCCATTGTTTTTCAAATCACGTTCATAGTGAATTTGTGTGTTTCTTATCATGACAGGCCAAACACAAAGATTACTATCCGAGCAGTAAAAGCAATAGAAAATATTTTTTATGGTGAATTTGGGACCCTGAAGAAGGTTAATTACTAATCTGGGCTTTTAGTTGAAGGTCTTGGATGCCTAGCTCAACACATGGTATATCCTACAGTAATGTACCCCACTGGTCTAATTATTGAATTCTGGGCTAACAGCGTGAATAATTTTACAGGACCCAAAATGCAGTAAAAGTGTCAAGCGCACAGGGTACCACAAAAGGAGTACCTTGGAGGGTACACTATAGGGACAAGCTTTTGTACTCCTCACTACAGTCCAATGCTTTTCTATCTTTTGCAGAGAGTAGCTCGGAGAATAGCTGAGTGCTTAGAAAAAAAGAGAAAGATTTAAAGCATAACTGATTCACTGCAGTCACCATGCTGCATCGTATCCCGAAAATATTCCTGATATAGTCATCAGCTAACGGGATTGCATTCCAAGTGACCCCATGGACAGAAAAGTCAAACTAGGTAATGGACTGCTGATACGATTGGACCTGTGTCTGAAGCAAATCTCTTATCATGTTGGCGAGTAAAGTTCCGCATTTTCCACACTATAAAGGCACACAGAAGTGAGTCTATAAGGTGCACCTTTCAATGAATAGCTAACGGGAATGCAGTAAAATACAGTAATAGTAGTAGTAGGGAATTGTGTTATTTATGAACTAGATGGGGCTGTAGTAGTAGTAGTAGTGGTAGTGGTAGTAGTAGTGGTAGTAGTAGTAGTGGTGGTAGTACTAGTAATAGTAGATGTGGTGGTAGTACTAGTAATAGTAGATGTGGTAGTAGTAGTAGATGTGGTAGTAGTAGTGGTGGTAGTAGTAGTAGTAGTAGTAGTAGTAGTAGTATAAGTAGTAGAAGTAGTAGTAGTAGTAGTATAAGTAGTAGAAGTAGTAGAAGTAGTAGTAGTAGTAGTAGTATAAGTAGTAGTAGTAGTAGTAGTAGTAGTAGTAGTAGTAGTAGTAGTAGTAGTAGTAGTAGAAGTAGTAGTAGTAGGAGTAGTAGTAGTAGAAGTAGTGGTAGAAGTAGTAGAAGTAGTAGAAGTAGTAGAAGTAGTAGTAGTAGAAGTAGTAGTAGAAGTAGAAGTAGTAGGAGTAGTAGGAGTAGAAGTAGTAGTAGAAGTAGAAGTAGTAGGAGTAGTAGGAGTAGAAGTAGTAGTAGTAGTAGTAGGAGTAGGAGTAGTAGTAGTAGTAGTAGTAGTAGTAGAAGTAGTAGTAGTAGTAGTAGGAGTAGTAGTAGTAGAAGTAGTAGTAGTAGTAGTAGTAGTAGTAGTAGTAGAAGTAGTAGTAGTAGGGAATTTTGTTATTCATTAACTAGATGGAGCTGTGCTAAAGGGAATATCATATAATGAATAACTAATATATTTAAATACGATGTCTTATAAGAATTGAATTAAAGTCCTTTTGAAGCGCCTTCAGAAAAATAAAGGACGTATAATGTTTCTGTATGTATGTAGCAAAAGACAAGGGAGGTCCAGAAAAAGTACAATCCAAGTATTTCACACCCAGAGTTGAATCACAACCAAAACTATATTTGTCTGCAACCCGACAGGATCATTGTTTTTCAACAAGAAACCATACTGTGCTCAAAGAAATCATCGCATTTGGAAGCCCTGACATGGAATGTATCAAACTGAGTAATGTGTTTGCAAGTTGGCAAATTACATAACAAGGGGACTCTCTTTTTTTTTCTCCTTCTGCTTTACTTTTTAAGCACTAACAAACACTATCCATATATACTACCCAAAAAAGAAAAATCTTAGGTGCCAAAGTAAAAAAGAAAGGTGAGGTGTTGTCTCCTCAGGAACACTCCATAAAGTAGCATGAAGATTGACTTCAGTGTGTGTGCCAGAGTCAATACTAGACTTTACTAACTGCCTGGGGGGGGGGTGCCTTTAGAGAAACTGGGGGATATTTTTTTTCTTTTGTTGCCTTCTTCCGAATGGTATTTATGAGACGGTATGTTAGCGTAGTGATTTAAAGAGTTGTGGGCTTGACATTTGCATGCATTAGACATATTTTGTTATGGTCTGATTAAAAGCAAGATTCATCTTTTTGGCTTAAGCCATTTAATGCATGATTTTTTTTTCTTAGATGGTAAAGGCCAGGGGTTTCAAGTTGCGGCCCGGGGGCCAATTGTGGACCGTGGGAAAAGATTTTGGGGGCCATTTGGCATACTTATACGTATTGATGTCATTTGTAATTGGCCGTAAATACAAAATAAAGTGAAGGATCTATTATGAGGAAATTGTCAATGATATAGATAATAATAAATTAAAAAAAATGTAATACACATTTAAAAGCCTTGAGTAGTGAGGAATAATACATTTTTTTAAAAATAATAAAGGATTTGTTTTTTAACTAAAAAAGGAAACTGCATTCAACTAAGCAAGTGCACAATTTTGCTAAGGGAATTTGACTGATTTATTCTTTTTTGTTTTTTTAACAAATATGGTATCACATCTTAATTTTTTGACTACTATTGCATTGCCAAAAATCAGTGTTTTCAATATCAAAATAATTTTATTACTAACTACCACAACACATACTCTGTGGTCAGGATTTAAATTAATACTAGCTTTTTAATAGATATCCACTATAGTGTATCCTAACCTATATAGTGGAGTGTTCCCTTTTTATATCCTCTTTGCATTTTCGTAGTAATCCGTGGCATAGTTTTTCCACAATCCTACTAACTAACAAACCAATTCCACCTTCTTAAGACATTAATAAATTTCCACTCATGGGGGTAGAGTTCCCAAATCAGGGTAGTCATACATGATGTAACAACCTAGTTAGAGAAGAAGAAGCCATGTATAACATAACAGTGTCTCTAAGGATTGTGTAGCGCCAAAATAAATGATCTAATGCGACTGTACTATGAGGCTAAGTCCATTAATTTAGAGAAGAAATAAAACCCCTGGTGACAAAATCTCATATTCCCCTTTTGTAATACTATAGATCCAGTTAAAATATACTCACGTGGCTCTTAAATTAATGCACGTTTTGAAAGAAAATGAATATAATAGCTAACATTTTTTATGAGACTTCATTATTGTTAATGAAGGAGACTTGGGAGTAGTTCTGGCAGAGGAAAGCTGCCATCTAGTGGTAGTGATAAAGCAGACTGATTGTACTTTTAGTTTCTTATTTTTAATGATTTTTTTCTTGTAGTTGAGCTGTATAAGAGCACATTCGCTGCTCCTCTTCACGAGGCTCGCCTGAGATCAGGCCCCGTTCCCAAAGTACACACTCAAGATGAAGCACGTTGGGTTTTTTTTCAAGGGGAATCGTGATACTCTGAGCACACGTGGAGATCGGGTTTTGGCTTTTACCCAAAACACTCAGTGGATTATTTCTGGCATGCAAAATACTGTGATAGTTTGTTGGAAAAGGTGCTAGTCTGTTTCCTGACGACTGTTGAGGCTGCCTAGAGTAAAGACGCCAACTTGGTACCCAGGTTCAAGAATATGCATCACTTTTTGTGCACTTTTTCACTTTAGGCTTTAGTGTATTTTGTCATTTATACGCGACTTCTTTGAAATGATCCAATTCTGGATGGTGTGCAGGGACAAAATATACCCAAGAGTTCAAGTTTTTGGAGAAAGTACATTGCCGTTGAGATTATTTCTGTTGTTTTCGTGATTCATTTTCATAATCAAATGTATTTTGAATCATAACTTTAGCAAGGATGTCAGACTAGGGTTGGTTCGCGTTTATTTTAGGTTTTTTTTAATATATATTTAGATTTTACAACATTATTTTTTAACTAAAAACACAGAAAAGTGGATTAAAAAATATAATTATTGATTTAAAAGGTGAAATATAAGGACATTTAATATACATATATACACTTCATTTTAATTTGATCCTAAAACAGAAAGTCGGCACTCATGATTTACTTTCCTGGGCCACACAAAATGATGTGGCGGGCCAGTTTTGGCCCCCGGGCCGCTACTTTGACACATGTGCTTTAGCAAGTTGAATATTCATGATTGTCGGAAGCAACATTTTTGCAAATAAATGCCATTTTCAAAGGGTAACTAAGCACAAGATGTCAAAACTTTGTTATATTTTCCTATAAAAAAAAATCAATGTGGTTTACAACAGTTACCCTAAAAAATAAAATCCCATCTATTGCTTACAGTGGCATCCATTTTTATGACTTTTTCCCTGAAAGTGCGCCAATGTGATGTATATTTATTCAGCTCCAGTTTACTTTGTATTATGCAGATATGGGAAAAAAAACAAGTATTCACCAACAGCAAACTATGTTGAAATCCCTGCTGTCTGGCCGAATGCCGACTGAGTCGCAATGGTCAATGTCAATTTCAGGAAAATAATTATTTTGGGCAGAAGCACATAGGGCAGTCATTCCCACCAGCTCTTGGCATTCCTATGAGAACTTTGCATGTTTATATGTATACTAGCTTTTTTATTTTCCAGGTTTCAGGACATGAAAATCCCTTCACAGCAAGGCTAGAGCCTAGATTCTAAGTCCAAACCTAAAAATGTTATACTGACGAATTTGGTCTGCATTGCATACAGATTGTATTTATGTAAATAGAATCTTACCTAGTGTTGTAAACAGTACAGGATGTACTTTTTTTTGTATGATACACGTTGTATCCTACAGGTGAAATCGGTAGATTGGAGCCAGGTGCTTGTCAAATTTGCAGAAACCTCATTGGTTGAGCTCCCTGTATTGGATCAGTTTAAAAAAGAGACCAAGATCAGTTAAAAAAAAGACCAGGATCAGTCGAAACAGAGAGCTAGTTGACATTTCATAAATGTATCAAAAATATATATATATATATATATATATATATATATATATATATATATATATATATATATATATATATATATATATATATATATATATATATATATATTTGTGATTAATATTAATAAAAATTACTTTTGAAACCTGTTGTTCAGATACAGAATTTTTTACTTTTTTAAAATTAACCCTTAACCCAAAAATTTATCTCTATAACTAACTTTAATCCCTGGACAAACAATCTAATTGTTTTTTGTTTTTAACAGCATTAATTTTTGCTGAGACGCATATTTCGGGCCTAATAATTTCATGGCATTAAAAATTCCCTGAGTTTTTAACCAAATATTAATCCAGCCAATCAATAATCCATTAATCTCTAAATGACACTGACCCTAAATTTTGAATGAGTGCAAGATATTAAAAAATGTTGGATGCGTACAATAGGCTTTGGCGAAAAATAACAACGGAGTCTGTGACAAACTTGGCCTCTTCATTATCTTCCCCCGCCTCTGGAACGGATTGAAAGGCGACATTGTTGCTTTAAGATTGTTGTAGCAATCGCCAATGGCTCTGTCCATTGTTTGGGGGGGCTGGATTGATAACACGGGGGCCCAGTTGACGCATAATTGCACCAGAGCAGCTGCAGAGTAGGACACAAGACATCACGTCCTCAACGCATCAAGGCAGACATGGGTGAGATGTCCAAAATTCCTACTTTTTACTTATGAATCATTTTTAACACTCTGTGATTTGCTTGGGATTGTTTTGTACCATAAATATGTTAAAGCCCACTTTGAGGAACTTGCCATGTTTAAACTTTTTATGCTAAATTGTTCAACTATATATATATTTCACATATGTTTGCAAGTATGCAATGCCCGTGTGACGTCACTAATTGGTTGATTGCCATAGTGTGGTCATTGTGCACCTATTTAGGAATGTTTGTGCAATTTATAGCAAGAGTTGTGTTATTTTTTTGTAAAGTACTATATGTATAAATATTATCTTCTAGTGCCTAAACAAAATAATATATTATTTATAGCCACATAAGGCCTAATATATTGTTGTGCCCCCTTTGACCTCTAAATTAGTGTTACCCAAACTTTTCCTATGGTAATAGTCATAAAAAAATCCTTTAAATACAATGAATTGAAGAAACTATTTTTGTTGGGCTGATATAAATAACAATTTACAAAGTAATAATTAAAAAGAATGACAAGAAAAAAGCTAATTAAAGAAAAGTCATGAAAAAGCCAAAAATTAAATGAATACGAAGGGTTAGAAAATATACTTTGTCAAGAAAAGTAGAAAAGAATAATCTGTTTTATTGCACTGTCAATTTGATCTATGTAATTTTCCCTTGTGACATCACATAGCTCAAATGCTAACATTGAGAGCAGTTTTTAAGTATTCACTGCCAGCCTCAACCAATCAAAATTAACCGAACATCTCTTGCCGTCAATGGCAGCCATTGACTCAATAGTTGTCATATTCTAGTTTGTGCACGTGCACCCAATGTTCCCTGTCTGCTCTGTTTGTATATGTACCAAGTGGTGTTTTGATACTCTCACCTGCTGTAGGTGTGTGTGTGCATGGTGTTTTTGTCCATGAAAAAGTGTGAAATAACTGCGAACGCTGTCGCTCGCTTTCATTCCCTGGCTGTGATTTGCTTTGCAACTTGTTCAGGCTCTCACCCAATAGCAGCTCACGCTGGCATGTGGCCATGTAACAGAAACATTTAATGGATGGTTGGCTGTTATTTTTCTGCCACCTTCTCTTCTAGCCTAATATAGACAATTTCAAGTGTTTTTCTACCCTATAAGCTGTCCTTTTTTTCTCCAAAAAAGTAGGACAAAAAACATTGGTGCATGATACACATTTGGCCAAGACAGCAATGTCCTTGTTATGTACTTTACATGCTTGGCAAGAATTGCAATGGTACCAACCACAGTCTGTCATCCCGTGTGTATATGCTTGCTTCTAGTTTTTCTTTGGCATGGATTCACAGTGTTGTATTGTAGGCTTTTTTGTAGCCACATGACTGGCGGCCACTATCGCACTTTCTCCTCTGAAGGAAGTCAATGAATGTTTGTGCGGACGTGGCCCAAGTATAGAGGTGCCTCTGGCTTTTGTTTAGGGGACATTGAAGGCCCTTGTGCCCCCACCACGTCGCGAGACAAAGACCGTTGTTGTCTTTATGGTCACAAAAGCGGCATCTCTCTTCGCCGGCCTCCCCCTTTTTCTCACAGTCGCCATGACGCCTTGTGAATGGAGTCAGGGCGTGAGCTGAGGTCGTATCAGACGCATGGTTTTGACCGCTGCAACCATTCAGACAAGATGTGACTATGGGAATTTGGAGCTTTACAATGAGGGAAAGAAAGCAGCTGGGTTTTAAAAAGCACCCATATGCAAAATAAAGCAATGTGATATTTAGAATGATAGTATTTTTGGTTTAAAAGAATATATTTTTTTAATTTTGGGAGCATGTTAGATGGAATAGAGCACCTATTTGCTCAGATTATGAGACAAATACCAAAAGTTAATGTATTATGATGATTATTTATTTTTTACTTGTTCGCTATCCCAATACTAGTCAATTAATGGTGTGAAAATTAGTATATAAATATATACATTAGGTTTAGTTTCTTTTGAGCCAGAAAATAAGTTTTAAAAAACTAAGTTTCAATATATTATTGTTATTATTAATACCAGACATCTTAAATAACATACTTCATTTTTGTTAAACTGTTCTCCCCAAGTATGACAATTTTTGTGCTGCCAATCAAAAGTGAGCACAACTTTTGCACTATTATAACCATTATAAGATGATTTTTTTGACAGTAAACATTGTGTATATACAGTAGACATACCTTATTGCTGGTCTTGAATATCTTGTATACTGCTATGTCCAATAACGTTCTCCCATTTTCTGGTTGGTTGCAGGTTGCTATGAATGCTGTGTTCGATGCCTGGGTGGGATACCCTATTGCTCTCTGGTTGCCACGCTGCTATGCTTCTCTGGCGTGGCGCTCTTCTGTGGATGTGGTCACCAGGCGCTCACGGAATCTGAAAGACTCATTGAGACGTACTTTGCCAGGAGCATGGAGGATTATGATACACTTGCTTACGTGTATGTGGTACATTCAACACAGGGGATGGGGATTTGATTGGTAGAGAATGGAAAATTATGTATAGTACTTAAACAAGTGGATTAAGACAGTGTTTCCCAACCACTACAATGGTCAGATGTGCCGCCAAATTGATCTGCTAAGAAGTTAAGTAGATTAATTGTTATAAAGGACTTAAGGTCAGCGTGAAAATCTATATATTGAAATACTTTTGGGAGTTTCTTAGATCCCTTTGACGAGAATGACTTTATATGGTAACTATAAATGACAAAGTTTGAAATAAGGCCTGCCATGACAATTTTGCAAGCATAAAACTGTGCTGCAGCTATAAAACAGTTTGGAAACACTGAATTCAGCACCCCTGATTGTCTAAGAAAAATATAGAGTAGACCCAATTTGTTATGTCTATTTTCCTTGCCCATCCAAGCTATCAGCAGACAATTTTATAACTGGGGCACAAATTGTAGCCATACCAATGTACATTTCCTTTAGTTTTGAATTACCACATCTAACCAGAGCTCTCTTCTTCCTCCTTCTCAGCATTGAATATTTCCAGTACGTCATCTACGGTCTGGCCTCTTTTTTCTTCCTGTACTGCATCATGCTGCTGGCTGAAGGCTTTTACACCACCAGTGTTGCGAAGCAAACCTTTGGGGAGTTCCGGAGCACCACGTGTGGCCGCTGCCTGAGTTCCACGGTGAGAGAGCGAGAGGGGGGGTCCGGGCCCTGCAGTGGTTACGAGTAATGGGGATTGGGGAGATTGGATGTGGCTTAATACACATCAGTCCCGCCGGGTGCCCAAGCTGGAAATCTAAAGGCCTGTTAAAAGCCCTTTGGGGAAGATGAGACTACAAAGCATGTGTGAGTGATTGCCTAGGAAAAAAAAAGGCGTGGGGAGACACGAGACATATTAAGTGAAGGTAATCAGAGAAGAGGTTAATGCGGCCGCTAAACGAGGCACATAAAAGCGCACTTGGAAGGCTCCCAGGCAAATGACGGTCATTCTGCTTTCTCTCTTAGTTTATAGTGGTGACGTACGTGCTGTCTCTACTGTGGCTGCTGGTATTCGCCTTGTCCACTCTACCTGTTTATTTCTTCTACAACATGGCGGCTACCTGCCATACCATCGACGTCCTGACGGAGACGCCGGCAAGCATTAACCAGCTGTGTGTGGATGCGCGGCAGTATGGTAAAAGTCACTTTGTAGTATTATCTCAGTCTTTCTGATCATGTTTTTTATTGAATGGCAAGGGAGATGCAGACAATTAACGTAGTAATGTGCAGTCAATAAGTTATTTAGTCACTTTATTTAGATTTAATTTTGATTATTGAGTTACTCCTGCTAAAAAAAAAGATGGTGGCATGTAAATGCAGTGCATTCCATCAAAAGCGCATATGGTGGAGTTAACATTATATCTAGTTTGTATCAATTTAATCCTATTTTATATTTGTTTAAGAAAAATATCTGATCATTTTACTGCTTTTTGGAAGTATAATTATTAGTTTTTTCCTATGTGTTTTTAAATGGCCATTTATTTTGCCTGTTCTCTATAAACAATGAAAAAATGGGTGACTACCCTTCCTTTTTTTATTATAGTTTTTTAAGCTTTTTTTTCTCTCTGACTGGACTAATGAAAACCTTAGCATGAGATTTCTTTTCCCTGAAGAGTCCCCTTTTTAAAACGAAACAGTTTAGCCAAGTCCCCTGATGCTGAGTAATAAACAGAAAGTAAAAATAACGGCCTAAATTTACAGCAGCTGCTAAAAAGCAATGTGTTATCCTCTTCATTTTTTGTCATTGTTATATTCAGATGTCAATAAGCTTTGGACCATAGCCCGTGTTGTTTCTGGATATTTTACAGTTTGTACACAAATATCGAGCGCTGCAATTTCAAATTATGTTGACGCGACGAATGCAACTAACTTAATTCAAGCGACTTGACGTCAACAGGATTGCTGCCTTGGAACGCCGTGCCGGGAAAAGCTTGTGGAATAACGCTGTCCAGCGTTTGCAAGACTAGAGAGGTAAGACAGGTTAGAAGTGGCGCTGTCCATGGTACTGAAATTCATACAAATTGGCCTCCTATAAGAGGCCACTGTTGGTGAGGCTCACCAGCTGTTTGTCAAAGCTCAAATAACATGAAATGCATTTTATACATGCACAAGATGTTGTATTTGGGAAGTTGGGGGGCTGCAACTTGGCGGCACAGCTTGATGGTGAAGTAATTGGGGAAGCTACACTTGCGCGAGGGTGGCAAGAAACCAAAGTGTGTCTTCGTATTGTGGCAAGGCCAAAAAACAAGAGTTCTAGGAGACCTTGCCAGACCTTTTTTTGTCGGCGGTGCTGAAAAAAAATGTTGGTAGGTGAGAAAGACACGTGTTTGTTGCTGTAAGTCAGAGATTCAGTCCTTAATTGTACTCAGCCTATGCCTGTTATCTTCAAACTAATCTAATTTACTTGGAAACTGTTAAAATAATTGGCATATTCATTTAAAGAGGTACTGAAGTTATTTTAGGAAGTTTAAGCCCTCCTGACTGGAATACTCTACAGAAGTGGGAGTTTTTTTGGGGCATTTTCGACATAAAACTGTAATACAAACTTGGTGAAATAGCACCCAAGGTTGTAAAAAGTCAATAAATGCCTACTTAAAACCTTAAAAGATCAATTATCGGACTTTTTTTTTTAAATTGCACATGTAGACAATAATACAAATCTTTTCCTATCAGTACCGGATGACCTACGACCTCTACATCGCCGCCTTTGCCGGCGCGGGGATGACTCTGATGGCTCTGGTGAGTTATTATCCATCCATTGGGCTCATTTTAGCGGTATTTACTGCTCACGTGACTGGCAACGCCGCACGCGGGGGCGACGAGGCCTCTGGAGCTTGCATGACTGATGACTTTTAGGACTATCGCTCTCTGTTTGCCATCCTCAGCTGACGCTCACGTCATCATAGCTCTGTAATGTCTGCTGGTTTCCCAGCCGGCCAAATGGCGAGGCCATTATACTCCCATGGCCCATTACAGAGCCTATTACACGGGTGGGATGAAATTAATGTCATTAGCAGTTAATCATGTCTTTGTTTTTCTTCTCTTCTAATGAGCCCCTCCCGTCTGCTGTTTTTTTTCCCTCCAGTTGACCTATACGGTGTCGACCACCTATAACTTTGCGGTGCTACGCTATCTGGGCAGAAAGGGCATAGGTGCACGCTGTTAGGCTCACCCACTTCCTGGCTTCACGCTCGCCAGCGCCTGGTGGATTTAAAAGGGACTGCAGGCATTTTTTTCCCTTCAATTTTTGTTTGTGTACACAACTTTTGGGTGTTAGCTTTTTTTGTTTACTTTTCTATGAGGGTCATGGTTAGTAGTTTTATTCCATTGCTACAAACTATGAGTTTTTTTTAATTTTTTACTTGCTGGAGGTGAGTGTCTAAACATTTTCTTTCCTAAAGGGAGCAAAAAAAATAATGTTGAAGTAAATAATGGCCACTTTGTAACATGTGTAGTGGACAATGTGGTATGTGGGTAGTCGACGTCACATCTGGTTGCCATAGTGACAGACAAGCACGTATTTTGTAGTCTTGTAGATGACCTATGGACTTTTCTCACGAGCTGACGAGCAGGCTTAATAATGTAGTCAGATTTTTTTTTTAAATTGTTCAAGTGGCCAATGAGAAGGCAGTTTGGGGGGCCAGCTGCAAGACACGTCTTCAGTATGGGGGTTAGATGTCAAGGGGAAGATTTTTTTCTGACTTGGTTAAAGCTCCAAAGGGGGTCAGCTAGTGTGACCTCCACCTCCTCTTGAACAATGAAAAATAATGGATTGTGAGGGAGTTGGCGAAAGGAATTTCAAATGGTTTTGTTGTTTTCTTTCTTGTAACAAAGGACATTCTTGTTCAGTTTGATGGAGTATGCTCTCAAATGTTTTCTCATACTTGGGAGATGCTGCAAGTACTGATGATGTAACCTTACTAGATTAAAAAGTTAGTTTTGGTCACATGGATGAAACAAACCTACCTTCCAATCATTGGATGCATTTAATAATACAAGTTAACAAGTAATTTAAAAAAATACAATTACATTTGATCAATCTTTATGAATCACATGAAAAAAACTTGCAAACAAAGTAGAAGATCAAGTTCAAGAATCTTGCTGCACTCTAGAAATTCAAAATCACCCAAATATTTCTTTACAATTGTCAACTATGAAGTCAAAAAAATGAGCTATTTTAACTCATTGCCATATATTGATGGAAGTTTGACACTCAATTTACTTTAAGTATAAATTTTGTTTTGATAATTGGCATAAAACATACCCAATGGATACTATAAATAAGTCTGGGCTTGCAATGAATGAGTTAACAGTAAATAAAACATTTTCTTGTTTGATTTGTAAGCAAATTTGTAGCTCTTCCATTGTATAAACTGGGCAATCACATATGGCAGACTAAAATTTTGCAAAACAGTTTATAACGTCTGAATTTAACTCCATCTATTTCACAACTGAGGTACTTTGAATTTTCCTGTTTTTTATTCTTAAGGAATTTTGTCGTAGTTATTGTATAACATCCTTTAACCCACTAAGCGGTATTAATGTTAAACCTTTTTTTTTTAAACTAGCAATGTAGTTTTTCCTTTTTTGGTGGAAGCCTTATTTTGCTGATAGTGTCTCATTTGTTAAGTGAGAGCTGGCTGTTTGTTTTTCTGTAAAAAAAAAAAATGGAAAAAAAACATTTTAGTTTTTGTGCAGAGCGCCTGAAAGATTTATTTACTCCTTGGAAACACTCCATCCTTGGCTACGTGACGGGGTGTCGCTTTCGTTGGGCGTTTTGTATTCTCTCCTCCTTTTTGTCCTCAGGTGCACTCTTTGCAGTTGGCAATGAACCTGAGGGGCCGATTCAAGAAAAGCGGCTGCGACCTGCATGGGATGCTACTTCAATCCCCCTACCCTGCAAATTTCTGACAGTTCCTACCAAAATCCCAGTTTGTAATGGATTACTATTGAAATATTTAATTTCTTTCATTATATTATTTTTTCATGAGCAAATGGCAATTTTCCATGCGAAAATGGCAATTTTTCATGAGAAAATGGCAATTTGTCATGAGAAAATGGCATTTTTTCATGAGAAAATGGCATTTTGTCATGAGAAAATGGCAATTTGTCATGAGATAATAGCAATTTTCCATGAGAAAATGGCAATTTTTCATGAGAAAATGTCTATTTTTCATGAGAAATGGTTGTTTTCATTTGAAAATGGCTGTTTTCCATTTTTTCAATTTACATAGCGAGCATTGTGACCCTGGTTATAAGTCAGCTAAAGCCATTTGATTCTTATGTTCACTGACTAGACTTAATTCCATTTTTTTCACTGTATGAATTGAGAGGAATGCATTATGTTTTGACATTCTTTTTAGGGAGGGGAGAATAAAAATGCTATGATGCACTGCAAGAATCCTATTTAATCAAATGTCCATCTCTTTTCTAGAGACAGTATTTGTAACTGTTCTGTTTTGTAATCTCACGCACAGTACAGTCTTCCAATGCATCATTTTGACAGAGAAGGTTGTTGCTTTAAATATTAAGCTTTTCAAAAGATTCAAAAAGCATGAGCATATCCACCAGTGATGTGCAAATATAATTCAAAATAGGTTTGACTAATTTTATTTCACACTCAAGCAATGACAACCAGTCTTATCAAATGTAGTGCAAAAGTTTAGCGAGGGAAGAAATGAGATTTTTAATAAAGCTGGCCTTCCACGAGTGAGACAATTTGAACCAAAATTCATGTTGGGGCTGAACATAAGAAAAAAAAGGTGAAATGTGTGACCATTTGTTGATAGCATTAATTGGACACCTTAGGGGTTAGTTACATTCATAAATAATACAGCAATGTCTGAACACTGAAATGAAATCAGAAGGACTGTAGGGAATAAAACCTGCTTTTTGATCACAGATTTTTAGATTTCAGGTAAACATTGTTTTAAATTACATCCTTTTAGCAGGATGAGAACTATTGAAACAATACTATAATAACAACAAAAGATTCTGAACCTAATTACAACCCATTTCACAGTGCGTTATAAACCTGGCGGGCTGCCGGGCTTCCAAAACAGGGCAGTCAAATGTACTCATATACACATCTAGGCCCAAAATTGTTTGGATAATGACTGACTTTTTTTTTTGCTGTCCGAATTCATTTGAATTGAAGTTTAAAAGATCATGTTTCATTTCCAAATTTGCTGTGCAAAAGCAATCATACTTTGTGATATTATCCCTAAATCACACATCTGTTATTAACTCCATAATCTGTCTCACACATTCATATACTGTTGCAGTATAACACTACAGAGTTTTAAAAAGGGGCACCATAGAAGAAAAAAACGTTAAAACTTCACAGAAATAAATTATTTGAGCAACGTAAACAAAGCAATAACTTAAGCGACAATTAACAATAAAAAAATATTTTCTAAGAAAAAGTATTCCCAACTCCCACTTTAACTGTTAGTCTTAAAAATAAACGTAAAAGTAATACCCAAATTATTGAAATAAAAGTACCATTCATCAGAAATTAGTAAAACACACAGTCCTATTAATACTTTTTATGTATGGTTCACTTTGTACTGTATGAGTGAAGAGGTCTTGTGTTTAATAAACGCTTTGAGAGGACAAAAAAATACATAAAGAATAAGCATAGCTTAAAAAGAGACTGGTCTGTTAAAGCTTGCAATTAGGTAGAATTAAAAGAATGCCCTGATTAGGAAATGTGTTCAGTGCAAAAACTAATCATAACCACTCTGACAGATCAGGGAAACAAACCTATCATTCCCTGATTGAAAAATTGCACAGTGTCTGCGAAAATAAGGGAACGGAAAAGAGAAATAAACAGCAGTTTATAAACAGCCCGAAAAAATAGGCTGATTCAAAGACACTGGCCTGAGTAGAATACGTGAATAACACCGGGGTGGTTGTAAAAAATAGGGAAAAAAAGCTTACAATTGCGTTTAAATCAATGGCAAGCGAGACTATGACGCATTAGAGTAAAGAGCATCAATGCATCGTACCTATTGGAAATGACAATATTGGAAGAATAAGATGAGGGCTGCAAACAGTAAGTTGTACTTTACTTCTCACCCTTACATGCAACTGTTATTATTGGTGAGTGTGCTTTAAGAAACACTCGTTTTTTTAATTTAATATTTCACATTTTTGAATTAGTACGAAAGGAAATAGTGTGGCAGGTTGAATTTAAGGTTTTCTGGGGGTTAAAAATCCTTTAAAAAATGATGCTACCATAAATAGGCAACTAATTGATAAACAAATAAAACATAAGTATTTTGTTAAGCGATATTGTTGATTACAGTACAGCTTTTTAAGATCCCTTTTTATTTATCCATAAACATTATGAATGGCCATATTTTTTTAATTAAATGAAAAAGTCAAGTTTTCTTAATTCTCCATTTTTTTAAACTCCCTTAAAAGACAAAGGAAAAATAAATATTGTCTTTTATTTATATTTAAATTGTTTTAGATTAAAAAAAAAAAGAAAATAATCAATATTCTCTTTGTACCCATTAATTTAGTTATTACTTTTAAAACCCTTTAACATTTAAATTTTCAATTTAGTTTTTAATAAAGAAAAAATATTAACCAAAAAATTACAGAATTAGAATTTTTTATGTCAACTTAATTTGGAAACACAAATTAAATTATTAATTTAATTTTGCAGTCCATATACAAGGATGCATGCCCCCCCCCCTTCCAACTCAATATCTGCCATTGAAAGCATGTGACATACCATATATCAGTACCATTACAAGGGTCAAGTGTGCAACATCACAGGAAGCAAACAGTACAAAAAAATGAGCATTTCATCGTGCCTGTATCTTGGTTGGGGCAATAAATCAGCCCTTTCGATAGCAGCTACACCCTTGACACAATTTTCCTCAGATTAAATCTTATCAGTATCAATAAAGAACACGTCCTCCGCTGTACCTTATCCAAAGAACCACAGGGCAACGGGTACCTGCCCTACGCGTACCCTATCAGAGGTCTCAAATTGAATGCGTCAACAGCAGGCCCCACGAGAAATTTTACGGTTACCATGGAGATCGATGGTCCCGCTCAGTACCGAGTGGTCCATATGCTCTTCGGCGGCCAGAACCTCCCGAACGGCCGCTTCGAACGCGGCCGTGACGTTGGTGTCGTCTTTAGCGCTCGTTTCAAAATAAGGACAGCAGCTGTTCTCCTCGCACCAGGCCCGCGCTTCCTCCTCCCCCACCTGCCTCTGATCCACGTCCACCTTGTTGCCCAGCACCACGAAAGGAAAGCGTTCGGGATCTTTCACATCAGAGTAATACATAAACTCCTTCTTCCAGCAGCCCAGGTTTTGAAAGCTCTGCAGGTCGTTGACGGCGAAGGTGAGGAGGCAGCAGTCGGCGCCGCGGTAGAAAGGCGTGCGCAAAGACTTGAAGCGTTCCTGGCCGGCCGTGTCCCAGATTTGGAGGGTTACCAGGCGCCCATCTACTTCCAAGTCCCTATTGAGGAACTCCACACCGATGGTGTGAAAGGACTGCGAGTCGAAGCGATCGGTGACGTAGCGGTTCATTAAGGAGGACTTGCCCACCCCTCCGTCCCCCAGCAGGATCACCTTCAGCAGGAAGCTCTTCCCGCTCATCGTGCTTAACCCTCCTTGCTTGGGTGGCAGACAAATGGGGCTCAAATCATCTTGGAAGGAGAAAAGATGACACAAAATGGCCCGGGAATAAAATGAAAGGTTTTCGCAGAGTTCAACTGCAGAAATCCATTAAAGATGCTCCCGCGGAATTGATGTATTTTATTGGATTTTTCAGTATTAACTCACTTGACGGCAAAAGACGTCCAGTCCGTTTTGATTGGAGGACTTAAATTGGAAGCGAAAATTATTTAATTTGAATTTTACCGATCGGCAGCCAGCTATTGCAAGAATAAGAATAAGAACATTTTCAATTGCAATATATGGTTATAGAAAAGATGAATAATACATTAAAACTCTATATAATTGCATCATGCCCAATGGCACTCATATGTTTTAACTCTCCTACATTTAAACTATGGGTTTTCTCTGAAAATTGAACTACAATGAGTTTTGATGACTTTTGTGAGATACAGATACCCGAAAATGTGAGGAATCATTATGATAACCAACTACAACAACCAAAGTAAGGTTTATTCTTGCCATGCACGTCAACAAGTGACGTGAAAACACCTCTGCGCATGCGTAGACATGTGCTAGCCTGTCAAATTGAGCTTGCGACCTATTGCTATCTAGCCTCTTATCAAGTCGAGTTCACGATCAAGAGTTTTATAACATTGGGGATTCGAGTAGCAATTACTACACCAATATTAAAAACAAGAAAACCTAACCCCAGATCTCTTTTCAAACTAATTTGGCAAGCACGCCGGCTAACGTGGTCGGCATGTTGACATTCCATGCTGGTCATGCTAGCTGTTAGCATTAAAGCATAAGCACTTCAAACAGTTTAAACACACTTGGAGATCTGATGACCAACAAAGTAGTCCGACAATTTTATGTGAAATGCATGCATGAAAGCACGTAAAATAAGTACTTACCCCGTCCTTGATGGTTAATTGTATGTGGTTTCCCCAGTCCCCTCCATCAGATTGAGATTGGTAGTAGTGACGTGTAGGCACTCCCCCATTGGCTAAACGTTGGAAGCGCACCAGGGTCTTAAAGGTACAGTACTTGTACAAATTGTCATTAATGCGAGTGAATTGTCAGGGCACCAAAAAAGTAAAGATATTTCATTTCATGTAAACTTGTCCACTCGCTTTAGTTGTGTTTTCATTTATCACAGTCAATTGATTTGGTCAATTTGTTTAATTTTTAGACATAACGCCACTTTTGCCGAGATTGTACCATCCTTTTACTCTAGATGTCAGTGTACAATGATGCTGCTTCCAATTCACCAAAAGCGCAGAAGAAGAATCCAGCTGTTTGTTTTCATCCCCCTGCAGCTGTATTCAGTCACTATCCCGTTCACTTTTAATCAAAAACTGCGATCTTATGCAATAATTGAGGAAAAAAGAAAAAACAGAACATCCATGTGTTTGCAGCGGTGACGAAGGTAATTATTATTATCCTCATAATGTTTGCATTGAATAATTCAACCTGCAATTTTTCCTGCTGATGACTTTTAACTTGCTTTGTGCTCCTTCAGATGGCAGGGAGAAGCAGGCTGGTATCCTGTTTATGTTTGGGTGTGTTTGGTGTCCTATGCTGGGTGTGGGTTTCATTTGCGTCTTTACCCGATGAGCACCACAATGACGCATGGGATCAAGGACTTTTTAAACCCCAAAGTGCTCTCGCTGACATGGAGTTCGCCCAAATGACTTCTTACCGCGGACCTGGCAACCAAGATCAGCGGAGCAATAAGGATTTGCCCATCATTTTGTGGTGGACAGGGGGATTATTCCCGCATTTTCCTGGAGATACTGAACGAATTGACTGTGCCACCTCGTCCTGCATGGCAACAAGTAATCGCAAGGTAGTGTTGTTGGATTTTTCTCCTCATCTAAACGCATTGGCTGCCATTGACGGTGATGGAGTAGACGTCCATCTACTAGTGATAAATCAGTGGGGAATTTAAATTGACTGGAGAAGGATGTGAAGAAATAGTAATGTTATCATCAGTGGCAGTGACAGTAAATGCCCTATGCAATGTGCAAAAACTATTAGTTTTCCACTATTGGTGGCCATTATTATTATTTTAATGCCCCGTTTGCAATCAAAATTCATCACATACAATATTTTAGGATATTTGATTCTTTTGACAACCATAGTCCAATCATTATGCATTCTTTGCAACTTTAAGAAATACCTTTAAAAAAATATGTATGGTTCTAAGGTCCAGCTGTCCAAAAAGACATCATCCATCATCTTCTACGGAACAGATTTCCGAGCCTACGAAGCTCCACTCCCTCGTCTACCCCACCAGACGTGGTCTCTGTTCCACGAAGAGTCTCCCATGAATAACTACCTCCTGTCGCACAGCCCCGGCATCAAGCTGTTTAATTACACGGCCACGTTTCGCCGGGAGTCCGACTACCCTCTGACCTTGCAATGGCTGCCCTCTCTAAACTACCTGTTGCAGCCTACATCCGTATCTCTGAAGGAAAAAAACCGGCTGAGGCGGGAGGGCCTGGCCCCCATCCTCTACATGCAATCTCACTGCGACGTGCCCTCGGATAGAGACCGATACGTACGAGAGCTCATGAAATACATCCAGGTAATGCACACCATGCTATATATCACCCTCCAATCAAACAAGTAGTGCAAAATGTGACTTTTCCCATCCTCAGGTGGATTCTTATGGTAAATGTCTGAACAACAAAGCTCTCCCTGCACATCTAGAAGACACGTCCACCGCCACGGGCGAGGAGACCTCTTTCATGAGGTTTGTCAGCCGCTACAAGTTCCACCTGGCGCTGGAAAACGGTTTATGCCCAGATTACATGACGGAGAAGCTGTGGCGGCCTCTCCACCAGGGCTGCGTTCCCGTGTACCGGGGCTCTCCTGTGGCGGCAGACTGGATGCCTAACAACCATTCGGTCATCTTCATTGACGACTTCCCCTCGCCTAGAGCTCTCGCCGACTTCCTTCGATTTCTAGATGAAAACGACACGCAATACGCCCACTATTTGGAGTTCAAAAACATTCGTAGTGTCACCAACGCCCATTTGCTGGAGGCTTTGGAGACTCGTGAATGGGGGGTCAACGACATGAGCAAACCCAATTATTTGAATGGATTTGAGTGTTATGTCTGCGACCGGGAGAACGCCAGGCTGACTGCGGAGAGAGCCAATAGGAAAGCTCCTGAGAGCAACCCGCCTCCTAAAGCCAAGATGGCTTCCAGCGCTCATATGGGATGCCCTTTGCCCAGCCCGGGCTATGGAGAAATCCAAGACCTGCCAGAACATGATGGGTGAGTATTCCAAAATCTTCCCTTCTGGGGAAAAAGCCTTCTCTTTTTGATTTGAATGGGATTTTAATTAGATGTGAGGATTTTAACAATTTTTAAGTCAATACTAAACCATCCATCAAGCATTTCAAATGGATTTGACATCCAATGCCATCCATGATAAAGACAGCGGACAAGCTGCTTTTTTGGGGGTGGAGGGTTAATTCCATTAATTTGATAAGCGATTAATTGTGGCAGCCCCCTGCCTTAACCATCCACTAACAGCCGCATCTAATGTGCCTTGCATGCCTAATCCAAACATGTTCTGTGATCAGCCTAATGTTGACAAATGCTTCTGCAGATGGTTGAAAATGTGGCCTCAGGACTACTGGCAGAGCCTGGACCAAGCGGAAGGGCTGGAGTCTCTGATAAGAACCAACGAGTCGGATCCGGCGCTGTTGTGGAAGCACATCCAAAGAATCGCCGTGAGCAGAGCCAGAGGCAAACACCGACGTCAGCCTTAAACGGGCCAGGAAGATGGAGAGCTTCCAAGAGTCCAGATGTGTTACACACCATGCAGATGCTTTTTTTTCTCCCCTCTTTTTAATGAGGGTCTAAAACGGGCACCTTATGTGTGCCTGTACACGAAACTATTGCTCCCTCATGCTCTGTCATTGAATTGATCTTTGTATCTTATAAGGCACATACTTGAAGTTCAATAAGGTCAAGGGGTTGGGCATTAACTTTAAATCATGCACTGCAGATTTTCTGCAGTGGGACCTTTTTTTTAGTTGTCATGTGGGGTATGTTTGCATAGGAATGAAGCCATGTTGGAATACAGTGTGCCAACTGTGCGAGGACAATCAAGACAGTAGCAACTTTTTTTTTTTTTTTAACAAGTAGCTAATGTTATTTGACAATGCAAAGGTTAGCCGTTATATAGATTGACATTTTTCAATCCCATTTAGGTCATGCTTCAGACTTTTTATTATTTTGGGTATAACTAGGTAATATGTTTTTTTTTTATTCTCAGGGCTTTATAGGGGGTAAGTGACTATTTCGTCATTTGACTATTCAGTATTAGCTATTATTATTATTTATATTTTTTGTATTAATTTATGTTATAAAAATAAATGAATAAATGCAGAATGGTTACAGCCCTTTGTAATTATTATTCATGCATTAATGGGTTAAAGTGACTTTGTTTGGATGAGGTTGCTGCCAATATTATACATATCAATATAAATGTACAATTATTTTTTATGTCTAATATACAAACCAGCACATTATATTTGTCATATTTTTATATCTGGAAAAAAACATTAGTTTTATGAACAAGCAACAGAAAGAAAAGTATATATATATATTTCCCCAAAACAGCAGTATCACTGAATTTTGAAATACTAAAACACTTGTTACTAATGTATTTCAATGTTTTTTTTTTTTTTTTATCTCACTTGCATCCATTGACAGTGATAGATGTTCAATCCATTTAAACTGAATTGGCTTGGACATTTATCTAATGACTAATTCATTTAAACTGCACCACTTAGTCTTAATTTTGGGACATTTCAATGTCATTATTATCGTGCCCCACAAAGGGTTAAGCTAAAACAAAACATCTAAAAATCTAAAATTGCTCACGGTATGAATACGTTTGGGCTTAATTGTACTGACAAATCCTTAAGTGACTTTCACCAGCAGAAAGGAGAAGACGAACATGTTAGGCCAGTGAAAATCTGGTCTTACCTGCAAAGAATCTGAAGTAATTATTTTCATTGCTCGTTACAGTCTCTTGGCTCACCCTAAACCTTCATGCTTCTTGCATTTGAAGCAGTCCAAACTTGTTGGAAGAAGGCCGCTTCTCACTTTAAATGCAAATGAAGAACTGCTGCGATCAATCGAGGACTGCAGAGTAGCAGCTTTCACAGTGGACTTTGCCTCCGTGCAAGAACATATTGTAGATGAGGTCACCCATTGGCTTCCAGCATGAAGCACACTGGAAGAAAACAGGGAAGCTGTCTTTTACTTTGCATTTCATTTTCGGAGCAAATTATGTCTACAAAATACACAAGTGGGCCAAAATGCAATGTATACAATCCCCATACTAGATACAGATTCCGACTGTGTCAAACTAGGTTATTATTTTATTTATGTATCACCAATTTTGTTATACACAGATGTATATGATGACAATGAAGGCTTTTTATTTTTATTTATTTTACTTGAAAGCCTATTTTTCTTTTTCTACCCCCCTATGAATCAAATAGAATCTCAAATAAAACCATTAATTTGCATTGTAAATGCCATTTTTCAAGTATTTAGCTTAATTGTTGTCTCTTGCAAATAAAAATGAAACAAATTCATCTTTACGCAAGTTTGTCAGCAGTAACAGCTAAAAGATGGTTATTTTTTTTAAACTTCCAAGCTAAAATGTCCGCTTTTTAGTGGAAATTGCCCTGTAAAAGCTCGGCAGTTGTGCGATATTGAGGCTCCGCTGCATGAGCACATTGAGATCAGAGTCACACAAAAAAAAAATGTAACTCCATACGAAATATGAAAAAATAGAGGTAAAAGATGTTTGGACGACGGCTGATTGAAAAGGTACCCAAGCGGCACAATGGGGTTTCAAATTTGTATATCTCAGTATGTGCCACTCACTGGAATCTTCCTGCCGCCTGTGGTTGCTTAGCAACCAGCTTGGCCTCCAGGAAGTTATTCTCCCTGTAGCAGTCTTTGTGTCAAACTAGGTTATCATTTTATTTATTTATTTTGAGCTCACAATGTGTTTTATTTTTAAAAATATATATATATTTCTGCAGAGTAAAAAAATAATAATTAAAAATAAAGTTGACTCAAAAGTCAAAATCACCTTGAAACATTCCGGGTGACAGCTAATATTAAGATGCTCCAGGGTGATCTTGGCATCATTGCCTACCAGCTGTCCACAGTATGTGCAAGGGGAGGACAGAGAGCTGCAGGGGGAAGAGACACACATGAAAAAGATTGGTTGACTTACAAACATCAATAACCACAAGGACCTTCTTGCCAGAAGAGTAAAAATTCACCATAGGTTGCTAAGAATATTCATTTTCTTACAAGTTACTTAATGTCAATGAATGATTTAAAAACCTGCACTTGATGTTTATATATCAGAAATACTGACACAGCAATAAAATGGACTAGATAAGTATACTTGACAGTTTATAAAAAAAATTAGATGACCTCCAAGTCACAGTTGTTAACAATGTGTTGTATATGTTTTACCAATAGAATTATCAGAATGATGCACAGGTGGACATTGGGAGAATATTTTTTATATAACTTAAGAACACTTCAATACTTCTCAAATTGGGAACATTGAGGAAGAACATGCTTAGTAATCTAACTGATTAATTCGAAATTATGGACTTTAGATTTTAAGTTCTTGGCAACTAAAGCCTTATTGGACTTTACTGGTTGCCATACCAATGATAAATATGACTTTTCAATACATAATCAATACAAAATTAGGTTTATTTAGATAAAGAAACTTATTTTACAGCATTTTTGTAGTAACCAATCATTACTATGCATCTTACATGCAATAGAATTACAAGATATAGGTAATATGACAACAAGTTTAAAATGAACTACGACCGCATTGCTCACTCCCTAAACACCTCATCAGGCAATAGACAAACCACACCCAAAAATGCAATTAATGATCTAAGCAATCAGCTCTGGGGTTAAAAATAAAACTCACAACAAAAACATAACTTGTTTGGTCGAAATAATTACCTGGAGTAAGAAGAAGACCAGCTGGAACAGACAAGCAGAAAGCAATGTCATTATCAAGATGTAAACTAACATCTTTAATCAGCTCGCTTTCTGGTCAATAGCATAAATAAGACATACCTATTGATCGAGTCTGCGGCATTATGGGTTGCCAGTTCTGTGGTATTGACGTACTCCTTGACGTACACAAAGGGCCTTAAACACACAGCACACGTGCAGGACGAAGATGAGCAAACTCAGACCACACCGATATTGCTTAGCGACTTATCACTTTGATTGAAGCAATTCTCACTTTTTAATGTCAGGTTCGGGTGTGGGGACGCGAGGGGCCTCCACCAGAAGGGTCCTGGTGTCAGAGAGACGGCACATCGTTAGTCTCATCGCTCACTCACGTGTGGCAGTGATGATACACACAGCACATGCACGCAGGGGGAAGATAATCATTTTCTGTCATGGCCGCTTAATGTCAGGCCTCTTGATAGCGAGCCGTTTGACAAAGGGGCACCTCTAATGCGCGTCATTAATCGGACATCTGGAGGATCGTAATTGTGTGGGGTGGCGAGAAGGAAAGGAAGAAGAAGAAGATATTGCACCAGTAGGAAGATGAAAGAGATTGGATATGTTCCGCTAGTTGAATTTTAAGGGAAGCCAATTTGTTTAGTTTACAAAATGTGATGAACATTACATATGGTAAAGGGGCTGTCATTAGGGATACGCCAAAGAATTATTGATTTAAATAATGCTATGGTGTATGTTTAAAAAATGTTTTCCTGTTACACAAAAAAAATATTGTTATTTGTGTTATTCTCACTCGAGTTGAACCCACTGTCTTTTTGTATTGTGGCAGCAGTAATTAAACAAATAATTGATTATTTTCATCCATCCAATCAACCTCAAAAGATACCCCGGAATTGTCAATTTGCATAAATATATATATTTTTTAATGACGTAATTTTTTTGCTATTCATTTTCAAAGTAAAATGACGCAACTAAGTGACGCAAACTAATTCAAAGTACTTAAGTTCCCAATGCAATAGAGCAGTTCATGAACATTTTAGATCAAATATCTCCTCAAAACCTAATTAGCTCTGTGAATACTCAAATATTAGATTACAGTAGGATAAGAGGCACAAAAAGAAAGTTGATTTTAAAGCCACAATTTGGACAAAACTGCACTTTGAGTCTGCATCAAAACATGAGCATTCACTGCAACAATTTTCAAAATGCCCAACAAATTATGCAATATAGGTAACTTTGTTACAACCAGTATATAATAACGCAATATGCAGAAAAAGACAGAGTACCTGCTTGAAAAAAAATAAAAAATAAAAGTACAAGCTTCAAACTGCATTGCATTGGAGCCGATGAAATGACCAATAGAGCAAACAGAGCAAACTTTCCCAAGATCATGAACTCACCGATCCATTGTCAGGCCCTCCTGTTCGCCGAAGGTCTCCCTGGAATATGAAAGAGAGCCGGATTAGACTTTCACTGTTGGCTAGCTCTATCAATATGCTGGACACATTCCAGTAAACAGGGATTTTTTCCATCCCCTGCCGCTATAAGCATTCTCCACAGAGGCCAGCGATTTATTGACAAACTGGGTCACTTTCACAATTGTGTCTCTTGATCATGAAGTGAGCATTACTACCCAACGTTACAAAATCTTGCATTTCCTCCTACCTGATGGTGGTGATGGTTGTCACTGTGTGGCTTTCAGACTCATTCAGACTGCAAAACACAACAAATAACTTCATTATGTAAGTTATAAATTTCCACTTAAGTTTAGCTTGTTTTCAATCAAATGCCTGACAGCCTCTTAATTTTCAGGCAGAATGGAAAAAGGGGGAAAAAATCCACTTTAATTTGCATCTAATGAGCTCCACTACGAGTGATGAATACCTTTCCATTTCCTCATCTTCTTCCAGAGTTGTTCTTGGGATAGTATACACAGAGGGAGATGTCCACTTATCCCATGGTGAGTCATTTTCTTTGGACCTAAAAACCACATACCAGTCAATGTATACGTTTTTCCCGTATTTTATACGTATTTTGATCATTTTAAATTGTGTACTGGGATTGCAATCATTATTTAGGGAACAGGTGTCAAAGTGGCGGCCCGGGGGCCAAATCTGGCCCGCCGCATCATTGTGTGGCCCAGGAAAGTAAATCATCAGTGGAAACTTTCTGTTTTAGGATCAAATTAAAATGATAGATATAGATGTATTTTTAAATTCCCTGATTTTCCTCCTTTTAAATCAATAATTGTCATTTTTAATCATTTTCTTGTGTTTTTAGTTAAAAAATCCTTATTTAAAGTCTAAAAATGTATTTAAAAAAAGCTTAAACATTGTTTTAGATCTATAAAAAACTGAATAATCAGGGCTTTCAATCCAGTTTTTTTATCCATTTATATAAAAAAATCTAAATATTATATCTAAAAATGGTGCGGCCCACATAAAATCAAGTTGACGTTAATACGGCCTTCGAACCAACCTAGTCTGACACCCTTGATTTTGGGGATCAATTGACCTAGGTTGACGGGTATGAATCCATGCAACAAAAAAAAAATTCACATTCAAGGAGAGGAAAAAAGCTGTGTTGACCACGCTTGAGACAAATATACATCTGTTATCTGATGCATTTTTGTTCACACCAGAGCACAATGTATTCTAGCTCAGTAGACAAAATGTTGCTACATAAGGAGCAGTAAAGGGGTCAGTTGGATAAAAACAACAAGAATGTTCTAACCCTCCTCTAGTACTATTAAATCAAGATCTTACTTACTTTCTCTCAAACCTAACTGTAGTCTGTTGTTCCTCCAGTTGGCCCACTCCTTGGCTGAGCCAGAACATACACATTAAAAGGCTTTTAGTGCGTAACAGGCAAAAGGGAAAACGGAACAAAAACAGGCTCCACTACATGAAGTGGAGGCGTAAGAATAAATCCAAGTGTGTCATCACCTCTCTTCCTCTGCGTCGGTCTGCAGAGGCATTGTGGTTTTCCACGTGCGTGCCCACGACCGGTGAGTGCTTAGGCTGAAGAGGAGGCGAGCGGTGATGGATGAGTCGTGGCACACGGAGCGGAACAACAGAATAAGTGTATTGTTTGAGAAGTGGATTTGTAAGGCTCTAAGCCCGTGTATCCATTACACATTTAAATTCATCAGGAGGCGGCAGGTGAATGAATGAATACCTTGTGGCGCTAGTGTCGATGGGGATGACATCAGTGGCGAGGGATGTCAGGGCATCCTTGTTTATACTGTGTAGGAGGAACACACATATACACATACATTAAGTTCAGTAATAAAACAGGCATGTTTGGGTGCCATTGACGGCTGATCTATTTTGACTTAGAGAGCGTGAAACCCTACGAGTGAGGCCAGTTCTCACAGTTAAAGTAGACTGCATTTCTATTGTGTTAATGGAAGGGAAATGTGATTTGTAGAGGGATAACAATGAACTGGATTGATATATTGGATGTTTTCTTATTAAAAAATGATGATGATAGAACTGATGTTAAATGTAACGATGAACCGATCACAATTTTTGGCCATATTGTCAATGTTTGAAAGGCTGATTCTGATTTTGCATGTATGCAACTTTGATTTTGTTTCATTGTAATACAATTTAACTGTACAGGCAGTATTTTTCCCACCCCAAAAAATCCTACAATCCATAAACATGCTTGTTATTAATTGAAGTGGTACCAAATTTGCCTCTTCTCGACTTTTGTTTTTAACAACAAATTCTTGAAACACACTTAAAAACAATTCGGTAGCCAACAAATTACTGTAGCTAAGTTTCTAAGGATGTTTTACTAAAATGATAAATGAATATGAAAATCAACAAATATTTATTGTAACTAGTAGTGTGACAGAATTTCGGCCTACCAAAAATTTAATCATGTCAACACCATCTAAAAAAATAGATACATATTTTTTAACCCACCATAATTGGATTAATTACAATGAACGATTACTGAAGAAAGATAGAATAATTTACGTTATCTCTGGATCATTCCTCTCCACGAAAATATCTGAAGTACTGAAAATAAAAAATATTTGAAATTAAATTAGAAAAAAGGCTCATTAAAGTCTCATCAGAATAAAGCTGGATAATTCTCCAAAAAATGTGTTATATTTTCAACTGTACTTTTTACATAAAGCAATGACCTAATTTTGTGTGTTTAAATCCTGAGGATATAATTTGGACAAGAAAATTATAACACCCATGTGCGCTGGTGAATAACACAACCCAAATATATTTTAATGCCTTTGCAGACCAAACCCACATAATTTATTATTTGGCACCAATGTAGTCATTCTGTCACTAGAATTCCTTGTGACAGATTTGTGGCAGGAAAAAAAAAGGCACAGATTAGCTGACGTGAGTTGGGTGGGAATATTTAGTTTCAAGGCCTCTAAATTTGAATACTGAAAATCACATTTAATACATCATTGTTATTATTCTTTGAAAATCAGCCTAATGGCCACTACGCATTAAGGGTGGATCTGGGGAAATAATATTGCCAATAGAAGGTACTTTCCAAGTGTTTCATAGTTTTACACTGGAGATCTCCCAGTATACATTCATATAATCTGCTTTTAAAACCTTAGAAGCATATTATATTAATTTATACAGGTAGATATCCAGTATGAACTATGAAACTATGCTTATAGTTTCTTATAACAAGCATCCATTTACCCTCCACCTTGCAAACTAATTTTAAAGACAAGTTGCACAAATAAACAATGCAGTTAAAGGGAATGGAAAGATGCATGCTGATTGGCCTAAAAGAGTTTTCTCCTTTGAGTGATTGGCAGTAGCCTCCAAGATGAATAGAAGATTTGGGGTTGTACACAATGTATATCAAGTATCAGTTTTGATATTCACAAATGAAAAAAAAGATTGCTGTTTGCCCTGTTAATTATTGACCGAGTTAATTAAATATAAATCTCTACTTTACCCGATAAGGTGATAAAGGAGAAAGTACTACATACTAAAGTGGCTGCAGACAATATAGCAAATCAATGCAAAAGATGTATTATTTTAATTACTTCTTTAATTCGAGTTAGAACGCAATAGAGCATAAGACAAGCTGATTACAACAATGAAACGAGTCTGAACAATAACGCATTTGTGCTCATAGTGGCAGCACAAACAGCACTCCCAATAGGGCAAGGTGTAATTTGTATGATCCATTCCGTACCTGTTGATGGAAATCTGCGAGAGGGGCTGCGGCAGGTCAGAGAAGCTGCAGAAGAGAAAAGCGACTTATAATCACAATGTGCTGCATTATGCATGACGAGAGCTGCAAAACAGTCACAGCTCCCGAACCAATATGATTACCTGTTTGGGGATGTGGTCCCTATCGGGTACGGATCAAATGGATCAGCCGAGCTGAAACACAATTTCACACTGATTTCACTCTCAATTGTCAGCACGACGCGTCTGGTGTCACATTGACTCTTAATGGAAAGATGTAATGTGGTATGAATGGTAAACAGAAACAGGGTTGGGCTAGAGGGGAGCCAAGTTCGCATTGCAATGACAGCTCCTTAATGTCTTTGATAAATCAACGCAAATCATCACTATTTCATTTGATCGAACCATAAATAAGTAAAAGGCATAAAGGTATATTACAGATACCTTAACTCTGTTGATGACGTGGTCACACCGGTGATCGAGAGGTCGTGCTCCTTGCTGTGTGGGTAATCATGACAGAAATTTATGGAGTGAGGTAAAGTATGAATGATGAGTAGAAGAGAAAGGGCAGGCAAAGGAAGGTAAGTGTGGCTTTTTCTCATTCATTATTTATGTTGTAGGCACTGATATAAAAAGGTCTTTCGAGAATCGGAAATTATTTTGCGTCCCATTTGTTGGATTTTACATAATCCACATACAAAAATCCTAAAAGATTTAGTTTCGGGGTCATTTGATGTGACCTGAGACCAAATCCTCAATAACAACAAACAAAACAGAACACTTTAATAATATATTTTTAAAAGACCAAACACTAACTAACTCACATTTTTAGCAGGCGGAATTATTTGTTGTTTTTACGTATTAATATTCGAAGATGCTTAAAACACTGCGATCATTTATTTATTTATTTATTATTGTGGTATAAAAACTCTGCCCTTGAGATCAAACTGTTTTCCCAATGAAGAGAGCACATTTAATTTCCTCTTATATTTCAATGCAAGTTATTTTTGATTGAAAATGTTACTCTACCTCATACAACCCTGTTATGCACAGGGTTTGAATAAGACAATTATACATATTTTAATTGTTTTCTTTATTTTTTCCACATTAAGTAATAAAAAAATATGCAGCAACATCTAGTGAAACAAGAAG
This sequence comes from Stigmatopora nigra, assembly GCF_051989575.1. Classification (NCBI taxonomy): domain Eukaryota; kingdom Metazoa; phylum Chordata; class Actinopteri; order Syngnathiformes; family Syngnathidae; genus Stigmatopora; species Stigmatopora nigra. The sequence continues at coordinate 10,346,265 of NC_135521.1, forward strand.
TTAACTTTAGCTAAAAAAAAGTCTACTTTATTTGCAAATAATGTAAACTGCAGATTAACCATGACAAAAAATGCATGAACAGATATGTAAATTACGCTCGTCAAGCTTTTTAAAGTGTATTACTGAATAATATGGTAGCATAATATCCAAAAAAGGCATTTTTTTCAAGATATTTCATGACAAAATATCCTCCAAAATTTAAAATTTAGTATTTCTAAACGAGGACAAAACATGTGTGTGTGTGTGTGTTTGTTCCATACCTGTCCTCAAAGATGGATACAGTTTCGGTTGTTATAGTGACAGTACTGAAGGACAAGAAAGATACAAGAATTATTTTTGAAGTTATCAAAGATGAAAGCATTTTCTACAAGGAGTACTTGTATTAAATCTTACTATGGATTGTTTTCAATCGAACTGAGATGGTGGAGACAAATAAAAGACTTCACTTGAAACTAACAGAACATTCTCTTCTATTTTCAGTCAAGAGTGGAGAATATGTTGCTTTCTATTTCCAAAAGTGTCTGCTTCAAGAGACTTTTTTCATGAATTTATATCTCACATTAAGCAGGACTTGATGCAGAACGCTGAAAACGAGATGGCTTTAATCCTTTACTGGGCACTCATTTAACTCAATGGCGGCCATTGTGGTGATACATTTTTATTCTATTCTTTTAAATCACTACTAATCAATTGCTTCAAACCCGTTTCTATGGATTCAGCATACTTCATGTTAAAATATCACAAAGGGGGATATGTTCAAGAAAAAACATAAATGAATTTGTGGCCTGTAATTATGACTTTACCGTGTTTGCATGCATGAGTGATTGATGAGTTGGAATTTATGAAGAATTCTACTCTACCTCACTAGGAATACAAATTTTTGACAGTATTTTCACATGATTTGACACAGAGCCATTAGCAACAAATGGAAACTATACACAATTATACAAATTTTGCCTAATCCTGCAAAGAATGTTATGCATAAAGTGCACAGGGTTGTAGCTATTAGTGCTGAAAAGAAAATAATTAGGGTTGGCCTCACAGTTGAGGGGGAAAAAAAAGTATTTTTACCATTTTCTCTCCCTACATGGTTCTTTTTGGCTTGTATTTATATGGTGTATGAGTGGTCTTTGCAGGCGATGAAATAAATAGCAGTGAAAGCCGAGCGTCCAGCTTGCACAATATGCAAATACTAGTCCCCAGACAAGGCAAACACTGATTTAAAATACAATAAAAATGCATTCTTTTTTCCTTTCTCTATCTATATATATATATATATATATATATATATATATATATACACATACACACATGTATGTACATGTACATATGTGTATATATACACACATATATATACATAGACATACACATACATACACATATACATACACATATACATATACATACACATACATACACATATACATATACATACACATAAACATACACACATACATACACATATACATATACATACACATAAACATACACACATACATACACATAACATACACATACATACACACACACATAGGGCTACTCATGTACCTTTCAAATTCAGAGTGCAGATCCTGGCTCAAAGATACTGGGCTAGGGGGTATGGGATTTTCAGACTCTTCTTGGCTGCAGAAGCATGAAGGGATACATATACATTATCCATCCATCCATCCATTCATTTACCGATCAAATAGGGCTGTTCCTATACCTTTCGAATTTGAGGTGGAGATCCTGGGTCAAACGTACTGGGCTGGGGGGAATGGGCTGTTCAGATTCTTCTTGGCTGCAGTGGTGGAAAGAGATACATAATCATTTTCTTTTATATATATATAAATATATATACATACACTTGATCCATCTTTTGGATTGTTCCTGTACCTTTCTAATTCAAAGTGCTGATCCTGGCTCCAACGTACTGGGCTGGGAGGAATGGGCTGCTCAGATTCCCCTTGGCTGCAGAGGTGTAAAGAGATACATATTCATTTTCTATAATATATATATATACATACACATGGTCCATCTTTAGAATTGTTCCTGTACCTCTCTAATTCAAAGTGTTGATCCTGGCTCCAACGTACTGGGCTGGGGGGAATGGGCTGCTCAGATTCCTCTTGGCTGCAGAGGTGTAGAGAGATATATATTCATTTATCTAATATATATACATGATCCATCTTTAGGATTGTTCCTATACCTCTCTAATTCAATGTGCCGATCCTGGCTCCAACGTACTGGGCTGGGAGGAATGGGAGGCTCAGATTCCTCTTGGCTGCAGAGGTATAAAAATATACATATTCATTTTCTTTAATATATAAAAACCTGATCCATCTTTAGAATTGTTCCTATACCTCTCTAATTCAAGGTGCCGATCCTGGCTCCAACGTACTGGGCTGGGAGGAATGGGGGGCTCAGATTCCTCTTGGCTGCAGAGGTGTGAGGATAGGAGGTGGTGAAAGATGGGAAGGAAAGGGCAAAAAATAAACACAAATCACAAGGAAACAAAAATTCAGACTGGCCTGACTGCGACCCAGACAGTGCAGGGAAATAAGAAAGGTTATATGGAAAATGTGGAGGTGAATGTTATGTTATGTTGTCTCATGTAGTGTGTTTTGTTGTGTTGAGGCAGTAAACATGCAAGGGCTGGAAGCAGGGCAATTTAACTTGAGTAGAGAGGAAACTATATAAAGCCCAACAGTGCCACCTTGTGTGGATTTTTTTTTTAAAAGGTAATTATTATGCTATGTGGCTTTAACAAACCCAGAATTGAGATTGAAGAGATCCTCTGTTGTTGGTTCATGGTTGCTAAGTGCTGGAGTTGGATCCACTTCCTCACTATTATCATGAAAGAAAGAAATCAATGAACAAACTGTGGCACACACACATGTAGATCATCTTTCTAGTCATGTATAATTTGGAAGGGAGTCTTGTCAGATATTTTTAGCAGAATGAGATGTGACAATTTTGAAAGGAGCACAGTGGACATATGCCAAAATAAATCTTGCCAACACTGCTATGAAATGAAGGGGAAAGTAGTCTTAGTTGTTTACCCTTCTTCTAAGTAAGCATCCGCTGAGCTTTCCTCTTTTCTTGCAAGCCTTGGCTCATCATCCTTGAAGCTGAGGTAAAAATGAAGGGAAAAAAATGGTATTAATAGCATACAAAGCTTAGACATAACGTTAGAGCCAAAAGAAAGTTGTTTTTCTTAGGCCTGAATTCATCTACAAAAGAGTAGACAAATGAAAGTTTTTAAAGATAAAATACTGTCAAAAACATATGTATTAAAAATATTGTCGCTAATACCTGGTTGAGTTTGTTTCAACTGAATTGAAGTTTTCATACAAGGCAGTGAGCGTCTCAACTTTGGAGCTGTGAAAAGAAAATGGATTTCACCATTAAATTCGACATCATTTTTGGCAAGAAGGAATTCAAGCATAAGACAAGAAATATCTAACATGCAATAAAATGTAAAAAAAAAAAATATATATATATATACATACATCTGCCACATTACATTATGTATGATTAAATACTGAGGTTTATCAACATAAAATGTGAAATATAATTACTTTCATTTTAAACTCATCTATGCTTCAAGTATTTTAAGGGATCTCTCAAGTGATTATTGCAGTACTTCAAATCAGTCAAAGTGGCAAGGTATTAAAACAAAACGGAAAAAAACTATATGCATTATATGCAAAAGGTCAAATTATACTTCCATCCCTTCAGTAAATTGTGTGTAAATGAGGTGAGAAGAAAGAAATGTAATCATTCCCACAATTAATCAAACTGAAATGATTTCTGACCTTGAGTTTTCAAAAGGCTCTGGTTCTTCGCTGATTGAGCCAAGTTTACTGTCATCCGTTTCTGGGATATCAGTATGTTCTGAATGTGTTGAAACAACTTGAAGATAATCAGCGATGATTTCTGGGAGCGGCGTGGCTAACTTGGCGTTATCTGGTCTGGGGTCTTCAAACTCCTCTACGAACTGGTTTTCTCTCACAAGCTCAGGAGGGGGCACCACTACCTTTGGACTTTCATCAAAAGTAACAACAGTTGTCTTGACACTTGTGTTGACTCTGTTCAGAAGACAAACAAAAATGTGAGAAATTGAGTGTCGAGGAGACCCCTTTAAGACAATTCCAATAGACACTTGACAGAGTTTTTACATGTGGTTTGTGTTGGGTGGTTCTGGTACAGATGCAACAGATGTGACAGGGATGTCGTCTGGGGAAGGGAGTGCAGCTCCAGCAGAAGTATCATCCTCATCATCTGTAATCTCCACCCTGCACATTTATGGACACACATGAATGTTAGCATTCAAGCCCATCAACATTTTATCACACCGAGTCTCTATACTAGCATTATCAAACAAACGTAAATGTGTCTCAGAGTATAAAAGGTGCCTAGATTTGTCAAAATGTGCTAAAGTGTTTCACCCAATGACAAGAGATACAGGTTGCATAGCTATCCAGTGTACAGTATATCCACATATACCCCTGTCAGGTTTGAATTATGGGCATAGAAATTTAATTTTACCCGCAGTGTGAATTTAATCCTAAATTGCAAAACATACAGGATTTGGCTGGTGTGAGATTGAATTATGAAACAATAAAATGATAGTTTAAAAAAAAGACTGTCACTAGTCCTTGACTATCAGTCATGGACTGCCACACCCACTTCTGCCAGTCAGCCACACCCACTAATTTAGAGTTTTGTTGATGACTCACTCAGTCAGGCTGCTTGGCAGTCATCCAAGCAAAACACTCCAACACTACTTCACGGGTCCTTTCCCCTTGGACCCTTGTGAGTTGTGCCATATAACGTTTGCCTTTCCCTGTGGCCGTTTGCCCACCTTTCATCATCTGATGAAGAGTTCCAATGTGGCACGTTCACCTATCCCCATGGCAACCTGGGTTTCTGTTGCAAATACAACAAATTGCGAGTTCCCTTCCCTGCTTTCTCTTCGAATTGTGAAATTAGACAAGTTATCCGCTACCAGTGGATCCAACCGAGACAAAATTTCCAATCTCACCATCTCGACGGTGTAGGCTTTGAAGTGCCCCATCACAACTGAGATTAAAGTAATTATTTGTCGACTTAATTCCTATTATTGCTCTCCTAAACCTCACTTGCCCTGTGTCAGTAGGGTCAACCATTAATGGACGCATCCCACATACACCATTGCTTAACCACTTCCAGAAGATTAAGGCTGTCCTTCAACAGAATGAAAAAAACAATGGTTGCTCAGGCCAAAACAAAGTGGCAGACACTGAAGGTAACATTTGCAGAATACTTTCTCAGAACCACCAAACTGCAGCACAGTCCCCACCTGTGAAAACTCTTGAGGTAATCCCAAGACTTTCCAATTTGACAAACTGCTCTTTGTCATTCTTTCGGCAACCCGACACTTTCGTCTCGGGGGAAGCTAAAATAAAATTCACCATCAACCATATGACAGGGCCGACCCACCTTTGGGGAAAGATGCCACAGAGTGTTTGGTAAAAGCAGTTTCTGGTATATTGGCATCGCCAAGAATTTAATTAACATGCTGCAGGGGCCGGGACAGTGGCAGATTTCACTGTTGACTCCCTATCAAAGCCTTTGGAATCATCCAGCGCTATGTGATGCTTTTCTTCATGGCCTGGCTGACTAGATTAAGGATGCTCTGTCGGCTACGAGGTGATTAAAATGGCAAATGAAGAGGATCTATGCACTAGGGTTTGGAAACAGGAGGAAATATGTGCAAACAATGGCTAACCATCTGTTTGCCCACCCACTAACAGGCCGATCACTGTGTACAATTTAATTGTCAAATGTCCAGAAAAATACAGGACTCGCTATATCACAACCTCACAACTGCACCATGAATAGATGTTTTCCTATTAGCAGATTTCAAAGAAACACCTGCGTGAATATTGTAATGGCTCTTTTTACAGATACATGGCATTATAGTTGATTCCTTAATTTATAAAGTTTTTTTCCAGCTATCCCCAATTTGGAACTTTTTAGGGTAGCAAATCACTCAAAAATAAATCATCTACACAAACTGTTGTCATTTAAAAGTGAACTCAAATGGAAACATACATGAAGGACAAACTCCAAAGCCTGAAATATTATGCATTATTTTTTTTTATGCCATCTGTTGTAAAGTGAAGGAATTTGTGGAATGTGGCAATTTGTACTGCATGCCAAACATGTAGCATTTCTGAGAAAGCTTTCTTTTGAGCTGCAGTAATGGGTAGCATTTTTTTAATAATACAACAACCTACTCTTTAAGTGCATACAATTTTGCACTGTTTCCTTTATGTTAAACATTACCAAATGTGTTCATAAATCCCTAATCATCAAAAAAAGTTAGTAAATGCATTTGAATGCATTGTCTAAAAGAAGCTTTAAGGAAATTTAAGAAGAACTATTTACCTTTTAGCCACAAATGGTGCACTCGGTCTAGTAACTGATGCTTCGGCTGCTTGAGACCTGTCATTTTTTGTTTCAAAATAAATGCTTTATGAGAACAGAGCATGCGAGTGCTTTTCCAAAGCTTCAGAAAGTCAAGACATACTCAAATTTCTTGGCAGCAGAGAGCACATAAGACCTCTGTCTGGGAGCAGATTTGTTCAAGGTTTTGCTTGCTGCTGCAGTGCTGAAAAAGGAGCCATTGTGGTGTTAATACAATCGCAGCAGGTATGGCTTAAATTGGACTGTGTGTGAGGGTGCGCCTGTAGAGAAAGTCCTACCGTTTCAGCTGCTCCTCACTAGTAATGCTGCTCTCCTCCTGGGCAGTGGGCTTCACAATGGGTGACGCGCTAAGGACAGTATGCACACATATTACAATAACATAGTCATACAGTGTCTCTCATTTCATCTGATTTTGCGGGTGGTGCTGGAGCCCATCCCTAGCTGACTCCGGGTAAGAGGTGGAGGACACCCTGAATCGGTGGCCAGCCAATCACAAGGCACAAGGAGATGGACCTGGATTTGAACCCAGAACCCTAGAGCTGTGAGGCCGACGTGCTAACCATTCAGTGCATTTGTGTGCTTTACCTTTTCTTGTAGTTATCCAAAGGTCTTTTAGGGATGTCAGATTCCCCACTGTCAAAACACAACACACTCAGAATGAAAAAATAATGAATTACAAGGTCCTTAATTATGTGGCAAGATATCTTATAAGCCTTTGTTGTTGTTTTTCTATCAGGCCAATTGCTTTATAGAAAACAGAAGGACCTTTTTTTGAGAGGTTTGAAATTAAAGTGAAGCTATTTTCAAAATGTTTCATTTTCACACACTCAATTAAAAAGCTAAACCATTCATTTTTTGGGTTGGGATTTTAAAAAAATAATAATAATAATACATCTATGCCGCAAGGCTGCGGTCTGAAAATGTAATATTATTACCTGATTCCATTTGAAGTACTCGTAGGGGATGACACAGGCTTGTTGAAAACACCTCTATATGAACAAAAAAAAAAAATTGTCAATACATATACTCAAGCAGTGTAAAAATTAACATCCTCCCATTCTATTTGAACCCGTGTTGTTCTTACTTGATCATAAATCCTGAGGAAGGTGATCTAGATTCAAAACAGAGATCCAGTATCACCCCATTATTGTTTTTTTAAACAATAATAATTCCTAATTTACAGGGCATTTACTTTTGAGTGTCAGATTTGGTTGGTGCGGTGGAAGTTGGTGAAGTCACTGGGCTGGTCACCTCTCCATTTTGACGTCTGGCCCGCAATTCTGCCAACCTGGATGGATACACAATAAGTTTAAGCATTGGTAAGAAACCATGCAAATTGTAAGAGATGGGTGTGGGGAATCTTACCATGGCTTTTCTTCTGCTGGCTGATCCTCAGATTCAATGTTGCGGTTCATCCAGCTACCATCTTCCTTCAGTTTGGTCCTGACTTTGGTCGTACGGAGGACAGTTGCCTTTTCTTATTTGGACATAGAGCATTTTGAATTAGCCTCATTTTCGGACTAGAATGAACTAAAAGTTGCCTTTAAATGGGCATTTAAAACAAAACAAAAGATTTTATTAGAACTGTGAAATGTAGCCCATATGAAAATAGTTCATTAAAATCATTTATTTCAATTATATTGTGGTGGTGTTTCAAGAGAATGAGAAAATTTGACATTCTGGCTTTGGACTGTATGTTCTCTTTGCATATTAATCAGAACAATGAAACAAATAACATTCCCAGTCTCAGAGTCACACCCTAAGATGATCCATTATTGGTGCGAGACATTTTTTCTTACTACTCACCAGTTGAAGTCGCCATAGTTTCTATCAGAGCTTCACCCTCGTTTCTTTGAGACTGTTTTTATGACCTAAAGCAGAAATGAGAAACTGTAAAGATTGACTGATAAATGGCTGAATTGATAGTAATCCACCTTCCTACGCATAAACAAAAAAAAAACATTTTGGGAGGAATTTCTTTTACTCATCCTTTAAACATGTAGAAGAGCCAGTCTTTCCACTTCCCAAAAGGTAGAAAAAAACATTTACAAATCACAAAGAATCTTCTGGAATAACAGAGGCCAAAAAAAGGATTGACCATGCTTGAAATCCATTTACTACAGTAAAAAAATAAAATACAATAAAACTACAAGTTAAACATTAACACTTGATAGGGGAATAGAAGGAATCTTTTGTTGAGAAATTAGTACGGATATATTTTTTAAATAAATATAAATAGTGAAAAATTGTCCCAATAGTGTGTAAATCAGTACTGATGAGATTATTCCAACCAAAATAATTAATCTATGTTAATACCCACATTTTTGCAAAACAAACATTTGTCCATGATCTTAAAAAAAAGATGATTAATAGTGTTTAAAAAGCAGAAAAAACAGGACGAACAACTTCACACACAAGCGAGCGAGGTTAAAAAAAAGCCTTAGAAAACTACAATGGTAAACACAGACTTAAAACATTTGACAGACGACTTCAATCATTCACCCTAAAACTCAAAATACCCCAAAAATAACATACCAACCTTGCAAATATCTCCAAAAGAACACTTAGCAGTGGAGGACACCGCTTAGTGATCCAATTTGAAAGTGAGCGTGCGTGTGTGCGTTGTATTTTCTTACAGGTGTCTCGAACTACAGGTACGGGCGTGAGCATTAACTAACAAGCCCAGCCAGTCAAGGAGGCCAAGTCGCACGGGGTGGAGCGCCGTGTTTGTACTATTGTGACTAATCGAGGTTGCTTGGTATTCACTCATTATGTTCTTTAGGGAGCGCGAAAGCAAATGGCAGTCTTGCAACTAGGAGACTAACCAAGGGGAGGAAAGGATGACAGCGCAATAATGTCGGGCCAAGGCCTTGGTGACGCATAGCAACGTCTCCGAGGGGACCGACAAGTGCTCAATGGCCATCAGAAACGGGATTAGCAGAAAACATGCACTTGAGAGAAATACTGAATAAAAAATAAGACTGCCAGTGGCAAGTAGAGACGTCCAATCCATTTGAAAAGTTACATTTCTTAGACGCCTATCACTGTCAATAGAGGCAAATTAACAAGGAAATGGGAGGGGCCTTAAAGTGCACCCAGGTGTGATTTCAGTACAAATATGTATTTTGTTATTGTGCTGATTTATAATCATTTTTAAGGGTTTTCTCTAGTTTTTTTGTAAAAATGTGTTGATTTTTTAACTAATTGGGAAAATATGTATCTAATATTTTACTCATTCACTAATGTTTGTTGTCATACACATTTGGAGGCCTAACTTTTTCTTAAGTCTTTATAATAAAGTACAACATACATTACGCATTTTTTACATCCTTTAAAATGATTCAATATTGATCATCACCATTTTACTCCTTAACATGCAAGTCTTGACACTCACTTGAAGAAAGTTGAACTATATTAGCCAATAAGAACTACTATTAACTATTTTCTGTTGACTTTAAGAAACAATAGACTAACATATCTTAAAAACAATTATATTCTTAAATTTCTGAGTTGGGAGTAACTGAGCTAACTTCCTTGTTCCATGGAACCACCACAATTGATAGGTTTTTAATCATCATTCCAACGTACTGGAAAACCCATTCATAAGTTACTGCAAATTTGGCATCTGTGTAGCTACTAGGTATAAAAATCCAGGCCTGTGAAAGACAATTTACTGTATGTCTGCAAGTCTGCGACACCACAACAATATTCCGCAGTGTTTTTGTAACAACAACAAAAGAATCAGGAGCTGACTAAGCCTTTAACAATGATAAATACAGTGAGAACCCATTCAAAACAAATCCACAGTCAAACAGCAAAACTAAGCACAGTTTAACCTGCGTGATATGAAAATATGACCTTTGTTTGTTTGAGCTGGATCGGTCTGTCTTTTTTCCCCCCTCGAAGCGACAAACCAGTTTGGCCAGCAACTGTAACTCAGTCATTCAATCCTGATGGCTTCTGCACACTGAAAAATATTTTTTTTAAAGAATGCAAAATATTTTACCATGATGTCAATGCAATATTGCAACGCAACACTGGGTATTTGAGTCATTGCATTTTTTTTGGGTGGCGGAGGAGTAATGACAGATTACTTTACGAGTCATCAATCAACTCTCTATTAACGTGCTTATTCGTACGAAGGCCACCGGGGTGATGAAGCCTTTGGTATTTATGCATAGGTGCATCAGAAGTGACAGGTAGAAAAACTCAAGGAGAAAAATACCTGGTCATTGACTAACAGCTCTGGATGATCTTAATATTATTTTCAATCTATCTCAAGAAAGACAGTATAATTAGAAATCACTCAAAAAAAATGGTCAGTACTCATCTCATACCTGTCAACCTTGGCCAATTGCTCTTCTTATTGATTGCAATTCCCCTTATTAATCAATACAAAACGTCGCTGTATGATGCTGACTGGCTGGTTACATTGCTTGCTGACACCTTATATTTATACAGTGAAAAGGCGGGCAGGTGAATATAATATGATTAAAGCATTATTAGCATTCAATGATGATGTTTTCGTCTGCGAAAAACGTACTTTAAAAAAATCCCATACAAAAGTTGTTATATGGAGTACACAATTTTAAATGATCAAAAAAATGTATCAAATATGGGAAAAACATATGCAAGTTGACAGTTATGTCACCTATAGCAAAATTTTGGGTGTTTTGGTAGATCAGTTAAAGAAAGGGTGGTCAATTTAGGTGTTTTTTTGGTCAAATGTCTGGACTGAACATACATTAGAGCATTTTTATTATGTTTAACTTTGAAATTGTATTAATTGGGTGTTATCAGATGTGATTCTAGCATCAAAGATTTAAAAGGGTGACAAATATATTTTGATACATAGGGTGGGGTGTTAATTACCTCTTCAAAAATATGTGCAGAAAATCTGTGGGTGAAAATCAGAAACAGGTTATTTAAATGACATTCTTACTTTGGGTACTTGACAGTGACGGAAAACATTTTTTCTGTTGGCTGTGTCCTTGCAGCAACACCATTTTTAGCCACGTCAGTGGGTGAAACTAGGCGTGGACTGGAATAATAAAAAAATTGGCCTTGAGTTATAAGATTGAAATGAAGAGTTTGAGTATAATTGACTGCCTCATTAAGTGTTGCAAGGGTAAGGGAACAAAATACATAGTCTGGAAATTCTTTTACATTTTAATAATGCTTCAGATCACCAATCTTACCCACAATATTTATCATACATACGTACAGGTCTTCACTTACAATACAAAGGGTGTTGGTGCCTATTCCAAATCCCAACAACATTGTACATAAAGTTTCAGTTGAATCTCCACAGTCATTTTTTGGGGACTGACTGGATAACCACAACAGCCTCACAGTGTGAATTATCATCATCATAATATTTTCTCAAGTCAATATTTTAAACTGATTTTGAATTCATTGAATTGAGAGCCTGCTTACTGACCAAGTATTGCCACCTGGTGGTAAGAAAAAAATCCTCCATGAAAAATTGAAAAGGCAAAAAAATGTTCTCACCTGAAAAGTTGTGTTGTTTAAAATTGTGTCCGTTTCGAATGGTCCATTCATTACATGTGCCCCAACTACTACTTACTTTCATATCAAGCATTCTTTCTGAGATGAGGATAGCTTTCCACGGTGCGTTTAATGCCTTCTTTTAGGCTGACCAGGGGCTTATAGCCCATGTCTTCCTTGGCTCGAGCACAGCTATAGTAGTGGTGGGTTCCGGCCAGAGCCACTCTCATCGGGGTAAATGTAGGTTTAAATGACGTCAGGGGGCTTAACACTACTGACAGCAGCCAGAGCAGGATGGCCAAGGCGTACACGAGCGTGTAAGGTAGGTGGTAACGCGGAGCGGCGTACCCCAGACCCATCAACACCTCGGACATGAAGCCCCAAAACCGAATTGGTTCATCGTTGGTGATGTGGTAGGGCTAGCGAGATGGAAATAAAATATATATCATATATAGGTCTTGGTTTTCTGACAAATGTATTTAAATATGGGCCTTTTTAAATGAGGACACTGGTAGGCACTTTTCATTGGAGATGTTATTCTAACCTACCTTTCCACATATGGGAGAGTCAGTTCTCAGGTGCTCAGCAGCCAAGATGTGTCCATGTACAACATTTTCCACAAAAGTGAAGTCCACCATGTTGGTGCCATCCCTGACAATAAATAAATTAAAAACTTAATACCATAAAAATATTTGCTTGTTGTTAGTGATACAATTATCTATATTCAGGGTTTGGGGTGCCATTGGAAAATCATTTTGACTGGTCTTTCGAGACCCAAAGAATATCTGTGTCTAGCTTGTTGTGTACTATAATTAGCATTAGAAGGTGGATTAAAAATGAATTCCTTTACTTATTTTTCCTTCTGATGGGGTACATGAATGTGAAAGACTGTTTCGGGAGGGATGAACATGATCAAGAGGTTTTCTTTCCCTTTAAACTTGTTCATGTCAAATTTTTAAGCTGCTACAAGCATAGGTCATTGCTTACACCTCAATGTTAAACATGTCTTCAAATGAATGCTGCATTCTCCTTCATAGACTCACCCAATGATGAATTTCATCTTTCCCCTGCGAGCTGTATCCACCAGGATGGGTACCAGCTGCGGGTCCCGAGGTCCGAAGATGCCATGAGGGCGAATGGCAACGGTGAGGAGACCCTTCTTCGGGTCGCACGCCTCCAGGACTAACTGGAATGCAAACATCCAAAAAGTAAATGTGAGAAAATCTGCATTTTTGACAGTTTTGAGATGCAAGGCAAGTGCTCAAGGCCAGCACTGTTTTTAACTAGAGTGCTGTCAAGGGATTTAATTTATGTAAAATGTAATGAGACAAGTGTCTAAGAATGTGACCTGTGACCAAAGGGCATCGTGTGTGAAGCCCCCACTGACACTAACAAGGAATAGTACTCATATGCCCATGAGCAAAGGACATATTCACACTATTTTATTTTATTTTTTTACATATATGGAAGCGACACATTGTTTGCCCATAATTTCTAATAGGGTGGGGAGTAAATAGATCAAATTTAAGGCATTAATTTTCAAAATAAAGATATTTAGAGGAGAAAGCATTGCCATTACCATACATATTGAATGGTGCATTATAAATGTAATTTTTAGTTGTTAATATGCTGTCCACGTCTTTGTAACTCCTACCTTCTCTTGCTCAATTTTGGTCATTGTGTAGTAGTCAATGGGCTTCTTGGCATATGGTAAATCTTCACTCCCGTTCTTAATGTCGGTGCCCTCAAAAACCACACTGGCACTGCTCGTCAGCACCAATTTCTGGCATAAACAGAAACAGAAGTTGAAAACCATCACTCTCAATACAGCATTCGACTATTTATACACCACTGGCTTAACAGCCAGATATCCTCACCTGTATTCCAACTTCAATGCAGGCTTGAATGACAGTCTTTGTACCCTGAATGTTCACCTTCTCAAACAGTCTCCTGTCATCACTAGCTGGTGATGGAGAAGCACAGTGGAAAACCAAAGACGTGCCTTTCAGCGCTAGCAGGAGAGCCTGAAAGAGAAGCATGCACTGTCTTTTTCCTTGTGACCTGCGATTGGCTGGCCACTGATCCAGAGTGCCCACAGCCCCGGTGCCCTTAGTTATCTGGGATAGGCTCCAGCACCCCTCAGAACTACATGATGATGATGCCCTCACCTGTAAATCACAAAGGTCGCCCTGATGGAAGGTCACACCAGGCATCTCGTAGCACTGACGTATGTCGAACACTGAAACGGTGTAGCCACGTTCTACCAACTTTTCCACCAGATGTCTGCCCAGAAAACCGGATCCCCCGATAACTGCACATCGTTTGTTACTCTGAAAGACACATGGTGGGGTTGATGATCTCACTTTTAAGACAGTAAATAAACTTTTAAAAGACACAAAAAGTGTTATAACTTACCGGACGAACTCGCGTGGCCATAATCCGCGAGGTATGGACGACTATTGCTTGTGATTTAAGCTTTTAAAATAACGCAAAACACTAAGATGATCAAGTGGTACTTTTGTTAGGTTTGAATGTGTACCATGTGTCCTGTTACCTGCCTGACTAAATCAGCTGAGTGAATTCTTACTATTAATTGGACAGCAAGGCAAGGCATGCCCCATTGGCCAATCAGAAAGCACAAGCGTCAAAGAAGGCCACAATTTCGACCAATAAGAAATCGTTTGGTCAATGTAGTTGAATCCAGATACATTTATGCGACTAGATGTCTGACGTGTGTCAACAAGTACACTTGTCTTCTCACCAAGTAATTCGGGAAAAATACCAAATAGGGGCGTATTATATTGTTTTTATGTAACAAAACGTTTGTATGCATTTGATCACAATATTAAACAACAGGATCTTAGTAAAAGATAATCACGATCTCATGCGTATTTGTAGTTTTTGCACATCTTCTTGCAGTTTTTAAACACTGTCCAATTGACTTTTCTCCATCCCTGCGTAACAACCAATAATCTTTTCCCCGAGTTGTATGTTTAATTTCCACACCACAAAGTCCGTATCAACCTTCCAATTCAATTTCCTAACGCGTCGTCTTTTCCATGCACAAAGGGTGAGTAAAATAAACGCCTCCTCGCCAAACAACTGCCACACGGACTGTAGACATGCTAACATAGGAAACGCTGTTTATTTACACATTTATCACTAGCCTTCTAAATTCAAGTTCAGATTCGATTGACATATGCATCTAATTTAAAAATACTGCATATCACATCTCTTTGCACGACATATCCCAAGCCTGCAAATAAGCAGTCTTGCTTGGCCAGATAAATATTAAATGGTAAGTAAGAATAATTCACTGGACTATTTGATTGCATAGCCATGGGAAGATTTAAAGATGCTTGTTTTTGTTTGTGCAAGGCTTGTGCCAAGAGGCCATCCTTGCAGGGGCCGGTGCCTCCCCCTCGCAAGAAAACCACCCCTAAACCTGAGTTGACTGAGGAGCAAAAACAGGAGATCAGGGAGGCTTTTGAGCTTTTTGACACTGATGGAGCTGGATACATTGATGTGAAAGAACTTAAGGTAAATAGGGTTCAAACTGCAAGACATAAGAATTGTACTACAAAGAATGATGGATTACTTGATTGGGGTGTGTGTGCTTGGTGCATTGTTTATCATGAATGAGTTTCTATTTGCAAGGTTGCCATGAGAGCATTGGGATTTGAACCAAAGAAGGAGGAAATCAAGAAGATGATTGGTGAAGTGGACAAAGATGGCACAGGAAAGATCTCCTTTGGAAATTTTTTCAGTGTCATGACCCAAAAGATGGTAAATATATAAATATAAGAAATATCAGAAATGAAAATCTTCAATGAATGCAAATTATTAAAAAAAATGCAAGTCACATATAGGAAATACATCATTCATGAAGATTTTTACTGCTACTTAAGTCAATGTTGTAACAGGTTGTAATAAATGCTATTTGTTTTATTAAAGGCCGAAAAGGATTCCAAAGAGGAGATACTGAAAGCTTTCCGTCTGTTTGACGACGACGAGACCGGTAGGATCTCGTTTAAGAATCTCAAGAGAGTTGCTAAGGAACTTGGAGAAAACCTCACTGATGAAGAGCTGCAGGTAGTGTATAAATGTGTTCTAGCAAAAGAAATCTGTACAAGTTTTACAAATACAGTTGTGACTCTACATACGAAATTATTTGGTTGCAGAACTTGTTTTGTAACTTGGATTTTTTTTAGTAAGTACAGCAGTATTTTTTTTAATTCTTGTGTTAAGGAAATGATTGAGGAGGCCGACAGAGATGGTGATGGAGAAGTGAACCAGCAAGAGTTCCTAAGGATTATGAAGAAAACCTCTCTGTACTGATAGTAAAAGCTTGGATTTACACAGTTGTTTGTAGGTCAAAAAGACCAATACTGATTGGATGCTCTTGTTCTGGATGCTGCATACTTTTGTGAAGATTATATGGTCAGTTGTTCATTAGTGGCAAAAAAATGCCTGCTTCAATACATTATTTAGAGCTCATTCCAGGATTGTGCAAAGGGAACAGTGAAGTGGAAACAAGTGTTGTAGTAATACTAGTACTCAGAGATCATTCCAACAGATGCTATACTATTTGCATCGTCTCTTCTAGATTGCATTGTTCGTCAATCGAAATGTTGCCTATTCAAAAGTGATCAGGTAGCAATTGGTAAAATACTCCGGCTGCCATTGGCGTGTAATTGTATAAAACGCCGTTCAAAAGTGATGCTAAAATCACATGCAAACTCTTAATTGACCACCATTGTAGGTATTGCTATTTCTAGTTTTCCTGTGCTTTGTATTTTTCAATGTTTGTATATTGTATAGTTCATTTATTTATTTATAGTATGGATGAAAATAAATATCTTAAAGCATTGCTTGTGTTTATTTTATTCAAACTTAAGTTGTAGTTGGCACAAGAGCCTCAGTGACAAAATATAAGTGTTTAAATCTAGACAGTAGCCTTCTGCGATTTGTTTACATTTTTAAGACAATATTTGCATGAATTTTCTTTCTTCCAAATTCCATAAACATGCAATAGAACGCTGAAAACTCCATTAAGTGGCAAAATTGGTGTAAATAGCTATTTACAGTATGATTGACTAGCAAAAAGTCAAACAATATCAGGCGCAATTTTTCCCAGCGCTAAAAAACTTTTCTTTAATATTGTTTTGATCCAATAAAATTTATCAAACAGTAAAAAAATAAAGAAAAAAAATCTATAAACAGGTCATCTAGCTGCCATTCGATTAGAAAACATCGCAACTTCACCCACAAACATTATTAAACCAATCAAATTTACACTGATAAACACAATACCGCCAGCCACATCATTGTGTTTTAATTGTGGTTATGTTGCAGTTTTCCACTTACCTTATAAGTCTCAACTGTTGATATTACAACTTAGTCTGAGCAGCAAAGTCTACACTGAGCTTCCTCATTATTTCCCCATGCTTTTGGTCAACTAACTCCTGGCGTACTGACCCATAATGCTCCTTCACGTATTTGGCGAAAGGCGTAGGAGGGCGAGGCTTGGCTGGCGTGAGCAGAACGAGTTTACCTGTGCAGAGGGCGCAGGCAAACTTCTGGGTGTCCAAGGACTTGGAATGACGTCCGATCCTGCAGGCATCCACAGGGAATTAAAGAAGGAACCAAGACATACCATTAAAAAAAAAAAAAAAAGAAAAGATATTACATACGTGTTTTGACATTTGGTGCATTTGTATTGAAATTTGAATTTGATGTCATAGCTGTGGCAGCGAGTCACCACGGGCAACTCGGGATGCACCAAAGTGGACTTGTGAGCGTATAACCTCCAGAAGCGTCCGTGTCCGTCTCTCACGCCGTTGATCAGCCATGTCGCAGCGTGGCACATCTCGTGGATGAGTGTGTCCCGGAGGCGATCTGTGTTAGAATTCGGAAAATTTAGAAAACTGTAGACCAGAGTCAAGTCAAAAGCCTTTTTTTGTCATTATACAACAGCTGCATACAACAAAATTAGCAGTAATACTCCACAAAGTGCGTGTTTCCCAATAAAAAACACAAATAAGTCATTTAAAAAGTCATATCCGGGCAGAGTAATTCTAAAATATCACACATTGTTAGTGCACACCCCAAAGTGATTGCACAGAGTTATTCTTTTTTTGTTAATTATACATATATTGGATGGTATGGGTTCCTGTCACCTGCAGAATCGCAGACTTTCTCAGACAGTTCAATGCGAGCGTAACGGTTGCCTCCACCTCGCTCCTGTCCAGTGACACAATAGCCTGCCGTCTTACGCATCTTTTTGTTCCAAGTCACTGACATATTTGTAGGGAGCTAGAAATGCCAGGCAATGTATTAGGAACAAGTTAAGTATCACAAAGGAACACTTTAGAATTGAGAGGCAGAAATAGGGAAGTCCACAGTATGTACCTTCAAATCGAAAACACTGGTGTTGTATAAACTGTACAATTTGGTGGTAAGTTCTTCCTTTTTTTTCTTAAAGTTGGAGCAATAACTGGTTGCTGGGTTTGACAGCGTCTCTAAGAAGCAACCAGGAGTTTTGCACAATGACAATCTGGAAGAAAGACAAAGAAAATGCAACAACTTTTTTTTCAATCCACTAAAGTGAATTATTCAAGTCAACTTCATCCATATTGAAATTTAACTACAAAATAGTCACATTTTCAAATATAGTATAGTAACAACTCCGGTGTCAAGAGATTTCACCAAAAAAAAAATCACAGAAAAAAAAGTAACTGAAAAACCTTTTCCTTCGCCAAAATAATATTATGGAAAATATGGATTGGTTGTCTGTGAACCAAAAACTGATTAGAACTATCTATTTTGAATATGCTTATGTTTTTTTTTAACTTCACAGGGGGTCAAATTAAATATAATCTTGTTAAAAGATAATTACACAATTAATTGTATCTACAACAACAAGTCTTTCTATGCATTAAGACTTGAATTTGAATATGTAATAATAATTTAATATTGATGTACCTGCTGATTGGGCCATGTCTTGGCTCTGTTTGACTCACTGTTGGCTTAGTGGTTTTCCCAGGAGTCTTTACAGCCGGAGTTTCGGCACCCAAAGACTTGGGTTTAACCCTCGGCTTTACGGGTGGTGGTGGTGGTGAGACAAAATTCACATCTGTATTGAAGAACAAGCAGATTTTAAACCACAGTCTCTCAGTGTTTCTCTTTTGCTCCACATATAAGATATATTGGTTCCATAATTCAGTCGATAACAAGCAAACATTGTTATACTGCACCTTTGTTTGTGATAGGTGAGCATGTAGTGCCAGCAAATACATTCTTCTTTCTTAGCCTATCCAGTAAAGACATGAACTCTTCATCTGAATCGGACGAGTTATCCACCTTGGAAGGAGCAGAAAGCGTACGAGTGGTCGAATGTAGAGATGAGGTGGGACGGTGGGGGAGACGAGGTACGCTGAAGGTTACTGCTGGGCCAGACGCTGGTTTGGTCTTTTTAGTTTTGTTCAGAGATTTTGGCTTAGTGTGGCAAGTCCTCCAAAAAGCACTATCATCCTCATCCTCACTATCACTGCTTAATAATGAGGATGCACAGTCAGATAGTGGCCTCCTGATTTTGTTTAGTGCAGCTGGTGTACGGTTCTTATTTGACACTGGAAGAAAATTAAGAGGATAGCAATCACAATTGCAGTGATTCACAATTCAACTCCAGGCTGATTAAATTGATAGGAATTACCTTTAGATGAAGATTTTGGCAGAATGAAGTCATCTTCTGATAAGTCATCATCCACGATGAAGTTTTTTAGGCTTGTGGGGGAAAACAGATTGCTTTTTTAGAACACACCTGGGGTATTATGAAATGCGAAATTAAATGAAAATAGTCACCTGTCGTCACTTTCACTCTCGGGTATTTTCTGGGGTTTGCTAGTCGGAGTTTTCACACGCTGCAGGACTAATAAACAAAAGTTACACTAAGTACTGTTCTGTTGTATTTCACTTGGAAATAGAAACATTTGCAGTTCACTCTTAAGCAAATAATATGTGCAAAATATATCATTTTAGTCATCTATTTTAGATTGTATTGTATTTAAATTTCAACTTTAGAGGATTACAGTGCAGAAAATCAATGTAACATTTTTAAAAAGGTGCTATAAAATTGTGATCGTGTCCAGATAAAATAACAACTGCACTAATGTTGTGATGTAAAAAAAAAAAAAAATCATAATTTGGCACTCATTTGCTGTTTACTTTTACCATGTTATAGTCATTACACTCAAACTAATGTATCAAACAATATAGTGTGCAGGAAAAGGCAACTTACATTTTTCAAAATCGCCACTGTCATCATCATCATCATCATAATTATTATTATCCGAGCTTACTGCAAGAACACTTTGGGATGCAAAAGAAAAACATGTTAGAAGTAGTTTACAAAGTGAACTAATGAAAAATACTATATCTTACTGGTCTGTCTTTGCAGCACTGCAGGGTTTCTTTGAGGTAAGGTTAGGTTTAGGAGTGGCCCATCTGACAAGACCTAAAGAATGGAAATTCAAGGTATGAGAGTCACATTCAATGAATGAGATCCAACTCAGTTCCAAATGTTGTCCCACTTACATTGGTCAAAGTCATCATCACTGGAGTCATTCCATTCAGTCGTTACGGATACTTTGCTCTTGATGCTCTGGTTCTCTTTGTCCTCCTCATCATCCGATAAACAACAGATAGATGACCCTGATCGATTCCCAAATTGATCTTTACTTGGGCCACCTTGCTTCCCATTCTTCATGTGCAAAAATAATGAAAAATAGAAATACCTTATATTATTGTCTATCACTTTTCCTACGTGTATGTTCTGCAAATTTACTGGTGGCGCATGCTAGGTAATAGGGGAAAATATGCATGCATTTCAGCCCCAAAATGCTTCAAAAACTGCAAGGAAATGCATTAAACACAACAAACCTTATTTTCTGTTCTTTCCAGTCTATTATTGGCACTCCCGATCATCTTTGGGGCAACTCGTTCAAATAAACTGCGAGTTTCATCGTTCATTTTTCCTTGAAAAACAGAAGAAATCCAAACACTTAATATCCCAATAACAGTGGATTTAGATATTGCAACAACAAGCTAAAATGGTAAAGAGTGGAATTACAATATTTACCTTGCAAATCGACGCACCTCGACGTTTGGAAGTACTTTACGGATATGTCGAATTCGAATCCCGTGGATAGTAGACGAACCAATGAGGGCGAGTTTTATTATGCAGTGAAGAGCCAATGGTGGAAGGGTTTACATAAGGGGGTTTCTGAATCATACACATCCTATCGGTCAAACTAAATGACTGTTACTTACTGTGAGCCAACAATCATCAATTATGGGCCCATACATTGTTCAATTTGCAACCAATTTCCAAACATTTTTAAAGAACATAAGAAAGGGAGTACATGAAGAAAATATTTGGAAATATTTTGCCTCAACATCCAGACTGAATCAGTAGACAAGCTGATACTTTTTTTGTCATTCAAACAGTTTGTAAACCATATATAGTGTGTTCATAGTATTTTAGTGGAGAAAAGCACCCAGCATTCGTCCGCTACTATAGAACTTGGCAGACAAGTTTTCTGATGCAAGATGGCTCCTAAATACTCACGCCCTACGATTGGCTGGCCACCAATTCAGGGTGTCCCCTGCCTTTTGCCCAAAGTCAGCTGGAATAGGCTCCAGCACCCCCATGACCCCAGTGAGGATAAAGCGATTCATAAAATGAGATAAGATGAGATGAAAATCATAAGTTACACAAAAAATTTGGTACCTAGGTATCAAGTGAGTGTTTCATTATTCTGTCCAGTAGAGGGCAGACGAACGAACAAAATTCTCACCTGAAACAAAGCGCACGTCATTGTGATTTAGAATACAAACCAAAGCGAGCAATTCCCTTGAAGTCATGACGAATTTTCAATATTTCTCGAATAAATACACATTCACTCTGTTCTAACTTAGTCTGGCCTGCTTATTATTGTCCTCATGATTTTCCCTTGGGATTTGAAACAAGGCAGCAGCATGGATGACATGTCAGTCAACAAAGAGCTGGACATGTGGATCGAGCAGCTCTATGAGTGCAGGCAGCTCAAGGAAAATCAAGTCCAAGAACTATGTGAAAGGGTAAGACCTGCAGTGGGAAATAAAACACCTGCCACCAACATGGAAACGCATACTGGATGCTTGTCTAAGCCCCCAATGTACATACATACTATATACCTATACTCGTGCTGCATGATTGTATCGTGATTAATATGACTTTTGTCATAGGCAAAGGAGATCTTGCAGAAGGAGTCCAACGTGCTGGAGTTGAGCTGTCCAGTAACAGTTTGTGGAGATGTTCACGGTCAATTTTATGACCTCATGGAGCTCTTTAAGATAGGTGGGAAGCCCCCGGATACTAATTATCTCTTCATGGGAGACTATGTGGATAGAGGCTATTATTCGGTGGAGACGGTGACGCTCCTTGTTTGTCTAAAGGTACTAGAAAAATAACAATACGCAGTACTATGATTTGACTTCTAATTGGTTAAGCTGTCAATATTGTGCTCGCAGGTCAGGTTTCGGGAAAGGATAACCATTCTGAGAGGGAACCACGAGACGAGACAGCTCACGCACGTCTACGGCTTCTACGATGAGTGTTTGATGAAATATGGAAACAGCAACGTTTGGAAGTATTTTACTGATCTATTCGATTATCTGCCCTTGACTGCTCTGGTGGATAACCAGGTTAGATTTTTTTTTTTGTATGAGATCCAGTTGGACCCAATTTGAGGCTATGGATGTAAATGTGATGTTATCTTTTTTTGTTTAGATTCTGTGTCTTCATGGAGGATTGTCTCCCTCAATAGTCACTCTGGAAAACATTAGGGCGATAGACCGCTTGCAGGAAGTTCCCCATGAGGTAGCCCTTGGATAAAATTTTACATATTTACATATAAATGTTCATTAACATGAATATAATTATGTTCATGAATATGTTCTGTCCCCTATTAAATCATTCAAACTCAAACAGTAGAATCCAGCTCATGGAGCAATCTGGACATCTTTATGTGGCCATTTTTTTAAAATGGACAAAAATAGTCATCTGAAAGGAAAAATGCTAGAAAATTGTTTCATTTGAAATTATTTTTTGGCCTGGCTTAGGCCCTGCAACTTACGGCATGGAAAACAATTGCACCCATGCAACTGAATAAATGTGTTTATATCCTGCTGTTTTTTAGGGTCCAATGTGCGATTTGTTATGGTCCGACCCAGATGATCACTACGGGTGGGACATTTCTCTCCGTGGAGCGGGCTACACTTTTGGCCAAGACATCTCAGAGACTTTTAACCACGCAAACAGTCTTACTTTAATTTCACGGGCTCACCAGATGGAGATGGAGGTACCTTTTGAAAATCTGACTCATCAATTAAAAATGGTCCATATTTAATCTTTGTCGAATCTTGTATTTAACTGGATTGTACATGTCGTGCAGAATAGTTTTTCTGTGACCAGAGGAAGGCCGTTATATAACATCTAGACTTTTCATTTCAGGGCTTTAGTTGGTGTCATGACAAAAATGTCGTGACCATCTTTAGTGCACCGAATTATTGCTATCGATGTGGGAACAAGGCAGCAATCATGGAGCTTGAGGACACGCTAAAATGCTCCTTGTAAGTCCGTTTTAAATTGTTTCTTTATAATGGACGTTGAATTGTGGAGGGAAAAATGTTTTTTTCCAATATTTTTCCAATTTTTTTGCTTGTCAGCCAACAGTTTGACCCTGCACCCCGCAAACAAAAGCCCCATTTTTCCTGGCCAGCTCCAGACTACCTCCTCTGAAGAACTCAAGATGGTGAACGTTGACGAACGCATAACGGAAAACTACTACTTCGCCCACTTCACATCGAAATAAGTGGCTTTCCCAAAGAACTGTCAATTAGGACTTTTGTGTAAAAGCACTTAGGGTAGTGATGTATGATTATCAGATACCTGAAATGATTCTGTTCTTGGCGCTGGATTGTTTTCCCTCCTTTAAACAGCAGCAGAATGCAAAACCCTGCATTTGTGCAAATGGAATGCAATGGTGGATGTGACGTCGTGTTTTCCAGGCAGTAATGAAGCACAGATGCCGAGGAATTCTTCACCGCCTAAGAGAAGGGAAACAAAATGACTGGTTGATACAGCACTGCACACAATTTCGTAGTAGTACTGTAAATTCCCAGATGTTATGACACTATGGCTAGTAGGGTCAATGTGACGAAGAGGCAAATAAATACATGGAATGTCCAAAATCAGACAGCCCAAGTGGTACAGCCAGGAGTTTTTAATGTATTATAATCACTTAAAAAAATATTTATTTTTGTTGTGTTGAATTTTTGTGGTAAATAAATTTGCATTTAATTGAATGATTACTGCTTGGAAACCAATACTTTTAAATATACACAAGAATATAAATAACATGCTAACTACATGACATTTGAACTCAAGGAATTCATTTTCTGTACTGCTTATCCTCAAAAGGTACGCAGGGGGTGCTGGAGCTTTTCCCAAGTAACTATGGGCAACAAATGGGGTACACAAACAACCCTTCCTTCACATATAAGGACAATTTTGTATGTTTAATTACCAAAAAGAGTCACTTGCTCCATAAAGGATTAAAATCTTGAGCGTTTACTTTACAATAATGTTCACTGTCCCTGAAAGGATGACTAAATCGGTTTATTTCACATATTTCCACTAGAAATTGTTCCTCTGAAAAATTGCAGCAATGAATGAAGTCCGCATGTGTGACGCTACATAAGCGGAAAACGTTTAAAAAAATAAAAGGTATCACCGCAATCTGACAAACGGGAAAACCAGATTATCTCTCAGGCGTACTCGCAATTTACCTTAATTCGTTTCTTAACCGGTGTAATAAATACGTTTGACACGTTCATCTTCACAATAATCGTCTCATTTATTTCAACTCTTAAATTGTCGTCCAGCTATTTCCGGTGTAGGAGCGTGTCTGATGTGGCCGAGTGTGTGCGCGGTGTTGCCTGCTCGCTAAATTAGCTGGCTGCAGCCTTTCAGGGATCTTTCTCACGGAGCACCGGAGTCCTTATTGCTGTAAGTCATCTATTATTTCCTGTCCAAATTATTATTAATTCTTAATGTCATGCGATCGGGATCAAGAAAGCGTGCGCGTTGTGATTGTGACGCCTCCATACTAGTTGAATTCAACCCGCACAGCTGTCCGCATTGCCAAATTCATCTTTTCTAGTTATGACATTTTTCCCCATACATTTTCCCACTGTAAGGACAATTTTATGACAAGAACCGATCCAGATGGAACTGGTTTTGGCTCATCTTCTCACTCGGGGTGTTTTTGCAGAGAGGGAGAGGAGGGGGGAATGAATGGCTCATCTAGGACCTTCTGAAAAATATTTGGGAAAAATCATAAAAATGATTATATTGATCGTGGGTAAGCAATTGGTGGTTAATGTGTAGCCACAATGGCCTGCTGTGATTGGCCGAGAGTGAGGACACTAACGGGGGAGAGCTTGGAGATCAAAGTTCACCTTTCTGCGGATCACCTTCATTAGCAATTAAAAGTATTGATTAACGCGGAGTGAGCCTTTTGCACGCTTTCATAAAAAGCAGAGCATTAAGTAAGATAGGCCTTTTGATTATGTGCGCAATCTTTCAACCCGTGACAGTTTAATTGAATGGAAGGAGAGCAGGAAAAAGCCCCCCTGAAGCTCCACATTTGTCTTCATGTGTCGGTCAATCCAACCAGCAGCCATGTTTGGTGCAATTCCACAGGGAGTTTCATCATCCTGCAGCAAATCCTTGCTCAGATCTTTTTAAGTTGGGTTCAAAAAAATGGCTAAAAGGGCAGATGAGATTGGGAGACTGGGGCGTGCATTTCCACAGAACATGTTCATGGCAGTGCAGGCCAGTTTTAACTGGCTGTGCGTGTGCACACACACAGACACACACGCACACTGGCACAAATTATAATGTTGCCACCGACATTTTAAAATATACGGTGTAAATTGCACTGGATTTGCAGCTTGCATGCATTAATCATTGTCAATGGCGCTGAAAGAGTTAATATGGGTGTTTATGGTGCTGATTACCCACATTGACATTGTATATTTTCTCTATAAATTCTTAGTGTACTAAAACAATACATTTGTCAAATGTGTAGCTATTTTTTTAAATAATATATGATTTTTCTTTCTTGAAGATTTCATTTATACCAAAGTAATACTGAAAATCACCTCAACCTGGTTCTTTTGCGCCACAGCACCACTAGGTGGTGCTAAAGTTGCATTTAGCTTGGCATGGATTAAAAACAAAAGGTTCCAAAAGAAAGAAAAACTAATAATAATCTAAATCTAAGGAGGCATTGAATGTAATTTAAATCCTTCTTATTCATAAATCTCCAACACCGAAACCCCTATGTCAATTGTCATGTCCAATTATGACCACAGTCATTTTGTGACATCAGTTAAACCAGATTTTCTGTCTCCAGATAAATATGGCTGCAGAGCTCTCTACGTCCATAAACATCAAAGAGCCCCGTTGGGATCAGGGCACATTTGTGGGCCGTGCCAAGCATTTCTTCACTGTCACCGACCCACGGAACGTCCTCCTCACTAACGAACAACTTGAACGCGCACACAAAATCATCACAGACTACAGGTAAGACAACTCCAGCTGCCAAAGTCATCACCAAAAAACTAGGGTTCAAATCCATTTTTTTTTTTTATTGCCGACCTCCAGAAAAGGTATAGTGTCCCCGGGGCTGACAGAAGATGAACTATGGCGTGCCAAATATGTCTTTGACTCGGCTTTTCATCCGGATACCGGAGAGAAAATGATCCTGATAGGCCGCATGTCAGCGCAGGTTCCCATGAATATGACCATCACTGGATGCATGATGACATTTTACAAGTAAGTACTCGTAGAAACTTTACTCAAACGCAGTAGATTTGCTGCTCATCACTAGAAATGTTTGACCTCTACAAGACGACACCCTTAATCCTTGACCAGAACTTCACATGATGTAAAGTTCTATTTCCATAAGACTTCCCAAAACTCACTTTTTAGACAACCTGGGCTCAGGATCTCACTCACATTGTGAGAATGGGAACGCCATTAACTACAATTGCTGTTCATATGTCATTCACAGATGCATCAGAATGAAATTTGGTCCAAATATTCTAGACATGTAGACACATTGATCCTTGATTTTCTTTCTCAGGGCTAATCAAATAGTTGAATTAATTCTGAACTTATTCCCACAGGACCACTCCAGCCGTATTGTTGTGGCAGTGGATTAATCAGTCTTTCAACGCCATCGTGAACTACACTAACAGGAGTGGCGACGCCCCCATTACCGTCAGGTACGACACCTGGCCCGGATCTTGCCCACTTCTATACGCTTATACACTTCTCTTATTTGCAGTCAGCTGGGCACTGCGTACGTATCTGCCACCACAGGCGCTGTCGCCACGGCTCTAGGATTAAACGCACTGACAAAGGTATCACTTCATTTGACCCCATTCCACTTCTCATTTTAACGGGCCGACCTCAAGCGTTGGGCTAGTGCTGACATGATGTTTGCCGTGCTCAAATAGCCTCTTTGTCCGAGAGGAGGACAATTATTCACGGGGTCGTGCATTGGAATCGGCGCCTCTCCGTGCCAGCGCTGTGTTATTCATGTTGATTTATGCTAGCCAAGCTTGAATGCGGCATACACCATTCCAGAGGCAAAACTTTGTTCCCTTACTTTGTTTGACCAAGCCTCTTCCGTCCCGCTGCAGCACGTCTCTCCTCTGATCGGACGCTTTGTTCCATTCGCTGCCGTAGCCGCCGCTAACTGCATCAACATACCTCTGATGAGGCAAAGGTAAGGCTTGAAGTGCCACCTAAACGCAAAAAAAAAAAAAAAAAAAGTCACTTGTTGTATTATTATATGATTATATACATACTGCATCAAGACAAGGATTCTCCATTTGTCCCAAAAGTACTGTATTTAACAAAAAAAAATATAATTTCCAAGCTGTGTGAACATAAATAGTGACTGTTAGAAATAATTTGTTGCAAGTAAAATACATAAATATTGCTCTTTACAAGTGGTCACTGCAAGGCATGCTGCGAATTCCCAAATCTTTGCAATGAGTAATTAGAAATAATGTTGTAGTTCAACTAAACAGAGCAAGACATGTAATACAAATACATGTACACGTGAGTTAATGACCAATTCCAAATTCTATTCTATTTTAATATAATCCTAAAAGTGAAACTATTCCCATGTATGAGTGACTAATCTGTACTCCTTGTTCTCAGAGAACTGAAACACGGCATTCCCATAACAGATGAGAATGATAACAGGATAGGAGAGTCCACCAAAGCGGCACAGCAGGCCATCTCTCAGGTTGTGGTCTCAAGGATCCTTATGGCCTCCCCAGGAATGGGTACTACTAAGATCTACGTGGAGTCATCAGACACATCCAAACAATGACTCTTCTTTCTCTTTCTTTACAGCCATCCCACCCTTTTTAATGAACCACTTGGAAAAGAAGGCTTTTCTGAGGGTAAGTAAGAAAAATGAACTAAATAGTCAGGGGCCTGGTGCTCATCACATAGTGAGAAAATGCAGGACTTAAGGAATTTACTGCTTTTGTGAGCCTTATGTTTTCCCTGTCTGTTCTTTTCAGAGGTTCCCATGGATGAGTGCACCAATTCAAGTCAGTCTTGTGGGATTTTGGTGAGTGGTTTCGATCAGTTTCCAAAAATTGATGGTCAAGGAATACTTTACTGATGAAATGACCTAAAAACATTTTCTAAATCTTTTTTTTTCCAAGTCTCTCAATGTCTATTATTTGCTTATATTTTCTAGTAAATAGTGTTTTTTAAGGATCAAAAACATTTGTCTATTTAAAAATGAAAGAGGAGGGAAATTTAATATCCTTTGCTTCATGTGGTATTAGATTTTTCATCCAGGACTATTTTATTTAAATGTTATATTCGTCTCGCCCACCTGGGTCTTGAGTTTGACATCTTATGACTCATGTCTGACTCATTTCTAGTCATGTGATTGGAACATTTCTGCAAGCAACAAAACAAATCCATTCACTTAGCATTTTTTTCCCAACAAATTGACTCAAGTCAAGGTTTTATTCTAAAAAGTACAATTTATCAAAATAAGCTAAGCCAAAATGTCCGTGTTTCATTCATTTTCTTTTTTCAGCCTGGTGTTTGCCACTCCATTATGCTGTGCATTGTTCCCACAAAAGAGGTGAATAACACATCATCTTAAATTCAAGTAACATTAGAAAATAATAATAATAATAATAATAATAATAATACTTGCATGCATCCTGCAGTTCCATATCGGTTAGCCGTCTGGAGCCTGAACTGCAAGAGAAGATCCGGGTCAGCCACCCTGGCTTGGAGAGAGTCTATTTCAACAAGGGTCTATGAGAGCAAAGCCCACCACAGCGTCCAAAAACCACCATGACCAGATCATAGGCCCTGTTCATTCAGTTTGCCAAAGTTAAGTTTGCGTCTTTCTCATTTCACAAGGACAGTCATTCTCGATCAACAATAGTTGGGAGTCTTATTTCTTTTAGTTTTGTGTTAGTGCAGGATTTTATTTTCTAAAGATGGATTTTTAAAGAGTTCTGATGTTTTGCCAAATCCACCGTTGTTCACAATCGCTTTATTTTTTGCCAAAATGAATTACCATTAAAATGGGGGGAAGTTTTTACATCAACGAGAAGTTGGTGGCCATTAATAGTCCCACATGGTGCTCTTTGAATAGTCTTAAAATCAATTTTTCATTGCATTTTTCCAGTTTGACAAACAAGAGGCCAGTAATCACTCCTGACGACAGCTATTAGTACTAAGCATAATTTCCATCTTACTATATTTTCTCATATTGTGGCTAAGATGGTTAATTTAACAAACCACAACAAGCACTTACTGTCATTTTAGGCGCCCTTAATTTCTTACATGTCTTTGACAGAATGATAGAAATAATTTAGAATGTAAATTAGTGGTTGATGTAATGGCACCATTTATGTCAAATAACATAGATCACACATTGATCAATTCATCTAGTGATTGGCAGCAGCTGAAATGTCACTGAATGAAGTTTTGAGCAATGACTAAGTCGCTTAATATATTTATGCCAAAACAATTTAGCAAAGCATACACTATAAAATGATCACTTAAAAATACTACCCGTCTACGACACATTTATTTCAAGTTTTAAAATTAATTTATCAGATACTTTAAAGAAAGTAGTAACATTTAATATTTTATAATGATACTGTATGACTTATTTTATGTTATTTGGATTATATAGATACAGGGGGTCCTAATTTTACAATATAAAACATCATGTGGCACAAGATTGACCTCATTCACAACCATGTGTAGTTTTTAATTTAATTGTTCAATTCATGAAGTCTTTTCCTACAAATATTTACAGTATTTCTGAGTCTGTTAATAAATGTGCGTAGGTTAGGTCCAAAACCAGGACAGGGACTTACCTGACCCATGTAGGCATTAAAAAAATGGGTTTTGGATATCACATTCTGCACAGCATATTGTGAAATGTTAAGAACTTTTATCAGTGTTAAATAAACTTTGACTGAAAGATCGGTAATACTGAAACAAGATAGTTAAATCAGGCCCACCTGGACTGTGGTGGTCACTTTCAGTCATCCAGGTGCTTCAAACTGGATTAGCAAAACGGTTCTATTTTTCTATGTTAAGCACAAATGTTAGTTGTAATAATTTAATCCAATGAATGCAAATGTTTACATCAAATGTTTAACGATGATTCCATTCCTCATCAAGGTGTGATCACTTAAAGATGTTTAATAGTCTGGAAATCTACTGTTGTTGTTATTATTGTACGAGTGTATTGATTTTAATTAGTGTTTTTCCCAGAAGTGTTCCCAGCTGGTACTAAGTGACTTTTGTTCTTGTCGTCTTTAAGGTGAGCTGAATGTAATGTTTTCCTGCTACAGACAAGTCTTAGGCCACAAAAGCACAATGTTGGAATGCTGATGTATGCTGCACTCTTATTTTTCTTCTCATTTTTTTTTGTCAATACTTAATTTCCGTTAGAACAGTTGCAAAGTAGCACAAAAATCCTTATTTTGTTTACCTGTCATTTCTTGGATTGATTCTCTCAACATAATTGTAACCAATCAGAGCTAATCCCTCTTTAATGCTGTACATCTCAAACATATATAAAGAAAATAAAATACAGCCCAGGTGATCATGTGAGGGAATAAGTCTGATTTATGTATTTCTGAAAATTAAATGGTGTCTGGTTGTGCAGATCAGCAACTCAATGTGATCTTTTTTTGTGGAATGATGACTTTATATTGTCAATTATTGGTATTTTAATACAAGGCACAAAAGAGAAAGGGTGGGGGGAGTAATTCCTGTTTAACTTTTCATAAACAGTCAGATTTTTTTGGTGATAAAAATATACATTAATTTGGTTATTTAGTACAAAATCAGAGCATTTGTAAGTCAATCTTGGGGCATAATTAAAACAAGGCAGCCTGGATTTAATCATCTAATGAACCCACATTCCCCATCTTCTAATGTATTAACATTCATTAATACTTCATTTAACCGTTGATGTACATACGTGACGCTGATTGGGCGGGACTTGGACAAAGGGGGTGTGATAACGCAAAAGCGGACTTTGCGACACGCACTATCGGGAGGCTGGTGGTAAATAAAGTAAGTCCGAAAAGAAGACTTGGACGTTATGCTAAGCGTAAAAAAAGCTTTGAAGTAGCAAAGTGACATGACTTTAACACAATCGACTTGTACACATTTGCGTAACACCCTCAAGAAAGTACATAGCGATAATCGGCAAAAATTGAACAAAATCAACAGCAGGACGGCACTGTGTCCAACGCGCTCTCTTTTGGAATGTGCTGAACATTTCCACTCGAACTTCCAACTTGCTCACAAGTGTCATTTGGATCACAGACATGAGATAAATAACGATAGATATAAATACCAATGAACGAGATGAAACTTCAAAAAAAGGTCTTTGGATACGCGACGTGAAAACCGCCACTAACGGAATCGAAAAGGAGAACGCAAACCTGTTTCTCTGAAGCGGCCTTCAACAGATGACCTCGTCACACGTGGCTTCCCCCACCAGGAGCGAGTGTTTGTCGGGGTCGCTCAGCACTAGGCTGTGGATGGAGCGCCTGTCAGAACGTAGCGAGTTGATGGACGCCCGGCTGTAGCTAACAATGCGGTCGAAGAGGCTAAGCCTGGGCGAGGATCGCCGCAGGTCACCCATGCCGATGTGGACGCTGACGTTGGACAGGCTGCCCTGCCGCCGGTCGCTGCCCAGCCGGGCCTCCAGCTTCTCTGGCGTGGGCTTAGTGTAGCTATAAAAAATACCTGGTGAGAAAGAGCATTGGAGGAACCCCTCGAGCGGATATTACCATTTGAGAAGAAGCGAAGACACGACCACAGAGACGGAAGACAGCGCCATGGCGGCGGAACCCATCCATGGTTGTAACACCAGACCGATGGGAAGGAACACACCTGAGGGAATGCCGGAATTTCTTTTAATTCATTTGTTTTCTTAGTCATGTGACCTCACGCTGTTCAACTCTTTAGCTTCCATTGACGACAATAGAGGTTTATTCCATTAAAGTTTGTCCTTTTACCTGCAGCGATGGGGATGCCAACCAGATTGTAGAGGAGGGCGAAGACAAAGTTGATCCTGATCCTCTTGACGGTCTTTTTAGAAAGATCGATACTGCTGACAACATCCAACAGGTCATTCTTTCAAAAGAAACAATTATTTTATTTCAACAGGCCACTATAAATATACTCAACCAGCCAGTACTTTGTGACAGTGGCAATTAGAATTTTGCATATTTTAGAAGTTCAATGAGCCTCAAGCCAAAGATTGAGTTCTCACCCTGATCAAAACCACATCTGCTGCCTCAATGGCCACATCAGTGCCAGTTCCTATGGCGATGCCTACATCCGCCATGGCCAGGGCGGGCGAGTCGTTGATGCCGTCGCCCACCATGGCCACCTTTTTTCCAGCCTGCTGAAGCTGCTCCACTTTTGCCACCTTGTGGGAGGGCAGCACTTCGGCAAACACCTTCCTGATGCCCACCTAACGCGGAAAGAAGACCAAATGATCAGGACTGTATTAATATTATTGCAAGTTGAGCCCACCTGTGAAGCAATGGCCCGTGCAGTCTTGCTATTGTCTCCTGTCATCAACACAACCTCCAGGCCCATGCTGGTAAGAGTTTGCACCGCCAGCTCAGCTTCTGGTTTGACTGTGTCTGCTATGGCTATCATGGCACACAGCACATCTAGAAGGCAAAGTAAGGATTTTTTTTTTTGGTTGACATATGTAGCCTCCTCATTTTACTTACCATCCACGGCAACCAAGACGGAGGTGCGTCCTCTGCGCTCATGCTCGACCATGGCGTCGTCGACGTCTGGTTGGATCTGCAGGCAATTCCTCCTCATCCACTCTCGATTGCCAATCAGGACGACGTAGCTGGCCGTCTGGTCTAGGCCTGAAAACAAAGTATTTTGGGGGTCATGGTCTATATTGGCAAAACAATAGTACATTTGGTATCATAATAATAACAACAATAATAATAACAGCAATAATAATAATAATAATAATAATAATAATAATAATATCATAATGGCAGAAAGTATTGCCTTTACAACAAAGTAGTGAATTTAAAGGATGCAATTCTTTTCATGGGCGAACTATTCAATCTGTTAGATTCTGCCCAATTTAAAAGGGAAATAACAAAATTTTAAAATTGTATAGAAAAAAATATGTACTTTAAAATTATTAAAATACATAAGAGTCATGCAAAGAGATTCACTTCAAATTCATAATATAACACCATTAAAGTGAGTAACAATTGCCCAGTAAATACTGACTACATAAGAAATTGGATTGTAAAATATTCAGCCCTGCAATAATTAAAGACAATGGTCCATGTTGTAATGGAATATTACACCCCCCCCCCCCCACACACACACACATATATAACCCAAAACAGTGGCATGCAAAATGTAAATGAGATTGTGTCAAACTCGGCGGCTGTGGATCCATGATGAGAGGATGCGAGTTGCTAGACGTGACTGTGTCGCTGATCTGGACCAGCAAGCCATTGCGCTGGTTGTTGTCCTCGCTATCGCTGTCCGCTTGCTTTGACAGCATCTCCGTGTTGCTGACCCGACATCGGATCCCGCAACCCGGCACGGCCTGGAATTCTGTGCACGTGCCGAGCGACTCTGTGTTCAGTTCCTGCTCGCACATTGTAATGTATCATTAGTTGTGGTGGTGCTAGGAGAAGTAAGGTGAGGTCAAAACCTACCTGCTTGCAATATTTGGTGATAGCCGCCCCTAGGGGGTGTTCGCTGTTGTTCTCTGCTGTGCCCACGATGGCAAGGAGTCGGGAACGCGGCATCTTGTTGCCCTCCACCAGTATTTTCAACTGGATAACATTTGGAGCGCCATACGTGATAGTCCCAGTCTTATCAAACACCACTGTCTGGACCTGTCCATTGATAATTACTTTTAGTTATTTTACTCACTCTGAAATCAGGTGATTGGCCCGATTTTCTTCCACGTGATTGGTTTGGGGACACCGAGTTATTATGTATAATATGATATAAAACACACCTTATGTGCCATTTCCAGTGGTTCCCCTCCTTTTATCAGGATACCATTTTGAGCTCCAACACCAGTGCCCACCATGACAGCCGTTGGTGTCGCCAAACCGAGGGAGCATGGGCAGGCGATGCATAAAACTGTTATGGAGGCCTGGAAAGCGAAGCGAATCACCGCCTCTGCCCTGGAAATGCTCTTGTTGTAACCCTATAAAGAGTAACAACAACATTTACATTGCTAGCATCTGAGGTAGAGCCATCCATAAATTGATTGACAAACTCACAGGAAAGTATTTTTCCACAAGAGGGAAATCCAGGAAGCCAATGATAATCCAGGCAATCAAAGTGAAGACCGATACGCCGACAATGAAGGGTACAAAGTAGCCGCTGATCTTATCAGCATACTGCTGGATAGGAGCCTAAAACAAACATGGGGAATAAGAAAAGCTAACCATATGGAAGAATGATCAAATCCAGAATCCCAAGACTCACTTTTGATGTCTGTGCCTCTTCAACTAATTTGACAATCTGTGACAGGGTGGTGTCCATGCCAACATGTGTAGCGCTGACCAACAGGGAGCCGTTCTGGTTAATGGAGCCCGCAATAACAACACTCCCCGGCTTCTTGGTCACAGGCATGGCCTCACCTTCAAGTTCCAAAGCAACAGATGGTCAGATATTAACTATCTACACGTATGGACGTATACAGGCTCACTAACCTGTGATGAGAGACTCATCTGCCATGGAGTGGCCTTCAAGGACTCTTCCATCAACAGGAAACTTTCCACCCGGGACAACTTTTACTATATCTCCCCTCTGTACAAGTTCAACGTCCAATTGATCCTCACTGGAAACAGTCAACAATAAATGTTAAAATTTTTAACCAGGCATTGTTAACATATTGCATTAATCTATAGACATACTGTCATTTTTGCCAGTGTAATGCTATCCTATTGTCACGTAATTTCAAATATTCTAAATGCAGTAATTCTAGGTCAGAGGCGCTCACATTTTTTTGCATGTACATTGCTGCCATCTGCAGGTTAAATAAAAGTGAAAGAAATTCCTCCAATAAAAAAATATATTTGAACATTTTTTTGTTCACAAAAGATGTTTTACGTTAGATTGGCATGCCATATGTATGTTTTGTAGCAACATGACAGCAAAAATGTTGAGTCTTATTGGAATAGCCACTTCAAAATTAGTATAGTATAGATAGTATACATACATTTAATCATTTTATGCTTCATGATTGGATATTCCCAAAATACGGCAGGCAGGCAGGCCCTTATCACATAGTTAGTTTTGCGAGCTATGGATCGTATGATTCTAGAAAGTATGTACAATAAATATAGATTTTCTGTTACATCATCCCCCTTATCTAAGTGCAAATATTTACACGGTGGCCAAAAGAATCAAAAGCAATACCTTAGAATGGATGAATCCCTACTGAGAGTGACCACTGTAGCCTCAGTGGCTTGCAGCGACATGAGCTTTGAAAGAGCCTCAGACGTTTTGCTCTAATTGGAAAGTTAAAAAAAATCCAGATTAAGACAACTCCAAGTGATATATTCAAAGTTTTAATAGTTGAATCAAACCTTGGCTATCTGTTCTAACCAGCGTCCCAATGAGATGAAGACAAAAAGCATTGGTGGAGTGTCAAAGAAGGTGATGGGGTTGACTTTGGCTTTCTCAACCATGGCCACTATTAGTACTATGAAGGAGTAGGTAAAGGCTATGGAGGTAGCCAGTACTATAAGGACATCCATGTTGGCAGATTTGTGTTTCAATGCTTTGTAGGCTTGAATGTAGAAGTAGCGACCGCCAACAAACTAAAAGGGGGAAGAATTATGAGATGACGCATTGGAATAAAATTTTTTAAAAAAACGTGTCTCACCTGCACAGGCACACAAAAGAGGAAAGAAAGCAAGTTCATGACAGAAAGGCCTGGGAGCAATTGCCTCTCCAGGAACATGTCAGCATGGAAGTGGTTACGGTCTTCGGCTGTGGCATTGTGGTGATGTGAAACATTCATTTGGTGGTCCATGATTATCATGTAGGTCATCATGCCCATCACTGGCACACAGAAAAATAGGCTCACCAGGAAAGATTTCTTCCACCTGAAAAGGGAGACATTTGAAGTTATTCAACAAATATGATTAGCGATTCATCCCAAAGCTTTTTTTTCATTTAAGGATTTTTTTGAAAACATAATACTATAATATTGGTAACAAGGCATGCACTGGAATGGTTGTCAATTGATTCCATTTTACATTATATGATATTTTCATGTAAAATAACCATTTAAAAAGGCCTTACTGATGTATTTCCTTGCTGTGGTCCAAATGGCTGGCGGCACGGTCCCTTTTGACTAAAGATGCGTCAAAACCCAAACTCTAAAAACAGAATAAACCAGTTTAATTACATTTGGTTGAAAATTAACCTATTTTTAATTTCATAGTATATTTAACTCATTGCCTGCCATAGAAGTCCCATTGACGGTGCTAGGCATCCAATCCATTTTGACTGGAAGGGGCGAATAAACATTCAGTCGCCCCTTCCAGTCAAAACAGATGGACATAAAAGCAGTGCACGCCATTTTTATAACAATTCTTAAAATACTGAAAGGCACAGAACACTAAGATGTCTCACCCCAATCAGCTTGATAATATCTCGTGGTCCTATTACTCCAGAGTCATACTTAAAGTGCGCTTTGTTGGTTGCTAAGGCAACAGAGGCATATATAATGCCATTTTCTTTCATAAGGCTTGATTCAATTTTGTGGACACAAGAGGCACAAGTCATTCCCCTGATCTGAAATGAGGGAGAATTAAGAAAAGTACAGATTTTAAATGACTTAATGCAATTGCAGACCAATGATTGGGGATCTTTGCATTACAGATTGATGTCCCAACTACATGAAGCTCTTGATTTACTGTATTTTTAACTAGAGTGGAAAGAACTAACATATAATTTACCACTAATTCCAGGTTTCCATCTGAACCTTCATAGTTCTCCATGACTGAGGCAGAGAAGCCCAGCTCGTTGACACACTCGGCAATCTTCACAGGGTCGATCATTTCGGCATTATACCGCACCTCGGCCTTACTGGCCATCAATGCCACCAAAACAGTGTAGATGCCTGCAAAAAAAAGATCATTTAAATTCTTTCAAAAGAGTCTATTCAAAAGAAAGCTTTAGGAAATGTTAATTTACCAGGTTCGTTTTTTAGGTTGCGTTCAATGTTAGCCACACATGATGCACAGGTCATGCCTCGGATCTGGATAAAGCACTTGTTCGCACTAATGTGATTGTCTCTCTGCTCCATTTTACTATCCAAGGGTGTTTCTTTGAGGAGGCTGATGTCCAGTTCCTTATCTTTCATTGGTTCTATGCTTGAAGACTTGGGGACATTTAGACGTGGCACGGGTGACAGGGTATTGGTTTCTGTGGGAAATAAATCAGTGTAGTAGTAATAAGAAATGTATTACAGCATGAGAAAATATATTTTTTTGCCTTGACAACAATAGACAACTAGTCCAACAAAGCTCATGTTCCACTGCAAGAAATTGTATTCAAAAAAATAATTCCAACAGATCAACAAGGGCTGGCTCTAGAGGTGACTGTGTAGTTCCCTTCAGAAAGAGGGCATTTCTCAGTATAGTCCACGTTGTGAATATTCAGTGCCAGCCAATGAATTACAGTAAAACTGATAAGATAAGAATATTGTCTAACCAGGTAAGAAGGCGTCAAAGCCCATGTCTTCTATGGCATCCTTCAGCTCTTCTGGGGAAACCAGCAGAGGATCATATTCAAAGAAGCCCTGCCGATCGACTAGAGAGACACGGGCTGACATCACCCCATTCCTTTCAGACATCACTCCTTCAATGGTCTGGACGCAGGAATTGCATGTCATGCCCTCAATGTCAATCTTAGCCATGTAGGCCAAAGGCTGGATAAAACAAGGTTGGGGTACAGCAGGTTTGGCCAGCGATTGTCCGAACGCCGGAGGTGAAGATAAAGTCAGCGGAGGTGAGGTAGCCGGCGGGCTGAGGAGCCCAGGAGAATCCCAGAGTTGAGTTTTGAAGTTCCCTGGGGGAAGCGCTTCAATTGCCTGCTGTAATTGAGACACTGTAACTCTCATTGGGTCATAGAAGATGGAGGCTTTCTCCTCTTCGAGAGAGACCTCCACAGAGGACACACCAGGCAATGTGGAGATATTGTCTTGGATATTGACTACGCATGATCGACAGTGCATGCCTTTGACCATAAACACCACTGAAATTGTGTCCATGAAGATTTCCGCCTCTAACGGCGAAGAAGCACTCGTTTTTTGAGAATCGGCAAAATGTTCAACTTTACTAAGGGGCAGTTGCAAAGGGCGTGGTTTGGACTTTACACTAGCTTTAAAGCCAGCTAAAGAAATCTGGTCAATGATGGTTTGAACACTGATGAGGTGAGGCTGGTAGAGGATTGCAGCTTCCTGAGAATCCAGAATGACTGGAAAATTAGAGCGCAGAAAAACAAAAATGTTATCAATGAATGAATGACAAAATGGAATATGAACAAACCATATGATACCTTTAATCTTTTCAATCCCATTTAATTTTCCAATTTTCCCTTCAATTGTGGTTGCACAAGAATGGCAAGTCATGCCTTGAATGCTCATCTTCAAGAGCGCCACTTTGCTTTCTGTGTCATGAGACGGAGAAGCAGGCAAGTTTTTTGCAGTAGGGCTAGAAGAAGTGGCGTTGTCCGATGGTGAGGCGCTTAAAACGATTTCGGTAAGCTCCCGCACGGACGTCAAAGACGAGACAAAAGTGACGGTGAAGTCCTCTTTGGTCGGACTATCACTGACGTTCAGTACACCTGGGATCTGAGACAGCTTCTCCAAAGCCTCCTGTCGAGGCTCAGATTTCAGTTTGGAGGCAGGAATCAGCTGGCTGTCAACACAAACTGGTGTGGCCACGCCAGACGTGGAACTTGACTCGAATCCCATCTCATCAATGGCCTTCAATAGGGATTCTTCACTCTGGTGGCTGTTGTTAAAAATGACTGTGGCATTTGCCTGCTCTAAAGACACCTAGAAAATAGAAAAAAAAACTATGTTTAAAAGACAATGGGAATTGTTTAGCTATTTTCAATGATAATTTGGTTTTCAGTCTTTCTCAGCTACTTAACAAATGACCATTTACCAAGATATCATATATTGGCAAAATATTGCAGACTTTTTTATTGAGATATAGGCAGTTTAAAAGATAAATAAAAAATACATTCACACGAGATGTCACTTTTGGTATGAATTAAACGCAACAGTGCAAAAATGTGATCCATCATGACATTCACATAAAAGATTATAAACCGGGTCCACAAGGTTTTAACAACACGACAATCATTGTTCTCTTCTTCCAGAAAGCACAAACATGTGACACACTATTCTAAAGAAATCACTTGACTCACCCATACCTTGAAAGGGAAAGTGAATGTTTTGTACTTTGGATCATACATTTTTTTTCATGCTGTAGAAACATGGTTATAGCGTCTAATAATATCAAACTTGTATAGATTTAGGATTCAAGGACCAAGAAAATATATTGTAAAAGACCTCATATTGACCTGCTGTCACAGTTCTGCAAAGGGCAGGGCTCTATCTTGAAAATACAATTGCATTATCTTCCTCATTTAATCTTAGCTTGGGGGGTAAACAGCAAAAAACAGGCCACAATCAGGACAATTTCACCCTTGTAGCTACTACATCCTTATTACCTGATTTTACATTAAGAGAGATCTGATCCGTAAAAAATGTGTTGTCAAATTTGATCATTTTGATAGAAACATTTCAATCTTAATATCTGTTGACAATGAAACAGAAACACACAGCATGTGATTAGGATCCTGTTTTACCCGGAAACATTTTTGATAGTCACTACTGACAGTGGCGCAATATTAAACATAAATATTGAAGATTAATTTACCTTTATATGTATTACCCCTGAAAAAGAACCAATCCGCTGTTCTATGGATTGAACACAGGAACCACAAGTCATTCCCACCACACCAAGTGTGACTTGGTATACACTGCCTTCTTCTGCCATTATTCCTGAACAAACAATAAAAAAACATGTTTCAGCTACTAAAAAAAAAAATTAAATACAATTCACATACCATGCACATTTACATACACTTGACTGACAGTGAATGAGTTAAATAACAATTTAAAAAAGGGCTCACCAATTCATTTTACAGTAAAGAAATATTATATGGGAATTGATAACATGTTACTATTTTATTGTGACTTTTGATCTACTTATTGACATGTTTTGTGCCTAAGAGATTCCTGTTAAACGGGTATTTCAAATATCAGTGTTGATCAAGAAAAAAATAACTCAATTTAAGCTAGGAGAAGGTAAATAAACCGGTATCCACCTGTAGCCAAGAAAATAGGATATGCATAGTTTTCACTAAAGAGGACCGCATCTCATCGAGAGTCAGTTAACGAGTTAGTTTCAGTTTCTATTACATTTCATTTTTTAGTTGTGTGATGTGAGATCCCCAAATGTAAAATGAGTGATTTGGATCAAAATATTTGGGAAAGTGAGCTAACAGGAAAGCTATTTGCGAACTTCCTATTCTAAAGCAAACATTTGCTGAGTTTTGTTTTTGCATATATATAATTCTATCTTCCAAATGTATGGATTGCCGATGCAAAAATAGGACTGATTGTAAACAATAGGCTCTTACCTTGAAAATAAAGTGACAGTCTACTTACAACCAGGGTAGTAGCATTAGCCACGTTGCTTCTGGTCGTCACCCTTCCTTCCGTCCAACAAAGCAGACGAGTGATCGGGGCATTACGGAAATAGGACCTTATTGTAGTTTCAGTACATATTTTTATGAAAGTATATGACTGATCTCAACTCGGGAGAGAGATTTTGTTTCTTTTGCTCATTCCAATGTGAGGGACAGACCGGATATCGTGCAACGTCATTGGGGGGCGGGGGGTCTTAAACCGGACAAATCCATGGCAACGCAAGGATAATTTTGCGTCCTGAATTTTTTTAAATTATGGTAGGTCAGCATGACTGAACAAAATCTGGACAAAAACAAAAACCCTGCGTTTACTACGATAATGGATTATTTTGAATGCCAATGGCTGTGGGTTAGAACCTACCGAATTCTCATATAGTATACATGTGCTTCTATATATATGTGTGTATGTATATATATATATATATATTTCAGCAACACGGTTACTTATTTATTTATTTATTGACTTACTATTAACTACCTATTTGCGTAAAATGCCTTTCCTATTTCTGCATCCTCACCCTCTTGCTACTGCAACAAAAAAATTTCCTGAATACGGGATGAATAAAGTTATCCAAAGTATAATTGTTGTTATTATCATCATCATCATTATAATTACTATTATAAAAACATTCAATTCCACCCATAAAACAGCAGAGGGCAGCAATGATTAAACAGAAAGTTGTGGAATATTATATAACTAACTCTACTAGTGCGTCGACAGAGCTGTATACATAAAATGAAGCCAATGATAAGTCATGTCCTTTTTACAAGTGGTTTCAGCTAAAACTGAACATTCATAAGCAGTTCTTTCATTAAAAAACTCCTTTCTCTGAAACCTATACTATATATATAAAATGGGTATTTATCAGAACAATATATGGAAGTGATGTTTCATATAATATCCTTAGTAAGAAAATGTAGTTCAATCAAAACTGCATAACACATATAACCTTGAAGTCAATGGGTTTTATTATTATTAATAACATTTAATATTTTTTCTTTTCTGTATGGGTACCAGAAACCACTTCTTGTATTAACTATGCATTTATTTACAAAAACATTCCGAGATCAGTTGTTTACTGCCAGAGGCCAATTTAAAATATCGTGCAATATACGAGGACCAGCCTTAAAGACAATCGATTCCATCATGCAAGTAGCTAAAAGGTGACATTTACAGAGCGAAATACATTTTTTCACAATGCGTATATTTCAGCATATACGCCTGGACACTCATCAGGAATGTAATTGGTTTCTTCATTGGTGACTGTGGCACTAAATCACTAAAATAAAATGATTGGATTATATTCATGTCAAAAGGGAGTGATGTTTATCCTCTCCCTGTAGAAAGTGCACCACCAGAAAGAGCTCATTTGTGGAATATGTCCACCAATAAGCTACTCCCAGTTTAAAAAACAAAAAAAAAGTATACAATAAATTATTTTCCCTTATTCTGGTATTGCATTTTTTTTGGTTTTTGTGTTTTTCAGTTATTAAAAGATGTCATTGTGATTTCGTTAGTTAAGAAATCAGGGGAGGCTGGGGTATGAGGAGTAGTTAGGGAGGATGAAGTGCGGAGCTTGGAGCGTTTGACCTTCCCTCCACCCCTGAAGCCCCTCCACTCTTTGATCCACGCTTCCTTTGTGGAGGCATCTAGTCGGTCCAGATGCCTGGCTTGCAGGATCGGGGAGGGGGCGAGAGAGTTCCTCATCACGTGAAATGTGTACCTGGGGGAGAGAGTGCGGTGGTGAGAAAGTAGGCCAGTGAAAAACATGCGGCACTTTGATGTAAATCAGGGCATTCCTTCTAAATATCATCACTTTGAGAGGCACAAGCTCATAATCTGTTAAGTTAATATTCCGAGCGCTACATGTATTTTTGCTAATTCGATATGATATGCCAATAGTGAAATGTAGTAATTACTTTTAGGAATGTTATTGTCTATCCATAAACTGTATAAGATGCATAACAATAGTTTTGGGGAATCAAACTTACATTTGTTGCAGAAAAACATCATACTTGTGGTTTCCTTTGGAGGACTGTTGTATCTTTAAAGTTGTGGTAGCACAATTATTGAACAATTATTTAAATAGTCGAGTTTGTCAGTGATTTATGGACTTTGTTAAGCTTTATTTCAGGCACTTAAGAGTATTTTTCGTCATGTATATTCATTAAAATGAGGAAAATACAGTATTTACTTTATTATGATTGAATTCAGGAAAATACAGTATTTACTTTACTATAATTTAATTAAGGAAAATACAGTGTATACTTAATTATTTTATTTTTGTCTTTCTATTCACCTTTTTAATTTATAAGAGAACAGAGGAAAAACTGTAAACATTCAATTCATGTAATTCTATATATGAAAATTAAAAAAAATTCATTGATACCTGGGCAATAGCGCCACCACTGTTGTGATGGTGCAGATAAGGTAGAAAATGGGATCTGTTAATTGGTTCTGGAGTGTCCAGTGCGAGTTGCAGGTCACACACGAAGTGTACAACAGCGTCAGGACCAAGGACAGCGCAAAACTGCCCACCATAATGATCCAGTGAACCACAGTCTGTAAATCACCAAAAAACAAAATGCTAGAAATGTTCACAAAACTTACTAATATTATTAGTAGCTTCAAATGAAAACAAATTTAATGAAACTCCCGTTACTTTTTTTTGTACTCACCCAGGCTTTGATTTCTATTGACAGATGCAGCAGAATGGTAATTAAGGAAACTGCATTGAGAGGAGTTCCAAATGTGAAAACATCAACATCCAAATCCTGGTAGGTCTGCAGAGAAAAAAAATGAAATCTGGTGTGTTCACACTGTAGGTGATAATAAATTCCGGAGCTAAATGTTTTCTCACCCAATATGGAATGAAGAAGCAGACAAGACTCTGATAAAAGGCATCAAGCATGGAAATCCAGAAGGTGGTAAAACGGTAATCCTAAAATTTGAATGCACAAAACATTATATATTGACTGTAAGTATGTATAGTGTTTTTATTTTGATGTACTGCAAACATCAGAAGCATTATTTTTCCATTAAAAAATTATAAAATGTACATACTGGTTTCTGTGCCACTACCATCCACTACCATTTTAACACACAGAGTTAAACAAGTGACCCATAATAGTTGAAAAAAAAGACAGATTTTTATGAGAAAAAAACAAATGAAAAGGGATGGACCAATAGATCAGAGTTTCACTGACCCCTGCACCTTGTCCAGTCCGATACAGTTCAGGAACTCCGAGCAAAACCTCTGCCG
Organism: Stigmatopora nigra; assembly: GCF_051989575.1. Classification (NCBI taxonomy): domain Eukaryota; kingdom Metazoa; phylum Chordata; class Actinopteri; order Syngnathiformes; family Syngnathidae; genus Stigmatopora; species Stigmatopora nigra. Next base: position 10,391,010 of record NC_135521.1, read on the forward strand.
AAACATCTTTGTCCATGATTCCAAACATAATTGGAGGTGCGGAGGTGAAGAAGAGGTTGAAGAAAATCAGCAACCAGTAGTCCACCATGGTGGCCGCTGTAAAGCCACAATAGAACTGATACCAAAAGAGCAGGTTGACATTGGCCTGTAAAGATGAGATGAGAAATTATTAAAGTCAGCTATTTGACCAAAGCAATGGCAGACAAAAACTGCTTCTTTTGGAGACTCACCAAATTCTTATAAAAGAAATAAATGATCATATTTGCCAGGCGAGTGTTGCACCAATGTCCGTGAACCAGCAGAAGCTTTTTAAGGTGTTTGAAGCGAGATATTGCAAAATCACTCGCCATGGTTGCCTGGAATAGGCAACTCAAGTTGTCATTTTAGGAATAATTGTTTGTTGGTGCATTTTTTTCATTTTACAAGTAAATATATTTTATGTCAATGATAATATTGTATGTATTGGCAGATAATCTTGCGGAAATCAAGTCATTACCTGCATTCCCTCCTGACCGGAAATTCCAATCCCAATATCAGCAGCTTGGATCATGTTAACATCATTGGCACCATCACCTGTTATCACATTTTTTTTTTATCAGTGTTATGAAGTGTAGATGCAACATTTTATTCTTCTTAATGTAGTCTTTAACTCTGATAGACTCTTAAACAATAACAATATTACAATTGAATGTTCGTTCGTCTGTTTTCTCAAACAAGTCAGGACATAATTAATACCTTCTCTTTAAAAAAAATGCAAATGTGGCAACATTTTGACAAAAAAATTGGCTATTTTTAGAACATTTGGACAATTTCATGAATTAAACAATCAAGTTGTACAAAGTAAACCTTCAAAAATTCTGCCAGAAAACGACTTTGTGTGTCTATAGAAGGACCAGTTTTGAAATGAAGGACAGTTTAACACGGACAAGCGTGAAAAACTGTGAAAGTAATCTTTTTGACTTACCGACAGCCAGAGTCATGACCCCGAGCTTCTCCCTGATGAGCTTCACCACTCCGCTTTTCTGCAAAGGTGTGACGCGGCAGCAGAGCACAGAGCGGCAACTCTTTGCCAGTTGCACAAAGCGGTTTTGCAGATCCTTGGACAGAAGCATGGCTAGGGTGCGCCCATCAATCACCAGAGAAATGTCGGGGGTCGTATCTACATTGCGGGGGTCATTTTCATACCTCCTCACTTCCTCCAGAGTGCTGTCCAGAATGGAAGTGCATATGGGCTAAACAAAAAAAATCCACAGGTTAACTTTATCTGAATATCATAGAAAATCAATGACATATACTAATAGCTATCTTAATTTGTTCCAATCAATCATATACAGTCAAAATGTCATGTTAAGTGTTCAGTGATGATTGGGAGAAAACATCCCTGGGGTTGTCAATGCTGGTAAAAATAGTTGAGCCCATAAAGCTCCAATCGGGATCACTGGAGGAGGTATATTTCCTGTGAGGGTTCAATATTAGGCTACTAATTAGATATGAATGACTTAGTTATTGCATTGGAGGAAACTCACTCTAGTATAATGAGAGATTCATGAAGCGTTTTGTTTTTTCAAGTTTGACAGAAAAAGATATATTGCAATTGAAGGCTGTTTGATGTGTGATGATCGCACTTCAGCTTGTTAGGAAGGACTGTGGTCTTGGCTTCGTCATATGACACTGGAACCTTTCTTAAAACGATTTGACCTTTCATTATATCATAAAAGGGCTCATGTGTATAAGTCGCTTTGAAAAATGGGGAGAAAGTCAATCTTAAAGTTAAAGTTTAAGATGAAGTGAGCGTTAAAAAAATGCTGTCATTTCAAATTGGAGATTAAAAATGTCTCTGTATTGAAACTTATAATATATATGACGCCGAAGGGTGTTGGAGCCGCGGCATTAAGGTAACACACAAATAATCTTTAACCCTTTCAGGGCCAGTCTTGAATTGTTCTGTTGTAGATCAATTTCATTTGTTTTGATACCGATCGTTTGATAGATTTTTTTACCAATGGCTTAAAAAGCATTTTTATCTGTTCTTTCTTTGCCCAAAATTCCCACTTCAACCAAGTCAGATTGTGAGTGAAATATATCTGCAGTTCATTAAAGACAAATTTGTCCCCAGAAGTAATTACTTGTTTGTCTATGTCCTATGATTCACTGAACTCTCGCCCAAAGCTGTGGCAGACGACAGGTCACCCGAGACCAATGAACTCATGACATGGAGCTACCCGAGGAAGCATAGAATCATCTAAAATCGCCTGATAAAAATAGTTCTGCACTTTGACCCATATTATGTGATGTACTGTTTATGTTAACTTTTTAAACCATTTCTACTGGTTCTAAATGTTAAGAGTTATCACAGAGTAGGACTGATGGTTATTGGGTGGCATATCAGGTAGATAATCAGTCATAAGGGGGGGTCCTCACCTTGCTCTTGTAACTCATGTTAATCACCAAGTCTTCATCTTCCAGCAGCCTACAGGCGTAGCCAATGTTGACAGCCGTCTCCGGCTTGTCACCAGTGAGCACCCACACTTTGATCCCCGCCTCCCGTAGTGCCAAGATGGTGTCTGGAGCGCTATCCTGCAGACGGTCCTCAATGCCCGTCGCCCCTGCAGTGAAGACCTGTGACTTACAACCAGATTTATGTTTTACAGGCATGGGGATGGATGGGTTGTTACCCAGCAGGGTGAGGTTGGTCTCCAGCTGAACGGCGGTGGCCGTAATGAGCTGCTCTCTACCGTCAATGGCAGCCATGGCGCTTTTTCGGTTCACCGACCAGACTTCGTATTCTTCGGCACTCACAACCTGACAAAAACGCATAAAAAAAATCAACTGTTGTGATTGTGGAACACGAATAGAAAACCCTGAATTGACCCCATATTCTACAGAAAGTGACTCGCAATTGCTTCAAGATCAATTTGAAAATCTGAATCGATCTTTACACAAGTGCTATTGGTGGAAATAAAAAATAGGTGGCTATCACTTTTTAAGGAATTCTGTTTAGTGATTTTTCAGATAATTAATACGCACCTTTTTGGTGAAGCAAAGTGTACGCAGACCATCTTCAGCATAGGAATCCAAGTGATACTGGGTATCTGCCACAATATTTTTCTGATTTCCACTCAGGTGTTCTGGAAATGACGTTACAAAAATATTCCTCTGATTTCATTTCAGATATTTCAGTCCATCCAAGTATTTACAAATTGTCTTCACCCGCATACGGAGCACCGAGGAGCTCCATGATGGCGTAGTCGGCGCCTTTGGTGTACAGCACACGTTCTCTAGTGGTGGGGTGTTGTACCAACACAGACATTCTTTTTCTGTTGTAGTCAAAGGTAAGGGTGTCAAGTACCTGGAAGGCCAGGATTTGACCCGATGGAACCTTTACTGTCACTCTGTCAGGGGTGCGACTCAGCAGAACAAAGCCATAGGCCTTGGCGGCATACACTAAAGCCGCCTCGTCTGGACTTTCAGCTTCATAGTATACCCCACTGGATTCATTAGTCTTAACATTTGATGTGAACTCTCCTGAGTCCTCCACTTTTGGAAAGTGTTCGTCTTCTCTAAAAGAGGTGTCTGAGAAGCTTCGTTCTCTTTTAGGAGCAAATACGTTGCGAAGGGAGCCTGCCCTTTTCAAGAAGTTGGAGAAATTGTCCAGTGGATTACTTGACTGGAAGGAGTCCGGGTACTCTTGGGTCTGAGGGATAAAAAAAAAAATGAAAAAGGTTCATCAGTAGCTCTGTTCTGAGACTTGAATAACTCAACCACGCCAATGGTGATTTCTAACATTTGTCCGCCCTTCCCAAAATAAGAAAATTAATGGAAGTAACCTCGACTGCCTGGTGAATCTCACCTTTAATATTGAGCCAATTTAGCAAACGCTTGCTATCTTTCCAACTGGCAAAGACAAATTAGGAGCAATTTAGCACGGACCATAGAGGAAAGTGGAGAATTTAAACAACAGAAGATTTTATTTAACGTCCAGAAAAGCAAATTTCAGTAAATCTGAATTAAACCTTTGAGATGGTCAAATGAAATATAATCTATTTTTTGGACTACTAAGTACATTTCTTGGAAAGGAAAATGTCTTGGTTGCTTTAACAAGACAGACACAAGACACACAAGACATTGTAGAACTAGTTAAAAAAACAAGAGCCACACAAAGCAAGTGTTTTTTTTACAGTATTTAAGAGGTAAAATAAAAAACAGTGGCACTGGCCGATATCACACCGTGTGTCAAAGTCAATAACTTGCATCAGTGCAACAGCAGTTGATAGCAAGTCAAGATTGGATAGATTACACTGAATGAATCTATTAAAGGAACAAATCCTTGTGTCATCTTTTCTCTCTTCCATCTTTATTTCCCATCCACAGTGACAGTAAACAACACTCACCCTCTGTCTCTGAGCTGTTTCCATGGAAACCACCACTGTGTTGCAAATGGCAAGAGCCAGAAAAAAGTCGAGGTAGGGATCCATCTCCTGGCTGCTGATGCTTCTCTCTGCGATTCTGAGCTTCTGGAGTAGTTTTCCGTCTGGAATCACCTCAGTTTCCTGTGTAAGAGAATCGTGAATGTATCTTTTCCATGTGAAACTTCATATATAAACTTTATATGTTTCATGTTCGTGAAGAAACATTTCATTTGTCATTTGTCGTGTTTTTTTTTTGGGGGGGGGGGGGGGGTGCGATTCCTTCCCTACACAATTAAACACACGTAACTACTCTACCGTATAAATTATTACGATTAATCTATAGTGCATGTTTCCGTTTATACGACGTTGGTTGAGCCGAGCCAAATGCTACCCAGCGTGACCATATGTTGAGTCACGGACACTTGGTCAGATTTCAGCCAAGATCAATGTGCTCATCACTGATGCCTTGCGGCTTCACCATCTGCAATGGCTTTTGAGCCCAAAAGGTCTATTGACCAAAGTAACACACAATATTTTTTAAACAGAAAAATAAAAAGGCGACCTAGTGCCCGAGTTGTCACCCATCTGGTCCCCGTAGTTAGCCGGAGATTTGCTCCAGCACCCCGCATCACCCTTATTATCAACAACAAAAATCGTTTCAATAAAAGGTGAGAATCTGGAAAATGTGCAATGACCAAAACGTGTTTGTCAGTTTGTGTCACTCTGACGTCAATGGAATATTTCACCTCAGAAAATGAACACCAACCATCCATCTGTCATTTTCTGTGCACAAGGAAGTAAATACTAAATAAAAGGTTTGTTTTGACAAGAGCTGATGCTATCAGTTATGAGGACAAGTGTTTAAATCTCACATCAATTGTTGAAAACATCTGTAAGCCATTTCAATTGGTTATTGATTCATTAAGTATCCAAATTAATACATGATTAAACCTTTATAAAGCTATGTTTATTGGATAGTAAAACCAGTTAGTTGTCAGTTTATCAGTGCTATTATGACCAGGGCAATGACTTGACCTTGAGTAACATATACTTAGAACTTTATAGTAGAGTTAAGGCAATTCCTGACCATTTCACAATTTGTTTGGCTGCCTTACAATATCAGAGTAAGCAAGTCCACAAAGCCCAGTGTCTCCCTCCAGCATCACTAAAATAAAATCTTGTCTGAATGCGCTTCTTACCAACGGACTGCTGAAGGCCACGTTGCTCTGGGCGTTTCCCGCTATCTTGCTCTTGTGTCTGCTTTCACGGCGAGGTTGTTCGCCTCCGGAGACGCTGTCTTCATCATCCAGAGACCATCCACTTACTGGGAGTTGTGGCTGCTGGTTAAAGATGACCTCCTCATCCGACTCTGGTTCATCAATAACAGCCAAGCGGATGGCTAAAATTGAACAAAACTATGTTATGATATGATATTTTAAACAGCTTTACGCCAATTAAATAATTGCATCTCAGATTGGTGTATATTCTACCAGCCTTAAAGTATTTTATGCAAAATTCATGATTTTCACAGTCCAATGAATGATCCTGTTTAAAGTGCTGAGTCAACATTATTTCCAGTTAACAGTTAGTCTAGATGAATTCTTTTTCTATTCTTTCTTCCTCATCTTGTTGGGTTTTAATAATTATAAGATGTATAAGGCATGTATGCGCACTCGCTAACTTTTTTTTGTAATAATTTCTCACTTTTCTCACTGTTTTTTCTCTAGTATTTGTGAATTCTAGGTTTCAGAATAACATCGAGCTTGTTCACATTCCATTGTGGTGAACACTTGTTTGGTCGAGTCAAACAATAGAAAAGCAATGATTCCGCATTGCTTAGACTTTTAAGTCGCTATCGGTTTAACCTTACGTATCGTTGACACTTATCGAGGGGTTCGTGCTTGAAGGCCAACTTCAACAATTCTTCACAAAAGGCAACTATAAATTATAAACCATGTTCCATAAGTATGTCTGTTTCAGAAGGACTGCCTACATTTACCATTTTCCTTGTGCGGGTACTCTGAACCCATGATGGAGCAACGTCGAAACACCATCTTGTTCTCAGTAAGCGTTCCCGTCTTGTCGGAAAAAATGTACTGGATCTGTCCCAAGTCCTCTGTAATATTCAGGGCTTTACACTGTATTCGAATGTCTTTCTCCTCATCATAAAGGTCTATGTCTTGAGTAATGAAGAAGATCTGGCCAATCTTTACCAGCTCAATGGAAACATAGAGTGAGATTGGGATCATGACCTGAAAGAGGATACAACAATCGATCAAAAAAAAAAAAAAACTAGCTACATACAAACAAATCTGACTTTATTTCCACCTGAAGCAGGATGATCATACTGAAGAAGACGTAGAAGCTGGACAGACTGGCGCTGCCCACCAGGCCTTTGTCATCGGGCACCAGGTAAGGCGGCACGCCAGATAGTCCCTGTCGCCAATATAAGTGACCTAAATGTATGAGGACAGGAGGCTTAATCACATCGACTGGCACAAACAGGGAGGCTATTTTTGGCAGTGCACCTGACCCCCCCTACCCTCAACCACAACCTCCTCCCCCCCCCCCCCCCCCCCCCCCCCTCCACCCCGATCGTCATCCACCACGTTGGGCTTGGGGCCAAAGTGACTGATCAAGGGCTGGTGCAAATGAAACATCCCCTCACAAGTGTAAAAGCTTTTAAGCATAAACTGATGCGCATAATGGTTTCATACTTTAGTTATGTAATTCATCACTGACCTAGTGCTCCAACCAGACACATGGCGAAGAGAAGAATGACGCAGAAAATGACGTCCACATTCAGTTTCCGCTCCAATTTGCTGCGTTTGTATCTTGGCCCGCTGTTGTTTAGCATTGACTTGGTTTCATGGCCTTAAGATTGGGATGAGAAGGCGCTAGAATTATATTAGCCAGAAAGCATACACACACACACAGTATGAGCCTAATTGGGACAATCGCTGGAAGAGTATTGAATATAATCTCTTCAAAATGCCCCTAATGGGTCGGTTTTGGTTGTAATTTGGCTTTTGTTTCACACTAACAAGTCAATGTTAACATGTGGCAGATTAGTACAACTAATTATCACTAACATAGATGTTTTAAAATAAGATATTGTAGATAGATAACGTCTTTGATACCTGCGTAAACTACAAAGCCGACAGCATGCTCGGTATTTCTGACAGTGCAACCTCGAAGCAGCAAACTCTCGATTCCAGCGCCTAACTTTTCTTTATTTGGTTTCTCCCTGTGGAAGAAGAAAGAATACTTATGAGACTTATTTGTTGTTGATGTCCCACATTTTCAATTGTCTCCCTTTTGGGCCACAGCTGGGCAGCAACAAGAGGCAAGCTCTTCGATTTGTAACTCTCAGGGAAATTGATTAGAGTCTATTATAGCTCTAATTATGCCTCTGATGACATCAAAGCACAGCGAGTGGGTAGGAAAAGGTTTTCTGAATCCAGGCCTGCTTGTACTTTGAATCCTCCAACATCAAATCCCTTTGTCATAATATTTTCGGCAGATGTATTTAATACTTAGAAAGTGGTCAAAATGTTAAATTCTATACATTAGTAATGCTTCCTTTTGGTTTTTTTGTGACATTTCTCATCAAAAGGAAGCCATTTTCAAGAAAATATCTTTATCCAGTTGAAAGTCATTTAAAATAAAGACTTTCAAGTACTTTTAATCCAACATTCCAGTCAATGACCTTTTGTAATCTAGAAATTGTACCAGTACATTTGAGTCTTCCGGGGAACAGCAAATTGTTCCTTTGACCTAACTACCTGTGGTAATAAATGTATACAACATCTTCCGCATGTTGTCACCTGTTTAGCCTGGCCACTAATTAAAATGTATAATGTGCAATATCGCATTTTTTTAATTTACCATTCTTATATTACAATAGATCACTTTTGCGGTGGTTATTTATTTTAAAACATTGCTATAAATCTTGATGTGACCCAAAAAAAATATTTCTATTGATTAGGATTATTTATCAATTTGACATTGGAGGTTTAACTGCATAAGATACTCACACATAGCACTTGAAGTGATTTAAATTATTGTTGGGTTTTTCACACACCACAACACTATTAAAACTCCCGGGTTCAAAGTCGGGCTCCTGTGGAAAAAAAAGTGGGGCACAATGTCAGTAGGCTGGTCTTTCCAGAATGACATTATGTGTATTCCTTTAAAAAAAACGTGTGCATTCAGTAAAACACGTCAGCAACAAACCAGAAAAGTGAGGGAAATTACTGATTTTCCTCACCGTGACACAGAGGCCGGGAATCCCCTTTCTCTCTTTAAGGTTTGTCTCTCCATCCAGATTGGACGTCTCTATATGGCAGGCATAGTTGCAGTTAGAGGTGTGCAAAAGAAGGAGATCTGCAGGGACGATTTGGTTGCAAAGTGCCTTCACAAAATCCCCTACGCGGACGTCCTTCCAACGCCGCTCCACAAACTTCTTTTCTTTCCTGAAAGAGCCACTGTTAATGATTTGATAGGAGAAATAGTGGATTTGTACACATGTATATGTCACTTGTAGAAATGGAAACAAGAAGTCGTAAGGCCCTCAGAGGGTTTCCGATGAAAATTATGCGTTGACTAACTAGCAATGACAAACAACTGCAAATATGTTGCATTTCATGTACGACCTGATTGGGTGGATTACATAAAACACCACACCTGCGACACAATGAGCTGAGGTCATTGTGTTTTAAGACCCTTGTGTTTGTATATTGCGTCCCTATCAGACGCTATCTAAAATCTCCATTGCAACAATGTCTGTGTTAGTGTTTGTCGAAATGATTGTTACTTCTACTGTTTTTGTTCATATTTGTCAAGCCAAATTTAGGTCTGTGTGTGAGATTGGCCTAATTTGAATTGGCTATTAAAAGCGAGATTGCATTTTTATCGACATGGAATGCTAAGATAACTTCATATGTAAGCGGTATTACGTTAGAATATCCCAATAAATACCATTAGAAATAAACAAATCCCTATTTTCCTACCCATTTGAAAAAAATATGATAAATTCAGCTCAATTTAGCATGGCATCAATAAAGAAAAAGGTGGCCTGAGACAAGCTTTACTCAGTTGGTTTTGAAGAACAGCAACGGTGGGGTTATTTTTGGCTCACTTGGGTTGAGTGCAAGAGGAGTGACAAGAGTGTGAAGTTGAGATACAGTAAATGAGATGGCACAGATGATAAGGTGTGTCAAAGCTTTGTTTCCATTCTGGAAAGAAGCCATCCATTTACTTTCATGGATTCTCCCACTCTCTCTCTCTCACTAACTCCCTTTTGTGGATTGCATTAGTCAAGTGTTTGTCTTGGATCTGCACTTAAAACCACCTGGACTGAAATACACACACAAACAGGGGCCTTTCCAACATGGTTGCTGACTAATTTTGGAGGAAACACAAAAGCAAATACCTGACAAAATAATGACAAATGGCTGCAGAGGCCCAAAATCTTGTAGAAGCCTCCACCTTACAAACCAATAAAAGAATCACACTTCCCTCCTCCTTGCACTGTACTCCAAAAAATCACACCACTGAAAGGGTTGGAAAAATGACAGAGCTTTATCCTCCTTTGTAAATTATTCATTTTACACCAGTGATTCAAAAATAGATACCCGCTAACCTTAGTGTCTCTGCTGACACAACACCCAGTTGAGGCTTTCATCAAATGTGCACAACGCTGTGGCGAGATCTACTGTTGTGAGCCTCTTCAAAAGAGGAATCATCTCCCACACAATTTCTATTTCCAAGTCAAAAATTCCCACAGGGGGCTCAAACGCAGAGGAGGATAAGAAAAAAACACACACTCGCACATGCACAAACAGTGGGACATTGCGTACGCTCACGCAGACGTTTAGTTTGATCAAAAAAGGTGGCATGAATGCACCACTTAGGATCTTACCCGCTGTAGATCAAGCACGCCATGTTATTCAGCTTCCTGTCCGACTGGTACCTCCTGAAGTCTTCCCAGGCATCTTTCAGTGCAGTCAGAGACAGAATAACGCAGATAGGGATAAGAGCCACGTCTGGTTGGAAGGCATTCACCACTGGCACAAAGTTGAGGATGGCCAGACCCACAAAATAGAGATTTGCCAGACGGTGAAATTGCTCAAAGAGATTCATTGGTAAGAAGAAGAGCAGGGTGTATTTGGTGGTCTTAATAGCGTTTCCCTTGAAGTAGCGGTTGGGTTGACTTGTCTTCGCTTGGCCTTCGTAAGGTAGATTGGACACCAAGTGACGGAGGTCGTTCTCCCGTGCCCTTTGACCTCTCAGGGCGTCCCTGATTTGGGCTAAGGGGTTCCACCGCGCCATGGTAGCGCTCTCCGATGCGTTTGCTTCTCAGGAAATGTCTTTTCTTATCATCTTTGCTAAGCCGACGAAACACTCCCAAGTGTTTGTGGCTTGATTGAGGCGGGTGATGACTTCTGACTGAGTAGCCCCGCCCATTGCACTGACTGGTGTGTTCACATTCCTATAGTCGGTTACTGAGAAATACTGAGAAAAGTTCCATGCAGTGCTGGGTAAAGTGTTTTAATGTTTAATTGGTACTTTCTTTACTAATAAGCTGCTTAGTCATGGAGGCGGAGCTGCTTTTTCGGGTTATACCATTAAGTAATCATTTGCTTTTTTTCAATATTTGGAAGTCAACCACTACCATTTTTTTTATTTTTGCCAATAACCATGAAAATATCAATTCTTCACTATCTTGTAGCAACTTGTTGGCATGTCGTTATGTTGGAATGAATTGAGGAGCTTCATTTTTATAGGACCCAGGCCTGTTTATAAAAAAAAAAAGTAGTGCTTTGCTGCTGTCTTTTGCCTTCTAAAGGCAATTATAATTATTGTGGTAAAGTGTCAATTAGTTACGGTTTTAAATCCTGTCTTGATTGTTAATCCAATTTTGAATCATTTGTTCGAAATTTTGACTTGGGCAAAAATTTTGGTTGTTTTGCTACCAGATTACAAACACAAATGGAAGATTCATTCATTTTCTGAACTGGGGTGCCAGAGCCGACACTCTGAATCGATGGGCCAGCCAATCGCGGGCAAAAGGATGATAACGACTGCAAAATACTGTGTGAATTGAAATCTCATTTCAAGAGAATCCTAAGAACGAAACAGTAGATGGTCTGACATTGGCCTTCCTTGAGTACTGCGTGATATATGCATGTGCGCCTCAACTGCGTATGCTGATGATTATCCTTGAAAACGTGGACAAAAGAAATGAAAGAAGTGAACTGACATCCGGATGTCGCTGAGGGCAAACACGTATCTAGAGACCAAGGAATAAAAGGGCCAGGAGAAAAAGAAGGCAAATAATCACCGGAAAAGAATGCAAAAATCCTCATCTTTTTGTGTTTTGAAAAAGAAATACGTGGATCCAAATTGTCAGATTTGTTGGAGATTGTTACGTGACGTGAAGGAGAACTATAGCCAATTAGAAAAAAAATTACAGTCTTTCAAATTCATGCTAATCCAAGTAGCTGTTGTAGCAAAACAGGTGAAAAAACAACAATCTGACTAGTGTAAACCATAACATGGTTATTCTATATACTCATGAAAGTAAGACACTTTATGGAAAATGACATTAAAATGTCATCACCATGTGAGGATCTTATTTTTTGTGTTTTTTGGATGTCAAAGTTGACCTTGCAGATGATTTGTGTTCAAGCAAATCATCAATCAAAAGTGCATTGTCCTTGAGGACATACATGGACAAGATATTGGCACAAATTGGAGTGCACAACATAGCCATTGAAAAACACACACAATTCTACAGAGCCGAGCCCCACGCGCATCTTTAATTAGTCCAGTGACACGGAAAGACTACAAAGTCGAAAGCAGCTGCCTTTATCTCCTTTTTTCTACATGCCAACATGAATGCCCTTTTCCCCCAGCAAGAGAGCGCAAAGCATCTGTCTATGGTGGTGAAATAATACATCTGTTTTTTGAGCAATGCATGGACGAACATAAAACTAGATAACATGTCAGGAACGATTGTAGTTTACACACTTTTTGCTTCTTTTTCTATATCCCAGGTGAATAAGTTACACAGATACATGAAGGAACCAGAGTATTGTCAAGTGCATGGTTTTGTCTGGTTGGTGACAGTACAGTAGTGGATTTTTTTTGATAGTCAATAACAGAGTTTTAAAGTAGATGGGAAGATTTTTTTAAATAAATCAAACTCTAGGAATGAATGTTGCAACCCATTATAACACATTTTAATCAAATCGATCAAAATATTAACAAATATTGTCTTTTAGATGCTGTTTCGTTAAAAAAATCCAATATTTTAGGAGCAGAAATGGCAAAAAAAATGGCAAAATTACATAGCATTTTTGTATGAATCAATGTGGTAATAAACCATCCAAAAATATGTGTTTAACAAATAAAATATTGAGTTTACACACTTAAAGAAAGTGAAGAAAGTCAATCCGACAGCCATTTCTGACCACCATAACAAATTTCTATTTTCTACGTTGCACGGTTTGGACAAACGTAGCGAGAAAATTTTAACATACACACACACTCACACACCCATAAATCATGCTTCATAAGGATTATAAATCTGCCTACTAGCCTTGAATTAGATAATATTTTTTGGGGACTCAAAACTGTTTAGTACACAGCTATATTTTTGTACTGGTGCTGGTAACAGTTTAAGAGATCCAAACATCTTTCATTTTACTGGCATCGCATTGTGTTTTTAGTTCGAAATCAAACATTAGTTGTGCATTATTCCCGGTTTGGACAAAATCCCTTTTAAAATATTAAATATTCAGTGTTTTGCAATATGAAATATTCACGAGCAGCCATTTAAGGGCTGCAAAAGTGTTGAGGTCAAGAAAGCGAGTGCGGCAGAGTGGAGTGACAGAGAACTGTTTTTCCCCCTTCTTTTTCTTTCTTTCTCTTTCCCTTTCCCTATCTTCTTCTTCTTTTTTTCTGGTAGTCATTATTTCATGTGACCCAAGTCGGTGGAGTGCCTCCATATGAACGCGTCCGTGCATCTACGTCACCTCTTTTTCATCTATTATGCATCCCGGGCTTCAACGCTCACGTCTCTATTCAGACCCACTTTTATATTCACTCACAATGTTGGCGTCGTTGTTGACCTGCTAGCTGTAAAGGCTATTTGAGCCTGGTCAGCCCTTATGGGTCATTTCAGAATTGGAGGATTTTTTAGTTTCAAAATTATAAAAGAATAAGCCTCCACTTTAAAAAATAAATCTTTTTTTTAACCGCTTTATCCTCACTAGGGGTACGGGGGGGTGCTGGAGCCTATCCCAGCTGACTATGACTCAGTGGCAGGTGGCACAATTGGTGATCGGCCAATCGCAGGGCACCTGGGAGCAATTTAGAGTGTCCACTCAGTCTACTAAGGATGTCTTTGGAATGTGGGAGGAAACCGGAGTACCCCGAGAAAACCCACACAGGTCCGGGGAGAACATGCACTCTCCACACAGGTGGACCGACCTAGATTTGAACCCAGGTCCCCCACCGTGAGGCCGACACGCTAACCACTCATCCGCCACTCATCTGATTTTCAGCTACATATTAGTCAATTATACCTAATACAGCCTAAGGTAAAAATGCTTTTGAGTTTGTACTCTTTGAAGCTAATTGTTTAGCTAGCCTTTACAGCAAACTAAGAAGATAAACATGTACGTGAGTGGTCAGCGCGTTGGCCTCACAGCTCTGGGGTCCTGGGTTCAAGTCCGAGTGGGTCCACCTGAATGTTCTATTGTGTCTCGCTAAAGCAGAATGTGAATGCCCTCTACTGGCTCAATTGTAAGTGGCAGACAAACATAATTCCACAATTAATTAATCAGCCCTGATACAAAAACAATAAATAAATAAATCAAAAATTAAGCTCCAAGGATCTATAGACACTACCCCATGCTACATAGCTCCCAAGTTTCCAGGCGATCGCTTCACAAACAAAAGAGGAATAGGCCTCCAAAGTTAGTGTCAACAAGAACAACAACAACTTGAGTGGTAACTTGACAGACCTTGATTGATATAATTGGAATAATATTCTGAAGAAATGCCACTTTAGACTTTGTTATTGAAGTGATAGACTGTATTGAGTTTTAATTGAATTTAGATACATCTTCATAGTTGTTGACAATCATTACACAACATATTTACAGTCTTTATGAAATATTACAATTGGAATTTACATAAACTTTGTACAAAATACGCCTGACTTCAATGCCTGGATAGCGGAGTCCTTGTTAAGTCGTTTGCAGAGAACAAAACATGGACCCAGTAGCCACTGGTGTCTGGAAGTGCTTTTAGTTGAGCAAGGAGGTGCTTCAAGAGTCCGTTAAAAAGAAAGAAAAGGGAGAAAAGTCCAAAAAGCACATTGACAGCAAAGTTGTGAATTTGTGTTTCATATTTCTCTTCTTTTTTTTTGTTTTGTTTTGTTTTCTCAGCTCAGTTGAATTGCTTTCTTTTTTTCTTTTTTTCCTTAACGGAATGTAAAATGATGTATGTGTAATTCAACTGCAAAACAACAACAGTTAAATAGAATAAATTGTTAATATTTACATAAGGTGAGTATTGATTTATAAAAATGAATCATCTCTTTTTCTTTTAACATGATTTATATTTATCTACATTTTTTTTTCAGAACAGAAACCTAACCACAATGAAACGTATCATACTTCTATCATTCAATTCTACTTGATAAAGATGATTGTGGATTGCCATATTTTTATGCAGCAACTCATTGCAATGAAAGGGCAGCCGGTTAATAAATAACTTCTTCCAGCGGTATTTCCTGGCCATGAAAGCACTTTTCCCCCTCTCCCTGGCAGAAAGTAAGGAAGAGTCAAATGTTCTCTTTTTTTCTTTTTTGTTTCCCAAAAACAAAACAGGATGAAAAGGACTTGATTGGTCCGTGGTGCAAAAAGCAAAAAAGCCAAACGTAAAGGCAAAAATGTCCACCGGAGGCGCTTTTTTTCACCTTGAAAGTCCTTGATTTGTTTTCCTTCATTTTCATTCCCTATTCAGCCCGAAAGCCATACGTTGCCCAACATTTCCTTTTTTTTGCCGTGGTGGTGAATCTCCTCATCACAACTGAGATGCGAATGAAATCAAACGTGAGCATGCTTTTTAAAAGGATGTTTTGGATTTACAATAATTATAGGAAAATAGACTATCAAGGATGACTCCTTTAAAATCATTGATAAAGCTTTCCCGGATGCAGACAGCTCGGCTACCAAGTAAATAGATACTAAACCAAACAAATCCTTAAAGTATATGCAAACACAAGCATAAATATTTGATCCACAGAGAGTAAGCTACGAATGACAAATATTAGTGATATATTGAAATTCCTGCACCATTGCTGTCCTTTTTAGAAGTGTTTGTGTCCAATCCGCGGAAGGTGTTTCCCAAATGCTAAAAGAGTCCCCATCGTGTTGTGGTGCTGCTGCTGCCTGTCCAAAATGTCTTTGCGCTCTGAAATGAACCCGCTAAAAAGGTGGCTCGCCGTTCATCTCCCACTAACGCTACCTATCTCTCAATTCCCCTCTCAATCCCCCCCCCCCCCCCCCCCCTGTCTCGCTCCCCCTGTATATGGCGAGCCTGCCTCAAGATGGCCGCCGAGCTTAATGGACGTAGTAGAGCCAGTAGACCACGTTGAAGAAGGAGAAGACGGTGGGGAAGATCATCCTGGACCACTTATCGATAGAGTTCACGTCGGACAAGTCCGGGATGTTGACCTTGAGTTGCGAGGCCCGTCTCCGTAGGCGCGACTTCTTCTGAGCGTGGCGCTCCAAGGCGCTGTGGCCATAGTTCTGGCGGGCCATGGCCGCCCTGCGGTATTGCAGCGTGGAGCTCTCATAGGCCAGCATGGTGTTGCGGGGGTCTCCGGGTGCTCCGAGGCCCCGGGACAGATCGCCGGCGGCTCCCATTTCGTTCTTCATCTCCAGGGTGCTGAACAGGATGTTGTCGTCGGGTGTCATCTGCAGCGTGAGGGTGCAAAGGTAGGCGGAGCCATGAGAAGTGACGGCTGGTGGGAAAGCTACGAAACGCTAAGGCGCAAATTAGGAAAATACTACTGAAGGCAATGCATGTTGTCAACTAGCGAGACGTTCAAATGACTTAGAAAAGCAGTACAGTGGAACGTCTTGATTTGATTGAATTCTGTTATCTGACCTTTGACCTCGACAGTCTGCCAGATTATTATTGTTAAAGATGAAGAACGAAATGATGAAAACTCAAATCTAAAAGCATTGTTGTCGACAAAACATCATAAAATCTAGATTTAAAAGAAAAATAAATGAAAAAAAACTGAAATTGTATTGTGCAAATGACCAAATTTAGTTTATTCTTCTAGAAATAATCGGAACTGATAATACGACCCAAAAAAATACATAAATGGAAACTAGCAAATCCAATGAATTACAAGGAAAAATTCAATTACTTGAACAGAAAAATGATGCTTTGCAACTATAAATGTATAGTGTTGAGTGCAAAAGATTTCAAAGTAAGATTATTATTAAAATTTAATTTGGCTTCTAATCCATCCTGTCTCTTTTTGTAAATCCAAAGAAATATGAATAAGAATTTGTTTTAAATTCAAGAGGTTCCACTCTCCACTTTCTAAACTATTGATCATCCGTCACCGTATGTGATAGTTGTAACCACAGGACTATGACGTAACATTCCTGGAAAAGCAAAACACAGTCCACAAACAAAATTTCATCTCAGAATTTCAACCAGCGTGGCTAAAATTCTTTCGATTGACAACAAAGACAAACGGAATTAAAGAAAAGAGGAAGCAAGGCAAAGGAAAATGTGACAGGAGAAAGTTGAGAGAAACTGTAAGGGACTTTGGCAGGGATGAAGGAGAGGCTAAAAAGGTTCAGGTGGATCAGGAGAGGTGAATTCACTTGAACATTTCTTCATCCATCGCCTGACTTCTGAGGAAAACGTCCCAATAGCAGCTAGTCCTGTCTTGTCGGAAATTGAGTATGTTTTCTCCAATCAAACAATCCCATTTGCGCCACCGTACCACTTTACGGTATGGGTATATCTTAATTGCGACCTCCTATTTCGTGTTTGTGATAAATAGCTCGTCAATTTCACGTACAAGTTGAATTTCGGGTAAGAAATCAAACTGTGGACGTCAGGAAAATGCATGAAGAGCAAACCAAGAGAGGGAGGGAAGAAAATAAAAAACACAATGGTGGGAGTGATGATCAAAGTTGCCTTTAAAAAAAGTCTCGAGAACTCAAAGAGATGCACAAGAAAACTAAGCAGCAATTTCCTCTGATCGGGTTTCGATTCAGATTGATGACATCATTAAGTTTTGACTTTCAAAACCTTTAGTACCTTATTTCTTTGCTCGCCTAGTCCTAATGCCGCATCGTCCACAAAGATGGGATCCCACATCGAGTCATACGCGTCAATTTCCCTCTGTTTCATTCTGGCATACAGAGCATCATCTCTCTGAACTACATTTCCCACCAGCCACTGCAAGCATACAAAATCAGCACTGTTACTTCTTGGGAAAAGGAACGGGCCTTTGCTTTCTTTGGCTCGGAAGCGTTAAAATGGGGAGGATCCGGGTCCGGGGAGGTTTTTTTTTGTTTTTTGCGCTTTTGAGAGACACAGCAACATGAAGATCAAGTGTAACAATGCATTGGCTCCTTTGGGAAGCACACACACGTATAAATGGAGTGTAAAGGGACATTTAGCATTAGAGAGGAGAAGTTATTAGCTTTCACACGAGTACCATTTGCGAATATGGCCGAGGATTCGGGCACGTACCTTGTTGGGGTCGGGTCGGAGCTTCTCGTTATTGGCCGTGGCCGCCTTCTCGGCCGCTTTTTTCTGTCTTTGCGGGCCCTGGCCAAAGAAGATGTAGTTGACAAAGGCGTACTCCAGCAGGGCCAGGAAGACAAAGACGAAGCAGCCCATCAGGTACATGTCGATGGCCTTCACGTAGGGGATCTTGGGGAGGGTCTCTCGCAAATGTGTGTTGATGGTGGTCATGGTCAGCACCGTGGTGATGCCTGGGAAAAGAAAGCGTTTGTCCGCATTGTTAGAGACAAACGTGCAGGTCGCAGAGAGACAACCTCCCTGAGTACCAGTGTGGGTGACATCATCATTGCTCGCTATGGGCACACCAGTATCATCACACCTGCCATAAGCAGGTGTATGTCAATGTTCCCTCTAATTTTTCATGTAAAATATGCTGTAAAACATGAAAAACATAAGAGTGGATAGAGATACTACTACTGGCTGCTGTGCAAACAGTGCCATCATGGGAAAAGGGGTAAAAAAAAGTTTGGATTTTATTTACTGCGCGCCATATGATTGCTGCTGCGCAGAGAAGACGAGAGTAGAGCGCAATTGCGCACCGTTTAGACATTGGTCATATGTATTGCCAATTTCGCCAATGTTCATACCATTAAAGAGAGGTACTGAGATAAGTATGTTACAGTTAGTTAAAACCTTAACCACCTTAAGTTTGATTTGGCCTGTGAGAAAAGTATTGTTAAATGGGGGTCTAACCTATACAATGAGCCGAAATGCATGTTTTTGCCATGTTGTTTTTCACATTACCCAGCCAAAAAAATTGAACATGAACTGCTGGTTGAGAACTGTTGATCAAACAACCAATTAAATGCATGTAAAGGAATAAAAAAGCATACACTCACATATGCACTGAAGGATAAAAATTAAAATATGTGAATCAATTTGAGAATAAAGCAAACGATAATTTGAAGATGCCGAATTTTTGCAAATCATGTTTTGAGTGTTTCTAATATATGCAACTATGTACCCAAAAAGATTAAAAGTAGACTTATAAATGTAAATACTAAGTGCTGTCAAGCTATTAGTGACAGCACAATGCACCTGTTTTGTATCTTTTTGAAGGTTTGTTGACGTTTTTTTACCGTGCATTGTGCTTGGTACACATTAGTTATCTGCATGCACAATCTGCATTTGGTCAAATTCACACGTATTATAAATAACCCAGCGATCTATGTGACTCGCAGCCAGGCATCTCATTGGCTGCTCGTTTGCAGGACTCCGGGAGCGGGGCAGATCTGGAAATCACGTTATCCTCCGAACGGCCCATCGTGCGGGGCTCCAACCTGTCCCACTTGGGAAGACAAATGGCGCGTGACGAGAATGACACACGTCAACGCTCGCAGCCGCTTCCTTCCCGCGGCTCTGACCTTCCCTAGCCCAACGCCGAGATTGAGCTTCCCGGCATTTTGCTTTAACGCGGTCAGAAATAGGAAAAAAGTGCATTATTGTAATCGGGCTTCACTTAGCGAGCCGGCGAGAGACAGACGGCAGAGAGAAAGACAGCTCGCTTCAAGGTCGAGCTGCTACTGCGCCTCTCTCGGCGTGAGTCATGCGTGGAGTCATCCGAACAACAGACATTTAGCTGGGCAGCCTATCGCAATCTGCTATCAGTTGCATGCTCAAAGCTAATGAGAAAACCAGTCAAAACACACATCGGATGCCGGACGGGCACTCGTGTCTTCAATGTATGCGTAATGGCTTTTTTTTTTTTTATGCAACCCGGCTGGGGTTATTGTTAGCAGTATAGCCGGGCCGTCCTACCCAGGGCCACTCTGGCAGCAGAGGCATCGTAGTTGATCCAGAAGGAGACCCACGAGAGGATGGTAATCAGGATGGAAGGCATGTATGTCTGCAGGATGAAGTAACCAATGTTCCTCTTCAGTTTGAAGCTGAGGGACAGGCGAGGATAAGAGCCTAGAGGAGGAGGAAAAGCATGAAAATAGATTTTTTTACTCCATGATGTCCACTAATATACACACCGAGCAATTGTCTCTGACACTAATAAGTGTTTCAGTTCCACACACAGGAAAGCGTCCTGTCATTTGATCAGCAAATCAGTTCAGGCAATTATGAACCTTTTGGTGTATACAAGGTCTTGGCAGTGCTGAATCCTAAAGTGGACATATGTTGTCCTTCCTTTAGGATTGGCACCTGAATGTAACACATGACAGTGTGTTGGCGTGTGCTCGCTGCAGTGAGAGCAGTACCAGCCACACTTGGGAAAGTTGGATTTTGTATTTTCATTGTTAAGGGGTGGTTACAAGAGGAAATTGGTGAGATTCTAAGCATGATAACCATGATATCAGTGGTTGATTCTGGACTGTTTTGTCTTTTGTAAAAACATACACAAAAAAACCCTCATCAAATCAGCATCAAACTGTTTTTCCTGTTTTTATAAGCACCTTATACATGGCGTTATAATTTTTTTCTATTTGGAACTATGATTTTACATTTCCTTGTTATTATGCAAATTTAGTGCATATTTAACTGTTTTACATAGTTCGACATAATCTCACAGTATATATCGTAGATAAATTGTCTCGTGTTGAACCTTAGGCAACGTTATAATGTAGAAAATTAGTTTTGCCTTTTTTGGCATTGTAGAAATGGCTACTCTACCATGACAATAGTTTTTTTCAAAGTGAGAACAGTAAGCATTGCTTTGGGTACCTGTAGAGAAGACCACTTTTGTAGAAATGAGCTTATAGTCAACGATAGAAAACTGTGGCAACTCGATCCTGTCCACGCCAGAAACGGCACCTTCTCCTCCTCGCCAATAGAACTCAATATCATCTGTAGTGTAACCATCTGTAGAGCACAAAACAAAGGGGGAAACATCTTTTAACATAATTTGTACACAATATTAGTGTTGTTCTGTTAAGTGAATCAAAGGATCACTCAATCAATTGAAATGTATTGAAATAAGCACACAATTCTTTGTTTCTGCAGACATGAACTTGAAATGTCACCATCCTTGACTTACTAAAATGAGGGTGGTCTCTAGTAGTGCAAAGTCAGCGTTGAACGCGTGTTCCAATGCCTTAGAAAAATATGGCAACCTGACAATTGGCTATTTTTAGACCCGAACACGACCAGACTTGGATAGGTAAGATGGCAACCAATGTAGTAGCAGATTGTCAAACAGAAGGCAACCAAAGACTGATGTTGTGAATCTTACTGTTTTTGGAACACGTACAACTGACCCTCACAACTCTCCTGTTATGTTGGGGGTCAAACTAAGTCATTTTGGAATTTTAACACTGTAAAAATAAATCATCTCTCTTTTTGGAATTATTCTTGTTATAGTAAGGCATTGCGGGGAAAAATAGAGCTCCATTTCCATTTTTTTGACAGTAGAAATAGCGTACTTTTTTTCCAGAAACAATTTTAGAGCAATCCTTTCTCTTAGGTTTGATTTTTGGACTATTTTTTAAATGACATTTGGTCAGAAAATGTTTGTCAGTATTTAGTATATGGGTGGAATATAAAATGACCCATTTGTAATGTTGTAATGACGGAATTTTGTACGGTTTTGGAATAAAGTCGATATTGACGCATTGAAAGGCATGAATTATGATCATATATTTAATTTGTTGAGTTAATATTATATCAATACATAATAATGGGACATTTGAGCGGGGGTGTATGCTTATTAAAAATGATCAAATGTCATTCCTAAACAAATGTTGGACTGCTGAGTTTCCACATTAAATCATTTACGGCTTAGTTACAAGCTAGCACGACGGACCCGGGCGAAGGGAGCCCCTGTTGCTGGCTACGGGGGCTTTTAAGACCTACGTCTGTTAAAAATGTATCAAGTTTATCAAGTCAAGTGAGAGTTCTCTACGCTCATTAGACTGAATAAAATAGCATGTTCTGGCATGAAGCGATTCCAACGTTAAAACCGCTGCCAGTTAATCCATATGAGAGCAGATACTGTCTGCTGATCAAAACCGGGTCTGCGTGTGCTACTGAAAGGAGAGGAGAGGGGGAAAAAAAGAGGTTATGAGTGATGGGGAGAAAGAGATAAAAAAAAAAGGCTGCAGGATGTGAGTGCGCAAAGAAAAGAAATGAGGAAGTGATGAGGAAGAAAAGCGGAGGAGAGAGGCGCTTTTGACCCAACAGCGTTTTTTTTTTCTGGCAACACTGCGATGAAACCCAGAAAGAGTGAGCCCTACCCCGCATCCCATCCCCATAATCCCACCCCCCCTATCCCCGGGGACCCAGATAAAGAGGACCACGTCTTTCTCTGCCCCTCCCGCCTCTTCACGGCGCCGTCCAATGACAAACTCGCCGAAAAACCTTGCAAATATTCACCCATAAACACCGGACTTCATCAAGCCGGTGTAGCTTAATTAATTAGGGTGGATGTTATCAGTTGGTGAACCGTTAGTGATGTTCCTCTTCTTGATTTTTATCTTCTTGTATCTCATCAGCTTCTCTCAGCATTTTACATCCCGTCTTATCTACCTTGCGCTTTCTTCCAACAAAAAAAAAAAAAAAACCCACAGAGCTGCCTGCGTACGTGGGATCCAAATCTACGTCGGCGAGTGGGAGTGAGAGGAGGCCGTTGTCAGGGACGACGCTACTTACAGCTTTCGATCTCCAGCGTGCAGTTTTGCTCATCCAGAGGGTAACGGCGAAGGTCCATCATGCAGGCCGCAGTGGTGGTGATCCTAGACACAGAAAAGACAGCATCTTGTTACTTTTGAGGCAAATTGACCGAGAAAAAAAACAGACATGTCATCAGGTGAGCTGGGTGTCAAAGTCAGATCATCCATAGTTCACTCTAGCACCCCCCAATGAGGGACTTTGTGTTAATTTGCTAAAATGCCATTTATATTCAAATGTATGACATCCTCACTCAGTGATAAGATTACCTAAGAATATTGACCTGATTTTTTTAAAATACATATTTTGTGAATAATAATAAGACTCTTTAATGTTCTATTTTTCCAAATAATTAAGTTGTTGACTGGAAAACCTAACCACTGTTTTTTATGTCTCCAGGGCTAAGGGAAAATGGCAAAAATAACAAAATATAAGCAGAAACAGACATGTTTTTATCTATCTGGAACCTGCTTTGTTGTAACCTATATTTTGAGTACTAAGAGTAACATAAATCCACATTAAATCAATATATAAATGAAAGGATGACACTAATGTTCTGATATGTAAGAGTAGTAGTTGTCGAACCTCCCAGTCAACACAGATTGGGCATCAATAGCACTCAATCTATTGTTTTCAGTGTCATCTAATGAAATAAATGATTTCCAAACTTTTATAGTCTATACTTCTATAGTTAGACCCTGCCCCCAAAATAAATGCATCCAAATAACTGCTCCTATATCAGAAATAAGATCCATTTAGCAGATCTACAAGCTTCAAGATCATTCCCACAAGTTCCTCTGCCACTTGTAATATATTGTACAGATTTGAGATCATTACTGGATTATCTTTTGTCACATAAGAAAGGGAAACAAGGTTCATGTTGTGGTCGGTCGGTCACGCAGTTGTTAAATAAAGGCGAACGAGTCAGCCACATCTGATATCTCTTCACAGCGGACTTCCTGCAACACACACACACATGCGACCAAGTTGATCGAGCCGAGTGGAGCAAAGCCAAAGCCAAAGCTAAAGCCCGGAGGCTGTCTGCTTGAAAGCGCTCAGACGTCATCTGTGCCTTTAAGATACATACAACCACGCACACACTGATTGATACACAACATGAAAGCATCATGCCACCATAGACAATGATATCAGTACTGGTTATGGCCTCTGGTTGGATTTTTAGCTGTGTTGGAAATGATCTGTAATGAGCCACCAGGGGAGAAATCACCAGACTATAGCATCCATACGGTCATTTCGTCTAAAGTTAGAGAAGCGTCGCAATGTCTGTGCATTTTCAAATGCAATGACATGAGAAGTTTATGGTAGTTAACAGTTGTTTTTATTAGATTGTTATTATTTCGGCACTTCACTACAAACTATTGGAGTTAGGGGAAAGCTTCAAATAAGCTTGGGTGAGATTTTTTTTTTAAATAGTCAAAAGATGCTGATGCGCTAAAATATAGAAAATGAAAATATTTGTGTTTATCATGGAGAAGCCAACAACAATTGATTACAGGTGATAAACTCTTAAGTATCTTGTACTCTAAAAATGATCCGTTTTAAATTTGGCCACATTGAAATTTAAGTATGTGAACACCTTGAACAAGCCGACTGGAGGAAACAACAATAACCTTCTTACTGTTCTAACTACATACTTTAATGTTATTTATGTCACACAACATGTAGTCAACCCGTTTACTATAACCTTTTAGCATAGCCAGAAGTTGAAATCAGTGAACCACGTGATATGGTAGTTTTGACACGATAGAGTTTTCAAAAGAATGGGTTGAGAAAATCTACGGTATGTCGCTTCCGTTTTTCATTATTTTATTTTCAGTAGCGACTGCTGAGAAAAAGCTTGTATGGATTTACAACCATACTATTGTGATTATTCCAAGTATTGTAAATACCCCTAAAAAATAAACAATGTCCATGTAACATAGAATTTTAGAAGATAAAATGTCCTCCAGTTTTCCACTGAAACCTCATTGTGACATAAAATAAATTAAAAATAAGAACATTTGGAAAAAATTCAAACCTTTTTATTCAATCAAAGAGTGAAAATGGCTTTGATATTAGAATACGCAAGTATAACTTACAAGTCTGGGTACCAATGTGTCTATAGTTAGAAAAAATGCCGCCCACATTGATATGGCGAGGCTTTACAAATCAATTCCAAAATTCTTTCCTGCTTTTACCAAGTGAGAATAAACAAGTGTGGGATCTACTGGAAGTATTTTTCAAATGTTCCTATGTAAAATATGAACTCCGTCGGGCCCAGCCTGGCTGATAAGAGATTTCAATATCTTGAGCTATACACACACACACACACACACTTATAATACACACACACTTCGTCTTCCTCTCTCACACATTCTGCCTCCGTTTTCTTGCTCTCTGGGCTCTTACGTAAGAGCCAGTTAGCGAGGCCGTGGCGCATTGGGGGATTAACACGGGAGTCAAAATTCCGTCCTACTTTACTCATTTATGACTAAAATGTATCAATACTTGGAGTTATGAATAGTCATCGATCCCCCCCATTGCCATTAGCGCAGCGAAATCGCTGCAGAAATACCGAGGAAGCGAAGGAACCGAAAAACCAGGCCAAAATGGCAGGGGTATAAATACCAGACTATTTATAGACCACCTACATCATCAGCAGAAGTCTCGAAGCTTTTTCTGTCTGACGGAGACTCTGCCACGCAGATCTAGAGTACCGTTAGCATCTGATAAAGCCTGGATACTAAAAACCAATAAGAGTAAACAATGATTGCTGTGATCAGGCACGATTTTTCTAGCAGGAATGGCCTTTTTCCCCGTCTGTCTCCTTTTTGTCTTTGCTGCAGCGAGTGAGAGACCATCTCTGCGGCACGCAGGCTTATTTGCTATTCGCCTCCATCACGCGCAAGGCCGGTTCGGGCCGGGCCGGTCCGAGCCGGTCCCCGCTCGACCTGCCGGAGGAAAAGCCCGGCTCGAACATATCACGCAGATTCAAACACGCTACATTTGCTCTGTGTCCGAGCTAATAGGACATGCAGTTCTAAAAAAAATAAAAATAAAAAGGCTGTTTTTTGCTGCACGTTCCCAGCCAAGCCACTCTGTGTGTGTGTGTGTGTGTGTGTGTGTGTGTGTGTGTGTGTGTGTGTGTGGACCCCCCCTGAGGGAAGCGGTGCACCTTTGTTCCCAATGACCTTGTTTACGGACATAACGCAAGCGGCAAGTTCCCAGACGGAATCTCATTCCCAGGCAGCGTCATAGCACACAAAGTGAATTGAAGAGCGCCAGCTTACGAATGTGAGCGCGCCTTAATCAACCTGACATTTGCATCCAATCATATTTTACTCTGTAATGAAGCTCGACATTCAAATGAAGATGGAGTAGATGCCTCCATTTTGGATTGAAAGAGCTCTCCTGCGCACATTTTGGATATAAACCTCAGCTTTGCCAAATGCTTCTACCTTTTCAATTCCACAATCATGCATGAACACTGGTCATTCCAGAATGGATGAAGATTTTGCCTTCAAAATCTTGAAAAATATGCCTTCACTGCTTTTCTGCTCCATATTATCTAAGTGAGGGTAGCCTCTAGAGCCCCTATCCGGTCTGTTTTCAACATCTCCCTCCTCTAGCACCCCTGAATCAAATGATCAACTGTCCAGAAGCTTGATACCAATCCGTCAGGTGTGTTGTTGGAGGTAGATATGGAAAACAAACTACGTAGACTCTCGAGGATTGTAGTTGCCCACCCCATGTCGAAATACAATTAATAATTATCACTCCTCTAGTACTTCAATTGGAGATGAATTATGAAACATACTATACTTTCAGTTTGTCCGGTGTAGGGTCACCACAGCGAATCCACTTTTTCTATTCCAGTCTGTCCTTTCCATCCTCCTCCCCTACACCACCAGCTGTTTTCATGTCCTCGCTTACTACATCCATGCATCTTCTTCTAGGTCGACCTCTAGTAACCTCGTTTCCTAGAAGTTCCCCCATCAAAATCCTTTTAAACCATCTAAGTGTGGTCTCTATGACCTTGCCTCCCAAATGTCTAACCTTACTTGTCCCTCTTATGGTCTCCTGTCTAATCCTATCCAATCTGGTCCCTCCTAAGGAGAACCTTAACATCTTCATCTCATCCTAGCACTATGCACATGTATTTATTTCCCTTAACACAGTCATAGTGTGTTGTGAATTCTCCTGTTTTGCAATGACCTAAACCTTTAAAGACAACATTGCTCCCAACAGTTACTCAGAGAGAAGTAGCGTGATCTATAATTCACAGCCCCCCTCACCTTTTTCAAAACGTAATCCTTAGCCATTAACGCAGATGGCATACAACAACAACAAAAAAAACATCAAGTGAGAGAGGGAAGAGCGCACAGGACCTCCCGAAGCACGGTGCTCAAAATTCACAGGCAAAGGTCACGAGATGGAGATCCAAAGAGAAAGCGACGTGAAGGTCAGACTTCATTCAAAATGGGAAAATTATTACGATTCCCCCTCTCTCTCCCTACCTCCCTCCCTCCCTCCCTCTGTCCTTCCTCCTCTCGCTGGCCCACCTCTCTCACTACCTCAGTGAATACTGCGCTGCTTTTGTGAGAAGAGGCATATCCGCCGAGCTCAATCAAAGGCATCGTTGGGCCAGGATGAGAAAAAGTTGCTGAGTGGCGCAATAGGGGTGGAAATCAGCCCTCATCCTATCGACACACTCAATCTTTAATTATTACCCTAAATCACACCAGCCAAAGGATGCACAATAAAGAATAAATAGATCAATCGCAACTAGAGAATTAGTCACATTTTTAAATGAATCAGGAACCATGAAAAAACATTACACGTTAATGTGATAATGGAAAAAATAGGCAAAAACAGGCTAAACAGGTATATATAGGTTGATGCAACATATGAACTGTTTTTAAAGGTAACTATAACCTGAAATGTATAACATAAAGGGCTGTCAGAGGACAGAGTTATTCCAAAAATAACATATAAGTCAGTCTTAAGTGTAAGACCCAGACAAAGTATGAAAAAAAAACATATGTATACATGTACATCCTTGTGTAGGTATCTATAAAGTTATCCAATCCAATCAAAAAAAACTGTGATTCGTAATGATATTATAGAAATTCCTTTTTAATATGAATAGCAACTAAAAATTTGATTCAAAACAGAAATACACACTTTTTAGTTGACTTTAGCTGGTAGCTTTGGACCAAAGAGTCCATTGATTATTTACTCATTGCATGCCATTGATGGTGTCAATTTCCTATAAAAATGGGAAAGACTGGCTGTGAATGCTTATTTTTCAGTGCAGTGTCAATGCCATAAAATCATAATATCGATACGAAAGGCTTCAAATTTGACAAACTAAAATGTCCCCCATTGCAGCAATGTCAAAGCACTCCTATCTTTTAAAAAAAAAAAAAACAATAACAAAACAAAGCCCACCTCTTCAATAATTGTACTACATGTGACCATATCTGGATTTACATGCCAATGAAGCATCTTAATTCTTGGCACCAACACATAGCATGAACTTGTGCCTGGCGAGGGAGGCATTGGCATACATGGAGTTATCCCAGTGAGGACTCTTCAATCACTTGGCCATCTTGCTCACATCCACTCGGGGCCCGCCATTGCAACCAGGCCGGGCCGTCTCTGCAGGTACGTGTCAGCCTGTTCAGAGCACTCAGGCATCTGGCCGGCCCGACTCTGACAGCAGCTCGTGTCTGGACGAGCTAGCATCAAATAAAAACCTGAACCGAACCCACGAAGCAAATAATGGAGGAGCCGCGAGGCAGCGGCGCTGACAAGGACAACGTACGTGAGGTAACAACTGCATCCCTCTACCGCACGAACCAACCAACCAACCAACGAAGGAACGGACGCCCTCCAATTCTCTATCAGCGTTCTCCCAACCTCCATTTTTTGTGGCGTTATGCAAAGCATATGTGTTAGGTTTATATAATTGGCTCAGAGTGTTATGAATTGCATTTCTTAACAAAATGTTGGGATGAATAATCTGGTGCAGTGCAGATGCTTTAATATTTTAAAGGAGCCTTTGCGCAAGAAAGGCATCGCCGTGTCTAGTGAGAGAATGAGTGAATGGAGCAAAATGTTAACTTGCAAACACTTGTTTTTTGTTTTAAAGCTGCTGATCTAATCGGAGCTCAGGTGAAAATGCGCTAACGCCAAGAAAGAAGGAGGAGAAGGAGGAGGAGGACACCAATCGGCGCAGTGGTGAAGGACCAATCACGTGCCGCTGCTCCGGTGCGGCTACGGATTCAGTATTTGTATTAAACTGTTTCATTATTAATGAGGAGTTATCAATTATAGATTGCATTCTGCTCTGAGGAATGCCAGTGCAAAGGCGAGTTGCTACAACTTGAAGACTGGGCTGAAGAATCTGGATCCAATGAGACAGGTGGCTTGTTTGTATTGGACGTTGGTTGGTTATTGATCCGGAGGAATTGATTACTTATATTCATGATCATTAAAAGATCGTGAGCGGGTAAAGTTAAGACAGTGGCGCTTTTGTCGTAGGAGCTTGTTAAGAAGATCGACGCGGTGTGGCATACTAATAAGAATAGGCGGAAAAGGAAGGATGGCTTTTGGAATATTCAAGAAAATGGCATCCTCAATTAGTTAATTTAAAACAAAAATAACCACAAATATCGGTTTGTCTTTGTCAGTTGCAAATACATGAATGGAAATATGGTACCATAGTTTTGCCACTCCTACTTTGTACATTCTGTCTCTAATCCAATCATATCCAAGATACGTAGATTCCAATAAACTGGCATACGTGATGAAAAAGGCCCAGTTAAATGCAGCCGATACAACCTTGTTAGCTCATTATGCTTGGCCATCAATTGTGCTAATCACGGTACACAAGAGGGGGGGGGGTGCTATAAGCAGCTTACCTGAGTCCATAAAGCACGGTGCCGTCGGGATGCAGGCGGATCATCCTGTTCTTGACAGTCACGCCGTGCACAAAAGACTTCTTGTCGTTGAGGAAGTATGTGTCCGGGACCCACAGTTGGTCGGCCACTCGGTTGTCCAGAGTCAGGTTGTAGGCGATCTCGGAATATGACAGACGCTTATCCCGCCACGCTTGCTGGAAGTACATGGTCAACGTGTAGTCCTATGGGAGAGAAGGGTCAAGTCAATGGTTAGATGCTGAGACCAATGACATCAACACATAATCAAACATACTGGAAAGGGACTTGGGAGAAAATGTAATGTGCTTCAATGGGGAGAAAATACCTATTTTGGGCTTTTCTGTCATGCACAATAGACTGTTTGCACTGTTTTGTGATATGTATTAATACTGTATTTTTAGACATTTCCAAGAGAAAATAAAGAACTACTACTATGGAAAAAACAGCTTACATTGAAAAATGACAAAAAATTGGGAATTATTTATTCTGCATTTGGTGACAACGTTAAAACAAACAAACAAGGGTATATTTTGTATAATAATTAAATAAAAACTGTTAAAAAAACATCACAAACATGCAAATGCAAACAGCAAAAACATTTCTGAAATTAATTTTGTCATTTTTAATAATATTAGGTTCCACCTTCCATTCATAAGATAACAAAAAAAAGTCTTATCAGTTCATTTTGGTTGCTTGTTTATTCTATACTTAAAAATCAATAAAAGTACACATGCCCATAGGTCTAGAAATCAGACAATAATCTTATTATATGGTCCCCTTTGTTACCATGCACCTATTTGTACCATTATATTATTATAGTTTTGTCTTTATTTTCTTGGATTACCCAAGAAATTCAACTTTCTTGCTTACAAACCCCTGCCATATTTGTGGGTTGAACATACATTCAGGGCACGTGCCAAGTTTTCACAAGTACAAATGACACTACGCCATCAGTTAAATGGCTTGACATGTACTTCAGCCCATGCATGTACACACGCTTCCATCATACATGAGCAGCCACACGTCATACACGCCATGCATACTAAGGAGGTCGACCAAAAGGTCGTTGACGGATTCAAAAAGGCCACCGCTCGTAGCCATGGCGGCTGTGTTCAAATTCAACAATCCTCTCCTAATTTTAACATCATTACCGGAGGGCAACGTTCTCAGCTGGCTGACTGTTGTCCCCCTATAAAAAAAAAATGGAAAAAAAATCGGCTTCCGCTGGAACAAATGATGAAACTTTCCGCTTTATTGAGACAATTTTGCCTGGGATGCAAATAGCCAATAGCTTTGGTCCAGCTGGGGCTTCGGCGCCATGTCGTCTCCTTGGCTTTTGCTTTTTTAATTTGACTTGTAATGAAAAACCAGACCGAGCAGAGATAAGGCAGAAAGAGGTAAATATTTTTTTTTGCTTTTACACCTCATCTCTTTCTGTGTTTCTCACTCTTGACACCCACACAGCTACCGAGAAATACAGCACTGCGGTCTTATGTGCTATTTTACAGTGTTGTGCAGAGCCAATGCTGTAATGAAGGAGGACTACAGCCTGTAAAAACCAGGCCATCATTACGCCATTGTGTTATGTTGAATTCTCTCCTTAGCCATTGTTTTTTCTTGTTGTTTTTTTGTTGTTGTTTTTTGACAGGGCAATCGGCACTTTTTGGGTTTCCTGTCGATGAAAAAAAAAAAAGGGCATCTAAAAATACACCGGCTCCTGCCATGTTGATTTGTTCCCGGAGAGAAAAGTCAAGTGAGGACTTTGGCGTCTTTTGCCCCGTTACCCAGAGTTCTCGCGAAAGATTTTCCTCTCACGCTCTCACCGCCTTTCTGTCTCATTATCTGGCTGCCAATCGCACGGCTCCATCACCTATGGGATCGTTAGCTGCTGCTTGACGGCGCCGGGCACGTCGCAGGCGCTCATGCGGCGTCTATTTCGCCATGTTGGAGAAGTGCAGGCGGTTGGAAATCTTGCAGAGAAACACATATTTTCTTTTGCCCTGAATCTACATTTTTAACCATTTTTTTTGTTGTCCTTAGATTTTATTCCATTCATGCACGGATGATCTTTTGATGGCACTTATTCTTATTAAATTATTTATCATTATTCTATTTTTATATTATTGGTCATTGTATTATTTTATCAATGTATGTCTTATTTTTAAATAAATAAATACATACTTTTGGGAAACACAAGACTGAATTTGAAAAATGTATATAATAATAGTTAATAAAAAGAACATATGATTAAAAGGCTTGACTTTAAACCAAATCTAAAATAAAAAGGCAAAAAATTTGGACAAGAGTAACAACTAACCTGGTAGATTCTACTCTGGAGAAAATGCTAAAGTTGCTACTGTGTTGCAAATCCAATATTTTAACCTGGTATTGATTTATCTACATGCAAAATACTGAAAGATGATTAAAAGTCACATCTAAAAAAATAAAAAGAGGAAAAGTTATGTCATCTTGGACAGCAGTAGCAGCGAAACAGGTAGATTTTGCCCTGGAAAGTGCTAATATGTTGAATATAATCCAATATTATTGATTTAAATTCAACTTGGGTTCGATTCCCACTTTGTTAGGTAGAGAATCTTGCTTAAAAATGTGTGTGGTGAATACACAGTGCATTTCGCTGAAGGGAATACCCAAAAGGGGCTTCCACATTGATATGTACTATTTCTTTGCCATTTTTCTACGTCGATGTTGATGTAGCAAACACCTGCATGTTGCCTCCTAGCCTCTTAAGACATTGCGAGCGCAATTATGACTTTACAGATGGTTCTTTTGCATGCGCACCACTGGGCATCTCTTACCGCTGATACCGACTTTGCCATGCATGCTACAATATCCATAAAAAACAAGCAAGACCAAGTGTGAAGGCGGCTGAAAGTCAGGGCGGAATTCAGAGTGGGGCCTTTTACAATTCATCGTATGGCCTCCCCCCCAAAAAAAAAAACTGCAGATAACGGAGATCTCGTGTAGCCTCGCAGATCGACCTTCACTCTCCTTGTCACAAACTCCATTAAAGTGACGCAGACGGCTCAGTGAGCACCAGTGAGGGAGACATCTTGTGGAGTGGAGAGCATTGAATCAAAAAAAAAAAGAAGCATGACAACACCCCAGTTGCATAAACGCAATAAGGATCCTACACGGAGGGCGCAGCCGGCTCGGAAAGCATCAAGGCTGGTTGCACAGCGACAGCGCCGCCGCCGCAGTTGTTTTTGTGGGGCTAACAACCCCCCATTAGGAATGTGACAGAATGACAACGACTATGTTTGTGTTTCCCTGAGAAATCTGACAGGCGACTGTTGTTACAAGACCTCCATTACGACTACATCAGCCGTCACGGGCGATACGAGAGAAAAGTGCCAATGAAGGCGCGTTTATAGTGCAAAGATTTGAAGGCTCGCCTTGTAATGCACTCGCTGTCTCTCCGGGTCACAACCACGTCGCCGATGGAGGAAACAATTTGCGCTTTACCGATGAGTGCGACCAAGTAGTCAAAACCAGGGCTGTCCGAAATATCTTCTCACAGGGCATGGTTCTCAAAAAAATCCAAGGATGCCTTCAAATCTGTGCACTTTTCTTTGTTAAATAGACAATCGGAATCAGGTAAAGCGGAAAAAATGTAGGAACTCAATGGTAGTCAACCATCTTGACTCAATTGTGAATGGAAGTTGGCGATTTGAGGGCTACATGCTATAAAATAATCCAAAAGTATAAGGTCATTCCGAAATATATATAATTATATGTACACTTTTGAGTAAAAATTCTAGTTTTCTACATTCGTTGTCATATTTTGACCACTCAGGCACTTTTTTAAATGACTGCTCCCTCTAGTGATAAAACTAAGAATTACCATGCAGATTGAATTAAGATTCTTGTGCGGGATATATTCAATGACGTCGTTGTCATTTGCCAATAAAATAAAAAGTGGGCGGGGGGCAGAGTTTGACAACCCTGGTATAATTGGTCTGTTAGAAAAAAAAAGGTTTTGATAGAGATAACCGTGATCATTTTGATCACGCTAATGTTGCTGTGGCATCGCCAATTATGCGCTATATTTAACTGTGACTGAAGGGGTGAAAAGGCATTCTGAACCATTCCCTGGCTGAACCCGAGGGACCGGACCATGCTCATATGATTCTTTTGGCGTTTCCAGTCAATGAGCTGTTTTTCAGCCACTTAGCTTCAGTGGAGAAAATGCCTGACAGAAGCATTAAGGAAGTCATCAACACATTAAAAGCCTTAAATGGACAAGTCTGACCACATGCAGTTGCTCCAACTGCTTCTTTTTTTTTTTTGTCCCTGCGTCACCCTTTAGAGTGAAAAGTCAGGACTATTTCAATGTCAAGCCCTTAGAAATACATCATAATATACTATGTATTGAAATACATCATAGTTTACTGTGTATTGGAATGCATCATAATATATAGTATTGGAATACTGATTTAGTACTTCTAGGAAAAAATGAGTTGAGGAAAAAACTTGCAAGTGTTGCAAGAAAAACTACTTTCTTTTAAAAATACGGGTTACATTGTACAAATCATATTTGGTATGAAAAATTGATTTTGTATCACTCAATATTCATTTTGTACAGTTCACAATGTGTTTATTAGCACAAAAAGTTACCCTGTGTAAACAAACTACAAGCTCAGCTACAACTGGAAGTTAATTTTGTTATAGCTGCATTCATATTTTTACAACTATATACTATATTTTGCACCATCTGTATAACTTTTTTTATTGCAACATTATTTTCTAGTTTTTTAAAGATATTTTCTCTAACAACAAGCTATTCTAATTATAACTAAATATTTTTTGCACTACCATAACAACTATACTTTTGGTTTGCCTGTTTTCATCATGAGAAAATAATTGTGTACAAAATACATGTTATATTTTGTATAAACTACAAAACTTTAACAAGATTGGTTTGTTCCAACTGCAATTTTCCTATATTTAAGAATTAATTCGTTTTTATTACTATAAACTGATCTGGCCAGAACTACAATTTATTAAAAAAAAAAACATGCAAAATTTGTTCTGACGACATTTTTTTTTCCTACAAGTGAACCTCCCTTTCGATGTGTTCTGTGATTGGATGGCGACCATTCGATGGGATAGGCTCCGGCTCACCCTAATCGGGATTAGCGATATAGAATAGGGACGGCTGAATGGATAGCGTAATCAAATGCGGTATCGTTGAGGTTTTACAATCAGGAACGCAGTAATGGCTCATGTCTTGCATCATAGACATACCGTACGTAGTTAGTATTTACAAACAAGGCCCAGTCTCCACAGATTAAATATAAAGCGGAAAAGCCCAGTTTGCATGGAAGAAAGCCCCGGGATTAAGTGTGCTTCTTTTGCTATAATTATGATTCTGACCATATTAATCTGCACGTCTACTTAGCATAACTAATGACTTTGTCCAGCAGTTGCCATCTTAAAGTGGACTGCAAAGCTCAATGGAGTCAATGAAGCAGTCCAAAAGGACACAATGTAAACTACTTGTTGCAATTAATAACAGTTTTGTTTTAATGCGTTTTTTGAAATTTTAACTCTATTATTCTATTTAGATTTTTTTAAATTTGGATTTTTTTACAATACTATTTGAATAATTGATTTTCCCAAAATGGTTTCACAAATTAAACCATTTATTTTGTTTAAAGTTATTGATATAATATTTTTTAATGCCTATTGCAAAATACAAGCAACACATACTACAATGGATGCCAAATGGCAATCATCATTGTACATGAAAGGATTAATCAGATCCTATTACTCACTCCCTAACTTGCAAAAAAAAAAATATATATATATATACCAGCCTTGGTGACATGGATCGATGTAAACTAATAAAGAACAAAAGTGCGTGCGTAACTCCTAGAATATGAACGTTCGAGAGATGTTTTCTCTCTTTGACTTCTTCCACAGATTCAGCAAAAATAAGAGGTTGTGTTGTCATGG
The DNA here is from genome assembly GCF_051989575.1 of Stigmatopora nigra. Taxonomy (NCBI): domain Eukaryota; kingdom Metazoa; phylum Chordata; class Actinopteri; order Syngnathiformes; family Syngnathidae; genus Stigmatopora; species Stigmatopora nigra. Next base: position 10,426,807 of record NC_135521.1, read on the forward strand.
CAACACTGAATAAAAATAACACAAGCGTATTTTCCACACGCTGAAAATAAAACGGAGCAGGATCAGTTTGGACAAACACGATCGAAACTGTTGCAGAATCACACACACACACACACACAAGGCTGTGTCTCTTACACACACGACGTTCTTAAACATGTTTTTTGTTTTGCATGTGCCCCGTCATGTGATGGCAACGTCCCATTACTAATGACAGTTCTAGCAACGACGTTCACGGCCCAGTAATTTCTCCATGGTGGAAGTCACCACAGCTGGTTGTGGTGAAATCTTTTAATTCCCGGGCAGCTAATTAAGATTCACAGAAGAGTATTATATAGCAGGCAGTGAGCTCAGGTATTTTACATGTAATTAACAGGCGGGAAGAGGTGGCGGTGGGAAGCCTAATTCCAACCTGGCATCGAGTGTTACGGTGGACTACACGCTGAAGACGCATCGCTTGCATTAATCAGCCGAGCTGGCTGCGTGAACTGCATTCCTCAAATGCATTTCAATGGCGCATGCGTGTTTCCTCTTTTTAAAAGTCTTTTGACCCATTGGAATTTCGGCCAATGTCGCCTTTGTAAGTTTGACCAAAAAATAGTACTTATTATACACATTTCCAGCCCTGATTACCTCAGCAGAGCCAGGAACATTGTCGGGGACCCATACCACCCTGGTCACAACCAGCTGCTGCTCTTTGGCAGACGCTATAGGTCTCACAAACTATGGACAAATAGGCTTATGGACAGTTTTTTCCCCCACATCCATCAGCACTCTAAACTTGCGGTAACACGACACATGATCACTTCTGTGTAAAAATTTCAGGCGATGTATCCATAATGGCTGAATGCCAAATTACGAGTCTGAAATTATCACTTATTTGGGTCTTTTTGCCGGGAAAACGCACCCTATGGAGAAGCACTACCAATTTTGTCATATACAGTTTCTGCGTATGATGACAATTATGGTTTTGTCAAGTAGATGATGATGACAAAGCCTATGTCCGATTATTATTATTATACATTAGAACTTAGATATCAAAGATTCACTGTGAAAAGGGGAACTTATCCTTTACATTTGTAAAGTTGGGGTACAAAAAGTGCTGACTTGATCAGAATTTTCTTACTGAGCCGCAACACCGCTGACCTTTTGGGCTTCAGTAGTTTGTGGTCAAGCATTCCAAAACCTAGAAAATATGCACCAAATTGTTTTTTTCAACCATGAAATGCTACTTATTTAATCACAGGTCTGACAATTCATTTTTGTTAATTCGCCTTCCCAGGCAAAATAGATTGTACTTGTGTCTTTATGCACAATGGAGTCCAAAACATTCTGAGTCCCAATGAAGATGTGGTTTTGAGAAGAAAAAGCCTATGACAAATTTTTGCTCAACTCCAAAACAAGCAGCTCCTCTGCCGCCTTAGCGACTTCAATGAGCCCAACCAAAATGTTGAGTTCATCCTCCACCAGAGGCGTTTGGATCTTTAATTAGATGAGCGGGCAGCTGTTCACAACCCAAACCAGCTCGCTGCTATTATGACGAGCCAACGCTGATCTCGAGTCAGCTTCTTTTACACATCCTCCATTTTGCCTTCATCCCCATATCCTTATACGACTGTTCTGAGGCCTTTCTAAAAGCTCTATTTGTCTGTGTGTGTGTATTTTCAATGCTATTATGCTTGTAGTTTTAGTACTGAATTCTTCATAATCATCTATGTATAGTGCATGCGGGATTAGTTAGTCGTTTTTTGGTACTTGTTTCCTGTTCATCTTTCAAAATTTGACTTGTTTTGATCTTTTTTTTTTCATTGTGGTTATCCATATTGTAAAAAAATGCACTACAACAAACGGAGTTTGTAATTTTAGACAGACATTGTACAGAAAATGAATGAATATAAGAATAATGAAAATATTGGGCGAAATCTGAGTAAGATAACTATAATTTAAGATAGCCAGGATAACATTTTGCAAACATATGTAGACTATTGGCAATTCAAAAAGTCAACTTTGATGACAAAAAAATGATCCATTTCAATAATCAAACATCTATGTGGCCAAGTGACCACCATATCCAAAGCATCACAAACATGTCTGACAGAATTTATGTTTTGATCTCATTAGATTGCAGACCATTGTCAAAACAAGCTCCATGTATATATATGTATATATATCTGGACTTGGATAATAAGGCATCTCATCAGCAGGCCACCACAAAAAACTCCACCAAAGCACAAAAATAACCTTCAAATCTCCTCCACCTTCTTCATCCTCCCCTCGTTGTTTGCAAAAAAAGCCCCCTGGCACCATGTGGAAGATCAAAGCGACCCACCTACAGCGGAGGTCACCGACTTTAATTCCCACAATCATGCTGACATGGCAAATATTATTGATCTGGAAGCGATCAATCTCATCCGCTACTTTGATCTCCTCCACGTCAAGAAATAAGATGACGTTGACCTGTTCCGTAAGTCAGAGACCTGCCCTGGGGGTGACGGCGTTGGCCCGCGTCAGATTCCAGAATGAATGGCGGGCTTTTCCGAAGACGAATTGTTGGCCGTGGCCACGGGCGGGCTGCGTGACGTCGGCGACCATTCAGCGTTTTGTGTTTTGCTTTGCGCGCGGATGTACGAAGCAGTGTTTTTTTCCACATGAATGCCCCCATGGACGCCCAGTTCTTAAGTAAGAGGAGCCTTTGGAACAAGGCAGGGGTTGACAACATGGCCTCTGAGCCCAGAGTCACGGCCAAGAATCCTGTTAAAGTGGTGGGAGGGGAAATCAGAGGTAAATCGGTGAGGGGGGGTTCCATTTCAAATCTCTCGTCGACCCCTCAGGCGCCCACTTCTGCTTTACGGAGCGTTTTGCTCATCTCCCACTGTTGGGTTGGCCTTCAGCGGCGGAGGTTTGGTGAACGAACCAATCAAAAGCCACGGATTGCACTTTGAAAATGGCGCCAGGTAGAAGGGAAAACACCCCCACTTTTGAGCTTTCTTACTATTTTCATTCCGTTATGTAACAAACTTCCTCTATTGGACCATTTTGTGAATTTCTTTCCCAAACACAGGCCGTGATATACCACCGTAAAGTAATTCCTCAATGGACGCGCTGCCCCAATTAGATGAGTGCGTCATTGCCTTAAGAAATATAAATGAAAAAATAATAATAATAACTGCAACGTCCTCTTATTTAACAAAACTGCCAAACCTTTGAGCTCTATTGCAAAACAAAACAGCCAAAACCGGGAAACCCCGACAAAAAACTAACAAATAAACGTACTTCTTTGCACAAAAAAACTGTTGTTCATCCATTCTAAATATTTTCATGCACAAATTACATTTTTTCCAACCCTTACAAATAAAATGTGTCTTTCTTTGAGGATGCGCCTCATAGTCGTGAAAATACGGTACTTGTAGTAACCTAAAAAATTAGAAAATATTATTTTCCAATAGATTTTAGCTAAATCACACCATCCCAATACATCTAGCATAATGTGATTTTCATAAACCTGCATTTGAAACCCAAATGATGGACCGCATCCAGCACCCCAGCGGACCACCACACAGCCCACCATCCCTATCTTCCCCACCCTTGCTCCTCCACACGCAGAGAGAGGGTATGTGTCAACAAAATGACACTGGTGGAGCAAGAGAACGTGATGCACTCGCACTCGCAGCAACACACGCGCGCTCGCGCACGCGCGCACGCCCACAGCTCTGAGCGCGCACGGCCGTGCCAGTGCGCCACTGAGTGTGTGTTCGGAATTCAAATGCGGCCAGCAGAGCTGCAAATGCGGGAATGGGGCGAACACGGACAAGGACTGACACGCAATACCCACATTTGAGCCGAGATACACTTGAAAATACGGGGGGATGGGGTAAATGCATGCACCCAGTAAAAAAAACGCTGCTAATTAGCTCCATCCCATCTGCGCCATGCATGCACGGGATGTTGTGTGGGATGGAAGATTGCACCTACCATGTTGACTTCGGACACCATGTCTATGCTGGCTATGTCTATATTCATGCCCACGGCCACGGGAGCACCTGAAAAAAAAGGGAGACAGCCATTTGAGAGGACAAACCTTCTCGTGTCCATTTCATTTTTAGGGGGGGGGGGTGACACAACACAACGATGAGCGATTTGAACGATTAATCGCATTTTCTTCGATCTAACCGCATTATGTCAATGAATGCAGATATTGCAAGCTCTTATCATCACTGCGATGGCGTTTTTTTTCTTATAAGGGTTGAGAGAAGGGGAGGGGGTACCTCCAAAATCGGGCCTCAATCGAATGTCGTATCCGTTCATCAGTCTGTCCACTGTCTCTTTGACCAGAGGCATGTTGCTGGGGTCTTTGAGATCCTTGACGCTAAAAAGGAAGGAAAGGGGGGGAAAGGTGGTGTCATGGGCAAAAAAACGAGGGCAATCAGAGGTTGGCGTGAAGAGATGTTTACCTTTGAGTCCAGACAAAAGTGACGAGCAGGGAAAAAGTCAAAATCCCAAAGTGGTTTTTCCTGATCCTCCCCATCTCAACAGTTTTTGAGGCGGTTTCGGGATGCGAGTGAGGAGCGCGCACATCCAACTTGCCGGAGACGGTGCAGAGGAGCCAGTGAGGTGCGCATGCGCACTGCCGAGCCGAGATCAAAGCGCGGAGACGGCTGATGGTGCATGAGAAGCTTCCATTGCGGAGGAACAAAATGTATGACAGGCGCAAGTGCGTGCGCTTGACAAAGACACCATGGGAGAGATGGGCTTTTATCACCCTCTTTTTCCCACAGCCCGCACCTGCAAGTGTTGTCAATGCTCCTATGAGAGAAAAAGGATTAACTTTTGGACTAAGCACCCTCTTGTTCGTATCTAGGGGTGTCCAAACTAATGCCTGCTGTCCAGGGTTGAAAATATCATGTCATATGGCACAGGCAAGAAACTTCAATTCAGCTTACATTCAGTTGCACTTTTCAGTTTTCACACTAGATGGCAGTAGTCATTTGAACAGTGCCTATGTGCAAGGGTCTGACATGTTGAAATGAATGGAAACTATGGAATTTCAGCAATTTGTTTTATGCATCAAGTCTCAACTCATTCATCGGCAGTTATAGATATTATATAATCTGGTTTAATTGTGAGGGATAACATTGAGTATTTGTCATTGACAGCGATAGATGTTCTATCCAAATCGGAATTTGATCCAATAAATGAACACATGTTAAATACATGTTTGTTTGTTGTTGTTGTTGCTGTTTTAACCAATTCCCATCCTCTGCTTTACTTATTCTACTTCTATTATTTGACGCTGGTAACACAATGTTGCCTCTCACTGGTCAGTCTCAGTACTGCAACCGACATCTTGTCGTGAGGAGCAAAATGTGCGCAATGTTTTCACAAGCGGCCCACCGTTTCTCACCCACGAGCACCAATTTCGGAAGCACGGGATGCCAGCAGACTTTGATGTACTGGCAGTGGCGACTGCCCTCCTGTAGAGGGCAGCCTTCTGAGAAGGTTGGTTCACTCTTGCATCACCAGCGGCAGGTGCAGCCATCACAGATGATATCATCAGCGCTCTTTTTCATGCGTCTGGCGCGCTTCTCGGGGTCCCTTTGGTCGTCTGGTTTAAGAGGTCGGCGGGCCCGTGAAGGGCGGCTCTTCAGCCTACTGATCAGAACGCGAGTGGGCAGCGGTCACAGCCTGTGAAATGAATAGATGCGCGGCAGCAGAATAAATGAGTTTCTGATTCATTTCCTCCGTCAGAAGAGAGCAGAACAAATGCTGAGAGCTTCACAGAGAGAGAGAGCGAGAGAGAGCGAGAGGAGGGGGGAGGCGCTCTCTCACTCTGCACGTGCCCTTTTCCTGGTCTTCGCCGTTTTAAGATGTTGAATTCACATCCCTGCGAGAGAAGAATACACACAGCGTGAGCTTAGCACATCTATGTGCATAGAAACACATGCCAGGCCGAAGCGCATCCTCCTCCTCATCCTCATTCTCCTCATTCTCAATCTCCTCATCCTCATTCTCCTCATCCTCCGGCAAAGTGATGCAGTGAAAATATGTGAAGATGTGATTCAGCTCTTCTTCACGTTTCTCTCCCTCAAACAAGCCCCCCAAATTCTCTGACAGGAACACGAGAAGCATGATGAGCAGATTTGCACTCCCCGACCGGGCGTTACGTAACACATCTCTCTGCCTCTTCTCTTTCTTGGTTGCGTTAGAGAAGTGGCCCACTTATTACGAGTCCTCGTTGAAAGTGAGCGCCGATTTAGAATTGCAGGGGTGACCAAGTCCCCGTGGAGGAATGGAGTTTTCGTTAAAGAGTTCGGGGGGTTTGGCAGCCCTCGGGTAACCTTTACGGAAAAGCGCCATGCATTCAGGGGCATGTGTTGGCCTGTAAATCTATTAGTATTACAATTAATGCCACCGCATAGGCTGAAATGCCACTAGCCCTTATTTGACTTTTTATCATCTAATGGGACTCCATCGTGTTAGAAACAATAGATGTCAAAGTATAGCTGAAAGTTGTTGTTTCAATAAAGTACTGGAGATCCAATGCTATTTCACAGTAAGAATCAATGTTTTCAACACAATATATCAGTCGCTAAAAGTCAAAATGAAAATAAATGTCATATTTTTTTAAGATTTACTCTTAAAATTAATGATTAAATTAAAAAAAATCCAGCAGCAGAAATGCCAAAGAATGTCCAAATTGCATTATTCTTATATTATTGAATATATTGCATGTTTCTTTTATTGCGTTAGGTAAAATGTAATTTTTCATACGTCTAAATTCGGCCACAAGATAATGGAGCATATTGTGCTTAAATAAAGATATTCCACTATATATGAAAAATTGTGTACTGTTCTAATATCAGCACTGAAGGTCTTTTGCTATCAGCTACATATGTCGCGCGTGTGCAAGATGGATGAAGGTGAAATCCTAAACAGCAAGGGTAAATGTAGCTAGACATAGCCTATAAAATATTCCACAACAACGTACTACTTGACTGGTGTTGGTGTTAAGCCCTTCATCCATCAATGTGCTGCCACTTTGCTCATGAATATTAGTGACCTGTCGCATCTCCTGATCCCACCTGGCTCAAAGGCCAACTGACATACAATACTCGATACAATATACATACGCTTTGATTGAAATAAAGCAAATTCCTTTTCTTAGAATCCAGCTAAATTATACACACAAATTGGTTGAAAAGTAATAATAGGTCATTCTCTCTGCTCTGTCCACTCTTATATATTTTTTATGTTTTACAGCATGTTTTACATGAAAAATTACTGCTTATGGCAGTTGTGATACTGGTGTGACCAACGAAAAATTGTAAAAAACGTATTTTTTTTAACATTATTTAAAAGTTAATAGTCAAATGTTCTTAAATGTAGATGTTGTGTGTAGAATGTACCTGGCTCTTTCCATAGTATCCTTGGCCAGGTAGATGTACCAGTAGACAAGGTTGAAGAGACCAAAGGTCAGTGGGAAGAGAATGCGGGCGTACTTGTCAATGGGGCTAGTGCCAGCCAGTTGTGGAATTTGGGGGAAAGCCGATCCCTGCTGAAGGAAAATCGGCACTGGAGGCGCCTCGGTGGCTTCACTGGGACACATGGAGTGGTTTCTCCTCTTCAGGCCTTCTTGATTGCTGATGTTGGATACCTGAGAGGAGGATGGGGGACATGAGTGTCTTCCAATGGCAGGTCATTTGATGAATTTACCGAAATAGTGTCGTCGTCATCGCTGGCGCTAGCTAAAACTTCCAGTTTGTCTTGCCGGGCTTTCTTCTTCTTCAGGCGGTTGGCCTGCAGGGTGGCAAAGTAGTTGACGGCGGCAAACTCCACCAGGGCCGAGGCCACGAAGGCGAAGCAAACGGCGATGAACCAATCCATGGCGGTGGCGTAAGCTACTTTGGGGAGTGACTGGCGGGCGCTGATGCTGAGGGTGGTCATTGTTAGTACGGTGGTGATGCCTGGGGTAGAGAAGAAGCACTTGATTTGTGGTGGGGTGATTGGATTATATGGCTCCCTGTGGCCAAGTCGCACACGCCACAATGAATTGAAACATTTTTTTAAAAAAGATAGTATTGAACAGTGCTGTTTTTCCCAAATGTAGTCAATTCAATAGAATGAAAGACTGAGCATATAGAAGTGATGCATGGTTTTTATCTGATTTAAAAATATTGAGTGATGTAGTATATTGCTGAATGTATTATTATATTCAGTATTATTATTATTGTAGATCAAATTTCTCAAATGTTATTTTAACTAATTCATAAAATAAGAAAACAAGGTTCAAATGTTAGAGACAGTAATTAGAATAATTATAAGACAAAATATTTTGAGGACTTTGAAAGTTTGGTCAAAAAATGGTTTGCACTCTAAAAGTAGTTGCATAGCTAGAACGCCATGTTTTTTTTAAAAGCCCAGTACATGTTACGCGTTTCAAGACTTGTAGTATTAAATTACATTAAACCTAGCTTTGGTTGTGCTTTTTAAAAATGGATTTATAATTATAAAAATCATCATAAAACATATATGAATATGAATTTAATTAAAATATCTTAAAATAAGGAATAAAATTTAAAACAATATATATCAAACAATAATTCATGGCATTTTTTTCCTGAATCAAGTGTTAAAAGTCTGAAATGTCAAATTTTCCCAACTTTATTTTTCAATAAATTCCTTCTTATCTTATCATCAATAGATGTCAAAAGCCCCTAAAAATAAAGGTGTTACAGACTGGACATCTAGTGCCGTAAATGGCAGTGCTAAATGTTCTCTTTCTAACATCCAACATGTGTGCATGGTGCTGACGGCAATTCACAGCAAAGGTGACATACCGGCAACTGTTCGCGCTGGGACAGACTCCTTATTGATCCAGAAAGACACTTGTGACAGCACGACAACCATGATAAGTGGAATGTATGTTTGGATGAGGTAATATCCCAGCTTCCTCTGGAGGTGGAAATGGACCACCTGGACCGAATAGTGACCTGCCAGATAAACAGCAAACGTGAGGAGAGCAGCCCTGAGCAAACCATCAACGCCCTTGCCTGCCCTTGGAACAAAAATAGCTGCCGGGACATAGCATAGAGTCGAACCGTGTATAAAAAAAACAAAAAAACTGTACTGCAAATGTGTGGAAAGGCAGAGGAGAGGAGGGGGAAGGCCTCCAGTGTCATTATACGCAACGTCGCTCTGTCTAAACACACGCATATTTTCATGGGGCAAAAATAAGCAGCACACACGTGCCGAGATTCTCTTTCTCCCCCAATGAATGGTTTTCGCTCTCCTATTTGTCAGCCTTTTAGGATTCTGCTGGCTTCACTGCATCTTTCCTATCATTTTAAATACGGTATAGTGCTACTTTTTTTTCAAAATGGCAGTAATTAACCCTGACCGCTCCGAGAACATGGAGAGAAGTGGATTTAATTAGTCAGTGCTCAAGTTAATAGCATTTTTTTTTCATTTATCTAGCTGTGTGTGCTCACCTGTGTTTGACTTGAAAATCTCACTGGACAACGTCTGTCCGACCAAATCGTACTGTAAAAGACTCATGGACTCTTTAGGACAGTCGACAGACTTTGTGAGGCCTTTTTTCCAAGTGAAGATGATTTCACTGCTGGTGTAGGCATCTGAAAAAAATGTCACAGGTCATGTTTTGTAGCATTTCTTTCATGTGTTTTGTTTCTCATTATATTATGTTACTCACAGCTTCCAAATCGGAGAGGACAAGCATGACCGTCCATGGGGAAGTCCATCAGATCCATCGGACACTCCGAACTAATTGTCAGTCTGACAAATATGTATTACAAAATTGGAAAAAAAAACAAAGGTCATGTTTTGAGGCAAAATGTCCTCCAATTCTGAAATTAATCAAATAATATATATTAATAGTAATATCACCTCATTGTGTATAGCACAGTGCCGTTTTGCATAATACGGAAAAGCTTGTTAGGTGTGGTCATGTTGTGGGAAATTGACTTTCTGGAGTTCCGAAAGAAAGTATCCGGTGTCCAGATCTTTTCTACCATGCGGTTATTCAAGCGCAGGATTTCAATGGGACCCTCAAATTTCAGTCTCTCATCAACCCACATCTGTCGAAAGAACATGTCCGTGGTGTATTCCTGAAAAAAAAAAGATAACAACAGTGTTTTCCAGACTATAAATCTAAATCAAACTCACCCCAGCCAGATAAAAATAAGCTAAATAAAGAATTGGGGGGCGGGGCTATATACAGATTACATGATCAAACCAAACAAACAAAAATTGTTCAACTTAAAGTCAAATTACTATAGGACATTTTGCTGTCCTCGTCTCATTGCAGTTCCCCGGCCTGCATAACAACAACAAAAAGGTCATCTCAACACTCGACGCAATGACGGTCACTTGTCACTCATTCTGGATCATCATTAATCAGTCTATTAAGCTGTCCCTCACTGACATGTTTTGTCATATTGATTCAGAAGTCATCAGTAATGGCGTTATAGAGTTGGTCAAGCAGATTACAGCTCATTAGATGCGCTCATGGCACAATGCCCATGAGGCAAGCACTCACTGGTTATTGCGTATTTCACTGTGTCACTTTGTCTCTTTGCATTGCTGAGTTGGAGAATTAATATCATACCATCTCAACGTCGGAAACAGGTCCAAAACTTGTTACAAAGATGTCCGTTTTCACCTCTGTAATCCCACCTGCAAATCAAAACACAGCATATACATCTGTTTTCTATCAAAATACTAATCATGGATGACATAGGACTGGACGCCAGCCAATCCAGCATACTGATACTATAAATTTGAAAACATCTGATCCAGGTTTCCTTTAATTTTTTTTAAAATTCATAATACCTCCAGATCCAGGTCGCAGCCTATTGTCATAACCATCCAAAAGTCGATCCAGAATACGGGTGATGTTGTCTGAGTAAATCTTCTCATTTGAGTTCACATTTCCAAGACTTTAAAGTGAAAAACAACACACACAAAACAAAGATGACAATGTCCAACCAAGTCAAGCAGATTTTAAGACTGAATGAGGATTTACCTTGTTCCACAGATACATGCAAGAATAGAATACAGGAAAATGATTTCCATCTCTACTGCACAAACTCCCCCTTTGTCGGATTGTAATATTATATTTACAAATTACAAAGCGGTTCGTTTGTTTGTCCAAATGATTTGGTGGTGACCTGTAACAGTGCGTTAAGGCAAGTCACAGTCACACCAGAAACAACCAGTAATCCAATTAACAGATTACCAATTCTTCTTCATTTTTAGACAAACTCTATATTGTAATGGATTTTTAATTAAAACATCATCTCGACTAATGCTACAGCATGATCTTGAACAAAAGTGCTAAAAAAAGATTCAAAACAAAAAAGCTAGTATATAGTAGTGTCCTCATTGCCACATTTGCGCAGTTGCTAATCACCACTAGATGGCGGTGTGGTTCCAAACTCGACCAGAAATTACGCCTCCCTGTCAATAGAAGAAGACTTTAGGGAAATAGGTACAACACAACAACAACTAATCGTTTTCTTTTATTCTTTAGACAAAAAAAGTCATTCTAAACTCATTTTTATTGCATTATTAAAGGTTACTGCCCTTTTCCGGCATGTCAGTACATTTTGACGAAAAAAGCGGGCTCGTACCTTGTCAAACAAGCTGGGGCTCGTGGGGCCAAACGATGGAGGAGGTGTTCATCGAGGTCAACGTGCCCCCCGGAACGTCGGCGAAAGAGGTCAAATGCCATTTGGGGTCCAGGGAAGTCGAGCTCAACGTCAAAGGGACAGAAATAATCAAGGTATGATCTTATTTTGTGTGAATAGCTGACTGAACCATACAGACACTGTCACCAGATACTTCAAAATGAATACCTATCTTCATTTTGGACAGGGCAGGTGGTTCGGCACAACAGTATCCGATGAGGCCACATGGACGCTTGGTAGGTGGTGCCTCGGCAATGCATGATGCCCAAACTTCCTTTTCCATTTTTCATCCTGGTCTTATTTTCATCCACAGAGGACAAATGTCTCATTCGCATTGTGCTGATGAAGACAAACCGAGAGGCGGGCAACTGCTGGTCTTCTTTGTTAGAAGGAGAATACAGAGCTGATGCCTGGGTACAGGACCAGATGCAGAGAAAGCTAACGTTAGAAAGGTTCCAACGGGAGGTCAGTTGCTTTTGACTTACAAATTTAGTGCAGGTTGTTTTACGCAATGATGATTGATGCAAATTACTTTTTTCTGTCTAGAATCCAGGATTTGACTTCAGCGGGGCTGAGATTTCTGGTAACTTTGCTGGCGGTGGTCCTGACTTTTCCAATTTACAAAAATGATCAGCACCCAAAACCCCTACGGAAGACAATTTGTCCATATGAACACTAATGCTGACATCACAGTGAACAAAAGGTGATTTGGCAGAACTTGGGGCAAGTATAAAAGTGAGACTTTTATATTGATTTAGAAATGAAGGAGATTCATAGTTGACTTTTCAATAAAGTTTTATTGAAAGGTACAGCGCCATTTGCAGATTGTGTATTCAGTCCTTTTTGATTGTATGAACACTTCATACTTCACAAATGAACAGCAAAGGAACTGCAATGCAAATTCCAAATCACATTTCCATTTTCAGATCAAAGGGGACAATATTGTCTACCCAACTAAAAATGTGGCACGTCACACTATGTGAATAAATCTTAAAGGTGGAGGAAAAAAAACCTCACCCGTAATCACCAGCGACTGCTGTATTAATACCTTCAACTTGCTTTATTAACAACCAAAAAAAAGTCACCTTGGGTAGGAGTGTGCATTCAAGACAGTCAAGCAACCTAGGATGGAAGTTTAAGGATTTTGGGCCCGATTTCTTGGTTCCATTTTTGTGTTTCTCAAAATCCTTCTCCCTCCTCTTCCACATAGTGGACTGAGGACCTAGGTGGTTCAATACTTAGGCTTAAAACTAGGAACCCGTACCAGGAAATACCAAACACCATGGTACGGATTCAAACAAGAACATATCTGTGCACTCGCACACCCTCAAAAGAACAATGGAGTTGAGAACTATTTTCTAATACTGAAGGAGTACATTTGAACTTAAAGATTCTCATCTCACAAATGAGGATCTTTAAGTTAAAAAAAAAAGTGAGTAGAGTCACCTGACAAATTAATCCAATTACCAGAACAAATGTTTTGGGTCAGGTGACAACATGGCAGCTAGGAGTTTAACAAGCTGACTCGGGTATGGTGGGAAGGTGAGTGATCTTGTAGTAGCTGTGCTTCAGCTGGCGGGCGGTTCTTCCTGAAATAGTCCAGCGAAGCCTCTGGACGTTGGGCCTGGAACACTTGGCGTTGGAGTATTCAGCCAAGCATTTTCCCACTAACTCGCGGACGCATACCAGATCGCCATCCCGAATCTGTAGACACACACAAATGTCATTTTAAACTGAATTTTAACTTCAAATATACCCTTGTCTTTAGGTTACTTACAGTTAGTAGCTTCTGCAAACTTTTCAGAGCCTCAGAGAGTTGGTCCCTGTCCTCTGGGTTATGCTGGTCGTCCACCTCGAGACATAGGAGAGCCATGGCGAGCAGAGATGGCTGGAGAGATTTTTCAAAATGGAAACTATAAAACACCGCTAACAGAGTAAGTATGCCTACCAGGCCATTTTATAACATCAGTTATACCCACATACATGAAACGATAGATACCAGCATGATGTGTTTCCTCCCCCTTTACACAAAAAAAGTAAATTAAGATACACCTACCTTCATTTTGGAGAAGACAAAGGAGCAGTGACAAGCTTTTAATTGAGCTTCCAATCTTTCGAGGCTCAGTAGCATCTCACTATATGGAAAAAAAATATAAATATCAGCATTTACTTTTGTTAAAAAAAAAAAAACTTAAAATAATAACATGTCCTTTACCCATCTTCACCAAGTTGCTCCTGGATGTAGCCATGAAAGAAGCGGAGAAAACGGAGGGCAGTTGGGGCCTTGACCTTCCAGTTCAGTTTCTCCATGATAATCTTCTCCATGCGTACCATGTCGGAGACTGTGAAGCGGTTCTGACTGATACGGATCAGGTCATTGGCTAGGGGGATGTTTTTATTCTCTTCAGAAGACTTCACGGCAATGTAGAAGCAGCAGAGACCCACACAGGACAGGTGTTTTGGTTGGATCTGGACCAAACAGGATCAACGTCAAACATAAATATTTAAGTTTATCACTCACGGTCAAAATTCTGTCATTTTAGTTCTCCAACCTTCATGACAGAGAGGAAGCGGTCAAGCAGGCTGATGGCCAGGGAGAAAGTCTCCGAGCTGAAACCAAAGAACCTGCTAAGTGTAAGCAGGTCCTTCACCTCCAGATCCCTCAGTCTGCTCGTCATCCTGAGTCCATTGTCAGAAGCGCTGTCGATGATCCTCAAGCCGCTGAGCTTTGGCTGATAGCGGCCTTCCAGATCCATCAAGGCCTTCAGCTGGACCGCAAAAGGCGGCGATTCAGGTACGGTCACCGTGTCGATCATCTACGTGTGGGAGATATTCAAGCATGAATTTTCATAGCACGGTGACCCCTTGTAGACGTGACTTTTCACAGGCGAGTTATTCTGGTGGCCTATTACTACTTGCTCTCCAGCTGTCAAACTGGGCTAAACTAGATTTGAGGGGAGGGGGACGGGGTGGTCCAGACGTCACAGAAAGAATACAAAAAGTTGATTCAAATCTATTTTAATATATCGATTTAATATTAGAGAAAGGTTGGAGAATTTTGTAAACGTTATGAACGTTAGAAGCGTTTTAAAGTGTTAGGTAAATAGGGGGCGTGAGTAAGACCCTCTTATGCCCGGACATGTTCCTTCCCATTCTGAGCAACAGAGCCGAAACTAGGCCGAGCAATAACAACAAACCAAGGTCAATAGGACATCGCCTACAAGTAAATATCAAAGGATAAACGTTATTACAACCCTATAAATGATAGAAATAAGTGATCATGGTTGTTAATGAAAACAACCAACCATACGTACAAGTAGCGTTCGCTATCACTGCTAATGCTAACTATCATTAAATATTACAAAAGCAAGAAATCAAAAGCTTTCCCGATTTGATCGTTCGATGTTTTACAATGATTTTATCTACTTTAACGAACACGATTGCGTGATTGGGTAAAAATATGATTTACTTACCGTAACTAGGTCAAGTTATGTCGTTATAGAAACAAAAAAATGAATCGTAGGGAGTTAAAGCGGGTGAATTAGGTGTAGAACACCTAAAAAGTATAAGTATGAACTTTCTTAAGAAAGTTTTAAGCAGAGACTTTGGATCTGCCTATGCACACCCCCGACCCTGGGAGTAAGGCGACGGGGAAAGGGCCGATTTAGAGTTTATTCGGTACTTAAACCAGGCCCATGTTCTAACATGGCGAGATTTCATTGGTTACCGTAGGATAAGAGGACATTCTTTGATCCTATTGGACACTTGTCCTGTCTTTCAATAGTACACTCCGCCTATTACAAGCAATGGAGCAATCACACGCCCGAATACACTGTGGTTCAAACTATAGTGTATAATAAATTTATTAACAGTATATTCGCAACGAAAATTATACATAAAATCATTTATAATGATGTACTTTTTTGGATCAGACATTCCATTTAAAAGATAAATGATACCGAATAGGTTATTTCCTAATACTTTTATACAATAAAAGTTGCATAATCTTTGTTTTGCATACCTGTAAAATGTGTCACCATTCCAATAAAAGTAAGTCATGTGAAATAACAGACCAAAGAGGAAACATTTGCAATAAAGTTAGTATTTATTACATAAATAGGCCAAGACAGAAGATTGTATGTGCAAATGACTATTTTTGTTCTTATAATATTAATCTCAGGTACACAAGCACTGTAAAATGTACATTCATTGGCCACATCATAAAATGTAATCCGATAAAACAGTTCTTTAAATGCTGACTTTGACAAAACTCTTATTTAATTTAGTATTTGTACATATGTCGTTCCACTGTTTCAAGTCGTGATTAAAATATTTTTTCTAATATATAACTATTATTATATAGACCAAAGAGGCCCAATAACAGTTGTTTATAAGTAATATCTATGCAGAGCTGTTTTATCGTATCCTTTCAGATCGTAATAAAAGACATATCCAGTTATAATTAAACTTAATACAAGACGACTTTCCCATTCATAAAAGCATAGTCTTCATATACCATATTATATACAGTATTATCTCACAGTGGGATCTGTCAAAAACTCTTGGTTAATAAAGCGCGGGCACATTTAAAACTTTTTTCATTTAAAGGAATTTAATTTCCAGGGAGAAGATTGGAAGTCATGCACATTTTTTTGCGCGAAATAGCAGAGTGTAGAAGACGCAAGGAAGACTGATAGCAATATATATTCATCAATTTAAGTGCATTTCTGTAAAAGTGCTCATTTAAGTATCATAATAATTTACTTGCTTGTCCGTCTGTCACTTGCTGAAGAGGTTAGAAGAAAGTCTTCTAATTCAAATTCCTGGATGAGGTTAAGGAGCACGCAGAGGGAAGACTAAAGAAGCTATGAGAAGGAAAGACAAGACATGAGAGATAGATACATTGAATACAGTGAATGTTAGTTGTTAGTCAAGCCACAGATGCAATTTGGTTAATTGTTTTGAAGTAAATTAAAATGCTGCAAGGAGAAGAGATGCAGGAAGAAGGAAGCATTTGCTAGAAGATAGATTTAGTAAATATTGCATTGATCTTTTGAAATGTTTGATTAAAACTGTTATAGAGGGTTTAACAATGTGCTTATTATTGTGATTTGCAGTGATGAAGAACAGAATTGAACTATCCTTAAAAGATATTTGTAATAGTTAGTTAACTATGTTTTAGGAGCTGTTGAATTAGTTAATTATTTGAGGAGGAAATCATTTTGAGAAGGTTTTACATCGTGCTCTTACAGAGATGAATATTGTTTTTATAAAACTAAAACCAGTCATTTAAACAGTGTTCTTTCAACTTGTCTATTGCTTCAATTAGAACACATTCAATTGTGCAAATGGTTCAAATATTGTGCGCAGTGAGTGCATATTCTACATTATAAAATATTCCTGATAACATTATGACCACTTTTATATATTGTTAAACTTTAAGACTATAATACTATATATTATTACATATACTGTAAATCCATTGAGTTGTTTTCATTGCGACGAGCCTCTAGGTTTATTTTGACTGATAAAAAAATTCAACACATGGATGGCAAGAGCACAAAATAACAGCAGTTGCATGTATTGAAAACAATCCACTAATTTGTTTTTCTGTGTCTTGCAGAGTCAGCGTCAATACAGTGACCAGAGCTACGTTGTCATCGGTAAGTAAACAGTGGATTACAGCAGGCGTATTCATATTCAGACTCACACACCACCAGTTGACGGTAGACACATTCACTGTTTCACTGGATGATTGTTCTGTAAATCAACTGAAAAGGGACAAGACGCACAACAACAAAATATGGCAGGTGGTAAACAAACACAAAATGATGATGGGAAAAATTCACTTTTGCTACTATCTTTTGGACCGCCATATCCTGATTTCTTCGTAATCCCCAACAACAGGTGTGCACTGTATATTTCCTACAATTCTTCTAGACATATGGTGCGTCCTCCTGTGCTAAATAATTTGGTAAGCTGAGGTCATCTATGTCAGCCGTAAGAGCGGTCGTATGTAAACACAATTTCCCCCGCCTGATACCGTCTGGCAGGTCGGCCCACAGAGACAGAAGCATCAGGCTGTGTCAAACTGTGACACATCCTACTGTGTCTGGGCACATAGTGTCACTCTCAATCTGTCCCTGGATCAGTATCTGAGCAATACGTGGCTCCCGGGTGGATGTTCCTACCTCGTTAATCAAGTCCCGTCTACATAGGCTACCGCAGAGAATACTTGTGTCCATGCTTGCTTGATAGTCTTAATATATGTAGCCTTGTTGGACTAGTAACAGAGTAGGAGACAATAATATATTATTTGCCTCGAGCCGTGTGGGGAAATATTTAGGGAACTTTTAATTTGCTAAATATTAAAAAAATGGAAATTGTGGTATATTGCCTGAATTTTATGATTAATACAATTGGAAAACTATAATACGGTCAAATGAACAACAAACTACATTTTGATGGTTCTGGTCGTGTTTTCATCTTTAAGACTCTTCCTGACTGTGGCAGTTGAGAATGCTATTTTAAATTCTCACGGTGTAAGGTTGCCCTAACCTTGTATACACAAACAGCACTCGCTACAACCGGTTTTCAGTAGCTCAATAGTTAGTATGCTCGATTGCCAAGATAAAGGTGCATATTTGACTCCTGGTGAAATAGTGGGGGTTAAGAAAGGGCAATGACTTCACCTCCATAAAAGGACTGGTCACAATTACTTAGATGAAACGGTCAAAAAATTAGAAGGATGGATATGTTCGACATATGAAACAGAATGGGGTGGCTAAATTTGGAATGAAAAAAAGTCAGGTCATAGACCTTACTGAATTTGAACAGAGTAGTACAGGGTAGAAAGAAGAGGACTTACTTCTTCTTATCTTTTTCTTTCTTGACAACTTGAGAAGCCCCTTGAAGAGCTTGGCCCATCAATGTCTCTGCAGCAACCTTCATTCTGTTGAAAGCATTCATCTCTTCTTCCAATTCCCGTCGCTTCTCCTCCAGGTTCTTCTTTTCTTCTTGGTGAAGCCGTTTGAGTCGCTCAAACCTCTCGTGGAGCTGAAGGCCAAGTACAAAAAATAATTAAGAGCTACTTTTCCTAAAATGTTTTTTGTGGAAACCATTACCTCTTTTTCCTTTTCCTTCAGTTCTGCTTCAGTCTCCTTGACTTTGTTGACAAATTTCTGCCTCATTGTTTCCTCCTGGTGTTGTAGTTCTTGATAGAACTCCTTTCTCTTGGTTTCATATGTCTCCTGTAGACTGGAGGTAAAAAAAAAATCTAATTTGATTCTTATTTCTTTCTTTTTTTAACTCTCACAAGGCTCTTGTCAATGTGAATATAATCTCTGTAATTGTTACCATTAGCACCATATGTGACGACTATAATTGAGTTTATCTCACCTGAACGAATGACTGTTGGGGTCTGTAACTTTGAAGCCCATCTCCTCCAATTTGCAGCGGCGGTATAGTTCATAGTGGAGTGTGTGTGTTTGCTCACGGAGATCTTCCATGTTTACACGTAGAAGCATCTCCCTCAGCTTCACAAAATCACAATGGCTCTCATTCTCCACTGAAGCACAAGTAGATAGACAAAGTTATGTACTTTCTTCATTATGCTGTTCAAAAAATCCATCATCTTGATTGACATTTCCCAATCTGGAGGCTTAAAATGTAAGCGTCAGACTAGGGATGATATCTAAGTTACAGATTTCTCATGTTGCTTTTCATTGCTATTTACATTAATTCCATACACAATAATATAACTAATCATGATCTAATATCAAATCCTGCTTTCTTTTTTTTCAGACTCACCCTGTACTGATCCCCAGGGGTACAGTCTTGCTTTGACCATTTTATTGCCAACTTTAACATCTTCCACGCTGCCAATCACAGCGAATGGTAAGTGAGTCTAAAGTACAATAGAAAATGAAATCGGATCAGATGTTACAATACCATAGAAGCAACCATATAAAAAAATATGTACTACCAGGTCCGACAAACCACTTGTAATCTCATAGCGTTTCCAGCATCATGTACCACAAAATGGCACAAACTTAGTCCACTGATTAAAACTTTAACTGAAGAATCTCCATGTGAACCCAAAATGATTTGTATGGTTGCTGAATAAAAGATGAACAATCTGTCCCACATTTTCTTTAAAAAAAAACAGCTATTCTCTCCTATGCAAGTATTGTGCTTGCCCTGGTGAGTGACTGACATTCATAGAAGAGTTGATTTCAGCCACCGCCTCATCCTCTGTCGGAAATTGGTAGATCTGCACTCCGTTGCTGACCAGCTCGCTCATAATTTTGATCTTTAACTTGTCCAATTCACTCCTGGATACAGTATCTGCCTTAGCAATGATGGGGATGACATTCACCTGCAAGCAAGGGAATGACAAAGCAAAAGAATTGTTGTACTCAGTGCAAAGAAAACACTTGGCATTTTGCACTCACCTTGCTGTCCAGCTTCTTCAGCGTGACAAGATCCAGAGACTTGAGGGAGTGGCCGTTGGGAGCGATGAAATAAAGACAAATGTGGATTCTCGTGTCATGGTAATTGGACAGGGAGCGTTTTATTTTTAGCTCCTCTTCGAGGTACGTTTCATATTGAGTGTCGATGTAGTCCACAATGGGTTTATAGCTGCATGGGAACAAGTGGTTGCTGATTATTGATTATATATTCCTTTTGTTTCAGTAACCAAATGCTGATATTGCCATTTTTTTCTATCACCTTTCTTCCTTGTTGATCTGATCGCCAAAACCAACCGTGTGCACGACAGTCAGCTTGAGTTTGACGTTGCTCTCCTGCAAGTCGTAAGTATGCGAGCGTAGAAGCACATCTTTCTCATAATGACTGGCCTCTTCATTTTCAAATCTTGTATTGAAAAGTGTGTTCATCAAAGTAGATTTGCCAATCCCCGTCTCTCCTGTGATCAAGGCACATGAGGAAAAAAATGACAAGTGGGAAACAGATGGGAGAAAAGAGTGGACATTTCTAACAGAGCATTGGTGTGCGGTCTTAAAAATCGACTCACCTACGCAGAGGATGTTGAAGCTGAAGCCCCGTGTGACTGATTTGCTGACCCACTGGTCAGGAAGACTGTCGAAACCCACGTGGCCACCCAACTCCAAGCTTCGTTTGTCTTCTTTCTAAAAAGGATGGAGGTAAAATATACAAGGTACAAAGCTATGACATTTAAATGTTTAAAGTACAGTACAACACTTCAAAACTAAAGACCACTACAATGGCCAAAATGTCAACATTCTGCATGGTTTTATTAACAAAAGATTTACATGCTTACACTAATGTACCAATGGATTGGGCACAAGTAATTTATCGATAGTTTACTGACAGACTATCAATTGATCTGCAGCATTTGCATGCAAAGAGACAACTTGGTTGTGCTGATCCATGCCAATGAGAAACTGGCATTTTGCTAGCAGCTCAGCATGGGGAGCGGGATGTGTTCAATACAACATTCATCTGTTTCTGAACACACAGAAACACACACACAAAGAGCTCTTTATCATGATGGTGTTTTAGGATGGGAGTTTATCCAAGCATTAGCCTGGTGGCACCCTTAAACCATCCAATCCTCATAGTTCATAATACTGCATTTGCAAAGTATCCACTAATCTTTAATATTGCACTAGTATGTTCTTGGTATTCATAAATAGTATTATACTTAGAAAATAACTGTCGCTGACACATACCTTTATTCATTTCAAATGGCATTTTCTTCGAATTCCACCACATATCTGAAGTATCTGCACTCTACACCATTGCAACCTTGTTCTTTTTTGTCAAGGTATTCTTGATGGCTTTCTTGCCTGTAAATTCCATTACATTGGGCTAGTTTATAATAATCTTCTATGATTGACTTTAGTTTCCATACTTTTGTTTTTCATATGCTGTCGTTTGTTCTATTTTTAGGACATATTGTTTTGTTTTGCTGCTTTGATGGCTTTGATATTGCAACTAAAACTGTAAACATAGTCAACTTGGTAAAACCATGCTTTATTTCACCACTATGATCAAATCTGATCTGATAAAAATAAAAATTTTATAAATATTCCATAATCAATTCCCCAGAACCTAGCAATTCCATATGAAATCACATAATTGTTTTTTCTGGATTTAAACCAGAATGTTGCCCTTTAAAATGACTAGTATAGGACCATGTCAATGCTTCTTTCCCCCAATGTTATCAAACAATTAGGTTATACACTACAAATCTAGTCGGCATTACATTGTTTTTTAAATTTTATTACCAGGGAGAAACACAAACGTGCACTGGCATTTTAATCTTTCTTTGCTTAAATCAAGTCACTGGTTCCATTTATCCTCTTAACTGCGCGTTTGTTAGAATTCCTCTCGATGCTTTCCAATGTGAAAATGACATCGCATCATCATTCCTTGCATGTCGTCGCAGTTAAAAAAAACCCCGCATTTCTCCCCTAGTCATTGCGCACAATCAGTCCGCCATTCGATATTGATGATGATGGCGATGAAGCCACCCGCAAGTGAAAACAACTCGATACAAGGTTCCACTTACACTGAATAGGTCCTCCTCGTCGGCCGCCATGCTCCCGAATCCTTCACTACTACTCATCCCAACACACACACGTTGCTTTTTAAATATGGCCACTTGGAGGAGGAAACACCCCGTCGATGACAGTTCCGTAGGACGACATGACAGCCGGAAGAGCACCGTGGAGAAACCGGTTGGTTTTATAGGGGTGATCTCATAAACTGTTTTCCCAGTGAGTGCCTCTGGATGTAGCTGTTGTCATGGCAAACGAAAGCCATCCTCTGCCATGACTGGATCATTCATTCATTCATTCCTGTGTTTTCCCCACAAGGCTCGCAGGGGGTGCTGGAGCCCATCCCAGTGGCCAGCCGATTGCAACAACAATTTCTGCTCACACTCATGCTTTAAGGCAATTTAGAGTGTTGAACCAGGCTACCGTGCATGTTTTGGGGATGTAGGAAGATGGCAGATTACTCCGAAAAAACCCACACAAGCCCATTCATTTTTAAGATTGCAAGTTTTCTTTACATCACATCATAGTCCTACAATTGGATGTCAAACTGGGGCCGCAAAATATTGTTCCGTGGACCACAATTTGCCCCTCGGCCGTAGGTTTGAGACCACTGTTTTATAGAAACGTACTAATAAAACATTTTAGAAGGGGCAAACAAGTACAATTGTCAGATGGAGTGTTTAGGATGGCGACAGGAAAAGTGGACAATATAGAAGTGGGGGTTGAAGAGGGGGGTGCCGGAAGTAGCAGGTTGGAGTCGCGCGCGCACAAAACTGGGAGGAGATAATCCCTGTTTAAGGTTTTATTCCCACTCGCGTTCCGGCTGGAATAGAACGCAATGGATTTGACGCAAGAGTCCGTTTTGTCTTTTTTGCTGGATCGGGGCGGAACGGTGAGGAATGTGGATCTACTCGCCCACTTCGGGGCTCTCATCCGCGGCGGCTCCCCCGCGGAAAAGCAACACAATAGGGAGCTCTTCAAGAAGTTGGTCAATAGCGTGGCCGTGGTTCGTCATGGGGACGGGGTGAAGTTCGTGGTCGTCAAAAAACGTTACCGAGACTTTGTCAATTCGCCTTCGCCTTTTTTGTCCGCATCGCTTCACCCAATTCGGGATGCTCAAATCGGTCACCCGGATCGGGAGAATGAAAACAACGGCTGCTACCCGTCGCACATGAACTTGCAAAGAAGCCGCTCTGAGACGACTCTGAGGGTCTTGAACATTTGTAGTGATCAAATCGGCAGTAGATCATCAGAAGCTGTGTTTGCTGTCATAGCAGTTACTTCTCCGAATAAAGTATTTGAGCATCAGGAGATACCCAAATCAACGTCAAAACCTCATTTACCCCTACAAAATAGCAGGGGCACCGACCCGAAGAAGGGTCCGAAGCTTCCAGATGATGCCGAGTGCTGTGGCTCGGTACCGTTGGAGCCCCTGACCCACGAGTGGCTGGTTAAATGTGCCACCGGGCTGTGGGACCACGTCCATGCCTTGCTCCTGCAGGACCCCCGCTTGGCCCAGAAGAAGGACTTTGTGTCGGGCTTCACGGCGCTGCACTGGGCTGCCAAAGATGGGAATGGCGAGATGGTAGACAAGCTGATGGATGTCGCTCAGAGGGGAGGGACACGTATTAACGTCAATAGCAAAGCCCACGGGGGCTACACGCCGCTACACATCGCCGCCATACATGGCCACGGGGAGGTTATGCTTCTCCTGGTGCGGCAATATGGGGCCGGGGTCAACCAAAGGGACAATGATGGCAAGAAGGCCTGCCATTACCTGGGATTGGGGGTGTCGGAGGAGGTCAGGGCGCTTGTAGGTGGCGTGCGGATGTCGAAATATTGGGAGAAGGTAGACGGCGAGGATTACCGGGAGCAGCCGAAAGGTCTCAATACTATTAGTAAACTGTTTCAGCCTCACAAGAAGCAGAAGCATGCAACAAGATTTACTTATGATTTGTGAGAATTGCCATTTTTGTCTTCTGTTGTTTATTTATTTTTTATAGGACAAATTTTGATCATGGATTTTGCTTGTTGTTTTACTGTCAGTTTTAAGTCTTTTTTTTTAACCCAGTCTAGCGCTTCTTTCATACTACATGTTATCTGCACTTGCAAACTTCTAACTCTGTGTTTCATTTGCTATTAATCTATATTGTGCAATGTCAGCATTTATGTGCTATCCAACTCGTGTGTTCATTTAAAATTGAATTGAAATATTATGACACGTTCATCATGGAATTAAGTGAACATTCATTTAGATTTCGAGGGTATATATGGGTTTGGTAATGCAGATTAGGTCATTTTCTTGGTGGACATGTGGTTGTCATGGATACCAGTGCATGGGCCCCATTTTCTGGCAGCAAAGCCTATTGAGCTGTAGTTGGGGTTTTGATTTGACAGATATAGACCACACACACAAAATTATAACAATTGTAAAAAAAATGTGTGCAAAAAAAGGATTAATAAGCATAATATAGATCTTTGGGTTTGTTTGTTTATTTTGCTCCATACTACCATCATTACCGAACGTACTATGACTCCAGAACACCAAGTAGCGGCAATGCACCGGAAATTGGATCACCAACATAAAAAAAACACACGAAGAAGAAGAAATAAAGCTGCCCGCAGGTTGATGAGTGACGCGGTTGATTGGCAGTACCTGGGCTACTTGATGAGCGTCGTCACGTGCTCACAGTTGGAGCTTTTCGTGCAGCGATTTTGCTTGGGCAATATCGGGCCGGTTCCTTCTGTTTATTTTGGACATATCTAAAAAACAAATGTTGATTTCAGTTACCCTCGGCTATTTCTTGCTGGTCAGTAGCGCCTGCCCGCCGCTGGCTGGATGCTCTGGTGGCCACCCGGACTCCGTGACCCACTTGAGTCCGTCCGCTTATGTCACCATCTTCTCCCCGTTGTTCAAAGCTCTTACCGAGCACGGAGGGTACAGGTGGTGGAACCCGTCCTCGGTGAAAAAGTCCAAAACCGAGCATAAGTACATCAAATATTTGACGGCGTTGTTTAAGACAAGTTCACGAGAGCAGAAGACTTCAAGCTACGACGTGGTTCGGCTGATCAAGCCCCAAGAGCAATGTCTTGCGAAAAGGGATAAAGGTGAGCTCCACTTCTTGGTTTAAAAAAAAGAACAATCAAACTATTGGGTTAATGACATGTCATATGTAAGTCACTAATATGCAAACAATAAATAAGTGAGTTGTGAACTAATTCATGTTTTTCTGCTTAGTTTTTGGTTGGACTGGCCCCTTCCAATATGGCAGCCAACATAGACAAAAAAGCACGACTGAATGATAATGCAGACAAACAGATAGCGAATTTGTGATAAAAAAAAATGTCCTAATAGAAATTGAAGATTTATCATTGAGTGACTTTAATAGGTCCTTTTGGAAAGACTACTTTGCTCACTATGGCGACCTGGTATTCATATATTAGTTTAATATAGGCTACAGAGGTTCATCTATGAATGAAGATTACCATGTTCAATGCATATACCCTCTAAAAATGCACATATACCCCACTATAATTTAGCAATAGCACATTGTCATACTTTGAAAATAGACTTGCCACAAGTGTATTTGAAAGCATTCAGTAAAAAAATAAATAAATAAAAGCTGACTCGTTTTCACATCTGCATCCATTTTAGAATTCTGAACTAGTTGGTGGACTTTGCATGGGAAAATATTTTTTTAAAATTGACTTTCATATTCTCTTGCAGAGGGTTTTGCACTAGACCTGTCCTATAGCCTTGATCAAGTCCGAGAAAAAGAGCAGCTCACAAAGGCGACTCTTTTGTACAGTTTGACCCACGTCAACTCTGTGTGCTTCCTGAGCATCACGGAGCAGGATCACACCGATAAATGTCCGCTGTGTCCCGGCATCTATCAAGCACTAAACTCCAGTGCGGGAGACTCGGCGAAAAGGAAATGGGCGGAACTCGACGTCACTTCGTTGCTTCTGCCGCCTTCCAAATTTCCCAAGAATGTCCACCTCCACATCCATGTCATCTGCCCCGAGGGGGCGCAAGCTGGGAATGCTGAGCTCCAAGACCCTTTGGAATTCACCTTGGGTTCCCCTCCTCTGCTGCTTTATCTCCGCGACAACAGCAAACCGTCCAACCAGACATCGCCACCCGGTGCCGTCAAGCGTCTCAACAGGCGAATTTTCAAAGCCCCTCCATCGCTTCGAGCCAGAAGACGGCAAAGAAGGGCACCGGCCAAGAGCACACAAGGCGATAAAAGCTTGGACATCCATTTGCCAGAGCTTCTCCCGACCTCAAAATTCCCAACAAGCGATTGCGCCTTGTATGATTTCCGAGTGCAATTTAGCCAGCTTGGAGCAGATCAGTGGATTGTTTATCCACGCAGATATAATCCGCGGTACTGTCGAGGCATCTGCCCAAAGGTAATTGGTGACATTTACGGCTCACCTAGGCACACCATGTTCCAAAATATCATCTACCAGAAGCTCAAGTCGTCCGTGCCGTGGCCTTCGTGTATTCCCTCTCACTACAGCGCCCTTAGCGTCTGGCTTAAAGAAAAGGACGGCACCTTAGTTTACAGGGAGTTTGAAGAGATGGTGGCCACCAGATGCACCTGCCGTTAAACCAACCAACCAACCAACCATAAAAACAAAAAAAATCAAATATGAGATGTTCTGACCAGGCTCTGTGAGTTCATCAATGTTTAAAATCGCTGCGCATAGATGTTTTGATCTGGAACAGGTGTGTTAACGTAAACAATGTATTTTAGCATTGTGAGAAAAAAAACGTTAAGTCATGTTTATTTCATTTTTGTTGAGGCCTAATCAGGAAGGGTGAAAATCCATCCAGTGTTTCAGTCTCCCAATCGGGTAATGAGAAGAAACACTTGGCATGGAAAAAAATGGTGAGTACGGTATATAATTTAGTATTATTTCTTTTAAGTTGGTTTTTGTGTGAGAAGTCTGTCATTATTGGTTATTTTAACACCCTAACTTTTAAGTCACCCTGTTCCAGACCAAAAAAAAAAAGATTAAAATCAATCACAAAATTTGATCAAAACTTTTACATATTGTTTTATTCCAGGGCATTACTGAAAGTTGTCCCAGGTGACTATCTCCATGATGTGCAGAATGAAAACATTTCAAGTTGTCTATGTATTTATTACTTTGGTCACTGAGTGACTTGCCACATTTCTACCGGTGACGACATGAATGTCATGTGTATTTATGCAAATTGTGAATTCACTGTTTGTCTGTGTTCAGCTTCTAAATAATCCAACTGAAGAGATCTCGCAAAGCTGGAAAATAAACAACACTATGCATACATATGGGCTATATTTTTCTGTGCTGGGTTATATAGACTGAAGCAAATTTCTAATTGAACAATGTTAAAAATTTCTTGGAGTGGCAAAACTGCTGTTTTTTTTTTAATTAGTATGTACAGTTATCCCTTTTTATTCCAGGGCATTATTACTACAAGTGATTTCTACTGTCCTGCATGTCATATGTCTCCAGTCCGCCAGACGGCGCTAAAACCACATTGGGTTCCGTTGACATTTTTTCCATAAAGGAAGACCACAGGGCACCTTTAGTTGAAGACTTGGAAGAGCACGGTAAGCCTCAATGTCACAATGCTAATATTTAGCTTTATTTTTCTTGGAAAACAGCTTGGCGGTACTACGGAATAACATTTTGTTTTTCAAGTTAAATGGGATTTCTATGGAAGACGCTGCTGTAGCGGCCATTTACTAAATGGCACAAGTATCAATGTTTGCACTTTACCGAAGCTAATGCTAATGTTTATACATGGTCGACACTTTGGAAATCGTATTGCGCCATATAGATTGATATTTTGATTATTGTGGAAGTTATAGTTCTGCTGCATTGTGCAAATGTATACGTTTTCCACGTCTAATTCTTGCTCTTGTTTTTCCCCCAGTTCTCCCAATCGAGATGGGTCGCCACTTTGGAGATTTGGCCAAGATCAGGCATGTCATCACATACAGTCTGTCCCCTTTCGAGCAAAAGGCATTCCCCAACTATTTCTCCAAGGGAATACCTAATGTATGGAGAAGGTTTAGAGCTTCCTTCTTCAAAGTTGCCCCTCGTGAGTATTTTATCATCTTAGGGCATGTGACTATTATGAAAAAAAAAAAACATTAAAACCTGCTGTCTACATACATAAGACATCAGAATTTGCTCCATGTTGGCCACAATCTGTTATTTAAGTGTGGTCTACAAAATATGTCCACATATTTATAACTACTCTAATGACATTTTCACTCTAATTACATTTTCATTTAAAATATAATGACTGCCAGATAATGTTATAGGTTTTGTCTTTTTGGTTTAATTGATGAAATGTTCTCATGTTAAATTGCAGCAATGGCCCTGATGTACCTGACCTACACATGGGGCAACAGTGTTCACAAGCAGAGCAAGAGGAAGAATCCTGCTGACTATGAGAATGAAGAATAAACT
This sequence comes from Stigmatopora nigra, assembly GCF_051989575.1. Classification (NCBI taxonomy): domain Eukaryota; kingdom Metazoa; phylum Chordata; class Actinopteri; order Syngnathiformes; family Syngnathidae; genus Stigmatopora; species Stigmatopora nigra. Next base: position 10,455,521 of record NC_135521.1, read on the forward strand.
CTCTTCTGTCATCAAAATGCTGCTTCTGTTTCACCAATAAAGATAAAATGTATTTATGTGTAATCAATTTGGAATTGGACTGTCTTGATTTTAGCTCACTAGTTTCTAAAGCCACCTGAGTGTAACATAACTAATTTTGACTGATGTAACTTTGTCAGGTTTTCAGATTTTAAATCATGGAATTACCAAGAAAATATTTGATTCCCATTGATTATGAAACATTAAAAGTGCATTGAGAAAAATATAACAAAAAGGGATTTGAGTCACCCTCTGATGCACAATATTGGTCAAAATGACTGGTCTTGATTTATTTTCAGTTTTCACATTATTCCTCAATGAACTTGTTTTTGCTCACTAGGTCTTTGTAATTTGTTATTGTTGAATGAAAAAATGATTCATGGCATGTAGGAACTCTGAGATTAAAGTCATCATTTGTAATTTTCTGACTGCACTGAGAGAATATAAGTAAAATGATATTAAATGAGACCAAATTGCAAGAGATGACAAAATCTCGCTACTTCTTTACAAAATATGTTCATCTTCAATACATTTGAAGTACTTGACGATGCAGTGGCACTTTTCGACGTGATTGTGATTGAAACATTTCCCAACAATGCGCTTTGAGACGTGCGTTCACTTGACGTGCCGTGATGTAACAACATGGCGGAAACAGTCTTTTGAACTGTTCTGCTTTTGTCCACTAGAGGGCGCGTGGGCTCTCTCGCTCGACCTGGCGTGGCACGCTATTGGTTGACGACACGGATAGAAAATTCCTGAAGGCTCTCGCTCATCTGCCGGTCTCACCGTACCGCATGCTGCTGTCCAGCTTCATGGAACAAGAGCAAGGGTGGACCAACAACTGCCGCTGAGTGAAATTTGAACCCCTAGCTGCCCGTTTACAGCCGATCATCTTCCTGCTTTATTCTCCCTATTCATACGCAGCTCCGTTTGCCGTTTAGAAGATGTCAGTAGTCGGCTTTGACGTGGGCTATTTGAACTGCTATGTAGCGGTAGCCCGTGCCGGTGGTATCGAAACTGTCGCCAATGAATACAGCGACCGATGTACACCGTAAGTAAGACAGACTGGCTTATATTTATTTATTTATTAAAAAATAAAAAAAAATACATATTTAAAAAAAAACGAGTAAGGAATGTGACGCCATTTCACATGAGATTGCAGTCTTCCATCCAACTCACCTCGCTAGCTAGCATGCTAACACATTTCACAACAAGAAAAAGCATGTGAGTGCTATAGCTAAAGCCAACTACGATGACATAAAGAGTCAGGGATGCTAAATCGTCCCTGGATTTTCGCAACTTGTCACTATGCAATTAAACGTAATATACAATGACGCCATAATGCCATGTTAGCGGTTGAGAATGTCACACGGAAAGATGAAGACCTCTTTCCGTTTATTATGCCCGTGGGCACAGAAAGCGCGTGATGGGGAGGAGGCCGCTGCATTCGAGCTGTCAAGACGACAAAATCAATAATTTGGCTTTATTTCTCACTAAACATATCCAGCAAAACATGACCATTCATTTTCTTTTTATTTTTATAGAGCGTGCGTTTCATTTGGACCACGGAATCGCTCCATTGGCGCAGCTGCCAAAAGCCAGGTAGGATTCTACATCAATTGGGGGCTCACCTGAGTTTCAAATCAGTGGCACTAAAAGAAATGCATGTGTTAATGAGTGGGTTTGTGGTTAAAACAGGTGGTCACGAACTGCAAGAACACTGTGCAAGGCTTCAAGAGATTTCATGGCAGGGCATTGTCGGACCCATTTGTGCAGAGTCTCAAATCGAGTCTGGTCTACGACATTGCGCAAATGCCCACAGGGACTACTGGAATCAAGGTGAGTGAGTACATTGTGGGGGCTTTGCTTTCATGTTAGTTGTTGGTCGGTTTCTTAGTGTACAGCTACACATAAAGCTTTTTACCTAATGATAAACTTGACCTCTGTCATCATGCTATGTTCTGATAATGGGAGGACCTAGAACAGTGCAGTTTTTAACTCACCTATTGTGCTTTAGAACATTCTTGACTAAGAAAATGTTGAATCTGCAATAACAAGAGTGAACAAAATCTGTTATCTGAAAAAAGAAGGTCCAAATGATTTATTTTATCTCTATACTAGTCATGGGAGGACCTGAACTTTCATGTTTGACAGGCAAAATGACTATGTTCAAAGGTTGCATTAGTACTAAAGGACATATTAAGGTTTTTTTTTTAATCCTCACATTTGTTATCCTTCCAGGTCATGTATATGGAGGAAGAGAAGGTGTTCAGCATTGAACAGGTGACTGCCATGCTCCTCACTAAGCTGAAGGAGACGGCAGAAAGTGCACTGAAGAAGCCTGTTGCTGACTGTGTTGTCTCTGTAAGTGTCACAATGGAAAAATACAAATTTGGATTTTCCTCCCCAATGACTAAAACCCACTTAACTCATTCTTCATTTGAGATTAAAACAAGTTTGGACACATGAAAATAGAAAAAAACAAAATGGAATTTGTTATTTCCCAGGTTCCCTGCTACTACACTGACTCTGAGAGGAGATCAGTGATAGATGCTGCGCAAATTGCAGGACTGAACTGCTTAAGGCTCATGAATGAGACAACTGCAGGTGCGTGATACTTTAGTTCCTTTGCATTACCTTTTTTTACAGTGCCAGACGGCATATTTATCAGTGTGTATCTCAGTAAAAAATGCTTTATTTTTGGGGGGAAGTGTAATAATAGAGAAAAATGTCAATAAAAGCCACTATTTCCAAAAAAAAGTGTCCCATTGACATTTGGTCAATGCTGGGACTGTTTTACCAAATCATTTTTGTGTTCAAAGAATTTCCTCCATTATTGACAGTGTATGAAACTGGCTATTTGCATACTTAAGTTCTCTGAATAACAGTATTTTCTGATTCCTTGAACAATGAATACATGTTTTTTTTCTGGCCTGTTAAGTGCCGATAGCCTTGTCCTTATCCGAGATGGCTTCTTTCTCTAGGATGGCTTCAGTTTTTCTTAGAGCAGACTTGACCTGCTTTATTTTTTTTTGGTGGAAATCTCTAGATATTTGCTGTTGCTAGGATACCAGCAATAGTCTTCAAAACGCTCCACCTTCCCTACTTGTCAATTATACCATAATTACAACTTTCCTAGTCATGCTAGAACAGGTTTATCTACCTAATAGCATTATGTAAATTTGTGGAAGGTAGTGCTAATGGATTTATGTGACATGTATTATTTTCAGTGGCACTGGCTTATGGGATCTATAAACAAGATCTTCCTGCTCCTGAAGAGAAGGCCAGAAATGTGGTTTTTGTGGATCTGGGCCATTCGGGATACCAGACATCAGTGTGCGCTTTCAACAAGGGCAAACTCAAGGTTAGTACATTTCACACGAGCATGTCGGGCGAGTTCTTATACGAATGGCTTTGTGTCATCATCGCCTCTTTCAGGTTCTCGCCACAGCCTGTGACCCCGAGTTGGGAGGCAAAGACTTTGACGAGGTGCTGGTCAATTATTTCTGTGTGGAGTTTGGCAAGAAGTATAAGCTGGATGTCAGGTCCAAACCCCGAGCACTGGTCAGGCTCTACACGGAGTGCGAGAAATTGAAAAAGCTCATGAGTGCCAACTCCTCCGACCTGCCGCTCAACATCGAGTGCTTCATGAACGAGATCGACGTCACGGGAAAGCTCAACAGGTTAGCCCGCCAATTCCCACTTCTGTCTCTTGGGGTCGTCGCTGACTTGTCGTCTTTTCTCGGTCACTAGGGGGCAGTTTGAAGAGATGAGCGCCGACCTTTTGGCCAAAGTGGAGCCTCCCTTTCACACTCTTTTGGAACAAGCCAGTAAGTACCACCCACAGCCGCCAAAGGCATTGAGACTTGGCCATACTCTGGCACCCCAGATTTCAGTCCTCTAATTATCCTCCTTTTCTGTGTGTCCCCAAAGAACTCAAAAAGGACGACATCTATGCAGTAGAGATTGTGGGCGGGGCCTCCAGGATCCCGGCCGTCAAAGAGAGAATCAGCAAATTCTTTGGGAAGGAATTGAACACCACGCTGAATGCTGACGAAGCAGTGGCCAGAGGAGCTGCTTTGCAGGTTTGTTGCGCTTCCTTTTTTCTCTCCTTCCCCTTTTTTGCAATTACAATTGCTTGTCTTCACTATTGAACAAAGTTTAGCTAGAAATGCCCTACTTTTCCAAAGCATCACAACCAAATGCTAGATTAATACCCCTGCTTTTTCACAGTGTGCAATCCTGTCACCTGCCTTCAAAGTGCGTGAATTCTCCATCACCGATGCAGTTCCGTATCCCATCTCCTTGAAGTGGCATTCTGCCGCTGAGGAGGGTGTAAGGTAAAAAAAAAAATAATAATAATAATTTGTGAACTTTTTTTGTACTTTCCACACCTCACTCGGGATTTTATACGGGCGATTGACATCCATTTTTTTATTGCAGTGATTGTGAGGTGTTTCCCGCAAACCACCCCGCACCATTTTCCAAAGTGCTGACCTTCTACCGAAAGGAGCCTTTCTCTCTGGAGGCCTATTACAACAGTCCTAATGGGCTGCCCTACCCCGACCCGACCATCGGTAAGATGGCTAATAAAATACCAGCATGATAGGCTTCATTTTGTGCAGTATATGTTCTTAATTGTTCAATGTTTGTTTCATTCTCAACAGGTCAGTTTCAGATCCAGAAAGTTGTCCCTCAGGCATCCGGCGAGAGCTCCAAGGTGAAAGTGAAGGTCCGAGTCAACATCCACGGAATCTTCAGCGTGTCCAGCGCCTCTCTGGTTGAGGTCATCAAGTCGGACGAGGCAGAAGAGCCAATGGAGACGGAGCAGGGCAATGACAAAGACGGAGAGGTATTGAATACTTTTAAAAAAATCATTATCCAATTTAAAGTTGTGACTAGATTTATATTCTTGCTCCCTAATCTGCAGAACAAAATGCAAACTGATCAGGAAGAGCAGCAACCAGATGAAGAAGGTCAGAAAGAACCAGAGGAGAAGACACCAAAGGAGAATGAGGAAATGGAGGTGAACTGGTTGTGTTTTTCTGAAGAGGAGTGCCACATATGACATTATCCTCAGCATATGTTATTTGACCTGGAGTTAAATGAATGTGCTTTTTATTTGCTTTTCTGAAGGCTACTACTGAAGAGACCAAAGGCGAAAAGAAATCTGACCAGCCTCCGCAAGCAAAAAAGCCCAAAGTCAAAACTAAAGTTTTGGATCTTCCCATTGAAAACAGTCCACAGTGGCAGCTAGCAGATGACATGCTCAATCTTTTTGTTGAAAACGAGGTAAGAATAGAAGCAATTCCATGTCTTGCTAGTGGTCGACCAATAGTTGTTCAAAGATTGATGCCAATAACGTTTTTTTCTATTAAAAACAAAAAAATCAACCAATTTCTGCCCTGGTATTTGTGTTAAACCATGCCGTCTCCCCCTCAGGGTAAGATGATTATGCAGGACAAACTGGAGAAAGAAAGGAATGACTCCAAGAATTACGTGGAGGAGTACGTCTACGAAATGAGGGACAAACTGCACGGCACCCTGGAGAAGTTTGTCAGCGAAACTGTAAGTTCACAGCGCGGTCCAAGTTTAAAGGTGTATATATGTTGCTAATGTGGTGATACTTTTCATCTTTTTAGGAAAGGGATGCATTCTCATTAAAGTTGGCCGATACCGAGAACTGGCTTTACGAGGATGGAGAGGACCAACCCAAGCAGATGTATATTGATAGGCTGACAGACTTGAAGGTGATTATAGTTGAAATTAGGGATGTGCTGATAGGCACATTTACAGAGGTTCCAAATACTGCAAATGATGTTTTTTTTTTAGACGTTGTCGAAATGATTGCTTTTTTATTTTTGCAGGCACATGGACAGCCCATCCAGGAGCGCTACATGGAGGCTGAAGAAAGACCTAGAGCCTTTGATGAGTTGGGAAAACAAATCCAGCAGTACATGAAATTTGTAGAAGCGTGTAAAATGAAGGTAAGCGCGGTCAACATTCATGCGTCCGCCGAATTTGGGGGAAGTAAATAAAAGGAACGTTGTTGACTCTTCACCAGGAGGAGCAGTACGACCATATAGACGAGGCCGACGTCACCAAGGTTGACAAACTGGCCACCGAAGCCATGATGTGGATGAATAGCGCCATGAACCAGCAGAGCAAGCAGAGCTTAACCATGGATCCCACTGTCAGAGTTAAAGAAATTCAAGTGAAAACCAGGGTGAGTGAGACACATTAAAAGTGCTGAAATCATTAGCTGGTTATTCAACCCCAAGAGAAAACAAACCCTCCCTTTACTTGAGCTTCTTCCATTGTTATTGTTGTTGTTGTTTTTTAACTGGATGTAAACCTTTCCAGGAGCTATTCTCTGCCTGTAACCCCACCGTGACCAAGGCCAAGCCAAAGGTGGAGCTGCCCAAAGATGAGACGCCGGCAGAGCAGAACGGGCCCGTGAACGGTCAGGAGAAGGCTCAGGAAGAAAACGTCCACAAGGCATCGGGCGAAAACACGGGCAACGTCTCCTCGGAAACGGAAAACAAGCCAGACATGGACCTTGACTGAAAGCGCGGTTCCAACCTTCCAACCTAAGTGTGGCCCGCTGGCTGCTTTGAGAATGACTTGCTGTTCTTGCCCGTGTATTAATGCAGGTAGAATGTATCAGGAAATGCACTTAAGTCAACAGCAGGCTGAGCAATTTGTACATTCTCTGGCCATTGTGTCCACTTTCAATGGATTCTATGTCCAGAGAATGAAATGACCTGGCAGGTACGTCTTTCGTACTTTTTTTTTTTTCTTCCTTCCTCAGCAGTGGTTGTTTGGTTGCTCTGTCTGAATGCTTTTGGCCTCCATTTCTACATTCTTTTCCTTCCTGAAGACGTCATTCTGAAGCCAGCTGCAATAAGCACGTCTGTGAGCGAGCGCCATGCTACACATGATGGTATTTATTTCTGTTGTGTGCTCTGTGTTCTGGTCTGTGTCACTATGATTTTAATAAAGGTATTGAAAAATCACCTGTACTGTAACAACTCGCCAAGTGTAATTCTTGTTAAACTAAAAAAAAAAAAAGATTCCATTTGAAATTACAATGCCATGAAATATATTGTGCGCACAATCAAATGAAATTTGAGATTATGTATTTTCGCAAATAGATTCAATATGTGGCAGTCTGTTATATTATCTAACAAGTGAATCATTTTCATGCTTTTGTTGTAGTTTATATGTGCGCTAATGTTATATACAGGTTATTAATTTTGTCCATGAGCGTCTGGCTCTTGTTCTCCACATTTGATTGGATTTGTGGTGACTTGATCACTTCTGTTTTGCTACTTTGGAATCAAGCCTGCATATGTGCAGTAAGATAGAATAGTACATTGCATGAGAAAAAGGAGAAGTTTGACCCTTTGGCATTCGAGTAAGAAAAAAAACAATAAATGCTTTGAACTGGAAAAAAATGGATTAAACATTCCTGTTGCAATTCCCTGTTTTTTTAATAATAATTATCCTCTTAACAAATACATGACTGTACCCTTGTAAGACGAGGTCACAGAGCCTATCAAATATTGACTGGAAAAACTACCATAACATTAATAGAATTTCATGCACGAGATTTATTTTTATTCAGTCATGTATTGCAATGCTCATTTTCACCCGCAGAGGGCAAAGTGGCCCGTGAAGGCCTCACAAGGCAGTCATCATCTTTGGCAAATGTTAAATTGACACGCTACACACATCCAGTTAAGAAACAAGGTAAAAGACAAATATGTTCTTTTAATTACTAAATTTGATTTCTAAAGGATCACTAAAAAGGGATGCAATTCTAGCTAGCGGTTTGTTTTTTACGTTGTGACGTAAATTCCGGTGAAGTAGTATCCTAATATCCCTCCGCCACTGCTCAAGATCACATGATCATAAAAAGAAGACAGACGCTGCACACACTTCGAGAACCATTTTTCATCACGGACTTTATTTTAAAAGTTCACTTTATGTGTTTTCCAACGTGATTTATTTTTAAAACGTTCATATAGCAACAGTATCATTTACTTTCTATTACTCGATTATAATTAGGTTTACACCTTAATGAGTCTAAAGTCTGATGTAGGTGTGTTTTGTACTCAATTGCATTGAGGTTATCTTTAGAAAAAGTCGTTTTGATTTCATTTTCTAAAACGTGGACATGAAACTGATTATCCTTAATGATTACGACTCTGCAAGCGAGTGGGCTGCTAAATACATCAGGAATAAGATTTTACTTTTCAAACCTGGACCCGACCACTATTTTACTCTTGGGCTTCCTACTGGTGAGTATCTGGCAACCCCATCTTTACTAATTTTCCAAATTATTACAAAGCTAGGGAAATGAGCACTATACCAAGTAGTGGAATATTGCAGAGTAAGCTTATTTTTCTTTTCTTCTCTCCAGGAAGCACTCCCCTAGGCTGCTACAAGAAACTGATTGAGTATTACAAGAATGGAGAACTGTCTTTTGAGTATGTCAAAACGTTTAACATGGATGAATATGTGGGTAAGTCATTACAGTAATGCCTTGAATATTGCGGATAATGTAAACCAGACATGTCTGCACTAAACACTAAAAATCATATCTCAACTGTTGATACCCAAACAATAACCGTGATCAATGTTCTCTACTAAAACCTAAATTGCAGGACTACCCAGAAACCACCCTGAGAGCTACCATTCCTTCATGTGGAATAACTTCTTCAAGCACATTGACATCCGAGCAGACAACACGCACATCCTCGACGGCAATGCCGTCGACTTGCTGGCGGAATGTGCCTCCTTTGAAGAGAAAATAACAGCGGCCGGGGGCATCCAGCTCTTTGTCGGAGGTTTTTACGAGCATTTACTTCTGATCGTATCAAAATAAATACATTGCGTCACGCCAATGTTTTTTTCTCTTTACATCAGGAATCGGGCCGGATGGTCACATCGCTTTTAACGAGCCCGGGTCGAGCCTGGTGTCCAGGACCCGGGTGAAGACGTTGGCAAGGGATACCATTCTGGCCAATGCTCGATTTTTCGACGGGGACCTCTCCAAGGTGCCTACCATGGCTCTGACTGTCGGAGTGGGCACCGTCATGGATGCCAAGGAGGTAACAGAGAGTCAATATTTACTCATTAATTGTTCCATAAACATGGCAGAGTTACAGAGACACTGTCATTTAGTCTCCCATTGCAGGTAGGATATTTTGTTATTGTCTTTTTATTCACAGGTGATGATTCTCATCACTGGAGCTCACAAGGCCTTTGCTCTGTACAAAGCCATAGAAGAAGGGGTGAACCACATGTGGACCGTGTCGGCATTTCAGCAGCACCCGCAAACTCTTTTTGTGTGTGATGAAGATGCCACTCTAGAATTGAGGGTTAAGACTGTGAAATATTTCAATGGTGAGTGTACAATTATATATTTTTTAAATACAACTTTAAACAAGCAATTGGCATCAGGAAAGACAAGTAAATTCAAAATGATTTTTCTTTATTTTTTTTCTTTCAGGGATGATGCATGTGCACAACAAGCTTGTAGAACTACCCAATTTAGAGGCCAAGAAATGAGAATCACATGGCATTTAAAAAAATGTAAACATTCCAATGGTCCATTGATATTCAGGCAGTACTGCTCTATCACATTTATAATAAAGGGATTTAAATTTTACTTGAAAATATACTTCTTGGTACTTCTATTCACACTTTGGTAAACCCTGTTTTTTTTTAGCAACAAAGGTACAAACATTTAATAATTAATTACGTACTTTTCCTCGCAAAACCAAATTTCCAAACTGTACGTTACACTCCAGCACACTAGAGGGCGCCATTCAAAAATTAACGAAGTGGAAAACCGTGAAGGCATCATCAGACCTTGGAGGAGAAGCTCGAGTCGGGGAGGAAGAAGGTGGCCGATTTGAGGAAGCCGAACCACCGCTCCTTTTCGTCGGCGAAGTTTTACCTCACCCAATTTCGATCACCAGTACAAAAATAAATATTTTTTGAATCAACACTCGACTCGTCGCCACGATGGCAGAGCAGAACAGTGGCGTCAGATATCAAGAGGTAAATGGAGCCTATCCCAATCGACGCCAGCCTGATAATCCGCCTTCACGCTAGCTCGTTGTTAGCATGTCAATGACTGTAAACAGGCTACGTTTGTTTACCAAATCCTCATATTTAGCACAAAATCGCGTTTGAAATGCACTGTCAAATGCCTTATTTTGTCAAAACATATGACGTGGCTTCGTTTCTTCCGCATGTTATTTAAATATGGAAGAATTTTAAATGTCACCAATCTACGTTAAATGCAAGGGCTAATACACAGCTGACAGAAATCACGCGGAAACCATCGGGCGTGGACGTTTGCTCGTGTATTGTTTTGACCGTTATTTAGCAAACAAAATGGTCGATTTCTCGATTAGCAAATATATTTTTTCTAGCGTTTGATTTAAACCATCGACGGACGTAGACGTCCAATCCATTTTGTTTGGCAGGGGCGTGCTCGCGTCCAATCCCTCCCAGACTAAATAAATTGGACGCCCAGTGCCGTCAATGGAAGTAAAACAACAATATGAATGTTTCTCGTTGTCAATAGTTCGCAACGAAGCTGGACTTTTCTGCCAAAATCGGAATTTGATTCGAAGATTAATCTCAAATTGGCTTGAATAAACGACAACTATAAATACACAATATGAATCAAATAAAAATAAACATACATCTAATTTGCCCACAATTGGTTTTCTAGTAGAACAAATAGATAATTTGCTCAGCAGTCATCAAGGGGTTAAATAATATAAAATGTTTTTGTTCCCTATACAAGCAAAAAAACATTTTAAAGGTTTCTTGATAAAAAAAAATCGTATTTTGGACCATTTTGGCCACGCCTTTATAACCCAAAGTTGGCTGTTTCCATATGTGGGCGGTAACCTTTGTGAGGTTAAGTTTTTCCCAAATGAAAAACTCATTTCCCGTATTAAGGGTTTGCCTATTCACTGCCATTTATGGCAATAGGCGTCCAATCCATGTCAATGGGTGAGTGGCAGCTTGGTTTTGAAAACGCTTGGCTGTGAGCTCCCATTAATCCGTGCTGCCATCTTGACAACCTATTGATTATTACACAGCTGGTGAATGAGGAGGAGCCACTCCCGACATCTCAAGAGGGTCCTGCTCCAGACGCCCCGCCCCCCTACAGCAGCGTTGCCGCAGCAAACGCGGGTACGTTTGAGGACATTTTCAACAATGCTGCTCTTTGTGCACAGTAATAAAAATATTACAGGCAGGCCCAACTGTAGTATATTTTAACATTTTATTTCATGGATTCCTGGAATTGTCAATTATAATGATTGTGCTCTAAGCATCTGTGCGATTCCTCTTCAGCGTTCTTCGAATACAAGGAAGATGGCGACAGATTCCCCAACCCGCCATCCTACAACGTGGCCACCACTTTGCCCTCCTATGACGAAGCGGAGAGAAGCAAAGTGGAGTCCGCCGTCCCCCTGGTCGCTGGGAGAGTCACTGTAAGCGTTATTTACCACAGTTTCAGATTGAATTGCTACGCGAGTGTAATAGCACAGCTGGATTCTACATTGCCAAGCGCTTATCTGGCAACCTGAAAGAAATTCAATTCAAATGCTTGATACTTGATGCATTATCATTTTTGGTCATTATCATTTGCTGTTGCTCACTCGCTTGCCGCAGGAGGACGACTTTGTGGCCCGAGACGACTTTGAGGACGCCGACCAGCTGCGGATAGGCAACGATGGCATATTCATGCTCACTTTCTTCAGTAAGAAACGGCGGGCGGGATGAGCAAAACCTTTTTTTGGGGGTGTGTGTTGAAACCTTACACATCGATGTCTTTCAGTGGCATTCCTCTTCAACTGGATCGGCTTCTTCCTTTCCTTTTGTCTGACCACGTCGGCCGCCGGTCGTTACGGCGCCATCTCTGGCTTTGGCCTGTCCCTCATCAAATGGGTCCTCATTGTCAGGGTGAGTAAAGACGAAGAACGGGCGGGACGTTTTGAGATGGTCTCATTTTTGACTGCTCGATGTCTGCTCTCTCTAGTTTTCCACCTACTTCCCTGGCTACTTTGACGGACAGTACTGGCTGTGGTGGGTCTTCCTGGCCTTGGGTGAGTTAAAAAAACAAACAAAAACAAAACAGAATATTATCTCAGCGAGAGTGCTTGACTTTGTCTCTGTTTTCCCGACAGGCTTCATGCTGTTCGTCCGAGGCTTCGTCAATTACTCCCGAGTGCGCAAGTTGGCCGATCCCACCTACGCCAGTCTACCCCGAACAAGGGTGCTCTTCATCTATTAGACGGGAGGTAGGCCGACCAGCACACGTTTCCCTGCCCCAGCCGGGGGTTTCCTTTTACGATCCGTCTCCCTTTTTCTTGGCTCAGCCATCGAGGAAGAGGACGCCACGAAGATGCGGAAATTACGGCAAGGTCGGCCGTTTGGGGAAATATGGCTTTTTTTGTTTTCTTTTTGAGATTGTATTCACGGGAAGCGTTTAGGAGTACTCGTCCCTCGGTGTAGTCATTAGCGCCGCATGTAATCTCCATCTTGTGTGTGACGTTTCATATGTGATGCCTTAATATTGGTTTGCTAGAACACGAGCATGACTCTCTGGAAGTCGCGATCCATCTCGACGTGCGCCATAGAAGCATGCGGTTCACTACAGCGCCACTTTGTGGTTTTATTGTGATAATTCTACGGGCTTTTTTTTCTCTTCACGTTTGCACAAGTGTACATGGCGACGCCGCGTTGCGCATTCGACCATGAGTAAGTTGATTCAAGTGGAATTATTTCCCATAACTCATTAGTGGTTGCGAATCATTGGATAATTCAGAGGAATTTGTGTTTGGGCTTTCCAGTAAAACGAAAATAACAGCACTTGCTGACAAATTAACTCAAAAGTTGGATTATGCACAGTCTTATAAACTTCAAGTAACTTGTTGAGATTTGATATTTAGCCTTTGAAGGGAACCTGAATCACGATTAGAATGTAACTTTCGTTTAAGGATACGTACGTATATGATACGATTGCCGTCCTGCGGGTAGATAAGAAAAATTATTGGATATCACGTCTAAACAAAAGCCGAGTGAGATCAGTAATGTGATTTGCATGTCAGTAAAATAATCCTTTGCAACACAAGTTCTTTCTTTTTTTTCTTCATCCGCCTTAATGATTTTGACCTCATTGTCACAGCTTGGATGCTCATTTAAAGTGACGTAGAGCAACATCTTTGAGATTTTGTCGTTATGACTGTACAGAAAGGAATATTTAGTTGAATAAATGTCACTTAAATGCCTTTTTTGCCGTGCTGTTGTCCTTTTTATTTAGTGAATGCACACTACTGTAAAAAAATAATCTCTCTCTCTCTACATGTGTGTGTATATATATATATATATATATATATATATATATATATATATATATATATATATATAGATATATAGATATATAGATATAGATATATAGATATATAGATATATAGATATATAGATATAGATATATAGATATATAGATATATAGAGATATATATATATATATATATATATATATATATATATATATATATATATATATATATATATATATATATATATATATATATATATATATATATATATATATATATATATATATATATATATATATATATATATATATATATCTATATATCTATATATCTATATATCTATATATCTATATATCTATATATCTATATATCTATATATCTATATATCTATATATCTATATATCTATATATCTATATATATATATATATATATATATATATATATATATATATATATATATATATATATATATATATATATATATATATATATATATATATATATATATATATATATATATATATATATATATATATATATATATATATATATATATATATATATATATATATATACAAATTGAGATTTGAAGATCCTGCATTTTACTTCTTAAATTGTCAATCAATTACTATCAATACATTATATAAGTATTGATAATTTGAGAAAAAAATATGGTACTATCGTGTTGTCTGCATAAACCAAATGATTGCAACTATGCCGCCTAAATTACACTCAAACTCAATTAAAGGTTCACTACTATGTACATTAAAAGTAGACTAGTTTTGGTTAATGACTGCCATTCCTACAAAGTCCACAGGTAGGCAGTATAATCAGCCACATACCTGCAGTGTTAGTAGACCTGCTTATGTAATTCTAGTATATGTATATACCTACTTTCAGCTGTTATATTGCATTAAACTTTGGTGCAAAATACATTTATTGGATTGTTTCATGCTACACATTTGAACCATTTCAAAAGCTATTGATTTAATAACAGTTTTGGCAACTACCTAATGCACGTTATGATGAAAACAATGTATTTTTTAAGTATGAAAGCCCGATCAACACGTATTTACAGCCCCGCCCCACCCACTGACTAATGCATGTTATTATGAAAACAATGTATTTTCTGTTAAGTATTAAAATCCAACCAAAGACCCCCCCCCCCCCCCCCCCCCCCGACACACACAGTGACTAATGCACGTTATTATGAAAACAATTTCTATTTTGTGTGTGTCTATGTTTAATAGGCGTGGCCGATGTCAGAGTTCAAATAGGCGACGTCTTACGCTAAGATGGCTGATGGCCGGGAGGCAACACGGGCGGGCGTGCACTGCAGAGCTGCTTAGAACTGACGATTTGCCGAAGAAAAGCTGACAAACTTCTCACAAGACGCTGCAGCACAATCAGTATGTTGTCGTTTGGGGATTTCGAAGCCCCGGCTCTTATTTTAAGAGTGATTTTTGACGGTAGCATTATCCGTTGGGGTGATGTAGCCATGCCTGCAAAATGTTTGCAAACAAATTGGCTACATTGCGTTACCGATCGCTCTTTGTTCACAAAGTAATCATTCCTTCGTGTGTTTCAGTTTCTCAACGAGCACCGACTGCTGGGAAACATCAAGAATGTGGCCAAAACGACCAGAAAGGAGCAGCTTGTCGAGGCAATAACAAAGTGAGTCAATTTGAAATGGTTATGATTTTCTCTATGCGTCTTAAAATCCCCGGCAGCGTTCAGTATTCATGGCTTTGCGCAATTGGCTCGTTTTTCTCCTTAAGTTCAAATTTATTATTAAAACACTAACTGTTTTTTTAATAGCAAAAAAATGTGGATAAGTCACCCACACAAACGCATAACGATTAAACAGTAATCCCTCGATTATCGCGGTTAATGTAGACCTTCTGATAAATGAAAAACTGAAATCCCTATTGACTTTAATTGAACAAAAAAATACTTTATTGGCAAATGGATAAGCTTCCACTTGAGTTTCAATGTGACTTTTCACATTTTTCTGAATTTAAAATAAGTAATAATCTGCCATGTAGTGGAACTGTGACATTTGATAAATTAAATAAATTATGCACTTTTACCCCCTTAACTTTCTCAAAGACCTCAGGGAGGTATTTATTCAACCATAGTACAGGGGTCATTTTTGACTCATTTAAACATATGATAAAATAACATTTTTTAACAACTAATAGATTTGAAATGATTAACTGAAAAACTCAAGGCAGAAGTAGGCCCCAAGTGTTTTCAAAAATAAAAACTACCCCTTAACTTTCTTAAAAACCTCAGGGCTTTGACAAAATATAAGTGAGGCGTTATTCAACCACAGTGCAGGGGTCATTTTTGACTCATTTAAATGTATGGTAAAAAAAACATTTAAGAACTAATAGATTGAAAAACTAGAGGCAGAAGTAGGCCCCAAGTGTTTTCAAAATAAAAAACTAACCCCCTAACTTTCTTAAAGACCTCAGGGATTGGAGAAAATATAATTGAGACATTTATTCAACCATAGTGCAGGTGTCATTTTTGACTAATTTAAACATGGTAAAATAACATTTTTAAGAACTAATAGATTTGAAATGATTGACTGAAAAACTTAAGGCAGAAGTAGGCCCCAAGTCTTTTCTTTTCAAAATAAAATACTAACCCCTTAACTTTCTTAAAGACCCAAGGGCTTGGACAAAATGTAAGTGAGGTATTTTTTACTCGGTTAAACATATACCAACAACTTTTTTCAAGTAATAGTTGACTGAAAAACTAGACCGCAAGTGTTTTGTTTTCAAAATAAAAGACTAACCCCTTAACTTTTTTAAAGACCTGGGCTTGGACAGAGTGTAAGTGAGGTATTTTTGACTGAGTTAAACACAACCTTTTCAAGAACTAATAGATTGACTGAAAATAGGCATCCAGTGTTTTATTTTTTCAAAATAAAATATTTCACTGATTGAGGTAAAACCATACTTGTGAATGTTCTTTTTACAGAAATCCACCCAAGGGACCAGGCTTCCTGCCCAAGTACCCTAATGAGTTTTTCAAAATAAAAGGTAAGACCTCAGTTTTTTTACTTAACTCTGTGTATTGACCCCTTTTTTCGTTTTCCAGAAATCCAGCCAAGGGGACCTGGTTTCTGCATACGAAGAGATAGGCTCAGGAGCCCCAATCTATGAAGTTTTTTCAAAATAAAAGGTGAGCCCTTCTCAGTGTTATTTTATTTAACTGTGTACTGACTCCTTTTTTTGTTTTCCAAAATCCACCAGGGGGACCTGGTTTCTGCCTATGAAGAGATAGGCTCAGGAGCCTCAGTCTATGAAGTTTTTCAAAATAAAAGGTGAGCTCTTCTCATTTCTTTTTTATTTAACTCTGTGTACTGACCCCCCTTTTTTTGTTTTCCAGTGCCACCAGGGGGTGGAGGAGATTCCATTTTTTACGATGCTGGAGCACCAACGGGAACCAGTCTATGAAGTTTTTCAAAATAAAAGGTGAGCCCTTCGCATTGCTTTTTTAACTAACTACTAACCCCCCCCCCCTTTTTCCAGTTTTCCTAAATTCCACCAGGGGGTGGAGAAGATTCGATTTTTTACGATGCTGTAACACCAGCGGGAACCTATCTACAAACTTTTTCAAAATAAAAGCTGATATCCTGTTTTTCCAGATTTCCACCTGGTGACAAGAGGAATTACTTCATTTTATTCAAGTTTTTCAAAATAAAAGACCTTGCAAAGTATATTTGTAGTTTTATTAACAGGTATACATTTTAACACTTGTTATCATATTGAAGTGTTGATTGGTTTGGCCAGTCTTTTCTCCACCTGCAGATGTAGAAAATAGTTATACATTAACAAAACAAACTTAACTAAATTAAAAATCTGGGGGAATAAACACTTAGTAAAAAAATTAATTAAAAATCTGGGGGAATAAACACTTAAAGAAAATCTGGGGGAATAAACAGTAAAAAAAAATCTGGGGAAATAAACACTTAGTAAAAAAAAAATCTGGGGAAATAAACACTTAGAAAATGAGGGGGGTTAACAATTAAACAAATCTAGGGGTATATATGCTACCCAAAATGAAATTAAAAAAAGCCTGGGGGGAACAAATTCTTACAAAAATAAAATTAGAATAAGAAGGGGGGGAGCAATTATTTAGATAAATCTGGGTGTATAAATACCTACCAAAATAAATTTTAAAAATGTTGGTGGTATAAACACTTAGTAAATAAAATTTAAAAATCTAGGGGAAAAAATACTTACAAAAATAAGATTAGAAAAAGAGAGGGAGCCCACTTAGACAAATCTGGGGGAATAACTACTTACCAAAATAAAATTAGAAAAATTGGGGGAACAAATACTTACAAAAAATAGGTGTAAACACGCAAGACAAATTTGGGGGAACAAATTAGAAAAAGATTGGGGTGTAAACACTTAGAATCTGGGGATATAGATACTTACCAAAACAAAATTAGAAAAAGACAGGTATAAACACCTAGAAAATAAAATGAAAAACAACTGGGGGAGGGGCACTTAGAAAAAATAAAATTAGAAGAAAAAATTCACTTGGAATTCCTGCTCCAAAATTAAATGATCCCATCAGAGAGTTGTGGAAATAAATGGCCAGTGAAACATCACAATGATGATTGAGGCTTTTATTTAATTTGGATTTTCAGAAGTACACAGACACCATACAATGCAAGAGACATCTTCAAATGGGCAACTTGCGAGGAAGATCTCTCAGGCCTGTTGCATGCAGAAAAAAAGCAAAAGTTTCAATATATACAGCAGTGCTTCTCTATTATTTTCTGTTAGGCCCCTCCTAGCAAGAAGAAAACTATTCGCCCACTTCCCACCGTGACTATAAATAAAATCATTTTATAAAATTGTTATAAGTACAACAATTTATCCTTATTAACATTAAAGAAAAGGGAAAAAAAGAAAGAAATATAATCAAGCTTACAAAGAATAACTTTATTAAATCTTGTTTTAAGTCTGCAACAGAAAATATTTAAGTGCATTAATGCCTGAAATAAAAAATAAATGAGCGCCACTGCCAGCTACTGTAATGGATGCGCAATTTCACTTTATACTAGTTCGGCCAAATAAATTATATTATAGAGAGACTAGAGATTCAATTTTTACCTTAATCTGGCCCAGTCTCCTCTTTTAGAACCTCAAGAGTGCACTAGGCACACAAGAGCCGTGTCTTGGTGCTAAACAGGAAAAATGTGCACACAAAATAAAACAAGTTAGCATATTTAGAGACTGGAGATTCAATCGATATAATTATTTTTTGAGGGGTTGGGAGGGGAGTTATCTTGATGTTAAACAGAGAAAACTTCATTTAACCAAGGTATTTGGGGTTGCCAAACGATTACAGGATAGAGAAATCTTACAAGATATTTAATAAACGATCAAGATAAAGAATGAAAATATGTTAGTGAGTGCTAAGTGCTATTTTTCCTTTTACATACAGCAAAGAGAAAGTTGGCCTAACAGTTTGGTATAAGTGATCTTTTTAGGGTAAAACAGAACAATTAGAAATCGGAAATGGGTGTTTAGCAGTCGCAATGAAAACTAGCATCACATTCAACACAACATGAACCCATGAACTAAATCGTGCCTTTGGATGTCATTCTAGAGTGAACATTTACCCAGCAAATTGTCGATTGAGGTCTCGGCGTTGTTTGATTAAATTAAAAGTCTTGCTACACGACTCGATAATGGAGAGAAAACAGACAAAATACTTTCGAAGTCAAATCGTGACGCTAACGCTAATGCTAACTAGTAACATGCAGCACCGAGCCGGTGGGAAAAGAAGCCCAAACTTCAAATATCGACGGCGTGTTAAACCTGGCATTAAACGAAGAGATTTGTTGGGGTTTTGGGCTCAATTGAGTGCTGAGAAATCTCCCGATCGCGTGTTAAAAACACATTTACGCCAGTAAATTGCTCTACTTCTTACCTGGTTGGCGTGGTCGACGAGCGTGGGAAAGGCTTTCCAAAAAGGATCGGTCAATGCGCATGCGCTTACTTAACTCGTTTTTTTGGGCAGTGGGCGTAACCACGCCCATATTCTCCCACCACATTGTGGTCTTGATGCTATAAAACAGTGCTTTAAAGTGTTAGTACACAAATTTTGACCAAATATTGAGATAGATTTTTACTTAGTATTTTACATCAACTCACCTTTATTTCAGGCCACCTGACTCCATTAAAAGTTAACATCAGAAACACAAAGAATGGTTCATTGTCACATCTCATCTCATTTTCTGAACTACTTTATCCTCATTAGGGCCGCGGGGGGTGCTGGAGCCTATCCCAGCTGAATCCAGATCAGAGGCAGGGCATATGGAGAGAATCAACCATTGTAAAAAATAATTAAAAAAAGAAATAAAAGAATGTATAAGGAGGCTTTATTTACAAAGTAAGCTTTTTTTCGTATAATAAAAATACCGTGTATAGTAAAGCTTTATTTCCACAGCAAAATTCAAAATTTATGACTGAGGGAAGTCCAATTAAAATTATCATCCGAGATATTCCTTCCAATTACACCCAAAAAGTCATAACATTTACAAAAAAACAACCCTAAATCGCATTCTAAGGATGGTAAGCGCTTTATTTGATAAACTAGTGCTTCAACAGTGACGTACAAAGAATTACATCTTTTTTTTTGTCAACTACAGCGTGTACAGGCCCTTACACATTAAGATGGATGAGGTACCAAGCGCAAAGAAAGACAAACGCGAAAAGGGATGGAAGAAAAGATACCCTACAAATGTAAGGAAAAAAAAAACAAGTGTATAGAAAAACAAACAAACAAAAAAAAGTTCACCTTGACTTTACATGGGATATACAGTATATATATATAGTGTATGTACAAGAAAACAAAGCTTGTATTTGCCCTTGACAAGTCTACAAACATCGGCATATAATTTGTACAAAATTGATTTCCAAACTGTTGGCTAGTGCAAATCTTTTCCCGCTCAAGCCAGCTAATGACTTTTACAAAGAGTTGTTGTGAAAAAGACTTGACTTCTAACATCTCTATTCACAGTTTTACATGTTTCATTTTACAAAAAAAAAAAAAAACACAAAACAAAGAGCTACTTGGTGAGCTTTGTGGAGCGTAACGGCTTTGGTCACCTTGTAGTCAAATTGAGGATTAAAATAGGCCTTTGCGTGTGTATGTTGTGTTCCAATGTGTTCCTGAACATATGGACTGTATGAAAATAGCTTATATGTGACATTGTGGTGATAGTTTCTGTCGTTTCTATTGCATATTTTGTTAAAAAAAAAGAGAAAGAAAGCCACCTTTTGGAACAAGACGAGGCAAGTGTGTGTTATTAGTAAGTACAGTTTCTGTAAATATATATATATATATATATTTGTTTAATGTAAGTGATTTAAAAGAGCAGCAGCAGAGATTTGTGTGCATTGAATGCGAAAGTAAACCATTAATAAAGATGGGCCAAGAAATTGTTCTTTTTTGATTGGCTAACTTTTTATGAATGAAAAAAAAATGAAACCAAAAAGTGAGGATTTGATAAAAATATTAAAAGTATGTATGTATGAGAATGATAATCACCTGAGCCTGGAACAAACATTTGTAAGGATGTGTCGGTCTTTCTATTGAATCTTTTTGTCATTTGTGTGAAAGGGTGAATAAGGAAACAATGTTGAAATGAAACCAGAATTTGATTCTCGATAGGTTTTAGGTCAGGGGTTCTATTTCAATTCAACCAATTTCATGGATTTTTATCCGTTTCAAAGTCAAACTTTGATTGATTGAATACGATATGTGCACATTGAAGAAAATCAATTACATTTCATCTAAACTATGGCCCACAAACATTGATTACATCTAAGTCAGTGGTGCCCAAACTATGGCTCGTGGGCCCACTGTTAGCCACTTTTTATTGGCCCGCAGCAATTGAAAAAAAACATTATTGAATTTAGCCTACGCGAGAAGTTTCAATTCAGCCTACGTTGGTATATTGTTTTTAATTTGTATTCGAGTGTGCATATCTGATCAATATTAAATACTGGCCAAACTTCAATTTCTAACAACATGTTTCTAATAAACACAAGATTAGTATGGAATATTACAGGTTAAAAATGAACGATTCCTCTGGCATTCAAAAGCACAGGCAGTAGTCGTCTGATTGGTGTTACAATACGAGGTGGGAAATTGGAAAAGAGAGAGAAAAGCAGTATTTTATACTCCAAGTGCCTTTCTTTTGGACTCTCGCCCCGATAAAATGACCTATTTACCATTCCACACAACGGGCCAATCGACACCATCTTGTCCGACATTTTGGACTCAATGACATAATCTCACCCTTCACATTCATTTCCAAAAAAAACTGCAGTATTTTGCGCACGATACGTACAACCTGAACGGAAGCCGAAACAGCTGGCGGCTCCGGAGGAGTGGGAGGAGCTTATGAGTTGCCTTGCAACGACAGGTAGATTTGATAAACGGGACGGGGATGAGCTCAAATTAAATCACAAACGCGAGCGACAGTTGCCCTTTAAGATTCACGCTACAAATACTTAAAAAAAATGTTGATTAGAGAAAATCCTAAGTTTTTTTTCTAGATAAAAGGAAGCAAAACAAAGAAAAAAAAACAGTACGGAGGAATACAAAAAAACAGTACAATTAACGACATTCGCGCCCACGACCATAACTACAGATTTTTAATATAGATTTTAAGTATGCGTCATGTTGTCAAAGCGCTTTGAAATTTAATTAATCATAGATCATTGTGTCTGTCCAGGTTACGTTTTAAGTAGAGTGGGCGGGAATAGACGAGCAAATTGCTGGGTGCTTGAATAAGAACATTTGGGAGAACAAATTGGGAACAAATAATATGTTGAGGTAGATTCCTAAGCTGTGTAAAACTAAAATTGGAATAAAAGTCCCAAGTTTTTTTTCTAGCACATCAAGTTTTTTTTGTCTTTTACCTCCCTGCTACCATTTACAGATAATTATATTTACGGTAGTCAGTTCCTCTTATAAAATATAAACATGGCCTGTTTCTTTAATATTTCATTCATATGAATTTGTTGAATGAAATTATTTATAACACAGGTACTGCATTTTATATATATACTTATATATACTTTTTTTAAGACAAGAGAGGTCCTATTGTTAAAAAAAAAACTTGACGTGATTGAGAAAAACTGAGACTACTTTTGAATTACGCACCCCAAAATTAGTGAAAAACAGCTGTCAGACCTAACTCAGCCAAAATTATGTTCCTCCCTGTAATTATATAATTATTCATGTTTTTTTTTTTTTAAACACTCGGCTTAAATATCACTTCATATACATTTTAGGTTCTTAGGGTTAATCCTAATATTCGGGAAACCGTAGCCATATAAAAATGTCTATTTTTTTTCTAATACATGCATCAGCACCAATTGCAAAGGAAGAAAATTTTACGCGATTAAAACGAAATATGAAAAACAACTACAACGAGACTCGACAGAAATCGAGTTACTTTCTACTCATCTGAGTAACAAACATGACTTAATTGAATCATCAGCCATGTTTGCTTTGAAACATGACATTTTGCCTCTTTTTTTTTTTAACATCTCTCTCTTTTGCCGAAGCGGCATTTAGCATTAAAAGGCTAGAAATCTGCATGATTGGTAGACGCAGACACATTCTGTCGAATGATTGGGAGAGGGTAAGCGCCCAATCAAGTCATTGGTTGCCAAAAACAGCGACAGACGACCAATCCATTTGGAAAAAACGTCCAGCAGATTGAATATTTGTTGCCGTTTATGGCAGTCAAGAGTTCAGGTTAGGTGGTTTCCAACCTAAATAATATCTTGCCTGGAAAAAGCCACCTTTGTCCACCACTGTCTTTTAAAGCCTTTTCTAGCAAGGTTCACTTTGGCAGTGGGGATGGTGAATATTCACAATATACGCACGTGCACATACACACACACGACCACTTAAAGGAGCGAGGAAAACGCAGGCGTTTTAAAAGGAAGCGTTTCAACTGCATGTAGTACAATCGGGTTCAAATGGCGACAGGCCGAGGAAGAGAGATAGCTGAGATGATATTGAACGCAACCAAAAAACGAAAAAAGGCACTTTTTTTCCCTTTTTGTGAGTCGACGTGTGTAAACCTTGGAAGAGGTCAGCGTGTGGAAAAGTCAAAACAATTCGTGAGGGAATTATTTTTCACATCAAAAGAGGGTCAAAGCGCAATCAAGCTTAATATAATCGGTGAGGAGGAAAACTTAAAATTAGCCATTAGTCAGGAAACTAAGTTGGCTTTTGTGTTACTGCCACCTGGAAAAGCATCACCAGAATGTGAAAATACGATCATAAATCTGAATAGCGGTATTCACGGGCTGAATCTAGTGGATAATATAGTTGCGTCACCTGAGACAACATGTGTGTGTGTGTGTGAAGTTCTTGCATCTCCTGACAAAGCCTCCCTTCCGCGCTACTCGCTCTCTTCGGAGTGAAATTAGGTGGTGGCGCTCCTGGATATTAAGGCATGGTGTCCGTTTGGAGTCGACAGTCACTTCTGGTGGAACAACAGAGCTTTGACGCTGCCGGCCTTAACTTTGGGAAGCTGGTAGCTGATGATCTCAGCCAGCATTTCGGGGAACTCCACACTCAAGGATTTGTTGTTCACAAAAGTGTAGAAGCAGAAGTTGAGAAGCCCGCCGACCATCTGCAAAAAGAGAAGAAGGAAAAGTAAAGCGCATTACACGACATATATATATCCCGTTGACATGGACAGTTTTGATTTGCGACCTCATGCATGGAGTCCAGCAGCTTGGTGAGCTGGTAGAAACGTTGCCAGTTCTGACTGGAGTTCTCTTCTCGCTTGACGATGGCTTTTCCCAGCTCCTTGATGTACGACATCCGGATCTCGTCGAAGGCTGCCTGACTTTTCAGACCGTCTTTTGGCACTGTACAGAAGGGTTGTGCAATCAGGCAAGTCAACTTCGGCCCCCGCTAGGACGCCGTTTGCAAAAACTCACCCGTGCTGAGAAGCAGCAGGACCTTCATGCACAGATACTCGTCGAGAGAAACTTGCAGCCGGACGAACTCGCTGCTAATACTCATCATCTGCCTGCACTGGTCGGCCATGTAAGGCAGCTTCATTCGCTCCCTGCAATCACAGAACGGAACGCTGTGTTCAATGACTCCCATTGACCACTGTAGAATTGACTAATTGCCAATTGCATCGTTGGGCCAGAAGTTGATTTTCATATCCTCCATGAATCCCCACATGGACTCGTTTACTGTCAGTGATCAGGTTTTAGTGCCATTGGCAAGGAATCCAATTTGACTGGAAGGGGCTGGTGGGGGTCGAAATGGTCAATAGGTTAATCGATCAGTTTCCTCGATTAATTGCAAAAGTCATTTGCCGGACTCATCCGTTATTAACTCATTACCTGCCTGCAGTCGATCTGGTCGACTGGGGAGTGTCAGTATTAGAAATTGATTAATCAGTCAATTTGTAAAAATGAATTGCAAAATAAGAATAATTGCTAAATTGGTCCAAGTGTAAGTGTTCTATTCTAACCAAGTCCTCGACTATCCAGATTCGTTTATCATAGTCGGCGAGTGAGTTAATGTCACTCACCGCCAATGACCATGTTTCAGTTGACTGTAATAATTGTATAAGCCATGTGTATTGGGAGGGGCTGAGCATGGTCAAATGTTATAAATCATGGGCACATACTCGTTCACGATGAGGTCCGGGGCAAAAAAGAGGATGTTGCCGTTACACTGCTGGTAGGATCTCCAGCCCAGACTAAAAGACATGAGAAAGAGCCAGGAGCATTGGAGCAGGGTCATCTGATCATCAAGGTGTATGTTCCTGAAACCTATATTTTTGGGGAGAGTGACCCAGCATGAGGAGATGTGTGATCCAAACCGAGAGCTGTCCGGATAACGGCCGCCTACCTGGCAAAGCTTTAGCCCATTTGACCACAGAGATGAGCTGCCGCCCACCCAGTCTGTTGAGGGAGGTCAGAAAGCGGGCGAGGGTGTCGGGCATAGAGCTATCATAGCCCGCGTAGAGGGTATCGGGCTCGATGGCTTTCAGAAGGGACAGCATGGTGGGAGCCAATTGAGGCATACACTTGGGCATGAGCGCTTGGGTTTCCACTGGCTTGGGTGGGAGAACCTGGGGCGGGTTGCTGTCCCGCATACCTTTTTGGCGATTCTTCTTGGCTTTACGCGCTGAAAGAGAGCCAAGACAAGTAAGGAAGACAATAAGTTACAATGCGACGAGAGCGCCAAACTACCTTCTAGATTCATGCCAGCCATCAGGCATTTCCGGAAGCGGCAGGCGGGACAGTTCTTCCTCCTGATCTTATCGATTATGCAATCATTCCTTCCGGCGCACAAGTAATTATGTTGGCCTGCAATGCATGGGAGAAATGGTAAAGATTTGTATCAAGGGACAGTCTCCAAATTATACATATTGGATTTTTACAAGTGAAAATAAATGAATAAATATGCAGCGATGTGACAAAGGTTGGACCAGTCACGTCTGAGGGTTCTTCACCTTCCACTGCTCTTTTGAAGAAAACCTTGCAACTCCCGCAGGTGAGCACACCGTAGTGGCACCCGGAGGCGTCGTCGGAGCACACCAAGCAGATCTTATGACTGGCGCTCTTTGTCTGGGTCGTCGACGGCGCCGCGCTCCCATCAGGCCGGGATGTTGAGCTGAGGGGAAACGATCAGATCGAGAGAGGTCAGAGATCGCTATAAAATATCCAATCCCATTCAAGCAGTAACTATCAGTTCGACTTCAGTGTCCGCGCATATTCTGTTGAGCTGTAGTTCCTGAAAACAACCACAAGATGTCGATTGAATTCTCCAAATGTCTACAATGGTCCACACCCCCATCGACTTCAGTGACAATTAAAACCATTCATTTCAAGGGTTTGCCAAAACATCTTTTAATCAATGTATCTCAACAATGTGAGCATGATGAAAAAGCTGCTATTTGACTAGACTTTCTTCATGCATGCAACATACAGTTTAGCCACGTTTGCATGGTTACCACAAGGCAAAGGGCGCACACATGATGAATAGGGGCCAGACCGCAGCAGTGGGTGGGCGTAGCAGCACGGGAAAACCTGAGAAACAACAGGGCCCCAAAGTCCAAGAATTCAGCAGCCTGCAGCAGACTAAAAAAAGGAAGGCCTAACCATGGAGCTGTTTTAGCCTCACTTACGTGGAAGATACAGTTTCATTTGGATTGAGGGTTTGCAATCTTGCATTGTTTCAGCTCAACAATTCATCAGCTGTCACGCGAATCCTCCATTGAACAATGTTTCACGGCAAAGGGGTGTGAGATTTATCGGCTCTTGGGCGCCATTTAAATGAATGTTTTGAAACTGCATAACCCGATGCCGTTCCCATGCATCAGTGTAAAAGATCATGGAGCAAGCATGAATTTCACAAATGGATCGGTGCCCAAACAGAGAACGTGTTGAAATGCAAGGTGGAGCTAATAATGAGGCTACTGTGAAGACTATGATGATGTCAATGGGCGTGAAGGGGCAACGACGCCTCCATTCATTGGCCCAATGGAGTGGTGCCATTTGGCCCGCTTTCCTCTAAAGGTTTTAAGCTGCTCATACTAATCCAATTACTCTCACGCATCTTAAAACCAAGATAAATTAGTGCAAGAAAGGAAAGTAAAGAAAAGGAATGTATTTTTTTTACTGTGTAGAGTTCCACAGTCCTGGAATTGAAAACAGTATTAATTATTTTTAGATTATCATGATTTTAAACAGTTTGTGCATAATGATTTGAATCTTTAATCTACTTGGTTGGATATTTCTGGTCTTTGCAGGAGTGAAAACAAAAGTTGAGTATAACTCGCAGGCCCAGCCAAACTATGAAAAAACTTAAAGTCTGAAAAATACTTGTATTAGCAATCGGATGAAGTCTGAATCATTTTACTGTCTTTCTACAGGTTCAAGCATAAGTTTTTTTATTGACTCATGCTAGTAAAGGGGATAAAAAGTTGACTTGCCGGTATGCCGACCACAAAAACGAGTCAGCCTAAATTTCTGTCACGGGGCTCCGCCCCTGTACATATGCTTCTCAAGCATATTTCTTACAGAGACGCAAAGTGTTGAAATGTGGGCAAGTGGGGAAGATTGCCCAAACGGCAAAGAATGCCGGAACTATTTGAAATAAAAACAGAGCAGACAACTACCCCCAAAGTACTATGAATTATGCAAGTGGAACTGGCATACCACAGAAGAACTTGACTTGATAAGATAACACGCACATGCAACTTCCTCAAATGCACAAGGTATGGTAATTTATCCCATTTGTTAAATTAGCATACTGCATAGAACCCGCTGCTATTTGCACAAAAATTTGACCTAGCACGAGTATGATAATTTCATTTTCAATTCCCAAAACATTTGGTAACAACAACTCTACAACATCACATTAGGCGCTTTGGGTTATTTTAGAATTTTTTTCATCCCGTGATGATTTGAAGCCAGTCGCTTGAGAAACTCAAGGCAGGTGCACGGCATCTAACTGACCACTCTAGGGATGTCCTCAAATAATTTAGATGACGATTTCAGGAGCCGCTTAGTGAAGGCCAATTCAACAATGCACAACCTGTCACTGGCATCTAAGTGAAGTTCAACTGGGAGTGTCACTCACTCGACAGCCTTAAAATCCACTATTTGCCCTCTCTGAACTTTCCCAACTTGCACTTGTTGTGTAATTGAATGCAACAGTCTAGCCGCATCGAAATATCGTTGGCATAGGTAAACCAGTTTCTGTTTTTGAAGCCCTTGGAGATATTTTTGATGATTTAGGGCTATATAAATAAACTTTATTTGACCAGACTCACAGCAGCTTTTCTGAAAGCCTATGTTGAAATGAAATGAGTGTGGTCTCTTAAAAGGAAGTTGCTACCTCCCTTCTGAGTTAACTATCGGTCATCGTTCATACATTGCAACTGCAGAAAGAGAGAGAGAGCTGACTTTGGGAGTCTATTGCTGGTATTTGTGATTCAATCTGCGTGCCTTTCATTGAGATTGAGAGGCTAGGTTTGACATACGTTTATGGCCGGGTGACCTGCTTAACAACTCGTAATCCCTATCCCCCTGAGTAACACGTGAGTCTTCTTTCTAGTCCATCGCTAGCTAAACAAATCCTTTAAACAATTATGTAGCTTGGAAAAATGAGCAATTCTCCAAATGCTACAGTTTATTTTGCATTTATATCACATTGCCAAAGTTCTCTAACTAGAAGTTTATGAGACATGCTTAAATGTGCGGTTCAACAGGTTGATCTCAGGCCAACATGAATGTAATTGAAGATTTTAAAGAAAAGGGGAAGAGAGCAGTGGTACCAATTCTGGCTCAATGTGTAAGAAAATCACTGCGAATAAAGTACAGGTTCAGATTAAACTATTGGTTTGTTACATAGACTTTATGTTGGAGATGAGCCCAGGAATTAGAACAACGGGCATTTGTATGTGATACTGGAATTCAGTTCATGAGTAAAAGAGGGCAGTTTCAACTGGAACTAAATTCTTATCCATGGTATTTTGTTTTCGCTTTTGTTTTGAGGAAGATTGCAATTCTGGATGAGGTATTTCATGCAATAGAATTTATTGGTTTTGAACATTTGGAGTGCTGTTATTGTAGAGCCGGTGATACCTTGGCAAACTCGGATTACAGCTCAACTTTCATATAAGGACCGTCTGAAGTCACGACATGTGTTTACGCATAAAGTGTGAATGTATGACCTATTCATAAATAGCAGCTGAAGGCCATGTGATTGAAAGAGAAGGACTAGGAAAGGAAACAGACTAATTCACTGTGGTCAAATCTGAGATCAATTTTTTAGATGTGTTCATTAAAAAAGTTTCTTTTGTCTCAGCAGATGGATAGAATGTCAGATTCTTGCAAGTGTTTGACTTATAAAAGGAAAGCTATTTAAAATCACCCTCAAAATATGCCATCTTCCATCAACAGTGGACTTCCTAAAAGCTAACCTGAGGTGCGACAAGTAGCTCAATTTCGGATGATCCTTGTCACTACTGTGATTCTAACCCGAGTATAGCATTGCCCACTGCCTCATGCAAAGTTAAGCAGAGTAGACAGCAGGATGTGCTCCCTGCCACAGCTAAGAGCCACCAAAATAGAACTAGGAACTGCTTTGCACGCTCTGCGTTACTCTCAGATGCAGGACAGCACGGCTTCTATTTCGGAGTGGAGAGACAATATTTGTCAAAGCACAGACTGGGCCATGAGAGAAAACCCTGAATATTAAAAGGGGGAAATTGTCTCCAAAATACGGCTTGAGGAACATTTGCAGGCAGCAGTCTTTACTTTTACGGTCCGCGGCATTCATTAAGATTAGGATTTAACACAATCTGCAACCCTAGTGGAGGTGTGGGAGCAATCCGGGCACCTTTTAATCATAACATTAAAAAAATAAGGGTGAAGTTCAGCCATATCCAGTTATGACACAACTGTATGCTTGCAACAGGTAGGGGAATTTAGAAGTACATAAAAAATAAAACCATTAACTTCCTTTGTTGGCCAGTTGCCTAACTGTTTTTTATCAAATAAATGACGGAGTTATAAGGCAGACTATTGCCAAAGAAAGACCTACCCAATTCTATTGCCAATGGCTATTGTTTAGCTGAAAGCTGAACCTGAAGAAAAATACTTCAGCAATCAAAGCACGGCAACTAGATAAAAAACAGGCGGGTGTGTTTAATAGGAATGTTCTCACATGTTTCTTGCACGCAATCATTTTCATGATTTATTTTCTTGGCCAATATCTCAAATCATTAACCTTGGGACTATCAAAAACATTGCTAGATATTTACAAGCAGTAGAAATGTAAAACTTTCTATACCAAAATTAATTCAATAGTATTAAATTAATCTGTGTATCAATCAAACAATGCAATATTACATTTTAGGACAAAGTGCTTTCAAGTTCACAAAATATACCAAAAACAAGCAAACAACTCAAATATTACCAACACAACCTGATGTACACACGCATAATACAGTCATATAAAAAGACAAATACCCTCTCTAACATGGTCATGACATAGACATGACTTGAGAAATATATTTATATATATATTTAAAAAACTAAGATATTTTTTTCAATTGTCCATTTAGCTAGGTTGAGAAAATGAGAGCACATTGTCATGTTTTCAATTCCCCTCAAGGACGACACTTCCACAGGGGACAGTTGGAAGTCACACTGCTGACTGCTGACTCTTCGGTCAAAAGGTGACAAACTCTACCAACTGCACAAAGTCTGCCTTTTATCAAAGCACACTGAAGAGTTAATTGTAAAGAGCCTATCTCTTAGTTGCAAGCATTGATTTGTAAAAAGTACATTAACTTGGTGGTTAAGTGGTATCGGTTCATCTCCATGCATGACATATGGCAAACAAGCTGTATTCATGAGAGGCATATGGACCTGTCAGATGATGATTTATTATCACAGGGGGTTGAAGCATAAACTGCAACAGCAGAAGTCAAACTACTAAAGCTTTTCTTCGATTGCAAAATCATGTATACTAACTCCAAGACTTTCTGCTGATCAAGCAATAGCACTGTACCAGATATGATGAGTTAACCATCCATACTGAAACAACAGGTTTCTAGCTCAAGTTTCTATTCAAATATTCGTGAGAAAAATCAATTTTCTCGAGTTCATCGCACGTCACTGACTTGGAAACCACAGTTAAATTCATCAGACACTTGGGGCTATTATCTGATTTCAGGTAGCAACCAAGACCTTTCGTCTCATGGGGCACTTTTTGACATGACCAACCACAATTGTGTTTTAACTGGTGGAAAAAGCACTACAACTTCTAGATTAAGTCAGGATAATAGGCAGTTTGTCTGCGTTAGCTTGTTTAGGGAGGAGGAAGTTTCCTGCCTTAATAAAGAAGAGCCCTGCTGATACTGTGCGTCGAAACGGCTGGAGCGAGATGTGGGAGGAACCTCTTCAAGTTTGCTGACTCGACACATAAAAACAATGGTATGACAAAAGCTCTACCCACAGCACAAGTACCTCCAGCAATGGGAAAAGTTACTTAAATTTGCCACGGAACTAAAACCGCGTATGAAATTGTGGTTTAATGACGACGCGGTAACAGAGCAGTGATGACAGAAATGGCTGGCATTTGATGGAGTGCGCTCACTCGGCGCCAGCTGCATACAGGCAGGGAATGAAAAGTAGGTCAGGGAAGTAAGAGCTTCACGCTACAGCTTTGTGGTTCCGCTTGGCTGCCTCTCGGTGCATGTATGCACACACCCACACACTCATACATTATACACAAAGCCAGCTAATGTATGGAGGTGATATAAAAAGCAGCCCTAAGGCTTTGGTGGCAGTAGGACTGAGGTTGTCCTTGGCTCAGAAAAGCCGGAAAGGGTGAGGTGGAGGTTATATTGCCTTTACATTTTGACCCAAGAACGCATAAAAAAATACTACATTTGTAGTGTATACACCAACCACAGAATTGTGAGCGGTTGCACAATATAATGACATCCTATAAAAGAGCTCCACACATTGATTTAATTGACTGTCAGAGTTTTTCATTTAACATCTCTATTCACTTTTGCAGTTGTAGAGTAGTGAAGAACAGAACTCCATCACAACATATGAGTCATGTAACAATCCCCAAAAAACATGTTGGCTACCATTCAATGTAATTGTAAATCACACTGGAATTTCCCGGTAATGCAGGTGTTGTTCTGACTCTGATACTACCTCAGAATTTTTGAATGCTTTTCACTCAATTTTTTGTTGGTGCCATTAAAACAGGACAAAACCACGGGAAATGTCTGCTTTTTCAAGGGAGTTAAAGGGAGGTGGCTAATATCTTCATTCATACTGGAGTCTATAGTTGTTTTTTTTTACTGGATAGATAGTCCTGGAATACATAAATATATTTTCCCTCATTTATCACTATGATGTTAAAACAGTTACAGTTATTTTTTAAAGGATAGAGCTCTCACTAAGATTCCAACATTCTTCTGGCAACTTTCCATTTATCAGATTCTACAGCTAAGAGTTGAATCGCATTTTTTATCGGAAATTTCCAAGCAGAAGAAAGCATGAACTTATTTTGGGTGTCTTGTTACAAATATTGATTTGTAGTTGAGTTCTAAGGGGTATTCCTTTATATTTCAGGCAGCAAATACATTTTCAACCTGTGACACCATTGTTCGACTTCAATTTCAGAGACCTCCTTGCGCTGCTAAAATTAATTCCCAGGATGTTATTTATTTAGTCAGTCTGGTCTGATATGCCACAGACATCCATTCGTTAAAAAAAGAAATGCCTAATAAAGGCTAGAAAACACACTCTTGCATCTGGAATATGGGAACTACTTCACTCAATGGGACGGACACAAACAATGCATCCCATTCACATGAAGCTTGGGTCAACAGCCCACAGGAAATTCCAGAAGCAGAGTGTCTTCATCTAAATGAACACTAGGCGAAAGACAATGTTAGAGCGCTGAAGATCAAAAAGTGGCACTGCTAAAAACAGATACAGTCTATAGCTTCCAGTGTTTAGGGGGAAATGCCATACTTACATCTGGAACGTATTCACAGTGTTTCAATTTTTCCACATTTTACATTACTGCTTCGTCCCATTATGGAATAAATTATATTTTCCCTCCAGAATTCTACTACTGGTGCACGTATTAGTACCATAAGGGGCATATGGCATTAAAATGTGTAGGCAATCGGTCTTGGCGAGTAGTAAGAAGTAAGGCTTCGATCTTGCTCTTCCCGAGATGGAAGTTAACTTTTTGGGCGGAAAATAAACTGGTCCGGCCCACCTGAGGTCAGATTGGCATGACCCGCGAACCAAACCGAGTTTGACACCCCTGATCTCAAATAAGCAGTGGTACACCTGTGTACTGATGGGCATACTGATAATGCATCTCCATAATGGACAGCCATTAGAGCTTGAGAGGTTTCAATTGGAGCCATCACTTTGCAAAACAACCCGCGGCATTCGTTGAATACATTGTATCGCGTTAATTTATGCCATTTAGGGACCTATTTGGAAATTGATAAGACGATGTGTAGCTAGCGACATGGCAAAGTAATATAAACAAAACCTCAGCAGCCAGAAGCTTCAATTAGCCACACATCATCTTTTTCTGGGCGACATTTGCAATTCCGGGTGTTCAAGACTCTCTGTGTAAACTATGAATAAATCTAACAGAAGCAGTTGTGAATATTACAGGATAATTTTGTTGTTTTTGTTAAGAAAATAATGAGTGCTTTGACTGGCTAGTCATAAAGAACATCTTGTCTGTTCTTGCTGTCCCGTCCGTAAACAGAGAACATTGCTTTCTCCAGCCAAGCTTCACACATCAGCACACTAAATAAAAACTCGTACAAAAACAAGGAAATTCTCTCTGTGCTGCAAATCTTCATTGAGTCTTCCTTGCTACAGTTCTAACCATAGATGTTTGCAGACGAGACGGTGGTGGTTGGACTCATTAGTAATAATGAGGGCCAACTTTAGGTAGGCGGTGAGCCAAATGGTTGAGCGGTCCTAAAAAAACAATCTCTTACTCAATGTGGTAAAAACAAGATTGGCGTATACCTGAGGAGCAGCCTCCTGAATGTGACCATTCACGGTGCAGTACAAATAATTTGATCTTGGCTCCAAAATTCTTGTAAAATAAGTCTTCACTTCTCCGGTTTTTGAGACAATTTTATCAAGAAATTGGGAATAAACTAAGGTTTGAATAGCTCATCCTACAGCTCAAAGAATATTTTAAATTGTTATTTGATATGTACTATATGTGGCATAATCGAGGTAATGGGGTGGAAAAGCTGTACTAATGTTTGCTTGTTTTCAGGATTAGCAGGTAGACTATGGGGTGGGGCTCAGATGAATGACCATTTAGGGGTTAACCAAATGAAATTGGTATTTAATTAAAAAATAATAAAGCTGCCTTTTCTTTTCTTTTTAATATTTGGTCTTAGAATGAGTATATTTTCTCAGAAACTGCATGTTGTTATATTTTGTATGCAGAATATAATAATATAGTAAGCATCAGGCATGACATTTCTGAATAGATTTAACTGCAAAACTTGACATGGTCAAAAACATGACAGAATCAATGAACTGAAAACCCAAAGGCTTCCATAATTTAGAGCACACAAATCAGTGAACTGTTGCCAACTTGTCTTACCTGGCATAATCAGCATGGTAGGTAGGAATGGCTGAGAAAGCCTCAGAGGCCTGATGCAAGCCTGACGCTGGCCCGGGGGTCAGGCCTCTGTTCCAAGGGGCCCCAACAGTGGCAACGGGAAGATACTGGCAGGTGACCATCTTTTGATCATTCAGCGGTTGCGTGTCCACACCAAAGTGGAAGCTCTGACCACCTGACGTGCTCACCCCACAGATGGAGATGGGGTTAGAAGCGGGAAGGTCTGGAGACGTGGTGCTGCTGATTTGGCAGTAAGAAGACAACTTCTCTCGTTTGATGGGACCTCGGTTGCAGACCTGACCGAAGCTTCCGTCTTTCTCTTTCTTAACCAAAGTGGTTGTCGAGATTAAGGTGGCGCTGGACTGATCGGGACTGCTGTTGCAGTTGCCGCCATTGGGAGAAAGCGGGACGCTACCGATAGCGCTTAGAGCGGCGACGGGCTTGATTATCTTCTCGGAGGAGTCCTCGACAAGGAGGGCTTCGTCCGTCAGGGTGGACAAGAAGGCGTCGTCCCCCACGTAAAAATCGGACGGGGAACCGGTGAGCTCAAAGTCGCTGAGCAGGTCCAGAGTGTTATCGCCGAATAATTTCTGGTTCATGTCCATGTCTTTGCCGATGTGTTCGAAAGCATGATCGAGATCGGTAGGCTCGTGGCCAAGTTTGTCTAGAGCGAAATCCTCCGTTTTCATGGTGAAAAAGCTAGGATCCGACCCACCAATGAGAGAATCCATGGAAGACATGGTTGGCTGGGCTATTCGAACCGCCGACGGGGCCAACTTCTCCTCCAGGTTTAGGTGACTAGATGAGAGCAGCTTCTGACCTTTGGTCTGGCCCCTAGCTTGTGGATCTTCCGTGAAGTTGCTCACGGTGGCAGTGACGCTGGAGGAGGTGACTTCCACTGGACTGGGGCTGCTGTTGTGGCCGTTGGATTGTCCGCTGGGCTGCATGAATTGGCTGAATGGGAGAACAACAGCGGCTGGAGAGTTGATGGCACTGTGAGAGGGCACTTTCAATGGAATCCCCCCCTCTGGCATCTGGGTGTAGACCACTTTACCTGAATAGTCATCTCTCCTTAACGTTATCTTTACTTCACCGTTGTCCATCTTTTTAAATGAAGGGAAAAAAGGAAGAAAGTCAATATACAGAGTTGCAGGTTAGCATATTCAGTGAATAGAAGCTGATTTGAACATAGTAGTCCCCAGTTGTCAGCCATTTTTTTCATAGTTTTGAACTGGAGATCGTTTTAGATGGGATGGTCGGTCTTGGGAAAATTGTTGCTGCCATTGACGACAACAAACGTCCAACACAATCATTGCCATTAACAGAATTAGACAGCAAAGCAATTTGAAGTGAAATGGCTGGTATGAAATTAAAATGTTGCAGTGCCATTTGCGCCCAGTCCAACAGTCATTAATCAACGTCAATGGGAGCCAATGAGTGATCGGGGGAATTTGCATAATAGCTGCAAGGACAGGAAGGTTGTTAAGTTATTAGTTTGGATGTAATAATTAGCAAAATTGCCGTGTGGTTAAAGGAAAATGTGTTCATTTTTAGAGCAATTCTGGTTCTTCTAGCATAATTAATGGTAGCCAAGCAATTAACTGGAAGGGTTGATCCATGTCAAAATGGATCGGACGTTTATTGTCTTCAATGGAATGACTTAAACAGTTTGTGATTTTGCAGAAAAGATGTTCGAATATATGAAGAAGGAATTTGTGGAAGTTAGCCTGCGTGTCATACGCCCGCATGCTCTCACAGCGTGTCACCCCAAGAAAAACGATCAAATACAATGTTTGAAACAGTCCAAATAGCATGAATATGCAGATTGATAACATACAAACAATTTCATTTGAGAGATCGTTCCCAAGCAAAGCTAGCAATGGTGATGACGTGCTACCACGTATGGAAAGACGTTAAAAGTAATGCTAATCGCGTCAAGGTAAATACGAGTTAAAGATCCAAACATAAACAAATCGAATCAAACGTCAAGGAAAAACTTTGATATACCCTTGAAATGAGTGCCGGTTGGTGGGAGCCCACTGGTCGTCCGTCAACATTGTTATGGTTCAAATGGCCGACCACAACACGGCAATTCGAAATTGCTAGTATTTGGGAATTCCTCTGCCGTCGTTTCTTCTTCCTACATGTCTCGAGGAAATCGCGCTGTTTGGGGAGACTCGTTTTTCGATTTCCTTTCTCTTCCGCCAATATCTGGTAAAGGCCCGTTAAACCGAGTCTGACTTGAAATAAACAAGCCAAGCTACGGTGCTCCCCAGCTAGCCGTCAGCGAAGTACTGACACGCTAACCTTCAAGCAAAACATTCAAAATGGAGAACCCAGCGAGCCCACAGCTCCATCTTTTCGCGTACTGCAGCGACATTTGGCGGTACATTGGGAGAACTGCGAACAGCGCACTAAAGGACAACCAAACCATGCAAAAATACTAGTAATAATAATAATAACAACATTAATAATGATGATGATAATAATAACAACAATAATAATGATGATGATAATAACAACAATAATAATGATGATGATGATGATAATAATAACAACAATAATAATGATGATGATGATAATAACAATAATGATGATGATAATAATACTAAAAATGATGATCATACTACTATTACTACTACTTCTACTATTACTACTACTTCTACTACTATTACTACTACTTCTACTACTATTACTACTACTTCTACTACTATTACTACTACTTCTACTACTATTACTACTACTTCTACTACTATTACTACTACTTCTACTACTATTACTACTACTTCTACTACTATTACTACTACTTCTACTACTATTACTACTACTTCTACTACTATTACTACTACTTCTACTACTATTACTACTACTTCTACTACTATTACTACTACTTCTACTACTATTACTACTACTTCTACTACTATTACTACTACTTCTACTACTATTACTACTACTTCTTCTACTACTACTACTACTATTACTACTACTTCTACTACTATTACTACTACTTCTACTACTATTACTACTACTTCTACTACTATTACTACTACTTCTACTACTATTACTACTACTTCTACTACTATTACTACTACTTCTACTACTATTACTACTACTTCTACTACTATTACTACTACTTCTACTACTATTACTACTACTTCTACTACTATTACTACTACTTCTACTACTATTACTACTACTTCTACTACTATTACTACTACTTCTACTACTATTACTACTACTTCTACTACTATTACTACTACTTCTACTACTATTACTACTACTTCTACTACTATTACTACTACTTCTACTACTATTACTACTAGTTCTACTACTACTTCTACTACTATTATTACTACTTCTACTACTATTACTACTACTTCTACTACTATTACTATTACTACTATTACTATTTTTACTACTTCTACTACTATTACTACTACTTCTACTACTATTACTACTACTTCTACTACTATTACTACTACTTCTACTACTATTACGACTACTTCTACTACTATTACTACTACTACTACTACTATTACTACTATTACTACTACTACTACTACTATTACTACTATTACTACTATTACTACTATTACTACTATTACTACTATTACTACTATTACTACTATTACTACTATTACTACTATTACTACTATTACTACTATTACTACTATTACTACTATTACTACTATTACTACTATTACTACTATTACTACTACTACAACTCCTATTACTACTATTACTACTATTACTATTACTACTGCTACTACTACTACTACTATTATTATTACTACTACTGCTATTAGTACTACTAATACTAATACTACTACTGCTACTACTATTACTACTACTACTATTATTATTACTGCTATTAGTACTACTAATACTAATACTACTACTGCTACTACTACTACTACTGCTACTGCTACTACTACCACTACTACTAATAATAATAATAATAATAATAATAAATAATAATAATGATAAGTTTCAAGTTGAACCAAGAGGTAATCAGTAACTCTCTAACCAAGTAATTAGGTTCAAATGGACCCCAAATTTGTTATTTTTAACACAACTAAAAGAAAAAAAAATGAAAATGCCTTAGGCTCTCGCCATATGTCCAGTCAGTAAACAAACTAAATGCAACTCAGCTTCTGGCTTGCAGATGTCATGGGCAACCGAGTAAAAATTCTGGGCTTTTAAAAAGGGGTCAAAAGAATACCAAAGGCTATCAGCAGCAATCAAATCATAGATCACATATTTACCCCCCAAAACGTGGCTTTGCCAAAGGGTTAGCAAAACAGTAACAAAGGCAATTGTAAATGTATTCCAAGATTTGTTATCCACACTTTTGAAAAAAAGCATGTATGTATGTTTATGCTCCTTCAAAAAGAATTTTCGATGAACATTTTCAAATGAAAGGCAGTTTAATAATGTGCAGCCAACAAACAGTCACCTTCACATTCCCTTTAAATATTGTCTCATTGGTATATACTGCCATGATAATGAATTGTTTGAGTTTTAGAGAAAGTATTGTTAAACCATTTTCTTCCACGTGCATCTTGGCCAGAAGATTTTTTTGGGACGTGTCTCCCGCCAATCGCAATCATTTTACATCATACTATTTGAAAACACTTGCCCAGTTCTCATGAAATTCCAATTTCAGCAACCCTGACAGCTTAATATAGGCCAGTGGAGAGACTTCAATCCCATTCTTTGCACTCATCCGCAAGTTCTCATGACATCTGCAGCAAAACTGGGATTCTCAGTGGATCCCGGCGATTACATGCTCATGTGTCGCCATTGTAACTGGACCCCGAGGGCCGAGTGTGATTACAATACAGCACATGATGAAAACAAGTCTGCCACCGTTACGTGAGAGTAGCGCTGAAAACGCAGCATAAAAATCTCACAGGGAAAGAAAAATGTATGCTTATATTGCTCCAAAATCCCGCAGTTTGAATCCCACTCAGTCCCCCGGTGGCTGCTTAGCAACCCTTCTCCAGCACAATGTACTCGGAATTAACAGGGCAAAGCGTGACCGCTGCCTCCTCCAAACCAGGAGTCAAGGGTGCTCTTCTATCATCAGCACAGTGGCAATAAAAGCCTCCGCTTTCCGACAATGCGGCTTCAAACTCACAACAAGCTAAAGGAGGAGAAAAAAACGGGAAGTTGATTAGTTTCCATGCTGGGAGCCGTTTAGGCATAATTGTTCACATAAACTCTACACTGACAGATCTGAATACCTGGCTGATTGGAACGAGTTTTGCACCGATTTTTGCTCCCGACTGTGCCGATACCGTACCGATATGGCATTTTATGAGGAAAAAACGATCCAAAATATTCATTTTTCTTGAATGCATTATCACATAATCACATGGTAGTACAAAAACTGTTTAAAAATCTTAACAAAACAGGAAAATACTTCATTTTAGCTTTTTTCTGAGACACTAAACTACTTTGTTAGTGTACTCAATTGCCATTTTTCATAACACGCAAAATCCTGACTTGTATTGCTGGTATGTACCATTTAAAATGTAGTCAAATAACACAAATCTGTTACAAAACTTCTCTACTTGGCTTAGAACACCACATGACTTCACCCTATAATTTTACATCTGACAACAACAACAACAAAAAAATCAACATATTTTAGTCATTTCTCCTTTGAATTTTCAATTTGATTATTTCTTAGTATAGACCAGTGTTGACTCCTGCATTTTAGCAGCGTATAGGGCCCCATTCCGATACTAACATCAGTGCAACACGACTTGTCGCAGTATATAACAAAGTGTCGAACCAAAAGTGCAGTATATTTCCCTTGTCTCACCTAAATCACGTCCCCTCCTCCACACTCACAATTCTTGGCTTCTATGGGAAGTATATTGATGGCAATTCTGCAAAGTCTATTGGAAAAAAAAATCCTGTCCTTCCCTAGAGTCCCCCTGCCATCACGATCCAGAATAATGTGACTCAATTAGTTCCTCCTCCTATGGCTCCCTCCTTTAAAAAAAATAAAAAATAAAAATATGATTCTTCTGTGGGGAAGAAAACACCAAAGACACACACTGGTCTTTACAAGTCGATCACGAGCAGAATGTAAAACATTAAATGCCGTGAGCTAAAGTCTTTGTTAGCATCACCAGGGCTGGCTTGTTCCAGACTTAAGGCTGTCATAAATTGCAAGGAGTTTTCTACAAAATTTCAACCAATCGAAAAAGAGTATTGCTAACTCTAAGGATATTGAAAAAGGATTGATCACTTCCATCCTTCCCAGTTGAAAATGATGAGACGTCTATTGTCGTCAATGGCAACCAAATTGTAAAGCTATGTGAGGCCACAAAACAAAAACAAAAAAACTTAATTGGAAGAGCATGATTTGGATTGTCTTTATCAATTTTTCAGTTTTTATTTGAAATATTTGTTCCTGTTTTGATATTTTGATTTATATTTATATCACTCAGTACTGTAACTCTCTCTTTCTCTCGATGGATTAAAATTTGCTTTGCTGGATAAAAAGCGCCTCAGTCGCCTTTCGGTGATTATATTTTGTTGTTTTAAATAAGTCTAGTCATGCAAATGTCATTTGTCTTTAAGATGATGTAAAACATTGTTTTCTCTCTCTATCTTTTCTCTCTCTCCATCTCTCTCTCTCTCCCCTCTCTATCTCTCTCTCTCCCTCTATCCTTCTCTCTCCCTCTCTCTCTCTCCCCTCTCTATCTCTCTCTCTCCCTCTATCCTTCTCTCTCCCTCTCTCTCTCCCTCTCTATCTCTCCCTCTCTCCCTCTCCCTCAATCTCCCTCTCTCTCTCCCTCTCTCTCTCTCTCCCCCCATCTCGTTTCACAGCTCGGCTCAACATGAATTTAAACCGTCTGCCGGCTGCACTCAGCACTTTGAAGGGATGCGGGTGCGCATCCACTTCTGCCAGCATCCATCCACGTGGGGATCGGGACTTTTACGCACTCCTTCAACAATAACCCTCTTAAACAGGGATTTCTACTTCACGGTTGGCAAATAAGAGACGCTCCTCGGTGGATACATCCTGAACGACAATCTATCATTGAGGTCGGGGAAAAAGGGATGCGCTCAAACAGTCCACGCGCAAACTGGAAGGATTTAAAAGGGGTCGAAGGGGGCTGGGGGTGGACACCCTCGCATCGTAATGACCGATGCTGGTGAGTGCGGGCGCCTGACGCCCTGAACTTGACGCCGTGAGGTGAGATTCTTAAGGAAAGAGGGAGATGAGCGAAAAGGAGAGCGGCTCCACGCAGAGCCCCCCGTCGGACGTGGTGGAGCTGAACGTGGGAGGCCAGGTGTACTACACCCGTCAAGCCACCTTGAGCGCCTTCCCCAATTCCTTCCTCGGGAAGCTGTTCTCCAGCAAAAAGGGCTCCTCCGTGGACCTGTCCCGGGACTTCCGAGGTCGCTTCTTTATCGACCGGGACGGCTTCTTGTTTCGCTACGTCTTGGATTACCTGCGGGACAAACAAGTCGTCCTCCCGGACCACTTCCCCGAGAGAGGGCGTCTGAAACGGGAGGCGGAATACTTCCAGTTGCCCGATTTAGCCAAACTTTTAACATCGTCCTCCTCAACAGAGGAGTCCAAACTCTTCCCGGACGACTTCAGCGACCGGGACGACGCATCCGTGGGCAGCGAGCACAGGTTCTACCCATCCTACTCCCTGGATCGGAGGTATGGTTACATCACGGTGGCCCTAAAAGCCCCCGCGGGGGGCAAAGAAAGCGAGCCCGACTCCAAGAGTCGAAAGTTGCCCAGGATCTTCATCAGCAGCAGGATCGCTTTGGCCAAGGAGGTGTTTGGAGATGCCCTGAACGAGAACCGAGACGCCGAGCGAGCCCCGGACCGCTACACATGCAGGTTTTACCTCAAGTTCAAGCACCCCGAGAGGGCGTTTGACATGCTGTCCGAAAGCGGCTTTCACATCGTGGCCTGCAACTCTTCCCTGACCGCCTCGACCGTCGCCCACTATGTTGACGACCGGCTCTGGTCCAACTACGCGCAGTACATCTTTTACCGTGAGTCAAGCAGGCACTACACCACACAAAAACAAAATAAAAAATAAATACATAAATAAAGAAATATATATATATGAATTGGACGTGGACAGAGTTCTCATAGGCAGAAAATGAGTTCATCTATTATATTAATCGATTAATTGCGACACCATTTAGAAATGAATCAATCATTTCCCCATCCACATCAAATGTGCATGTTTCAGTGCTTTTGACATTGATTGGTGTCCAATCCATTTTGACGAGGAATCCTGGCAGCGATCATTCACTGTAATCAATCTATCCCAATACTGCCTGCTCCTCCCAGTCCAAATGTAATGGATGTCTACTATTGCTGTCAATGGCATTGAAACTTGATCGTTGGCTGTGATAAAGCCAATTATAGATTCATCATTCAAACAATTGTATTATGAATTGAGTTGTATAGATTAATGTGTCATTTCATGTTGTGATTTCTCAGAATATGTAATTAATCACTTTATATTTATGCTGACAGTTCCATTTGCCTTCATTCCAGTTCCATTCAATGCTACCTAAATTCCACCACTAGTCTGTTGAAATTTCTTCCAAATCTATCATATAGTTATTGATTTTGATTCTTTTGAGGCAATTTCTCTCTTTACCAATTGCTTTTCCAATTATTCTTATAATCAATGTTTGGTTACCATGGCAAAACCAACACCAAGTTGTTGAGTTACAAACAATTATATTTGTATCTAAGTTCAACCTTAATTGATTTGAGGGCCATGTTTTGATCACTTACCCAAAAACATACACCCATTCTTACACTGGCCAAGCTGCACCCCTCCAACAAGGCTACAACTGCCAAACAATTCATAGAGAATAAATACATGACGGATAGGCAGAAAACGCAACATATATATAACCTATCTCACTCATACTTCAAAACTAAAGGGAAGTAATCTAGGGGAAAGTTTATTTGCTATTGTGTTGATTTGCAATCGGGTTCAACAGTACAAGAGAGAGTGAATTCTCAATCTTGCTTCGCATCACGTACATGTGTCATGCGCAGATATTGACTGTGCCTGCCTAGGACTCTGAATTATATAGCAATAGACAGCACAAAAAGCAAATAAAATCAGTCTACGGAGCAATGTATCATATCAGCGACTAGGAGTTCCTTTATCAGCAAAAGCCAAATTTAGCTACAAATATGGTTGATTTGCAGGGAAGAGTGGATTGGACCATATGGCCAATTAAAAAACACTTTGTTCATTGTTCTGAAGGCTTCCCTTTGGAATAAAGGAAGAAGAAAAACTCCACCTGGGATGCCCAGGTTGGAAGTGTTGTTAGTAGGGATATCATGATCACATATTTTTGCATGAGTCAGATTGACTTGATTTTGAGGGTTGGTAGATACCAAGTCCTGATCTGCTACTTTGGGAATGTATTTTTCCTTCTTCTCCAGCTTGAACAAAGGTCATCCAACTTTAGAGACATAAATAAGGGTTATTATTGCAGCAATAATTTTAAAAATTGGAGTAAGTTGTGTAATTAAGTTGCATACAAATTCCATGAAATAAACTTTTATAAACAACTAAGTTTGGCATCCATGTGATGTAATATGATAAATATATTTGTTTGGCAAAGTTTGTATCAGTAGTGTAAATATAAAAACATAGTAGTATATTTTTTGCAATATCCTGATATCGTTATTTTGTTGCTTGTTACCGTTAACTTAAATCAGTCACTGTCATTGAATGTTATATATGGTAATGTTTTCCTAATCTAATGCTCAGTATTGGCACAAAGCTGTTTTTGAGTATCAGAGAGTCCTGGATTTTGTAAGAAGAGCAGTGTTTTTTCAGTACAAATGTAGTAAGTATAACATCAAGTGAGTCATTCAATATTAAGGAAGAGCTCCAGGTGCAGGTTAACCCCACTTTCTGTACATTGGCAGTGTCCTGGAAAGCTAGAAAGGACTGGGGGGGATTTATTTTTTAGAGCAGAGGAAATAATGAATAGTGAGAAGAATAAAAAAAAAAGGACAGAGGGAAAGAATTTGGAGACTCTGGCTGGAAGGAAAGAAGACGGTGAGCAGATGGAAGCCAGAGTGGATGAGCAGGGAGGATGAGAGTAAAAGTTACATGAGGACCTGCCAAAGGCAGA
The DNA here is from genome assembly GCF_051989575.1 of Stigmatopora nigra. Taxonomy (NCBI): domain Eukaryota; kingdom Metazoa; phylum Chordata; class Actinopteri; order Syngnathiformes; family Syngnathidae; genus Stigmatopora; species Stigmatopora nigra. Next base: position 10,500,332 of record NC_135521.1, read on the forward strand.
GAGAAGTGAGGCAGAAAAAAAAGGCAAAAAAGGACCCGAGAGCAAAAAAAATTCTGATTGAAGCAAGTATCTGAAAGCAAAGTTCATGAACACTGGAGGGGAATAAAAAGAGGCAACACCCCATGTTTTAATCTTAAACCATATATGTAGTATCTATATACACTATTATATATATGTGTATGTATATATAGATGGATAGGACAATGTGACCTGTACAGGACAGAGTTGTCATATTTAGAATGCAGCACAGTGCTCAGCATCCACTTTCAAACAGTGTAACCTGATTCAAAATATAGGACAGTTGCTGACCCTAACCTTTTGGTGAAAAACAGTTCACCACTGTACTTGTACAGTCTTTGCAATCGTTTTTCAAAAACATGTTTAAAATAGAGTGATGAATCGAACATCTCGTGCCAATGAATTACACGAGTACCCAATAAAGGGTCAAATTCTCCCAGTTCTATAGAACTGTACTGTAAAGGTGACTAATAAACACATGTAGTTCTCTTAGTCTCTGAGGACGGCAATGAATGCACATGTTGCCGTTCAATCATTCACCAATCACAAAGAATGGGACATCTAGATTCGTCAATGGCAACCATGTGAGTCAATGTTGACCCTGATCTCAGAACTTGACGAGCAAATTATTCTTTTGAGATACTCCTTGTTTTACAATGTTTGAGAATCACAGCTGTAAACTCTATGAGACAGTTTCCTCCATATCATTAAGAACGGCCTTTCAGCCAATTATAATCGGCGTTATCGTTCATTTGAACACGCTATTAAAACAAATGAGTTCCGTATTTTGCAATCTCAGTTATGAGTCAAGGGACTAGTTAAAACCCCCAGTTCTCATTTCTTTTATATACAGTATACAGCCCCCCACTGACTAAATTGGATGATTCTATCATTTGACTGAGATTTTTTTGCGTTTTGTGTATCCTTTCATGCCTGTCTTCAAGGGCTATTTTCTTATTATTTTGGCAGAAAATATGATCATCAAATGTGTTTACATTGCTGTAGTTAGCGCCGTTCACTGGTAGTGCTCATAGTCGGCTTGACACTGCTAGCCAGTGTGGGGGCGATTCCCTCTTGCTAGTTATCGGTATGAATGCGTGGTTGGTTTTGTGCCCATGGCTGACTGCCATAAAAAAAAAATGTGATACTGCCTTTTACATGCTCTCTTTATCTGGAACTCACCTATGACCTTGAACAGGTTAAGTGACAGACAATTGATGGCTCAATGAAGAGTTCACACTTTAAAGGCAGATCGGTTGGCTAGATTTACAACTCAACCCAGGTCTGACATAGAGTACACTATGGTATGCACTTTGACCTTATTTATCATCTGAAAAATACACAGCAATATCTTCCTTTTGCTTCACATCTTGTATAACTTCTAATGGTACTATCATCCAGTTGAGATGGTTGCAAAACATAGTCACTAACGGTATCATCTACTAGTAATACTACTGAATGAAAACATTAGTGGAGGTGACCATAAAGCCATATCGAACAAAGTGGATCTACTGCTGTGGAAACAGCTCACCAGGTAAATATATCAGCACGGTATTGAAATCAGGCTTCCCCTGCAGAGTTAATGAAGCATAATAAAAATCCTCTGGTCACAGAATTTTGACAGCACTCAGAGGGATTGTAGAAAAAGTAGGCCATGCCGCTCAATAGAGACATTGGCAGTGGTGGTATTATTCCCGTCAGGACAATCGATTCCCAACTCCCAGCTGGCACTTGGGGAAAGTCTTCCCTCATTATCTCTTGGGAAAGTGAAGCGTGTTGACTGATTAAAAAGCAATTCAGGACATCCCAAAATATTTAGGTTCCAGCCATCCACCCGAGACACAATTTGGAGAGATGAAGGCTAACCTAGTTTGAGCGTTGCTTAATCAAGTCACACATTGGCGGCCACAAAAAGGGAAACGGTGAACCTCTACTTATTTATCTCAAACCACTCTGATGTAACAAATTGGGCTTCACAGCTTGCATGATTGTAGTATGTCACATAACGGTCATAGCATATGGTCAATGGCCGGCCTGTAACGGAGGCAGACTTTCAACACAGCCTGTTTGAAGTATGAATGAATTGTCGATTCCTATAGGGGATGGATGTTACCGGCCGTGAATAACTCATCCACTACTGATGGAATACCTGTGCAGTCACGGCTAGGTGCTGCCGCCATTTTGCACTACATCATTTCTAGTAGTGGCTTTACCTTACCTTGGCAGGAGATAGGAGTATATATTGAGAATGTCCAGACTCAAAGGGAAAACATACACATTTGAATCCATCATTGGAGGTTGGTCATTAGTATTTTCATCATGAGCCTCAGTCTAATCTGACCTCTGACTTTAAGAAAGAATAAAGTGCAACAGTATAACATGAAAACGACACAAGACCACTTTTAAAAATCCATACCCCACTGTAACCCCTGACCATTAGGTCAAAGAAATCATTTTGAACAGTGCTTGAAAGGGAGAAAACAAGTCTACGGGAGTGTCATGGGTTGCTGACATATAACTTCTTAACAACCCCTCCAGGGAGGCCTTTCATGGTGGTATCGCATGTTTGGAGGGCTTGTGAGTTTTCGGTCAAAATGTCAAGACGGCACTTTTTTGGATGTTTCCTACTGTTAGGTTGCAGCAATGGAGTAGAAATACACTGTATTATCATAGAATGTTTTTAGTTGTAACAATAAACACTCATATTTTAACAACAAGCTTTCCAATAGGAGGTACTCCATACAGGGAAAATCAGTAGAAAAAGAAGATACTAAAATGCCTGTTTGCCTATTTGGTAATCTTCCCTTTTGGACTTGCACCTGAACGCAACACTTAAACACTTAGGAAGGTCCTTTCGTAGCACCACATTGAATTTATTGTCAACTTGCTATAGTTTAGTCATTTTCTATTGTCAATGCGACTGATAACAATAAAAAAATAGAGCGTTTCATTTAATATTTGAATGTGTTATCATGCAAATAGTTAGCTGCCAACCCAGTTATACTTGTACAGACTCTACTTATATAAAATAATTGTTACTATAAAAAAATAATAATAATAATTTGCAGTTTTGCTATAATACTCCAAAAGACTTTTGACCCTGTCTGCATTGTTGTGTCATCTATTTGTCAGTATTGCACCCAGCCTTATTTGGAAGGAATATCCCACACTTGTTACAATCAATCATCAGGAAAATAAGTCAGTTTCTCATAAATATCAAAGAATGAAAACTTATTTGGTTACAGGTCAAAGAGCAGCAAAAGATTATACGCTAAGCACTTTAAATCCAATGCTTGGCCTCACTTGGAAAGCTCTTAATATTTGTTACTATCTGAGTGTAAGCACTTTATATTGACAAATTCAAATATATGTAAATATTACAAGACATTGCGTGCGCTGACGATCAGTTAAGCTGCTGCAAAGATGCTTGAGAGGCAAATAGCAACGTGGTGGACAAACGGATTTCTTGACTGCTATAAGGACGGTCACTTTGCAAGACAAGCTTTTTTTTCTCCCGCTGCTGCAAGGGCACACTGACCTAATTCATAAGCTAACAAGCATGTAAACTACACTCCTCCTGAGGCTTTGCTAGCCAGGCTAAAATGAGAGGGGAAGGCCGAGAGTTCACAAGTTACCTGGCAAAGTAATCATTAAAAAAAAAAACTCTTAAAATTGCCATATGGCGGTTAAGGTAACTACAATAGAGTGCTGATAAAAAGTGCAAATTAAAGACGGCTTCACATTTTCTGATCAAAGTCAGCATGATCCGGATTATCCAATTTCTGTAAAAAAAAATAATCCGGTAAAGTTTTGGTGTGGGTTGTGATTAGTGCCGATTTTCCGGGAAAATAGTCAGAGTAATCACAGAGTAAAATCTGATTAAAATATTTAAAAAGTGAGAAAATATTGTAATACCGTGACAAAAAGGGAATAAAATTCAGTGGAACCATTCATAATGGAAATGAATGCTAATTCATGTTTTTTCATTGCAGAATACTTCCAAAACGAGGAGATTAGGAATTCTTTCTTTGACCCTTTGGCGTGGAAGAAGCAGAAAATAATAACGAGCATATTTCTGATGAGATAATGCATAGCATGTCCTCTAGATAAATTATACTCTACAGTTAATTCAAGTTAAAAGGGAAAACCGAGCCAAAAAATAGCACGACACAAGACGTCTGAGAATGCCTTTGCCGGAAGGCACGTGCAATTCCTAATTTTCTGTTGTCTGTAATTTCCATGCTATTCTCATCTTCTCATATTGTTAAAAAAATGCAAATATGATGCAAAACTGTTAACCTTTTAATGTGCAGTGAACTGAGCTGCTGCGATGCGTCACAAAGCGTCCACATGCATGACAGCGGTTCAAACACTGATGCCTCATGTTAGTTTTGGTACGACTTGATATTTATTTTTCTAAGGAGCATTCAGAATAGAATATAGTCTTGCATTTAACCTTTCAAGCATAGCCCTGGAACCGCTTTCCTAATGCAAGAAGTGTGTTAATTTAGGGGGCGAGCAAACAAAATCAGTGACATTTGCGTTTGTCTGAGCCCCTTCAGAGTACGTCATGTCCTACTTCTTCTGCCATTTAGGAGGATTTAATTGCTAAAAAAATGGCCATTTAAATGGGCATCACAACTGGTGATTTTCTGTAAAATACCCCCCCAACCCTTGCTTGTTCTGCTCTCATTAAAGAAAGTTTAGCATTGTTACTTATAATAAACGGAGTCTGCTTGCGCCAGTTTTTTTTTTCTTTTTAATGTGGCGGTAACAGGATCTTTTAAGAGAGTCTTATGGATCGGAGAACCAAGGAACGCCGATCAATGGCTTCCCTGAAAAGATACAGAAGATGTACGCCTACTTTTTAAACATAACCACATTCAGGACATGGGTACGTTTTAATCTTTAGTGGTTTGAACCTGTTTCTTATCGCTATCAAAAGGATATTTTGTTGAAGTGGCTACTGAAGTGTATATATTATTGAACGTTAAATTAGTAGGAATGCTACTGTATTATCCGGACTATAAGTCGTTTTTTTTTGATAGTTTGGCTGGCCTGTGTCGAATACTCAAGCACAACTTATATATGCTTAATATATGACATATATTATATGTGTATGTATGTGTATATATATCACATTGGAATATAAATCGCATTTTTGAAGCCAAATTATTATATATACACAACATTTGCAATATTTGGCATTTAAGTAAGGAAAATCCGTACTGTTGGCCTTTTCTCAGGAGTATAACCTAGTTGAAAAGCTAGCTGCTATGACAAAAGTACGTTAGTAAATTAAAATAAGAAAATGAAAAATATGCAAAATACAATGGGGCATGGTGAGGGAGTGGTTTGCATATCTGCCTCACAGTGTTTATATCGAGGGTTCAATCCCTGGTGGCTGCCAGTTGTTCTTTTGGAAAACTGGAGATGGGTATCATGAAACTCACTGCTCTGTTCTTCTTCTACCAAGATCTTAAAAAAGGTATTGGTAATAGGGTTGCGTGCATAATGCCACACAGGTTCCTTATTTTTATTAAAACAAACCAAAAAAGACAGCAATGAATCAAAAAAAGACTTCCAAATATGGTCATTGCGGACTTGTTACAAGAAAATGTAGCACTTTTTCAGCTATTTAATTCTTTATAAGGCAAGTGCCTATTTTTGGCCTTTTAAAAGATTAAATATTAAAAGAAAATCATATCAGCCGTGCTTTGGAATCCTCCCTACTCGCCCCACCTGACGCTGTGTGATTTAGTTCTCTTTCTCAAGCTCAAGGGGGCCTCAAAGAGACCCAAATTTCAAGACGTGGACAATGTCACCACGGTGGACACGTGGCACACTCTCGGCGGATTACTTGGATAACAGATAGCTAAATTATACTCCAGTTGTTTTCAAGTCATTCTTCTACAAGGCCTGAAAATTGCACGCATCTATTATTGGGAGTTGGCGTGTGGCCCTAATGGCCTGTACAGGCCTTTACCCATTTCGGAACAATACTCCCAACACCACCTCCTCCTCTAGATCCCGGTCACTCAAGCGCCTGCATCCATTTGCCGAGTGATGTTCGTCTGCCCAACTCAGCTGGATTCATTTTCTGCGGGGGGAAATTGTCCATCTGATTGGCCTCTTTACTCATGGATTATCCATTAAAAAGCTGTTAGTGACTCTCTCACTATCAACCCAATACAATCACCGCGTCTCGGATACGATCATTATGACAGTGAGCACAGAGAGGTTAAAATCCCCCTCCCTACCCCATTGAACTCTGTTCACAAGGAGCTAATGGACAAATTATGACTCGCTGTGTGATATTATTGCAAGTGAGGACTCACCACGTTGGGAAAAAAGCTATTAAGGAGGGTTTACGATCCCGTGTATGATAGGATGCTACTACCACTGTACGCTCTTATCTACCAGCGCCTTGAAAAGGGAGACCTGTTTTTCACCGGATCTTCACAAGCTAATAAAAAAAAAAGCCTATTTCCCCCGCGGATTTGACAGCGTGGGAGGAGGTATTGTCAACGGAGACTGGTGGCAAAGTTGGGGAACGATGAGCAAGCCCTTTTTCGAAAGTTGCTCTATTTCTTTTCAGTGCAGACATTTTTTCTAGACTTTTTCTTCCTTTTCACACTGTTGACTCATTTTTTGTTCACCCAGACTGCCAATGAAGGGCGCTTTGGTCAGTTTAACAACATGGAATCGAGTTTGCCAAATATGGGCCAACCGTTTTATTTGGAAATATAGTATTCTGTACTCAAAATGAATTTAGATTGAGTCAGACAATTAAAGTCAGTTTCAACAATATTTCCCCTTTAGGTAAAACAAGCTTTAACTATAATTCTGCTAAGCTCTTGGCTCGTTATCAAAAAAAAGCAGAAATGACCTTCTAGTCTTTCCGAATGTTTCTTTCAGAATGCCCGATACTGTGCAACTGATTTGCTAACTCATGTAACTCCTTAACTCTCTAACTCAGTTAAAAGCAGTAATTTGCCACTGTCCGACAGGGTGTTTAAAACTGCTTAAAAATAGATTTTGCGTTGAAATTAGCATATAGGAACGGAACGTGCTTTATGAGAAGAGACAACTTTGACATGTGCATTATGCATAACATCCAAAGGTTTTTTTTTGCTAAGTAGCAGCAGCTTGAGTTTTTTTTAAAAATGGTTGAATTTATGGTAAGAATTTTAGCAGCTGGAAAACCTGGAAAAACACAACATGTTGTTTCTTGCATTGTCAAACTACAATTGAAAAGACTCTAGAAGCTATACACAACCAGAGCAATGGTACTCCCTTTCTAATTCTCCCATTCTGCAATTATGGTTTGAACCTGTTACTTTGGTAGTCAAGTGTGCTGACTACTGAGCCTATAGAAACATTCCAATTCTGTATTGTCCTGAAATCTGAAGATTTGCAAGGGTTTCCTAACTGTAATATGAACTTCTGTTTATGTGTAATATAGGTGGGCCCTCACGGTGGTCATCCTCACACTGCGAGTGCTGCTGCAAGAGCCACAAAAGCGAGCGCGAGGGAGAAAGCGGTACATCCTTCAACGAGCTCTCCACTTCTTGCTCGGAAACCCAATCGGAGGCCAGCTCACCACAAGGGACCGTCATCCGCGGCCCCGTGACTCGACGCCCCAACATCCAGTCCCTAGACCGACCCATGCACAAAGGGCCCCCTCACGCCATGCAGCAGGCCGACATGCGGCGCAAGACTGACATTCTGCGCGGCAGGACCTTCGGAGTCCGTGACCGAGAGGCTGCCAAGAGGAAAGCCAACAAGGAGAAGATGACACCCGAGCAGGAGCTGGAGAAATGCATCCAGGACTTCCGCCGGATTCAGATTCCAGATCGCTTTCCGGAGCGCAAGTACATGTGGCAATCGGAGCTTCTGAGAAAATACCGTCTTTGAGTACGGGGTGTAGAACAGCGTAATGTCACCTGGTTAGCGTGAGAGTCCACTGAGACAAAAACTACTATTGAAAATGAGTGTTGCACCAATGCTATTTTTGGGCACCAGCTTCCGATTTTAACATCAGCCATGTGGTATTAGCCCGATGCTGTTACTGTACGATACCACATTTTGAAAAAAACTATGGTATGGTAAGGGCCAGTGCTGATATTTAGTAGCGATACCAAAATTGAACACAAAATTTCAAAAAAATTTAAAAAAAGATTTTGGACTCTTAATATAACTTCCAACAATCGGCTGCATGGTATCGGCCAGTGACAATACTTTAAAAAAGAAATGCATACTTTTCTTAAAGTATACTAAAGTACTACAAAGTGGCCCGGTGGAGACAGGTAGCAAGTCTGCCTCACAGTTCGGGGCTCGAGGGTTCAAACCCAGGTAGCCTCTCACTGTGTGGAGTCTACATGTTCTTACCGGGCTTGCATGGGTTTTTTTCCGGGTACTCCGGTTTCCTCCCACGTCTGGTTGAACACTCCAAATTGCCCCCAGTTAAAACGTTGGTTGTTTGTTTCTTTGTGCCCTGCAATCGGCTCGCCACCAAAGGGATAGGCTACGGCACCCCCCCCCCCCCCCCCCCCCACGACCCGTGTGGATAAGCACTTCAGAAAATGAATGAACAGTCTGGCATTGACGTCCAATCAATTTGAAAAACGAATCGGCAGACAGTGTTTTTTTAGCACCCATGCCCAGACCAGTATGGATGCAACGCGGTTTAAAATAACTACAACCACCAAAAAGAGGAGTGTGGAATTTAGGACTGTTCCACTTTGCCATAGTGATGTGCATCCCCACTACTCTTATACAAGCACACCATTCTGATTTCATCCAAAGTGAAACAGATCCCTCCCCTGTTGACATTTTTAATGTATCTGTCGACCTCATGAGAAAATGTGTATCGCAAGCAGCGCTCAAAACAAGCGCCATTTATTCTTTTTTTGGGCCAGGTCACACATTAGTGAGAGGCTTTGTGAGTCATTTGATTTCTAAAGAGTACCGCCATGTATGATATGCACACGTGAGAATCAGGTTACTCCTGTTTGGGGTGCTTACATCACTAACCTCCCTTTATGTCAGAGGAGGTGGAAAGCAACAAAGCAACCTCAGGGGCAACATCTTGTCAAGATATCACATTATCAACGGGCTCTTCTTCTTCGATCGCGGATGGTGCTTTGAGTTCACTGCTGTACTCCACGGATAACACAAAACTTGTAGTAGGCTTGAAAATGGCACTGCATGTCATTTCTTCACTTATGGTAATTATGCAATATCACAAAAGAAGGTGCGGTCGCATCGAGAAAGCACTGCCTGGTTCTGTCTGCCGTTGTAAAACATTTTGTCTCAAGTCGTGTGAGTTTCATGATGATGATGATGATGATGTGTATGTAAACACAAGTGGCTATTGTGTGAATAAAAGCAAGTAAAAGGGTGAAGATTTATGGATTGGTGCTGATTAACCATTTAAAAAAAACATGTGTATGTATATATATATATATATATATATATATATATATATATATATATATATATATATATATATATATATATATATATATATATATATATATATATATATATATATATATATATATATATATATAAATAAAACAATAATCCAAATAATAATAAAAACAAATGAAAGGCCGAAATATCATGATAAAAGCTACAGAAAAATCCGGGAAAACTAAACAAACAAATTTTCCCCAGGAAAAACGAGAGAAAAAAAATGCCGCCCATTCAAAATGAATTGGACGTTGAACACCATCAATGGCAGCCAGTGAGTTAAAAAGAAAGACCCCAAATGCCTCCGAATGAATAGGAAATAACTGAAAGACTACTAGCGTCCCCAAAGAAATGTCATTTTCTTCTCAAATTGAATCTCATGAAAATATGTCTTTAGTACCTTTGATATTGAAGTCTACCTAATGAAGAGTTGTCTTTTGTACTATTATTAGCAAAGTCTTCTGCAGTTGCTTTTTTTTACTCACGGCATCCACAAAGAGCATGGCCTGGGGATCAGACTGCATGCTGGGAAGCTTAAAAACAGCCTGCGTGATGATAGATGAAGCATTGCTTGTCTTCTGGGACAGTAAGTGTCCTCAATGACTAACTAAGAAAAGGCTGGAAGCCAGCAACGTGACAATAATCCAGATTTCTCGAAAGACAATAGAACTGCAACAACCCTTCCGTTCACAACTTTGAACATCTTCACCTCAAAAGCCAAAGAAATGTAAAAATTATAAATCAGAATTTAACTCAGTTCAGTGGAAAATAAGTCATTATGTGGAAAAAAATGGAAATGTCTAAAATTAGCCAGAAGGATCATATACTATACTAATTGTCAATTTCCATGCCCCGATGGCTCCAGAACTCATTAAATTAAATGTAAACAGTACTAAATGATTGAAAGTCATTACATTATATAAATGAAAAATAACAATGATGAATCCATCTGGGTTGGGTTATTCTACTTTGCCAATTTGTGATGACTATTTGAAATAAAGTTCTAATCTAATCTAATTGCTTAGCGGTTGTAATTGATCAAATGCTAGGGAAAAAAATGACAAAAATAAAGGAAAAACTCATACATTTTATATCATTATGACATGATAACGGTGATACTAAGAGGTGGATTAAAGACCCTATTGAAGTCCCACATGTACAACGCACCACTGCTCAAAACCATTCACTTCCAAAGCCATTTTCCGAGTCTATCAAAACCTAATCTGCTTTCGGTGGCATTTTTCCTTTTTATTAAGCAGGGGAGCCATTAGCGTGCCATTCTAATAGGCTATTTAAAATTTAAAAAAATCTATGAATTTGAATACCTATCCGTCAAGATGTGACCTAACCAAGAGGGGTTGACCTTACAGGCCTATCCGGCCGAAATGGACGTCGCCATTCCGCTTTCCCAACGGATCAATATGTTCAGATCCAAGCCCCCGACCGGTGGCCAGCCTCTTAAGTTTTACAGCGGGTCGATAACCAGCATCCTCTTCTTGGATGCAAAGTTACATTAAATCTTCAATCACAAAACATCACCGCAGCTGAAAGCCGGCGGCAATTATCCAGTAGGGCTCGCGGACGACTTTGCACTTCCCACAAAGTCCCCCTTTTTTTGTAGCACCAGCCATTTTTGACAGCATGATTACACCGTTTTTGCATAAGGGCGGAACTATAAAAGTAGTTGGCTGTCAGAAGTAAGAATGAGCTTGCTTCTCAGAAATAGGCGTGCAAAAAAATATGATGGTTCCCATGTAGTATATTTAAAAAAAAGGATAAATTTGACAATTTCAGCCTAAAAATTTCACTAGGATTTTCAAAAATAAAACAAAAAAGGAAGGAAACGCTGCTAAAATAACACTTTTTGTAATTGTGGACTGCAGTTTAACCACTTTAAATGACAGTGGTCAGTTTAGTCTACATACATACACTAATACAGTATAATTTAATATAGGAAATTAAATTTTTTTACTGGTGTAATTTAGGCGATGCTGAATACCTTGTTGTTTTTTCCTGTAATCTAGCCACAAAAACAACCAATGTGTCGTTTCTGACTTGGTCAAAGCAGTCTTGAGGAAAATATTCATATTAAAATAACAGAATAGATTATTTACTGGCTGCTCCATCATTCTAAGTGTTCAATTCACTCAGTTCACCACTCGGTCAGATGGAAAAATATTAGAGGCTTAGTGTTCATGTTGTTCCATTTTTCTACATAACATGTATTAACCAATTTTCAATAAGAAAAATGAATTGTTTGGGTGGAAAAAATGAAACCATTGGTTGCTACAGTAATGAATTTCGACATAAATATCAAGGTTACAGATCATTTCCAAAACTGGGCTGCTGCAAGTAAAAGATGAAATATTAAACTCCTGACTTTCATGTAGAAAAACATTCATGCTCTTAGATGAGGCGCTTGAAGCATAGTCTCCATAAATAGCCTGCTTTTATTTATTTTTTATTTTTGCACAAACATCTAAATTTAGATGAGTGACATATTAGAGTTGAATAAGCATAAGGGAAGTTAAATGGATATGCGGCTCAGTAACGGCACGACCTCCCTCAGGCTATCATATTGAATTAAACTATGATGACATACATAAGAGACCCTGTATACTTTCATTTAAATCACCACGTTTACATAGACAATTATTTTCTTTAATTCGTGGTGAAATCAGATTAAAATTTTAATCCAAATCACTCCAATGTCCTGCATCTCAATTTTGGTCAAAACTAACTATTTTGACATGCACATGTTGACCAAATCAGAATTGGTATAAAAAGTTTAAAGCAGACCGTAAACAAGCCGTCAAGTCATTCAACAATTTTAAGAATATTCGATTCCATTCAATTACATCCACGTAAACACTGTTTAACAAAAGACCAACATTTTTCCCCTAAACTAGACTGTATACTGACTCATTTGCAACCAATTTTGACTGGGAGGGGCGTATAAACGAACGTGGATAATTTCCAGTATTTATCAAAGCCAAAGTTCAAACAAATCAGGGCTCAACCATGACTGAAGGAATTTGACCTTAGGCCATCCATTGCACACCCAATTCTCTTTAAGTTGGACACCATTGACTGGAAGGTAATTTACAGCCTCTGTACATTGAGGATTTTCTTTCATTTTCTTCCTTTGGCCTGATTCTGCCATGTTCACTGTGTGGGAACACCAGTGGAAGAGCTTACAATTGAACTCAGGGAAAAGAATGACAAAAAATCCTGACGAGTGTCATCACCATCAACGTAGAGAGACGAGTGGGAGCCCAATCCTGCACCAGGCCTTCCTGCCATGGTGCAATGGCGGGAAGACGAGCAGTCTAATTGGCGTCGAAGTCTCCTTGGCAATATTTGAGTTTCCCTGAGGCCCTAGCTTGCCTGAGTTTGCAATGCAAAGCTACTCACATAGAATAATGCTATGTTGGTCCCATCCACTTATTACACACAGTCCACATGCTTAGACTGTTTAAGAGTGTCCTTAAAAAAAGGAAGTAAAAACAAATGATTTATCAATTCACAATTTTGCTCATCTTTTCTTTGGTTATTCTCATCACGTTACTTTATCTTCCTACACTTAAAAACTCAAGTCTTTGTTTTATTGCCAGAACTCCCACTTTACAAGGATTAGTGAATAAAGTGTCCATAAAAATTGGAATTAAAAACCTACAATTATTTTATTAATCAACATGTTAGGGTAACACACATCTTCAGATTTTTTTTCACTACTTGTTACTTTAAAATGTCCCAATACTTGACTGCATTCTCCATTCATATAGTAAATCAACTCATTGCCACAGTACCAACTCTCCCACTTCAAATTGATTGGACTTCAACTTGGGAAGTCACACTTTTTAAATCGACTCTTGTATTAAATATGATTATATTCTGACATTATTGCATGCACAAACACATTGACACTGACAGGTGTCACTCAATAGCGCTGACTTCAGCAGTGCTGGAGTGAGCTTGCTCCTTCATTTGTTTGGCGCCCGATGGGCTCCCTCAGCTCACTGCGCTGGCGCCAGCGCTGAGTTACAGCCACCGACACAAACTCATCGACATCCTCCCAGTGCTCAGACACCAGCATTCATCCTTAGTTATCACTCTCAGCATCCAGACGCCGACCTGAATCTATTCGCCCAGCCTCAACACTGCAGTCTTTGAAATAATGTATAGACAGACGTTGCTACCATTCGATGCCTTTGACCATGCAAGCCCAATCAGCCCTTCTTTTAAATTCAAATGAGTTTGTATAGACGACATTCAATACCCTAGAAGTGGATGGGTTGGCAGCAAAGGAACAAAGATTGATTGACTTCCAATGGATAGGCAAGTGAAGCCAAGCGTTAACAAAAATATAACCTATTAGCTTTTAATTAATTTTCTATATCTTTTATCTGTATATATATATGGCTGGGATAGGCTCCAGCATCCCCTAGTGTCTGCTTTCATTCATCTTCAAATCATTTTAGGACGCATTGATTTGTGGCTTTAATTATTTAATCCAATTTAAGCGATTTTAGGAATAACTATTCGCGGTTACACGTATTTTAGGTGGTGTCAGAATTTTAAAGTATCTACATTCCAATCTTGTAACTGAAATTACTGGTGCAGGATTTCCTTTGGAAAATAATGCTCTTGTTTTCCAACAATTTGGTCGCAGTTATTTATAAAGTCCACTATACCTGAAAATCACATTACGACTGCTACATAAAGAGTACAAAGGTTCACTTTGGATTCCACCCGAATCCCTCTGGGTCCAGTCGGGCTGAACCTTTCCAGTATTTGTGATGGTACTACAGACTTAAAGGCAAGTACAAAGCTTTTAATGAGACAGAATGTCCCAGTGTCCCAATTGGAGGCAAAATCTGGACTACTGTGGGATAATGACACCTCAGTGCCTTCAAAAACTAAAAAAAAATAAAATGCTGTGCAGTCACTTTGCATTCGAGCAGGTGTACAACACATTTGATTTTGTTTTGTTTTAATGGTTCTATTTTGCAGCTGTAGCAAGGCTCATTTACTATACAAGCAAATTGTCTTAGACTCGTCATTATCTCCCTCATTACACCATCCTTCTCCCAAGGACTGCTCTGGAGAATACAGACGCTCAATTAGGCTGTTCTGACCGGAAATCCCATCTCTCGTAAATTACCTCTCAGGGAAGCTCCTGATCAGTGATAACAGCATCTCTCCAAGCAGGATAGCAGCTGTTATAAATCAAAGCAGGAGTATATTGCAGAGGATAAAGTATAGCAGCTACACTACACTGTGCAGTAAATGAGAAAAATCCTAATGATAGAAAGAAAAAAATGAACACAAAGCTGTGCGTTTACTGGAGTGAACAAGGACATGCTAACTTTGATGGGAATTTAAACGTCTTATTTAAAATTAACATTCATCACCAAACTCGGCTATGCGGGAGACTTAAATTGCAATCAACAATGTCATGCAGTCGATAAATGCATATAGAGCTTTGAGGCGTGGGTTGATAAAACGTACACAAATAGCTTTGGGTGTTTTTTTCTTCTTTGAAATCTTTTACGGTCAAGAAAGACTAACTTTTGATGTATTGCTATTTAACCACGGCCCTGGGAAAACTTCTCTCTAAATGCACGAGAGCAATCCCTGCACTTGGGGTGGGTAATCTCCGTATTAAATAATTAGCATTTCATTTGACTCCAAGGTAAACGAGACAGAAAATGGGAGGGGTGAGGTCAGGTTTAATTACAGCAAACCAGTCATTTGGGCCAAGTGTGAAGTCAGAAGAACATGCTTAGTTATCAGTGTACTTATTTTTAGTTTAAAAAAATAATTTTGTGGTAGAAGTTGTCTGTATATGGCCATATTTGACATTGACGTTTGTATACATTTTTGGTATTGACAAACATAGCCGTCATTGGCGTTGACAGATATATAGTTGCCATAGGCATGGGCGATTCTAGCCCTCTTTAGCATTGATGGTTATTGCCATCATTGGCTCTGAACCCTAAAGCCATCTTTTGTATTAATAAAAAGAGCCGTCACTGGAATTGACGCAAGTAAAAAATAGTTTGGAACAAATTCCTGGCCCATTCATTTTAATGGGCAATATTGATTGAAGCTTTTTGTGAGTAAATTCCAAGATACAGGGCTGCTCATAAAACCCCTATAATACATTGTTCCATATGTTTGAAGAAATGCCTTTTTACAAGTAACGTATCATCTATTTTCAATTCTGCTGTTTTTTTTCTTGCAAAGACCTGATAGCACACATGTGAAATCCCTTGAAATTGCCCATGGAATACCAGATTAAATCTGACAGAGATTAAAGGACGCACACAGATGGTATGCGTGTGTCATCCGTCCGTGTCAGTTGACCTACTACCGTTGCTCTGGTTATAAACCCTTAGCTAAACATGGTGCGACCTTTCTCCCATTTCCTGAGCTATTGTGTCCGTTGACTGCCACTTTCACCAGATTTGTATCTGTGAAGTTATGCCCCTGATTTATTTTGAAATCATACTATATGTTCCCTTTAACTCGGGCCGCTATGAGTTTTCAGTCTTTGTGTTGCCTTACTAATTTATGAGTATTTAAGACTTGAATATTTAATACTACAAAACAAGCCCAATAGTACTATATCCTGGATCACTGCTACCTACACTACGTAATTGTTCTTTTTACGGGTAGATTTCTGCGATACAGAGGGGATTTTTTTTTATTGTTTGAAGAAAGCAATAAAAGAATGCAGAAAGAAGAAAAATGTGATATAATGGAATTTTCAGATAAAGGTCATTTAAAGACAGAGTTATTTTTCATCAAAACCATTTTTTTGTAGTTGAAAATAAAGTAGTTTTTCTGTTATGTTATATAATTTTAAGATTTTATTATGTAATCGATGCTCAGAGGTCACAGTATGGTTTTTATCATGATTCAATTGTGCATTTTTAAGAATAATTGGTGTCACCAAAAAGGGCTCTCCATCCTTCCTTATTTAAAAAAAAATCTTTTCAGCTATCATTTCAACACACGCCTTGCCTTCAGTTTGGATTCTTCAGCTTTTGTAAGATGGTGGCTGTTGCTCACGGCTCACTAATTGCCTCTGGAGCAGCCTTGCGAAATTGCAGCATGGCAAAATGTCTTTTTTTCTGGCTGCAAATCAGTTGAACAAGTATAATCAAAAGTGTCAAACTTGTCATATGGTGGCATTACCGGATGCAGTTCTGCAAGAAAATGGCCCACTTAGTCCTTGGCTAAATACATTGTTCACACTTAAAAATTTCTGGTCGGTTTCACTTGCCTCAAATTTGCCCGGGATTACTTGAGCAGAAAAATGAAAGATTGACTTCAACTGTGTTATTTGCATGCACTGATTTCATGGGTTTAGTGGCAAGATATGACTTTGTAATTTGTACAAGCCACGACCAAAGCCAACATATTGTCTGTCTCTGGTCGGTGTAAATGTTGACTCTCGTTCCCGCTCATTAATCCCCATCGCTCCATGTCAGAGGGGCCAGATTACTCCAATTTCTGGCCTGAGATTCTCATTCAGCACATGCTGCACCCCATTATTCAACCATTCAGCCACAAAGAAAATGGTATTTACCTCAAAGGCCAGAGCACCTCGGGGCAGTAAACTAGGACGCCATAGAAAGGGGTGGAAATCATTAATAAGAGCGGCAAAGTAGAAAGCCACTTCTTTTGGAAGTATCAGCCTATCATCATCAGTCATCCAAGAACATGACAAACGAGTAAAATCAGCTAGAGAGGGATTTGACACAGATGTCTGACATCCTCATCTAATCCTTCACCACGACTGGAAACGCATGGATGAGATGGATTTGATTGCCATGGTAACAAACGAGAGGAGTAAAAAAAATAATAATAATAATCCCGCCTTGAATGTTGGAGTTTGATTTGGATGTCATATCACAGGCTGACTCAATAAGGATGCTGGTAATTAGTCAATATGACGGGCAGGCCCCGCAGTCTATAATCATGAGAGCGCCATGAGAATCTTTGCTTTGAATGAACGAGAAAGCTCTTTTAGATGGAGAGCAAGGCTTAGCTTCACGTGTAACACGGATTCCATCTGTTCTCGTCTCATAGCTCAACCGCTATCCCTGTCATTTGTTTTAATGCCATGCAAACAATTCAATCTTACCGGAGGACATATCAACATCTGCTTGCAAAGTCCGCTTTCCAGGAAAGACGAGCCTCGGTCAGAGTGAAAGAAGTGACCTGGATGACCTGGATGGTGCAAAAAAACAGACAATTGCTCGTATTTCCTCGGATATGAAACAGAATAATATACAAGCCATGTTTAGAAATGTATGGTGCGGCTTCACAGTTTTAACCGTAACAGTGAAAATGTCGAAACGGAAAAGAAAAAAGCAGAGTTAGCGGTATTAAACTGACGAAAGCCTTTGGTGAGTATGTAAAGCTTGGTGAGGCTCTGTTGACATGTCGGTTTTTGTGACCTCTACAGATTACAGTCGCAGTTAAACCAGAGTTACGATCTGTCTGGCCTGTGGATGACATTTGGTGTCACCTTAATTCTTTCTGATACATTTTTGAGTATTGACTGAGGGGAATCAATTCAAATTGTATCAGCAATACTAATTATGAAAAATCACATGCATTAATTTTTCGTAACAAAGGAAAATGTATGTATGTAAAACAAAATACTAAAAAGTTCCCTATATTCATCAGGTTTTGACCCCTGAACTAAAAACAGAGCACTGTTTAAGGGATTACATCCATCTAGTGCTCAAGATGAAAAGTGCAACACCATGTAGGCTAAACTTCAGCTTTTTCTGAATTTTAGACATTACCATTTTGACCAGGCTAAGAATAAACTGTCCTAAGCATCATTAAATATTTAAAAACTTGTGCACCTAAAGTGTGCAGAACATTGAATAAATAATTAAAATAAGAGCATCAAAAGCAAACTTTTTTCAAGACTAAGCTCATTACTTGCTTTAGAAAGAATATAACATGGAGATAGCTTGTTCAAAGGGCAAATTTGATTTAGTCATTTGTTTTTAATTAGGATTTTTGTTATCACACAAGTCACGAAATCACTCTCAAACAGATCATCTTTCTGTGAGTTCAAGATTAACTTCAGTGGGGCTTTCAAATAATTTGATCTCCGAGCCGTGGGAGTAAGAATTGGCATTTTTGCGTTTGAGTGCCCTCGTCTCCCATCCGGCTGAATAATGGACCGCGGTGAAGGGAAGTGCTAGTATCGTGTTTCAAAGTCTTTTATACCAGGAGAGGACTGGCTAGACACACACTAGCTGAGGGAAAAAAAAGTTGCAAAAGAGAGAAAAAGAGAAGCGGTAACAATAAGTACTTGGAGAGATGCTGGATAGAGACAGTGAGAGAGAGTTGCAAAATGTAGAGGGGAACGCAGCTGTCTCAGAGGTTTGTGCGTCCTATTTTTAGTCTCCCTAATGCACATCTCCAACTCAAACAGCTGCTGGAGCATTTGCATTCCAAAACACTTGCACTGTTGTCGTTTCTTACGGTCAACACCGGAGAATTCCACGCAACTGGGAGCCCAAAACTGACTCAGGTGTAGTCATGCCGTTCTGGGGTAGAGTAACATTTTAAATGGAAATAAGTAATAGAGAATAATATATCAAAAGGGGAAACAACAATGAAAAGATGGCCCGGAGGAGTGAGTGGTTAGGGGACCTGGGTTCAAATCCAGGTTGGTTCACCTGTATGGAGTTTGCATGTTCTCTCCGGGCCTGCGTGGGTTTTCTGCGGGTACTCTGGTTTCATGCATGGTAGGCTGATTGGACCCTCTAAATTGCCCCTAGGTCTGGGTGTGAGTGTGTATGGTTGTTTGTCTGCTTGTGCCCTGCGATTGGCTGGCCAACAATTCAGGGTGTCCCCGCCTCTGGCCTTGAAGTCAGCTGGGATAGGCTCCAGCACCCCCCATGACCTTAATGAGGATAAAGCAGTTCAGAAAATGAATGAATGAATCAATGAATGAACAAATATGTACCTGGTTGGCTTTTTTAAAATTAAATAAATGTAAATATATATTTTTTTAAATGTAGTCTCAAAATAGATGCCAATAATTGTTAATACATTGTCGATTAGTCGGTGAGTGGCGGAAATCGTAGCTGACAGACGGACAAAGTGATAACTACCATATGGCCTGCTATTAAGATTTGACACCCCAGGTATAGAAGGTGAAGCCCCGCCTCTCAGTATTGCAGTTGTTGCTTTTTTTCTGTTAGCATGAGTTACCTAAGCACATCCACACGAGAATGAGATGCAGCGTCACATGATCTAAAGTGCAGCAGTAAATAGCTTACGTCCCATGTGAGCTTAAGAGTGGGACACAACAGGCTGGAAGGAGTCATTAATGGAGGTCGTTAATCTCCATTCTAAAAGAAAGGAAAATGTGGTTTGAAAAAAAAGAGCAAAAGCCCAATGATGTCTCAATACAATCTTGCATAAAACCTCATTTGAGGTTGCATTGCTAGTTTCTTGCAAAGTGAGCGTAGGTATGGGAGAGACGCTACCCTGAAATAGGAAAAGAGGTTGTTTCATTTATTTATCAAACGTAAAATATTTATGGATTTCAATCTACTGGCAGAGCAGGACCAGGGCGGTGCAAACTGTGGATGGAAGAATAGCAAAGTTGCATTATGGGTGGATGTTTAAAAAGGGAAAGTGGTGAAAAGGCTGCCTCATGTTCTGCATATTTTTTGGCCCTGAATTACATCTGCTGGGTTTTCAGGATGTCATAACTGAGTGGGTCAGCACAGCGATAACTATTAATAGCAATTTCTTTTGACAAATGTTAAACTAAAGAAGATGCAAATTTCTGAAGTCATTGTCCGCCATTGACGTTGCCATAGACGTCTAATTCTTTGGACTAAGGGAGGCTGACATCCCTTATCTGATCAGAGAAAACATGTAAATATTAATTGTTTTCATTATTTTTTTTAGATTCCATTATGTTTCATTCTATTTATAATTTAAAAAGAAAACCCAAGTAAGGTTCCTCTTCATTAGCTTTCTAAATTTAAGAGAAATTACATTTTCTAATTAATAAAAGCATTAAAAGAAACAAAAATCCAGTTGTATCACTTATTTTAGTAAATTCAATTTTGAGAAATCTATCAAATAAAAAGTGGAAAAAAAACACTAAACATGCCCTGTTTTAACATTTCCAAACAGTATTTCTTAAAATATTTCATTAGAAAAAAACTGTCAAATGATCCTTTTCACTTTCTTTACTATTCTTGGATTGGATAACTTTATTGGATAACTTTATTCATCCCGTAATCGGGAAATGTCTTTGTTGCAATAGGAAGAGGGTGAGGATGCAGGAATAGGAAAGGCATTATACACAAATAGGTACTTAATAGTAAGTTAATAAATAAATACATGAATAACTTAACTAGTAAAAAGAGAAATGATCAAATGTTTGTATATATTTTTAAATCTCTTTATTTTTAATGAAAAGCAAATGAATACGAAAACGACTGTAAATATTCCCTAATTTCCGTACCGCAAACCGTGTAGTTGATTGATACAAACTGTTAAGCCGACTCGGCGAGAAAAAAAAATCTTTTCACGTCAGCCGTCTTTGTGCCCTCATCGACTGACACTGGGAGCGAACACCTCAGTCACATACTGTAAAATGAGTCTCCTTACACTCAAGCAAACTGCAGACATTCCAGTTGAGCCTGTTTAGCAAGAACATTATATTTTCCCTCAAACCACAAGCCCAGAACGTACGTACGTATCTCTTTACAAAGTTAATTACAGGCCTTTTAATGCACCTCCAACCACGTACGACGTTTTTCAAAGCTAATCCATACAAAACCGCTTGGGAGGATTACAAATATGGACTTGATGTCGCATTGAAATGAAGCTTAAAAAAAACCTACGCCCGTCCCCACATAGGGTCTACAGATGATCAAACACAAAAGGGGTGGTGGGGGGGCATAGGAGGAAGAGGCGATGCTGCGACAAATCACATTGAGTGAGTTAGTAGCACTCTGAGCTTTGGTGCTATTTTAAATAAAACATGAAAGCTGGAGAAAAATGGCCCTCCTCCAGATGCTGTGACTTGTGACAAAACATGATATTGTGAGACAGCACACACAGCTCCGAGCAACCCCTGGGAGGACTCTTCCCTGGCTTTCAAAGGGGCGCCGCTAAGTGGAAGGAGCGGCACCCGCTCGACCGCAATCTTTTCCAGAACACACAACAGATTTCTTCTATTCCACTGTTTGCCGTTCAAAAATAATGGATATTGAAATATCCTTTTGAGACTAGCAGCAAATGAATGAAAAATCACGCTTCTAGTGAGACACTATTTGTTTGGAGGGTGCATCTTGGCCAGAGGAAGAACAAGTTTTTTTTTCTTTCTTAAGCCCATTCGCTGTCATTGACAGTGTAAGATATCCAATTCCTTTGAAATGAACAAAAAAATCATGCTTCTAGTGAGACACTTTTAGTTGGGAGGGTGCATCTTGACCAGAGGAAGATATCCAATTCATTTGAAGTGGGACGTTGGCAGCGAATGATCGAACGTATTCTTCAAATGGATTAGAAGTCTATTAGTCTTGATTCTGATTGGTCAATTGACACCAAAAAAATTGCACACTTAAAGACAGTATTCATTCCAATAAGAGTATTGGTGCCAGACAACACCCAAAAAGGCCCTCAAATCACCACAAATTGACCCATAAATGACCTTTAATGTCTAGGAATTGCAAATGTACCCTGAAAATGGCATCCAATCAAACAATAGAACGTAACAAGATGTGAAGCAGATCATTGCCCATGCAACTTCTCATTTAATTTAAAGTTTTTAGTTTGCATCAGAGTCGACAAGGTAAGTTAGTGTAGGATGACCTTTGGGACATCTCCTGTATGATATTCCTTCCTGACAGACAACCCCGTCACAACACACACAGGGTGGATATGAGTTTTGACAACTCGGAACATTGTCCATTAAGTAACTTACATGTAGATCTGCTCCGGCTCCCTTCGCTCGGTGCCATTAAACGTTGAGAGGCTGAAAAGGAAAGGCCTGTGTCAACACTGATATGACCATGTAAATAAGTCATGTGTAATGGCGCTCTCTCGCTCTCTCCTTCCTGTGTTTTTAGAATTCCCTGACTTCTCGTGACGTGGAGAAACACATGAAAATTACATGTGGAATTTTAAAAATTCAAAAGGATGTTCTGAACTTTTGTCGGCAAGATGGATAAATCATTAATTGTATTTTGAACGACAGAAATAGATTTAAATTATCTCTTTAGATGAATGTTGGTTCATTCGCCTTTCCCAGTGAAAATGGATGAAACGTCTGTCAATGGCATTGAAATGTGACCATTCAGTCAGTTTAAATTAATTAGACAGCATGAAATGAGTTGAATATTTAAAAAAAAGTTGGGGCCTTTTGTATTTTTCTTTTGTAATGTATGTATTTTATTTTAATAATGACATTTTTGTCATCTTTTGTTGGGGTTGGTGCTTGGATGTAGTATAAATGATATAAAAACTACAATAATGGTTAATAAGTAAAAACAATATACATACTAAAATGTAGAAATATTAATATTTCCTTAGTTAACAAAACTGCTTGCTGCTGCTTGTAAATTATTAAATGTCTTAAAGTCCATTTTTAAAAAGTTGTCGACACAGTGACCACAATTTTTTAAAATGATGAATTGAGTTTTTTTATTTTTATCAACAGTGTATTATTTAAAACAATTATTGACAAGTTGCGGGCCAGCGGATGAGTGGTTAATGCGTGGGCCTCATAAGGTCCTGGGTTCAAATCCAGGTTGGTCCAACTCTGTGGAGTTTGCATGTTCTCCCGGGCCAGGTGGGTTTTCTGCGGGTATTCCGGTTTCCTCCCACAGTCCAAAGACAGCATGGTAGGCTAATTAAACAATCTAAATTGGCCTTAGGTATAAATGTGAGTGTGAATGGTTGTCCGTCTCCTGCGATTGGCTGGCCACCGATTCAGGGTGTTGTCCCCCGCCTGTGGACTGAAGTCAACTAGGATATGCTCCAGCACCCCCGCGACCCTAATGGGGATAATGCAGTTGCTCAATAAAATCTCAAGTGTCTACTTTTGAATATCACTCCAACGTGGTCAAGCAGTCTCAGAAATTAATCGCGATATTTGTATGACAGATTCAAGAGCGCAGGTGACGCTTTGACGCTGCGCGGTCAGTAAACGCACCACCAGAGGGAGACCATGACATATGACAAGGCTGTACACCGGTGATACCTCCCTGCATTCATTCATATTCTTATGGAATACGGAAGACTGGTGCAAGATCGCCTCGGCAAATATAACATTCCTTCAAAAATACCGTCGTATAAAGTCAAACTTAAATAGATCTATGCCCCTCGCAGGCTGACAGCACGGAGAATGCGGATATGGAATTCCATAGAGTTTCCTTCGTAAGTAATCCCTTAATAATAAAAGTGTTGGGTTGTTTAGTCCTAACATTACATTTCTAAATGTTTAGTCAGCGACAATTGTTTAGCTCAATGAGGATTTATGCCGACGCTATTGAAATTCGACGCGATCTGCTTTGAGTTCTGCCTAGTAGTTTGTTACCTGTTGCTTGAAATTGTTTGTTTCCACCATCTTCAGGTGTGCCGTGGTCGCCATTAGCCACGTCGTAAGCGAGGACGTCATGGCGGGGCAGAAACAAATCGTCTTAATATTAATCGGGAGTTGCTTTGGAAGCCTGAGGACGAATACGTAAGTTGGAAAAGTTATCAGTCTGTGTTGTTCAAACAAGCGCGTGCGTCCACTCACCTTCACTGTACCAGTTTAGATGAGACCATGTGAAGACTGGGTAGCAATCAGAATTGACGGGTGGGGGGCGTGTCTTCCATCACCATTGACGGCAATAGACGTTCAATTCATTGTGACTGGGTGACCTCTCCCAGGCAAAATAGATTGGACGCCCATCGCCATCAATGACAGGAAATGCCTTAATGGTTGTTCTATACGGTGACGGGAAAAATAAAAAAAACATCCGACAGTTTTTCAGGTGTATGTTTAGCTATGATCATTTCTTGAGTATAATATATATTTTTTTGTTTACCAATGATATAGTTTGGCAATCAAATTAATAAATGTATAAAAATGTATTTGAAATAACCAGTCCGCGTGAATCAAAGCCTAGCGTTTGCAACATGATTTATATATTTTAAAAAAAAGTTAAATCTCCACCAATGCACATTTGGACATACAAATCAATGCATGCTAACTTTAACCTATAAAAACATAGTAACCCTAACATCTGAGATTTGTTTCACACTGCGTCCCAATCACGTGAATTGACCTGATATTATGATACCATGATGAATCTTTCATTAACTGAAATAAGCGAATCAGACCCGGTTCAAATCATTATCTTAAATCCCACCTCTGCTAAAATCCATCTCTTTGCATCTTTTAGTACGGTGGATTAACTGATCAAGAAACTCAAAATCCAATAACAAATGGAGACAGCTTCAGTTATGGCCTTGCTGGATTGCCCTTTGTGTTCAGAGCGACTGGACACGTCGGCCAAGGTGTTGCCCTGCCAGCACACTTTCTGTAAAGCCTGTTTGCAGAAGCAAGAGGTGGTGCACTCGCAGCTGTTCTGCCCAGAGTGCAGAGCTCCTGTCAAGGCACGAACTGTGGAGGAGCTTCCCACCAACATTCTGCTGGTGAGGCTCCTGGAGGGCTTGCAAGGGTCAGCGGGGCCGAGCAGGAACTCCCATAACGCCGTGCCCTCTGCCCGCAGCGGTGGGAATTTCAGGGAGGGTCATTACAGAGAGATTCAAGGCTACAAAGAGGTCAGTCAGTAAACATCTCTCTGTACCAATGCTGGCTTTGGGAAATGTTTCTTTTCAAGGCTACAAATGCTTTAGTCTTTTATAGACTGAATATTTATTATATTAGAATTAAGGAGGAAACTGACATATTTAAAGAAATACACACAAGCAATCAGGAAGAATCCTACACCATTGAAGTGCATCTCCGAGTGTTGATCTTTATACTTATTGTTTTGACATCTATTGTCACAAGTATATTAAAATACCTGCTGCATCACAGCCCGAAAACACCCTCCACAATCAAATTATATCTTCCAGCAAATAGCAAATGAAGGACTTCTTCTGTAAAATCTAGACAAAGACAAAATGCCTCACTTACTACATTTGAAAAGACAACATAATTGGACTATAGTACTATGGACCCTATTATGTTAGTTAAGAGAAAATGTTCACTTTGTATCACTTGCAGTGACTAAGAGATTTAGATCGGGTGAGCTCTAGGTTGTACATCATTTACACAATTCACTGTTCTCAAGATGGCTGTAAATCCTTGACTTTGGTTCAGCGAGAGTTCAAAAAGCTCGGCCGAGTTCAGAAGAGGGGGTGTCGTGCTTTGGAAATGCTTGAGACAAGCTGCTGTTTAGAACATTCTTATATAACCTATTTATCCTCTCAATTGGACCAGGCTTTGAAAAATAACATTTTGGTTTAGTTCATCTTAAAGTAACATCAACTAAGCTGTGACAAGCCCTGCTTGTCTAAACATGGTCAAAATCTATTAAACTTGTTACACAGTAGAATTGCTCGCATTCCAATTATATTTTTGGGGGGACAATCATATTAAAAACCAGGATTAAATTCTTCCACCATACTCGTCTGTTCTTCAGGTTTCTCCAAGAACCTCCATGCTCAGCCATCAAGGAGATTCAGAAAGAGAGCTGATCCTCGCACCAGTGAACGGCATCACTCAGAAATACAGAGCGATGCTGAGCGAGGACTTGATTAAGCGATTTAGCGACAACATGGGCACATCTGTCACTACCTCCACGGCGCACAGTGCCAGCCAGACGCCTCAAACGTCGCCCCACCAGCAGTCCACGGCTCTCTGCCGAACACTTTGTGACTTCAGTCCCACCGAGATGAACGTGGAGAGCGGAGATTCTTGTCTTAGCTTCCGAAAGGTATGCGTCTCCTCATCTTACTTGGGAAAAAATGCAAACAATCATGTCAGCGTTTAAACATAAATCATAAACGTGGGCCTGATTTACTATGAAATTTTGACCTTGGGTTATCGTTTTCAGTCAATTAATTTGATTTGTTTGAGTCTTGTTTTTTTTTCTTCAGCTTCGCAATAGCAAATATTCTCATCATTTTTCCTTCTTTTTCTAATATTTTTTTAATTCAACAAGTGTCCTTGGAAAAAAAAGGTAGGTTTCTATTAAGGGAAAAAATATGAATTTTTTTAAGATTAACATGTCATTTGTATTTACAAAAAATAATGATTAATTTTTAAAAAATCTAAATAGGTGGCCAGGGATAAACATTTACTGGTTTCACAGGTCCTCCATCTTATTTATTTTATCCAGAAATGTGAAGTCAATGCACATGATTAATCTTCATAGGCCACTGAAAATACTTTTGTGGACCTAAACTGGCCCCTCGGCCTTGAGTTCGGCGTCCCTGTTTTTGAGGTTTTCTTTTATTTCCATGCACAAGCAAAACTGCACAGTAACCAGATACCAGTTGAAACTGAGGTCCTTTGTTCAAAGCACTCCGAATTTTGTCTATCAACAAAACATAGCAAACACTTTTTGATCTCTTTGACTTGACACAAGTATCACATTGCCTGCCCTGTTTCAGAAAGGTAACTGATATACCAGGTCAGTGTAATCTCTCGCCAGCTATTTGGTATCTCTCATTCAGCTTCTCATATCTTGCCAAGCACTTTAAGTTCCTTGTGAGGCAAATATTTCTTCATAGCAGTCATAGTCTTTTTTTTTGTTGTCTTTTTTAATTTTTTTGCTCTTTTCATTCTTTTGGGAGAATTCATCGCAGCCCTGAAGCATTTCTGTGGGAGTTATATAAGGACCTTGTTGCTGTATGCTTTCCATTAAAGCACACTTGAGGCTGGCCTTTCTTTCGTCTTTTTAATGGAAATGTTTTTTTTTTTTTTTAAATCGCGTCAAGGCTAGCGCTTACAGACACACGATGCGTCATGAGTGCTCAGGCTTTATTTAACCCTTTATGGGATACTTATACCGTTTTTCAGTTGTAAGCAATGTGTTAAATAAGATACATACAATAAAAAAATTGAGTGTTATTGGGCGCTATAACCAAAATCAAGTAAAACCTAAAAAAAACCATAATTCTGTCCGTGTGTTTGTTCAAGATAACTCAAGAATGAATAAAGGGATGATCATACTTGCAGTATATTTGCACTGTATACTTACTGCATCCATGTATCTTCTTCAGCATCTTCATCCCCGTTACTTATCCCTTCACTCAGTGACAGTCTCTAAGTGGTGATTACATTTTGGGCTCATAAGGTCAAAGGTCACCACTCCAGTGAATTTGACTGCTTAGGCTCTTTAATCAATTTTAATTGACTTGGCAGCCGCATACAAATATGTGGACACATTTATCTGAGCTAAAATGTGACATCCACATACGTGAATGTATTTTTTCAAATGATCAAACATACAACTTGTCCTAGAAAAGGTTCATTATTATTTTTTTAACTGTCAAACTCATTTTCTTTCCATAAGTTAGCGTGCGCATGTTTTTTTGCTCTGCAGGGAGACCTTCTCACTGTCATCAGGCGAGTGGATGAACACTGGATTGAAGCCAAGCTGGGCGACAGGATCGGAATTTGCCCTCTCCAGTTTACCGAAGTGAGTTTCCTTCTGGAATTCTAAACACTCCTCGGCCTCTCTTTTCCACGCAAATCTTTGCATTCATCCTTAAGTGGCACTCAGTGGTTGCAAAGCACTGAGGAGAGTGAACTCAACTTTGATACCCATGACACCTTTTCTACAGACTCTCTTTAGTCAGCGCTCGCTTAGACTGTCACTCGAAGAATAAACCTGCCTCATGCTGGGAAACCTGCAACGGGGTTAACGTGTTGCCGTCTAAGTCCCCCCCCCCTTCCATCATCTTTTTTCTCCTTACTTTCTTTCCCAAGCACTACCTCCCCCCCTCCTCCCGCCGGTCCCATCTTCTTGCTACTCCTCCGTATCTTCCTCCTCAAGCTCCGCCTCGGCGGTCTTCCAATCTTTTTTTTTTCTACCTCTGGACTCTTTCACTCTCTTTCATCCTCCTCTTCCCTTCTCCTCTTGCTGTGCAGCCAAGCGTGAAGACCCACTAATGCTTTCTCTGCTCGGATGGCATAACAGCACATCGCTGTGGTGAGTGAAAGCATTAACCCAGCTGTGCCCATCTCTGACGCCGTATATTTCCCCCCCTCGCCTCATGCTCTTCTCTCAGCTCGCCACTCCATCCTTTTTTCAGGCTTTACTGGTTGCTACTTATCCTCCCGCCAGCCCGTACAACAAGTTGGAGTGGGTGAGCTACGGTATTTAGACAGTGGCTTCACTACTCGGTACTCAGCCTGTCAGGTGTAGGTGACAGGTAGACTCTGAGAAGCTAAGTCGGGGCTATAAGGAGCTGACATCGCTTTCCTTTTTGTCCACATCCGTCTTTCCCAAGCTAAACTCGGCGGCAACCAAACTCCTGGAAGGAAAGAATCCACGAAAGAGTGACTCGGCAGAATTTCAGCCTCGGACCGGACACAGGGGCAAGGACAAGGCCTCGGAAGCCAAGAGCGCAAATCAAAGTAGAGTCACGCAAGTTCCAGTGAAGATCCCTCTTGCTAACGCTCTGGCGCCGTCCAACCCACGAAAAACTTCGAGATCCAGCAGTGGCAACTTTCCCAGTACAGTGGATGCCACTAACTTCCAGCGACAGTCCCACCGCTCTTCCGTGAGACCCCCTGCCCGTGGGCACGCACATCCTTCAAGAGTTAATTCTCAGAGAGTTCGACGCCACTCTGACGGCCCGCACAGACACCTGTTACTGGTGAGTCAACAGTGCCTTTATTTTTGGGTTCAATTTTCATTGGTTTATTGGTTTTTGTGGGCTCCAGTTAGAAGAAATCGTGCTTCTTTTAGGAAGCAGGGAGATGTTTTGATCTGGGAAGATCAAGGTGTTCCCAAAGGCTTCTGGGTGAGGACCATTGCTGTCAGGCTCAAGGAATGAAAACAAGGGCGTTGTTGCCCTGCATGATGAAATATCTTCCATGTCTTAAAACAAAACATG
Source organism: Stigmatopora nigra (assembly GCF_051989575.1). NCBI lineage: Eukaryota > Metazoa > Chordata > Actinopteri > Syngnathiformes > Syngnathidae > Stigmatopora > Stigmatopora nigra. The sequence continues at coordinate 10,529,963 of NC_135521.1, forward strand.
TGGGGAAGTGTTGTTTTTGGCATTTGTGATCACTTTTAGTATTTGTCTTTTGAACAAAAATACTTCCAGATTAAAAATACTTTAGTCTAAAAAATGTTGATGTTACATGAACAAAAAGTCCAATAATCCAGTTTTACAGGTTTTGTAATTCATGTCGATTAAGCGCATAGCAAAAGTTGTTCAAAAGAATCTAAAAATGACTCTAAACCCAATTTTATACTACCTTTAAAATTGTTAACTAAATGTTTTGGTTATCCTCATCAACGTCAAACTCAAATGATGGGCCGACTGAAACTTTTCAAACTTTTATGATCAACAGTCTTGGTGTAATGAGACAGTTTCTTTTCAGAGGTGAACATGATTGTATATGTTTCTTTTTCCTCTTCCAACAAAAACACGGCCAAAAATCTGACAGCAAAAGTTTTTAGTCTACCAAGACAAATATAAAGCTCTTGAGAAAAATTCCTAACATTATATCATAGGCCTGAATCAAATAAGCTAATGTCAGCATTCCAATGCTTTCCCTCTGTTTATTTTGAATACATGCGCTCAAAGGCCAAGTTCACTCGTGGAAATTACTTTATTGAACTTGTTAGCCGTCATTGACAGCACCAGAACAGACTCTCAAATAATTGGAAATAATCACTACCAGACATCTCAGTCAAAATGGAACGGACGTCTGGTGCAGTCAATGACACCAAACACTTCACACAAATTCAAGTTTATTAATGAATTGTTTGTGAAAACTATAAGAAAACAATGAATGAACATATAATAATAGATATTAAAGTTTTTTTAAATAACATAGTCACTTGAAAAAAAAACATTTAGTTTTTCTAACCTGTAATGGCAGGAAAAAAAGTAAATAAATAAAAACTATAAACTAAATGACATTGTAGTAGAAAATGTAGCTATAACGGTACTTTTTTCATCAATAATACATGTTCAAGTCAATTAATATGTTTAGAATTCAATGAGATGTTAAAAGAATAACGTAGCATTGGCTCAAATTTTATTAACAACAAAAATAAAACACTGTTTATAAAGTAACTCAAAAGAAGCCTTTTAAATTCTTGGTCTTAGTCGTAATTTGCTGTAGTGTTGAACTGTACTCCATCACAGTGAAAGCCTCCTTTTCCTATTTGCATCATTTACTCATATTCAAAACACCCACACACACGCAGAACATTGTGTTAAAAGTAAGCTGATGGATCATTTCAGGCATAGCTTTTGCATCGACATGCTTTAATTGACTAAGTCTACTTCAATTTCACCTATAGTTATAAATCATCAGCACAGAATGATGGATAGACGATGTGGACCTCTAATTAACGATTATATTGAAATCCAAATAAATCCAAGGGCAATGGAAAATGGCCAAAAGCATGGTCATATATGCTCACTAGCTATTTTCTGATAGCCTCTGCAAAAAAAATCCCCAAATGGACAGATGTGAATGTAACATATATGCTGACCATCCATCTCCTTTTTTTTTAAAGGCGAGGCCTACAATTTAATGAGGAAACTGCATAGAGTCACAGTAAGGTTATATGGTACAGACATGAAAGCCTCTACAAGCTTTTCACCACCTAACTTTTCCGCCTATAGTGCCTTGCTTCCCGCGATAATGATTTCCTTTGATTCAGTCCAAGTTTCCCAGCCTTGCCCTGCAATTATACAGCGCACCAAAAAGCTCGCACCTTGTGCAACATATGAAAAAAATCAGATCAAACGATCCCATTTGAAAAATTTAAAGGGTCAACTTGGCAAGAGAGAAAGCAAAACAAATTGTGTGAGGCTTAGCAATGCAAGTATAAGAAGGGAGATAAGGGAAAAATAATAAAATGATACTGTAGATTCAGCGTGTAGGAGGCTTGGATAGTCCCTCAGTACGTCTGCTTATCTCTCATGCTGATGATGATGAGTCATTGGTGAAATGTGTTATATAACAGACCCCCAGCTCTCGCCCCTCACTGCTTTAAAAGTCCTTCTTCCTCTTGACTAAGCAGGTAACATCAACTCGCACATTAATGGGCCAGTGATAGTCGACAACATGCGTTTTCTTTAAGGACGTCTACCTTGAAACGTGACGCTCCAAACAAGTTTCTTCAATAAGGTTTCCGCCAACTAAGGTTGAAAATAATTGCCCCGATGTAGTACGCCTTTTACCATCGCATGTCATGTATACTGGGGTGAAAAGGGTTATCTTCAAATGGTACAAATACAGCACCAATTTGACTTACTACTAAAAATACCCACCATAATACTGTAAAGAATATTCACATTCTTCTATTCAATAGATTTTTGCCTGCTTTACAATTGCAATTAAATGTGATCACATTTTTTTTTAATCTCATGACCCTCCCTAATTTAATCGTCTTATGATTCATATCATGTGTCAAAGTGGCGGCCCGGGGGCCAAATCTGGCCCGCTGCATCATTTTGTGTGGCCCGGGAAAGTAAATCATGAGTGCCGACTTTCTGTTTTAGGATCAAATTAAAATTACGTATATAGATCTATATTAAATGTCCTGATTTTCCCCCTTTTAAATCATTAATTGTAATTTTTTAATCATTGTTTCTTGTTTTTAGTTCAGAAATGATTTTCTAAAATCTAAAAATATATTTAAAAAAACTCATACAAACATTGTTTTAGATCTATAAAAAACTGAATATTCAGGGCTTTTAATCCAGTTCTTTTAATCCATTTATTTAAAAAAATCTAAATATTATATCTAAAATAGTCCTAATCTTGAACACAAACATACAAAAGCACATAAACAGTGGCAGAGGTCATAAAAACAAATAAATCCAGCCTTTTACCATGCCCCAAAGCCTTCGTAAAAAACACACAAAAAATATATACTACTATATTGTAAAGATGTTTGAGTTATGCAGCCTAAATTTTCATGAATTTAGTATAACCCTCCCAAAACTTGACAAAAAGCCGCAACGGCCTCATACTCAAAATAAGGCTGTCCATCCCAGATTTATAAGTTCCATATATAGCCCCCTTGTGAATATATTCTTAGCCACCGCTGGGTCATTGCACGCAGCAATTGCGTGACTGCATCTTGAGTGGGACGGCCCCCTTGTATCTGATAAAACAGACTCAGAATAGAAAATGGACACGGAGAAGTGAAAAGACTTCAATAATTAAATACTTTTAGAATGCCGTGTCGTGCTTTTATATTGCTGTATTACTTCCAAGGTGTCGATGCTGTCGAAAAATGATTCATTACACTCATTACACCAAGAACTTGTTTACATTCAACGCTCTTTCTTGTAAAGATATCATTGCTCGTGTAAATCACAAAGACATATGGCAGGGAGATTTACATCCTTCAGCTCTGAAAGCCCAAATGTCTTCAGGACATACTCGATTTACTTTGTATTTTCTTTTTTTTTTTTTTACATGTGCGCCTCACTGCACTGCTCTGCTTCTTAAAAGTGACTTTTTAGGTCATAGCAATAAATTGTTGTTAATTATAGCTTGCATTGAATGCAAGTGTAGTATATGCATTGCAGCCTAATGGCAAAAAAGCCTGGGGATGCAGGCACCTACTTTAAAAGGAACTGCTTGCTTTGCCGACCACTATTAATTCTTAAACCACCAGTTCTGCTTTAAATAGCATCAGGCTTGCACTAGTGTTGTGATATGGAATATTATTTTTGCAGGTGGACTGCATCAAATGAAAAGAATCATAAACTGTGCAGATTTTCAGTAAAACGGAAGGTATAGCTTTGCCACTGAATCAGGTTTAGTACGAGACCTGAATAAAAATATTTTAATTTGTTAATATGATGTTGAAGCTTTGGCTGAAACTGGCTATCCCTGTGTCTAAAAAGAATCACGAAAAGCTCAGTAAAAGTGGAGGGCAGTTGAATGTATGATAAAGTAGGTTGAGTCCTGTTTTATGTTAATAGAAGTAGACATCACCATTGGAGCTCGCAAGTTTTTTTTAACCCAAATATAAAGTTAATTTTCAGTTCTGTGACCTCTTTTCTCAATGAGTTTTTATTCCGTACTACATTTCTTTTTAACTGAATGTACTAGTGAGTCCTATAACAGATAGATAGATATATATATAAACAAGTAAGTTAAACATAGAAGTAATATCTGCAAATCCAGTACTTTGTCTATTCTCCTCTGTGTGCCCTATAAAATTCAACTTTTCAGTCCGAGTTGATCATTTGGCCTCCCTTTTTGTTCCAGAGTGAGAAGATGACCAACGAAGCTCCTCCCAAGATCTCCATGGCGCTGTCAAACCCGCAACTTTCTTCCACCTCTGCAGACAGCAAAAACTCCAACACGCAGCATCTCTCAATCAATGTGTGAGTCCTTCATTAAACTTGTATGCAGTGTTATTTGTCACCATCATAAAACCTTTAACCCCACTATTATACTCAATAAAATCAAAAACAAATGTCCTGGAAGTCATTCAAACTTAAGTGGCCCCAGTTTTTTTGTTCTGTGTCTTGTGTCCATCTTGCTACTGCAACCAAGACATTTCCCGAATATGGGATGAAATAAAGTTATAATTTAATCTAATATAATCCTTAGATGCGCCGTGCTGTATTCTTATAAACCACAACGCCTCGAAGAGCTGGAACTGAGGAAAGGCGAGATGGTTGGAGTATACGGGAAGTTCAAAGAAGGCTGGTTGCGTGGGTTGTCACTCCGAACGGGCAAAGTCGGCATCCTGCCCAGCAACTACATCACTCCCGTTCTCAGGTGAAAGGTCACGATCCCTGACGGCAATATGCGTCATCCAAAGGATGCTCGGATTCAAATGCAGTACATTTGTGTGGGCAGCACAATGTTTAATCATTCAAAATGTCAAATGCAAAAATGTATCTGATGCTGAGAGTTATGTAAAGGATCCTAGGGAATATTTGACGTCAATTTTATCCTACTATGCCTCCACGCAGGACGTCTGCCAGACTCCTGGAGACGAAAGCGGCGAGCTCGTCGTCGCAACACAACGCGACGGCGGCTAAGAAGAATGCCGTTGCCAGGAATCCCGCTGGGGTCCTTCCTCCTGATAGGGTAAATACTGATGGAGCGCTGTTCTCAGCAGGACAGGTGCCACATGTGCCAAATGGAGCACAGCACGCAATGTCATCCACAGGCCCCGCAAAATCAGCCTTCTACGGCAGCTCGCCAGGTTGGGAGACTGTGCGGCGATTCTTTAACCCGCCCCGAGGTGAACAAATAATCAATCCATTCCTTCATTTGAGTATCATGGCCAAATGATGTATCCTAATTGGTTTAAATACTTATCATTTTTTTATTTTTTACAGTTTCCAATCCTTTCAACCATTCATCCAATTTGAATATACCGTCCAACTCGGAGCACTTTGCTCAAGTTCAGGCTTCCGGCTTCTCGCCCGCCCTCCTAAGAAAGAAACACACTGGAATTCCAGCCAATCCTGGGAAACCATTAGGGTGGATGAGCGAGTCGACAGCGCTCTCTGCTGCACACATTTCAAAAGAGAGGGACTTCACATCCTCATTTGAGGCAGGGGGTTATTATCCGCACGAGCGGCATCCGTCCAGTGGCCCTCACTCAATACTCGTCAGACCTGATTCGCACAAGAGCACTACAGACAAGGTAAAGATAATGCTCTAATTAGCCCTTTATTGGGAAAGTGCCTATATTTGGGACCGGATATCTTTTTTTGAGATTGAACATTTCATAATGTGTAAGCTGCAATATTAATATTTAACTTGTCGCATGCCATTGATGACGATTTAATCTGTGAGGACCACCTGTAAATCTTCATATTTCAATGCAATGGCCATTAAGGTTGATTGATTATTTATGTGTGCACTTCATGGGAAAGCTTTAAATGTTATTATATTTTATACAATCGCAATGAAAGTCAAAGAAATTAAATTCAAGTCCTTCGTCCATCCCAACAAAAAATTTATTGGACGTCAATGGCAACCAACAAATTCAATGAGTGCCAAGTCAGGATTTTTTTTAATGTCATGTTGGCATAATAGCAGATATAAAAATGAAATTGTCGGTTTAAAAAAATGAGTATTTATAACTAACATAACATCTTTCCATCTTCTTATTTTTTAGCCTGCCAAGTCAGTGCGTTTCCTAACAGATGAAGAGCCTCCACCCCCGCGGCTTAGGACATCCTCCTGGTCTTCAGGAAGCCAGATTCCATCCAACTTCACTCAAGCACCCCCTAAACTCGAAGTATGGGCACCATCACTCACTTTGGGAAGAGACGGACCTGGGATCATTCTCCGAGAGGGAAAAGCAACAACTCTCAGAAAGGGCTTTGAAACAGACCTAAACACAAACTCCAAACCAATGTTGTTGCAGCCATCGCTTTCGGGCCTTTCACCCCAATTCAGCCCCACCAGGTACTTTTAGAATCGGAAAAATAAAAAGATTGAGCAAAGATTGATCTCTCAAATGTTTACTGTTTTTCCTTCTTCAGACACAGAGTGGCTTCAACACATCTAGCCCAGACAGACTCTGAACTCAGTCTTCTTCAAGGAGAACTGGTCCTGGTCCACAGACCTCGACCCGATGGCCGCATCCTCATCACCCAGGAGATTAGCGGCGAAACGGGCCTCTATCATAGTAGTATTCTTCACGCTTTGGAGAGGCTCACTTGACTTTTGGGGGGGATTTATATATTTTTTATGATCCAGTTAGTTGAAACTGCCAGAAAAAAAATGCCATGAAGGAGTCTATTTTTTACCACCTATTAAAATCTGTTGAGACATATTTTGTTTCTTTTAGAGCATGTATGTACTGAGAATTTGCACACAACCCGACCAAATATCTGTCTTTATTATTCTGCCTATGTTACATACAACATAGGTGAGTGCCTTTGTCTAAAGCTGCACAGAAAATAATCTGTTTAATGATGTGTAAATAAATGTTAGGTCAATAAACTACCTAATATAATTAAGAATCATGCCTTGATTTAAGTGTGTTGGATGAGTTGAACTAAAGCAACACAAGGAACAAAAAGGAAATATTTTACTGCAAAAAAAGTAGTATATTCTCATGTGAGTGATATATTTTTTGACTTGATCATATTTGACCTTTTGAGTATAATTGAAACTGGCCTTTTTATTAATTTACTGGCTTTGCATTCTGCAGCAACACTCACATTAAGAGGCTCTAACAAATTTTAATTTTCACTCCTATTTTTTACTCTGGAAGAGACACAAAATAAAGTACCACAATAACACTTGTAGTTTTTCCCTTTTCTTTTATTTTTAATTTTTTTTAATTTTAGGAATTCCGGACAGGTGACGCATGCGCAGACAGATTCCGCCAAACTCCCCTACGTGATGCTGTCTGCCAGTCTGGATTCTCCGATGGCATTTAAATTCTTTGAATAAACAGTCTGATGTCGTACCAATTCGACTGCACGATCACCAGTAATTACGTGCATACTCTAAGTACATCCCAGCGGTTTTACTATGCCGGTAAGTCCCTTGTATTTGGTATTTTGTTGGCTATGGTTTCCTCCCTTTTCCTCTGATCCCAGTGATGTGATGCTAACCGGTTAGCTTGTTAGCATACCCGCCTTAAACCAGAGTTTGAGGTAAGCGTACACTGTCCTTTGTGACACGTTGTCTGTTTCGACGATTGCATAGTCACTGGTTGGGCCTATCTTTCAATGTATCATTGACATTGTGATTTTCTTTTCTGGGGATCTTTTGTATTTCATAATACGATGGACAGAAAAATGCTTAATAATACCACAACACTGAGATCTCTTGCTACCTGAATGTTGCCAATGGATTTCTATCAAATGTCCACTCGTCCATTTTTCGTGATCTGAGTGCGGTTTGGGGTCGCGCAATGACAGATCGTGATGTCTTTCAGAGCAATAAGCTTGAAAAGCCGGAGGTGAGCGATAACGTCAAGGTGGTGGTGCGATGCCGTCCACTGAACCAAAAAGAGAAGGCGATGTGCCACAAGCAGGCCGTGGCCGTGGACGAGAATCGGGGCACTATCACTGTCAACAAGCTGGAAAACCATCAGGAGCCGCCCAAAACATTCACCTTTGACACAGTGTTTGGACCGGAAAGCAAACAACTGGATGTCTACAACCTCACAGCCCGGCCCATCGTTGACTCTGTCCTAGCAGGATACAATGGTAATGCCCCCCTTCATTGTGTACCCCTCAAACTCTCGACCCCAGCCAGACCTGTGAGGCCGACGCCCTAACCACCCATCTGCCAGGCCACCCCAAGTGTATATACACAGTAATATGTATATTATAGAAATAAGGAGAAAAAAAATGAACTGAAATGCATCTCAAAAATAATTTCACGGGGGTCTAAATCACCTGTTTCAAGATGATATATGTTCAGGGTATGGTAGTTTCTGCCCACATTCGATACTAAGTTTATTTTCTGTTTATTTTTTGCATCTAAAGTCATTGCTATCAAAGTCATGGACACATTTTGGTTTAAAAACGCCATCTTAAGGGTTTGTGTTTAGATTTTTCTGTTCTGTCTCAGGCACCATCTTTGCATATGGACAAACTGGAACTGGGAAGACCTTCACCATGGAAGGTGTACGAGCAGTCCCAGAGCTACGTGGGATAATCCCAAATTCTTTTGCTCATATTTTTGGTCACATTGCCAAAGCAGAGGGGGACACTAGGTAATGGAAATAATAACTGAGTAACTTGTAATTTGGAAAAAAAATGGATTTGTATCATAATCAGTTTTACCCTTCTGCAGGTTTTTGGTTCATGTATCATACCTGGAGATTTATAATGAAGAAGTGCGTGACTTGTTGGCTAAGGACCAGACACAAAGATTGGAGGTATTAAATCTGTTACCCATTCTATATTATGGAAAAAGAAGTTTAAGCCAGTCTGTTGACATTTTTCAAACTGCATTATCTAGAATGGGCTCCAATAAGTTTAACCTGGATGCACTTGTCCCCCATTATAGGTCAAGGAAAGACCTGACGTTGGTGTATATATCAAAGATCTCTCTGGGTATGTGGCGAACAATGCGGATGACATGGACAGGATCATGACTTTGGGAAACAAAAACCGTAAGAGATTCAACAACCTCAAATTCTAACATTGTTGGCAACCTGGCAGTAAATATTCATAACAGTGTAGTGTTGTAGGCAATCAAACTAGCGAATTTTGACCTGAAAGAGCCTTTAATTAACATAGATTTATTCGTTTGAGCCTAACTCTCTGGTATTCTGTATTTCCTTGTCAGGCTCTGTCGGTGCTACTAACATGAATGAGCACAGCTCCAGATCGCACGCCATTTTCACCATCACCATCGAGTGTAGCGAGAAGGGCGTGGATGGAAACCAGCACGTGCGAATGGGAAAACTGCATCTAGTTGATCTTGCGGTATGTAAAATATTAGTTCATTTAACATTATTGTCATCATGTGGGCATGGCCTCTTGCCTTACAATTTCATCTCCCTCATAGGGTTCCGAAAGACAGGGTAAAACGGGGGCCACGGGACAGCGCCTCAAGGAAGCAACAAAGATCAATCTGTCACTCTCTACACTCGGAAACGTTATATCTGCTCTAGTAGATGGCAAGAGCACCCATGTGCCATACAGGAACTCCAAACTAACCCGCCTACTGCAGGATTCTCTTGGCGGGAACTCGAAGACGTTGATGGTAAATTTCCAAGTGTGGAATATTATTAGCGAGTCATTTTCCAGGTTTTAATATGCTGTAATTTGTACTTGGCAGTGTGCAAATATCGGGCCCGCTGACTATAACTATGATGAGACCATCAGTACCCTGCGCTATGCTAACAGAGCCAAAAACATTAAGAACAAAGCCAGAATCAATGAAGACCCCAAGGAAGCTCTTTTGCGCAAGTTTCAGAAAGAGATTGAGGATCTGAAGAAGAAACTAGAAGAAGGTAATAATGATTCCACACCCTTTTCTCCAGTGGTGTTTGGCGGGCGGCATTATTGATTTGTTCTACTATGGCGTATCAGGTGAGGAAATCTCCGGTTCGGAGGGCAGCGGGTCAGATGAGATAGATGACGCAGATGAAGAAGGAGGGGAGACTGGACAAGTACGCAGGCGACGAAGAGGTAAGAAACACAAATGTTAGTGATACGAAATGCTTCTTTTCTAGTCCGTTTGAGCAAACTATATTGCTATTAATGAGCAAATTGATTCATGTTTAATCCCCGAATGGAGTTCAAGACTTGGTTATAATTTATTTTTCTTCAATTTGAGGGTCTTCATAGTCATCGTTTCATTGATGTGTCTTTGTACTTGTCTTTTGTGTTGTTATTTCTTGTATAATGTCTTTGCTGTTGTTACAGTGTTGCTCTCTAACTGTCATACTGTATGTCTCATTTCTCTTTCTTCTACGTCTGCCACTGGCTTTTTACCGCACCTTCTCCTTGCAGGAGAAAGAGGTTGGTTGGTTGGAGTATTTTTTTTTTTCACCTTCCTGTAGCAAATCTTTTGTATTATGAAGAAGGGTCAGCATTTATTTTAGATTTATTTCCAAGTAGTTTGTTTCTTATCATTATTAATGTTGAATTTGTCCATCTTCGCACTCATTGTTTAGGTGTTCATATTTAAAAGGATTTAATGTATGAATATGACAGAAGTCCAATCATATTTTAACCATATTGAACTGACAATATTGCAGATCAACATCTTTATGAATGGATCTCTTACTTTCAGGCAAGAAAAAGATTTCCCCAGAAAAGATGGTGGAAATGCAGGCCAAGATTGAAGAAGAGCGAAAAGCTTTGGAGACAAAGCTGGACATGGAGGAAGAGGAGAGGAACAAGGCAAAAGCCGAACTGGAGAAGAGGGAGAAAGATCTTTTAAAAGCACAGTGAGTCTACCTAACAAACAGAGATTCATAACATATTCCAAAAGATTTGTATCTTTTTGTTAATGGCACATTAGCATGGAACTTTTTTTAATACATGCCATAGTCTAGTTTAGATTTAATTTATGCCATAGGACTGACATATTTTGACTCCTAGGCAGGAACATTATCTTCTGCGTGAGAAACTGTCAGCTTTGGAGAAGAAGGTGATTGTAGGTGGTGTCGACCTTCTAGCCAAAGCTGAGGAGCAGGAAAAGCTTCTGGAGGAATCCAACAGTGAGTTGGAAGAACGAAGGCAGAGGGCGGAGCACCTTCGGAAGGAGCTGGAGGTCAAAGAGGTAAATATTGCATGGAAAATTTCCAAAAAGGAAGCTCTATTTCCAAGTTAATATGTGAATGAATGATCACTTCATAATAGTGTCCTTCAAATGTTCATTAGTTTATGCATCTAATATATCCGTGTAAAAACAAACAAATAGCAAGAGCGCCTGGACATTGAGGAGAAGTACACAAGTCTTCAAGAGGAGGCACAAGGGAAGACCAAGAAACTGAAAAAAGTGTGGACCATGCTGATAGCTGCCAAATCAGAGGTTGGTAACACTGCCATGAATGTATTCAGTACAATTTTCCGTATTGGTCTTCAATATTTCATCCAAATGGGTGGTGAGATTGTGGTACAAATGCACTTTTACACTTAGGCTCTATTTGTTTCACTCTTCTTCAGTTGGCAGATTTGCAACAAGAGCATCACCGAGAGATCGAAGGCCTCCTGGAGAACATTCGACAACTGAGCCGGGAGTTGCGTCTCCAAATGTTGATCATAGACAACTTTATTCCTCCAGAATATCAGGTCTCAACTTAAGTGGCTACAATTTGTTTGTATAAGCTAAAAGCTTTAGAAAACAATAACAAAGGATTTGCAAATCCATCATAATATGAATAGAGTATATTGCATGCTCCTCAGGCTTTGTCCAATTAGGTTAGAAAGCATAGTTTTCTTTGTTGTTTTCACTTGAAAGTAGATTCTCTGATTTCAGATTAAGAGTTTTGGAGCACATTATCAGTATTACAGGGCTCCAATCTAGTTGTGAAAAATTTCATGATACATTTTTTTTCCTTTTTCAGGAGATGATTGAAAATTATGTGCACTGGAATGAAGACATTGGAGAGTGGCAACTGGTGAGGTTTCAATTTATACTGAAAAAGGGGCAGGGCACTCATTGAGAGAGAAAAACAACAAAAACCAACAAAAAAAAAACATTTTTATTCTAAATCTTAAGTAAATTGGGTTGTTTATATAAGTGTACGTGATGTTTTGCAAATGTCAAGGTTTTTGTCTAATATGCGTTGCTTTCTTTTGCCAGAAATGTGTCGCCTTCACTGGCAACAATATGCGAAAACAGACACCTGCTCCAGGCAAAAAGGAAAAAGATGTAAGCTTTTTTTCTGCTATTTTTGTCCCACTCCTTTTTCCATTTGAGATGTTTTTGCCTTCAAACATTTCAACACTCCTTTTATGCTTCTCATTCCACACAGCCTTTTGAGGTAGACCTGTCTTATGTCTATTTGGCCTACACAGAGGAAAGCATGCAACAGTCACTGATGAAACTAGAGAGGCCCAAAACCTCTAAAAGTAGCAAGAGTGGTCGGCCCAAGACTGGTCGCAGGTAAAGTCTTTAGTCTGCAACTTCTAACTGGAGTAAATTTATATCAAAAATACATTTTTTTTCAATTTTTCTTTACAACCCAAGTGTCTGTATAAAGTGAAATGTCTCATCTACCAATGATAACATTGCCACTCTATACTCATCTATTTTAATGCTGTTTCTTTATTACCATAATTTTTCCTTTCACTATTGTATGGAATAATGCCAACCATTTAAGAGCATTGCTCATACTTTTTTCCATCTTAAGTGTATCATGAATTAATCCCCTGCTGTTCATATTTAGATTAGGACCTTGGGGGGCAAAATTGTGAAATATGTATGTATATTAGGATTTAATATGGTGTATTGAGAAGCGGTCTTCCCTAACAATTTTGTGCAATTGTCCAAACACAGGAAAAGATCAGCAAAAGCAGAAGCGTCCGCCGAGTCCCCCCTGCAGTGAGGGTGGCGGAGAAGCGGCGGAATGAAGAAGTATTTGGTTGAATTAACTGTTTATCCTTATTTAAAAGATGATCTGAGTACACTGTATATCAGGAACAGTTGTAAATGTGACACAGCCATTAGCTGATGGAAGTCTTATTCACTAGGATCACAAGCTTCACATTTGCTGTATCGTTGAAAGGCACTTCAGTCGCTAGTAGCTCGGTTATGGAGCTCTTCTTACTCGGCATGGATATATTTGTTTTTCTGTAACAGAGTGATTGATTATACAAGAATGCTAACCGGAATTGGCTCTGCTACGGTGCAAAATGCTGCATTTAGTTATTGAATCCACATGAAAGAGGATGCATTAGTCAAGCAAGTAATATTATGAGTTCAAATATATTCGGCAAATGAGTCTTGGAGTTTCAAATGACAGCAACAGAAAAAACAGTACGCCTGCAACCTTTGTGGGGATAATTGTCTTGGAAAATGATTGGATGAACGAACCCTGTTATGCAGTAATTACTACTTATTTAAAATCATTTTCTCATTTAACTCATCACCTCCCATCGATGGCGAATTTATTTTATTTTGTCTGAAGGGCGAATAATTGAACGTTGTATCGCCTCTCAGTTAAAATAGATTGGACGCCTGGCACTAAAAAGTTAAAAATATGAATTTAAAAAAGACTAATGTTCATGTTTCCTTATTAATTATCTAACCCTAATTAATTCCTGTAGTGACCACTGTCCCTGAAGGGGTTAATACAGTTCAACATGCTAAAGTTACCAGATATTACACTTGAGAGGTTAACAACACTGATTTTCAGTATTATGAGTATATTTACAATCCAAATGTGATACTTCAATCATGGCGTAAGTCATGTATAATCTTTTGCCATTTTGTAGTACTACTGCTTATACTTTTAAGTATAGTCAGAAATGGAATGCAAGTAGTTCCACAATTAGTTTGTACCAGAAAAAAAGAACAATTGAAGGAACTCCAAGTAAAAAATTGGCAAATACATGAACGCTATAATTGGATTTGTATGTTCTGCTTAATGTATTCACGGCTTTTTCTATTCCACTGGTTAAAAAACTAAATGCAGTAATTTATGGTGATAATGATCCTTCTATGTAACACCATTTTTGGAAATGAAGGCAAATGCTTCTACTCTAATAAGAGCTAAGTAAGTAGTCATTAATATTTAAGTGAAAGTGCGATTTCTTCCCTTTAGCGTCAGGTCATAAACTTTGGGAGAGTGCATGCTAGCCCGCTCTCATTAGTGCCACTCGTGCGTCTTTTATTTTGAAAAGTGACAGCTATATTATCAGAACGTACCATATTTACTGGATGCCTTAGTATACTAATGTACTTGTATGAGGCTCTGTGAAGGTCATATTGTTTTTTTTTTTTTAATGTAACTTGCTTCTTTCATAGTGGAGGCAATCCGGTTTTTATTTGACTGTATATCATGATTTATGTCGAATGTTTACATTCACACAGGATGTTTTATTTATTAAATTATTTTACACGTTTACCTCATATTCCTCTTGGCTTCGCTTTGTATTAATGATATAAAATCTGGAGTTTATACACACTTGTGCAACTACATCAGGTTAGCATGAAAGATAAGCATTCATCATCATTTAAACAAATAAAAATTGTTCTGACAATATAATGCAATTTAAAAAAAATAAAGAAATCTGGGTATATTGATTTTAAAAATTCTGTTGTCCAAATATAATTTATTAAATACAAAAATGGATATCTTCAATAAGGATGCAGAAAAATAAATATAATTTACGATCAATACGGCAAGATAATTTAAACTTTGTCATAAAAATTGTGAATAATTAAAACTCGGGTCAGTGAGACAGAATCAGTTTTGAGCACTTTTCGATGTCATTCAACAATGCGTATAGAGAAGATTTTTCATTCTTCCTCAGGTGGCATGTTGAAACTCCTGTCTGGAAGGCAATAATAGCAAAAAGTAGGATTTTAGTATTACAAGGTGAATAGAAAAATGAAAATGTATGTTAATACTAGTTTACCTTCACATTGTACTGGTGCAGGTGATGCACAACTTTCAACAGTTTTTCCACATGAGTAGAATTTTTCAAAGCTTTTTCAGCTTCACAGAAGAATAGTTTCTTTAAAAAAAATTCCATTGTCAATCTAACAACCAAATAACATTAAAAAAAATAAAAATCACTTACTACCATTTCAAACTTACCCTGCAAGTGGTGTGTTTTGGTCTTTGTACCATTACACCCTGCAACTT
The DNA here is from genome assembly GCF_051989575.1 of Stigmatopora nigra. Classification (NCBI taxonomy): domain Eukaryota; kingdom Metazoa; phylum Chordata; class Actinopteri; order Syngnathiformes; family Syngnathidae; genus Stigmatopora; species Stigmatopora nigra. Next base: position 10,545,181 of record NC_135521.1, read on the forward strand.
TAAAGGCAAAAATGTCAATACGGTATAAATATAATACATTGCCAATGTGACTTTACTGCACAACTTACCTGTAGACGAGATGCTTTAATTGCTTCATCCTTAATAATCTTGATAATCCTCGGCAGGATATCTTCAGAGTGTACAGTGGATGCTGCAAAAAAGGCCGCCAGCAAAAATATTACGTTGATTTTGAAAGTCATCATGATTTGAGAAAAAGGCAGGTCCGTGCTGAAAGATGAATGAGCCTCAATTTCAAATGTCCACCGCTTATATTGACAACAAATCAGAAAATGCGGACACGTCACAAGACGAAAGGGCCGTATAAGGGCTTGCTTGGTGGGTATCAAAAATGTTCCATCATTGCATTTGTGTATGATATCTGATTCATGGTCAAAGTTGCAAAACCACAGGTGTCACACTTACAGACTGGGTCCAATCATCACATGACATCCACTTGGTCATATTTTAAGGTTCTTATTAAATTCACCCTTTCATTTTTGGCCAAAAATATTAACCAAATGTGTTTGTTTCTTCTACTGTTAGCACACAATTATTTATATCTAACATAAACAATCCGCAGTTACATAGTAGCGTCGCATGTATCAGTGCCGATACAGCATCAAAATTGCATATATATGTATATATACATATATATATATATATATATATATATATATATATATATATATATATATATATATATATATATATATATATATATATATATATATATATATATATATATATATATATATATATATATATATATATATATATATATATATATTCATATACATATGTATATATATGTATGTATATGTATGTATATATATGTGTGTATATATATATATGTATATATGTATGTATATGTATGTATATATATGTGTGTATATATATGTATATATATGTATGTATATGTATGTATATATGTGTGTGTGTATATATATATATATATATATATATATATATATATATATATATATATATATATATATATATATATATATATATATATATATATATATATATATATATATATATATATATATATATATATATATATATATATATATATATATATACATACATACATACATATACATATGTATATATATGTATGTATATGTATGTATATATATGTATGTATATGTATGTATATATATATGTGTGTATATATATGTATGTATATGTATGTATATATATGTGTGTGTGTATATATATATATATATATATATATATATATATATATATATATATATATATATATATATATATATATATATATATATATATATATATATATATATATATATATATATATATATATATATATATATATATATATATATATATATATATATATATATATATATATATATATATATATATATATATATATATAAACAGTACGTTTTTTTTTACAGCGGCACGCTTAGCTGGTGACCATCTTGGTAACTAAATTTCGAAGAATACATATTACCAAGTTTGGCGAATTATTTCTTCGTATACTCCCTCATACTGATGGTGTTGTTTTTCTGCCATATTGACACAAGTATTGGTATCGGTGTAACAGTAATAACTACTCAATGGTTGCTGTATACATCTCGCAACATCTGGATAAGTGTTATGCTTGATAACCCCGTCTTCACACCTGATGAAAAAATTATGATGGCTCATATTTATCAAGTGCACATCAAATATCTTGGGTGGGAATGCACGTATTGAGGTTTTGAGTAATTAAACTTTCCTCAGATGAGCTTTGGTTATAACTCCAAGTTACATCAGTCATTAATTAAATTAAAATGTATAAGCACTATCTACACTAGAACATTTTATGCAGTTTTAACAGCATGTATTATCTTCATAAAGTACACTTCACTTATAATATGGGTTATACACCTTTCATTGTGAGAAAGTGCCATAAAGGTGAAAAATATGAAAAAGTAAAATGTAAAATGATTGATTATTGTTAAAAATGCCTCAAATTGATATCCACATCCAATCTTTTTGGTGGCACCATATTTTTTGTACAACTGACATGAATTGGTCTTCAGTGCAATTTTCTGCTAATGCACTTGACTTTTTGAATTGATTGACATTGTCAATCAAGAATATATATTTTTAAATGTGATAAAAATGCCATCATCAGGTCGTCTTTGTTCATCCATAATCTTTTTTTTTTCTTTGTGAAAATAACTATTACTACAATGTTTTCTACTGTCTTGTCAACACAAAACTCTATAAATGATGTATATATGATGACAAAGCCCATATCCTATTATATTATTAATATTATTATAGTTGTTAAGGAGACTTAGCATGACTAAAAATACAAGAATATAATGTACTTGTAATTCATTATAAATAATTATACTTCATATTAATATATAATAAACAATAACCTGAAATGTCTGCAAAAATCCCATGTGGATGCATTCCAAGAGTCACTTTTTATGAAAGCATCCTCCTAATTAATATGAATTAATTGATGGTATGTATAGAAAGTTGAAAAATATGAAAATTAAAGGTTATTCCAAATGATCCCCGTTTGCGTTATTACGCGCACCCAGATCTTGACCAATGGGAGGTGGAGATCATCCTGGCTTGTCAACCAATTGGAGCCCTTGTAGGATTTCCGCTCCATGCGCCATTTTAGCGCGTCCACCGCCATCCGGTAAGATGGTCTCCTCGCTTTGTCTTCACTGACTGGAGTTGTTGCGCTTATTCGGGGACTTCTCTCGCCATCGTAGCATCAAACATCGCTACTTTGAGTCGAATTGACTTGCCAGCGCTGAGAACAAACCCCGTCTATGTGTCTTGAGAAATGACGATCGCTATCATAAGGTAAGAGAGGCTTGTAGTAATGTGTTTACACAAGTGCCTTGTACATTGATTAAAACGGAGTGAGCTACCTTTTGCTAGTTGGACGTTGCATTAACGCTGGTATCTAGCAAGCTAAGCTACGTAGCGGTTACCGGTAGTGATCAACACGGGACAAATGCAGATCGCAATATTTTTGCGGGGACACGGAACGATCGCCGGGTTCAACGACAACTCAGATCGATTTGATCAAAACCCGACACGGTCTATTTTGTTGTCTAACATGGCTAACCGGTAGCTCCTAGTGAGTGGTTGCAGTTAGCGTTGATCACTCAGATTTCTGCACTGAGATCGTCAAAAAGATACAAGGCCCCGAGCATTGCATTTTTTTTTCGCGACATGCCCATGCATTGGAGCTGGCATGCACCGCGAGGAGGGGGAGGGCGAGGGCGGGCTGCAAGGTCGCCAAGGCAACGGATGGTGGAGAATAGAAGTGGTCGCCCGCCTGTCGTATCGGATGGCTTGATGGTCAACTTGAGCCTTGTCTCAACTTGTAATCACGGAAGAGAGTTGTTGTTGTCAAAACATGTCCAAATGAGTAGGAAAAACATGCAGGGGAAGTTTTTCCTGCATGATTGCTTGCAAAGTGAACCGAACGTGCAGACTGTTGTGACTTTTAGTTAATAAGTCAACATGGATTGGACGTCCTACGCTGTCAATGGCACCGAAAAGTGCTTTTCTTTTGGAATTTGTTCTTGTCATTGGCAACCATTGAGTTGATGTCCCTTTGCAGTCTAGTAATTCGATATTTGTGACATGTGCAAAATGACAATGTTATACACTTAAAAATATAATTGACATTTTTCTATTTTGTTATAAATAGAGACTTGATTCTTATTCATTTGATAACAACTTGCTGTCATTATCGAACATCAGTGTAACATGTTGTATTTTTCCCACAGGTAAAATGAGTCTGCCTATTCCTGAATCGAGTGGAGACCCAATGGAGGAAAGTACAGAGCAGGTAAACCATCTTTCATTTTGGTTCATTTTTTTTTCTCCAGATTGACATATTTTTTTTGGTATATGACCATGTGCAAACTGACCATTTTCCTTCTACTTTATGTTTACAGGCTTGTAGCTCAACAGAAACGACACTCTCCTCTTCTCGAAGCAAGAAGTAAGCAACTTTTTATGTACTTTCCAATTCGACTCTGTATTTCAGGTAGGAAATAATGTTATTTTGTGCTCCCGCATTATAGAAAGTCCACACCTGTAGCTAAGACTACTAGCCAAAATGATTCCGACAATTCAAACGACAGTGACAATGAGAGGGCCACTTCTGACAGTAGTGAAGGCAGCACATCCAAAGGTATGACTAAAAAGTGCACTTATTTTTCTTATCAAGATGTCAGAACTGATCTTATTGTATTTGTCCTTCAAGGAACTCTAGTGTTGCAGCCTGCCGGTAGTGAAAATAAAGGCACTGTGAAATTCAGAGTGGATTACAAACAGAAAACTTCAGGTGAGAATTTGGCACCATGCATATTTTTGCGTGCCACTGTTTACAATGAAATTGATACAGTGGAAGCTGTTTAGTTTGGCAGTGAAAGACTGTATGCTTGCCCACAGATGCCGCACTGCAAACCAAGATCAACTGTACAGCCTGTGGAAAGCAAGTTAACCAATTTCAGCGCAACTCTGTTTACGAACACCCGGCTCTTAAAGTGCTTATTTGCAAGGTAGGCATTTTTCAGATGCTTTTATAACTAACACCCCACCCTTATTTGATTTGAGTCCACCTTGTTTTATTTTTTTTAGTCCTGTTACAATTACTACACGAGTGACGACATTAGTAGAGACTCCGATGGAATGGACGAGCAGTGCAGGTATGAAATCCAATGAGTTGAATGCAAAATATTATTATTTTTTTGCTATAATCCCAATTTTTACTTGCCAGGTGGTGTGCCGAGGGTGGAAAGCTTATCTGTTGTGACTACTGCAGCAACGCCTTCTGTAAGAAGTGCATCCTGCGCAACCTGGGTCGAAAAGAGCTATCGACCATCACCGACGAGAACTCCAAGTGGCACTGCTACGTGTGTAGGGAAGAACCCCTGCGGGACTTGGTGTCCAAGTGTAACTGCATCTTAGCCAAGCTTGATCGCGAGAAAAACAAGCAGCGTAAATCGGGCAAAAGCGAGGAACGCAAGAGCAAATCGTACAATCGTGGCGAGGGCAAAGAGCACAAAGCAATCGTCAACGGGAAGGAACACGTAGACAGCTCAGGGACTATAACATTCTCTTACAAAAAGCTGCTGATACCCAAAGAACTCTTAAAAAAAGCAAAAAAGCTGGTTGAAACCACAACTGGCTTGAACAATACATTCATCCAGTTTGTGCAGCAGGCTGCCGAAGAGCAGGATGACGACACAACTGTCCGGTACAGGCATTTGAAAGCGTTCAAGGCAGTGCTTACTGATTTGAAAAAAGCTCACGGTGCGTTAGAGGAGGCTTTGGAACCAGAGTTCAAAAGTATGGAACTCCGCAATGGCGACAAAGGCCAACGGCGAGTTGGAAAAAGCGCCAATGCCGCGCGCGCTGTGGTGGGTGAGGAAGAGGCGGAGGAAGTGGACGCCGCGGAGGACCCGGTCAACGCCGAAGATCCAAGCGACGAGGAGCCATCGGTAAAGAGCGACGAGAAAAATCCAGAGCAGAATGATGTGCAACAGCCCATTGAAAAAGACAACAAGCAAGCTGAAAACACACCGACAAGCCCGCCAGAAGAACCGGAAAAGGAACAAAACGAGGAAACTGTCGACGAAGACATCCAAACGGAAGATTTAACCAAAAATGTAGTCGTTAAAAAAGAGGCGTCTGACGACGAGATGCTGCCCAGTGGCGAAACATCACTTGATCAGGACATCATGTCCGTTCCTCCTTCAGTTCCTGAGGAGCTTTTTCAAATGGTGGAAAGTCTGGCTGATCCAAGCCTGCTAGCACAGAACGATCAGACGTCGGATTCAGAGTCCACGGCAAAGGAGAATGGGGATGAGGAACCAAAGGTGAAGAACCTCATCGTTAAACTGACCCCGGTGCCTGTTGTGACAACAAGTAGGTCCTCCAGGTCCAAAAGCAAAGGAGAAAGTGAGGAAAATGGGGGTTCTAACACAAAATGCGACCCGGCTAGTCCGCCACCCAATCGGCGTGCCAGCAGAGTGAAGACTACTCCTCTGAGAAAGCAAACCGATAATAAGAGTCTCGATAACTCCTCCGAATCAGAGCAAGAGTCGGAAAAGGAATGTAGTGGCAAGTCGGAGAAATCCGACAGTTCCAAGAAAGAAGAGAAAAAGAAGAGTAATACAGAAGACTCCGACTCAGATGACGTTCCTACTTTATTATTGGAGAAGGTGGCGGAATATAATAGCAGCAACGAGGGCAAAGAAAGTCCAAGCTCGAAAAAATCGAAAGAAAAATCTTCGCCAAATGTAGAGAAAAAAAGCAAACGTAAACGGAGGTCCGAGGCTTCAGGATCAGACGTGGAAAATAAACAGAAGAATGCTTCCAAGAAGAAAAAGCAAAACGTCTCCAATTCGTCCGATTCGGAGCAAGACAAGGTGAGCAAAACTAAGAGGCGATCCAGCCGTGTGACCAAAAGCAAGAAAGTCAAGGAAAAGGAAACACCTGAGAAAAAAGTTAAAAGATCTTACGAGAGGCAACGGAAAGGAGGAAGCCCCAAAGTTCCCTCCAAGTTGGAGTCCTCCAGTGAGGACGATGAAGTCCAACAAGCCAGCAGTGACTCTGGAGACGATAAACCCACGGTGGAAGATAGTGCCACGGACGGTAATTTCGCTAGATCTCATAAACTCGCAAAATTATGACTATTTATTTCGGGTACAGTGCTCACTGCAGTGGAAATATATATCAAACTCATTATATTACTTTATAGGTGCTGTGTATACTACTATAGGTTACTGTAACAGTTTTCTTTTTCCTTTTTTTTAAGGAGATGAAATGCCTTCCAACAAAGAGACTGAATTGGGGGACGATTATGACGACGATCCTGAAAACAGGTACATTTTATTCTCCATTGTACCCTAATAATAAGGGCTAAACGTTGTTTTGAGATGAAATGAAGGTCTTAAACCAATCATGAGACAATCTGCTAAAAAAACATGCATGTGGAGCTCATAAATTATCTTATTATAACCAATTGACTGGAATTCTGACTTTCCAAACCCTTACTGGTAGTATTTAATTTCAATTTTAAGTCTGCCTTGTCCTGTTTTTACTGGGTTTTACATTGGTTATCCTTTCAGTGTGTCAGATATTTTTTAATATATTGCTTTACAAAATATTTGTACTTTTTCTTGCCTTCCAGAATTGCCAAAAATATGCTTCTGGCGCAAATTAAATCCAACTTTTCCTCTGGGGCCGAAAGCTCCTCTGAAAATGAAGGCCAGGAAGTGAAGAAATCCTCCAAAAATGTCAAAAAAAAGGACGACGACGAGGAGCAAGGTAGATTGAACAAAATAAAAAGAACGCCATTTCAATTTTTTTATTTTTGATTTGTGATTGTGCCGATTTTAAAAATTCAGAAGACTCTGGTTCTGATGTCGAGGTGAAGAAGCGTGTTCGCCGCCATAAACTGCTTCGCCACAAGCTCTCGCTCAGTGACGCTGACACGGATGATGAGAAAGAAAATGACACCAGAAAGACTAAAGGGGAGGCCAAGAATAGGAAAGAAAAGAAAAAAGGTCCGTACTCCAGTTCCTCATTAGTAATTTTGAGTTCAGTAGTTACATGTTCGACGTATGTCTTCTATCTGGCAGGAGGCAGCGATGATTCTGAGGACTCTGACTTCAAAAAGTCAGCAGCATCCAGTCCTGAATCGGGGATGAGCGAGGAGCTCAGCGAGTCTGAGAAAGAAGGGAAGCGGCGAAAAACAAGGCAAGGAATGGGGCAGAATGTTGACTCTTCTCTCTGCTTTTTCGTTTCTCGGGTACTCATTTTGTTATGCATTGGTAGATCTTCAAAGAAGAAAGATGACAAGAAACAGAAAAGTCAGAAGGATCAAAAGAAGAAGAGACGCAGGATCAAAGTACAGGATTCCTCCAGCAGTGAGAAGGTGAACTTAAAAGACAATGATATAAGTATTAAGACTAATGGAAAATGTAAAATATGAATCAAATCAATACATCTCCAGTTCAGTTAAGTTTAATGGTTGCCAACCATATTTAGGCCTTGGAATAACATAGTTGTTCATATTAATGTAATAGTTGAGCCCAAAATAGTCTTTCCTTAACCTTAGCACGTGCGGTCATGCGTGACACACAATGCATTTTGAATGCATCCCCTACCCGAGGCTTGCAGGCTACTGATCAAAGGTTTTCTTCCCAATCCGCCCCCGAAAATGTCTGGAGATCTGAGGACTTAACTTAACGTTGGTTTCCACAGAGTGGAGATGGAGACGAGGACGACGAGGACCGCAAAGGGCGCAAAAAGATCCGCAGAATCCTCAAGGACGATAAACTGAGGACGGAGACACGGGATGCGCTCAAAGAGGAGGAAGACCGGAGAAAGCGTATAGCGGAAAGAGAAGAACTCAGGAAGAAACTTAGAGAGGTGACAATGAAGCATTTTGGGGATTTTTCAGTTGGATTTGTATTTTAATTTGTCTGGAAATGTAGACTGCTGCAAAAAATGCCTGCGGGTGGTTTTGAAATGTCATGTTTTTAAATGATAATCATAATATTTTTGTGTTTAGACAATTGTGGTAGAAGAGTCATCCCAGATAGCATGTCCCATTACCACCAAGTTAGTCCTAGATGAAAATGAAGAGACAAAGGAGCCGCTGGTGCAGGTGCACAAGAACCTTGTCACCAAACTCAAACCCCATCAAGTTGACGGTAAGCTCAAGGCAAACGACCAAGTTAAAACCTTTTGCTGTAAGGGTTTTGTTTTAAATTTAGTGTAATCATGAGGAATGTTATGGTTTGGTCCCATTTATTTTTGGTTTTTAGATTTCACAAACAATCTGGTGATGCAAACTAAGTTTATTTTATTCTTGTTTTTAGGGGTGCAGTTCATATGGGATTGTTGCTGTGAATCATTGAAGAAAATTGAAAAGTCACCTGGCTCTGGTTGCATCCTTGCACATTGTATGGGGCTTGGAAAAACTCTTCAGGTATTTCTAGACTTAAAGCGCAACACAGATGTAGTACAGTTGTACATTTTAAGAATGCAAATTGTGAAAGAATCTGATAATAGAGAAATTACTCTTAAATACGCACAAAAAATAAGTCGGTTACACTCCTGCACAAGTGAAGATTTTGGGTTATCTGCATTTTATTGGGAAAAAATATCACCGGCATTTTCAAAATTATAGTACAATCCATGACAAATATGGATTGAACGTCTAGCACCATTTAATTTCATTGTTGGAGTTCTGCCAAAGTCAGCCAACTCTGCTCTCATTCAATCTTGTAAAGCCTTCATTTTCTTTCCTCCCGCTAGGTGGTGACATACCTTCATACTTTACTCCTTTGCGATAAGCTTGACTTCTCAACCGCACTGGTGGTTTGTCCTCTCAACACAGTCCTTAATTGGGTCAACGAGTTTGAGAAATGGCAGGAGGGAATGAAAGATGAGGAGTCTTTGGAGGTAATTGTTTATTCCAGCAGCTTTTTTACACATCACTTTTGGGACGATTAATCGGTGGCCCTACGAAAAACAGGTGACGGAGCTGGCCACGGTCAAGAAGCCACAAGACCGAGCGTTCGCCCTACAGCAATGGCAGGAAAATGGCGGGGTTATGATTATTGGCTACGAGATGTACCGAAATCTCACACAAGGAAGAAACATCAAGAGTAAGAAGCTTAAAGAGACATTCCTAAAGACTCTGGTAGACCCAGGTATGGTTATTGTCCTTGGATCCAAATAAAATGAAGCTTTTAAGTGGAATCCAAATTCCATTTGGTGATCAAATGTTCCTTTTTTATTTTTCCGCAAAGGTCCCGACTTGGTGATCTGTGATGAAGGTCACATCTTGAAGAATGAGGCGTCAGCTGTGTCCAAAGCCATGAACTCCATCAGGACCAAGAGGAGGGTTGTGCTTACTGGAACCCCTCTTCAAAATAACCTCATTGAATGTAAGTGTTGCCAGTAGCTGGATTTGTATCCAAAAGCTACCGCAAGACCTTCTGACCTCCGTGTTCTCATGTTAGATCACTGCATGGTGAACTTCATTAAAGAGAACTTGCTGGGCTCAGTCAAAGAGTTCCGCAATCGATTCATCAACCCCATTCAGAATGGACAGTGTGCTGACTCCACCATGCAAGATGTCCGCATTATGAAGAAGAGGGCTCATATTTTGTATGAGATGTTGGCTGGATGTGTTCAGGTAAGACAAAATCCCCTGTCCTTTTCTTTTCATGCATAATGGAGAGTCCTTAAAATGTCTTCTTTCATTGCCTCCTCAGAGGAAAGATTACTCGGCACTCACAAAGTTCCTCCCTCCCAAGCACGAGTATGTGTTGTCTATCAGAGTTACTCCACTTCAATGTAAAATCTACAGATACTACCTGGAGCACTTTACTGGTAAGAAACACACTGCAAGAAATTGACTAAATAATGTTGTAATTCAATGGAACTATAGCATTTTTTTCATGACCTAAAATTGCCACCAATATGCATGTCCTCCTTTTAAAATGACTCAAATCGTCTTATTTTGCTGTGTATGCTGAAATTGGTGTTTTCCTATTGCTATCGAGTCACTACTTGTTTTTTTTTTTTTTTGTCTTTTTGAATTTTTGTGCATAAAATACATACATTTGACAACACTGTTTTTTTTTTATGCACTACCTTTACTGGAATGAGATTTTTTTTTTCTTTCCCTCTGATAAAGTGGACTTTTCTGTGTGCGTGCGTGTGTGTGTAAATGGCAGCTGGCAAAATGCCACAGGCCGGGTTTAAGCACGGTTTCCCACGTCTAATGAAGAGTTCTGGAAGAGGGGCGGCAGCAGTAGGGGATGTAGGGACATACGAAAAAGGGCCAAGCTTAGATCTTAAGTGGTTGCATCAAAATCTTTGCCCCAAAAAATGAAAACAAAAAGGAGGACATTTAGTATTTATGGAGGTCTATCAAGGAGGTATGCAGGTCACAGGCATACATTTGTCCCCTCTACATGTCCTGTCATTTTCTGTTTAGAAAAACAAACCTTCAGCCTGTCTTGTTCACCGCCTGCATCTCATCCTCACTCATGTTACAGGTGTGGGGAATGCTTTGGAGGGGGGCCGAGGCCGCGCAGGGACCAAACTCTTCCAGGATTTCCAGATGCTTAGCAGAATCTGGACCCATCCCTGGTGCCTTCAGCTGGATTACATCAGTAAAGAAAACAGGGTAGGTAGGCCAAGACCAAAAGATTGCTATATGATGAACTGGGAACATGTTTTTTTTTAAAGGTAAATTCCCATGTTCTGCCCCAAAACATCACTTATCACTTATTCGCTCCACTACACATTTGAGCCTCGTCTGATACACTTCTCTCTTTTCAGGGCTTCTTTGATGAAGACAGTATGGAGGAATTTATCGCTTCAGAGTCTGAAGAGTCCTCAATGAGTCTGACCTCAGAGGACGAAAAGCCTAAAAAGTAAAGATTCCACTTCTGTTTGTCGGATTTTAGGGAGAGACACATTTGTACTCCCCCTGTTCTTCCGTTTGTTACTCCTGCTGACCCTGTGTCCTTCACTGGCCCTCCTTAATAGGAAAAAGAAGAAAGGCAAAGGAAGAAAGAAGGGATCTGATGACTCTGATAGTGATGATGTGGAAGTCATCAAAGAATGGAACACCAGTTCTAGGGGCAAGAATGGAGAGAGTCGAAGCAGGCCTGAACCTGAAGAAGAACGTGAGTTGGGTGCCTCAAGAGATACTTTGTATGTTCTAGTGAAACATAATTAAGCTTGACAAGCAATATGGACAAAATTTAAGGGTGAACAATTGGGGGCGCACACAGCCAGATGTGCCTTTTTCTCATTGTAAAAGCCATCTCATCCATATCACAACTGCTTATTCTATTGATGCATGTAATTGGCTCACTTTGAACTGTTGAAGTCACCTGAAGATGTGTCATGCTAAAAATTATTACCATATTTTACGGACTAAATGTCCAACTAGTAAAAAAAATTGCCCTTTTTAACACCAAAAACAAACAAAAACATAACGATGGTATCAGACTAATCCTTTAAATTCATTACTATGTTGTTTTGCTTTAAAAGAAACATAACTATAGAATAAAAAGCTATCTTGTATGGTCGCCCAGTAACAAATGATATATGTAAAATTCTGTATTTTAATATTATATAAGCCACTGGCCCAGACAGTCTATGGAAAAAGTTCAACTTTTTAGTCTAGAAAATTTGGTCAGCAAAGTATTGACTTAAGTATATTTTTTTGTTTTTCTTGTAAAGCCGCACAACCCTCCGGCTCGACACCGGGAAGCCCCACGGCTGACTGGCACAAGGAGTTTGTCAGCGAGACCGATGCCGAAATCCTGGAACACTCAGGAAAAATTACAATCCTCTTTGAGATCCTGCGGATGGCAGAGGAAGTGCAAGATAAAGTGTATGTATTCCTCTGCTCAATGCATATCTGCACACACATCTATGGAATGTGCTTTTTCTATGTAGATGGTTTGTAGTGTAATGGGATAGCGTTTTACAAAGTAAAGTGACACCAAGGAATCTTTTTGCCCATCCGCAGGTTGGTGTTTAGTCAGTCTCTTATCTCTTTGGACCTGATTGAAGATTTCCTGCAGCTGTCTTGCAGAGCAGAAGATGACGAAAAAGTCTCACCATACAAAGGTAAGCTTTATAATGGCATCCCGGTCGGTTTCTTTATTCCAAAAAAAAGAAGCTCACTTGGCTCTCTTGTAAGGCTGTTAATTAATTCACAGGATTATCCGGTCCTCTATTGGCCTGCAAATGTGGCTTTATAATGGTGCTCTTTCTTAGTCAGAATGTGCTAAAATAACAAAGTGCCCTTTGAATAGATTGGTTATGTGTCACCAATTCATTTTTCTTTTTGTTTGGTACTAAAAATGATCCAATATTCATTCAGCAATTCTTTCCCGTACATCCCTTGAAGCTAACTTACATGCATTCTTGACCACATGACATACACCAGTGTGTGCACACATACATACATACACAAGTGTGCCACTGGTGTGAGGTCATGTTCTTAATTAAACTTGGACAGCTGTTTTTACTTGCATTTTGAAAATGATTAGACCTTGACTTTTTATTCCACCAAAAATGTTTGCTCAAGGGTTTGTAATTTGTAATGAAAAGATCACAGAACTTTAATTGGAAACATACTCAACTGCTCCATATGAAGGCTAGCAAGGGAATGGCTATCTTGAAGGTTATATACAGTGTCTCCATCCACCGTAACCGTCTATCTGTTTGTTGCTCTTTGACAATAAACGGCATAGTTGATGGTGACATGTGTTGTTGAAGGCTTTTTTGCAGTTTTATGATGAAATTGATTTTTTTTTTTTTTACTTTAAGGTGATGGTCAATGGTACAGGAACATTGACTACTATCGTCTGGATGGTTCTACCAATGCCACCACTAGGAAGAAGTGGGCTGAAGAATTTAATGACCCTAGCAACACAAGGTGGAGAATTGATATAGTAAATGACTGATGCCCATTTAGAATACTTGAGACATCATTACTTATAGAAATCTTTTCTATTCTTATAATTCTTTCAGGGGTCGTTTGTTCCTCATTTCCACGCGAGCTGGCTCCCTTGGTATCAACCTGGTGGCCGCTAACAGAGTCATTATATTTGACGCCTCTTGGAATCCTTCATATGATATCCAGAGTATATTCAGGGTGTATCGCTTTGGCCAGCTGAAGACGGTCTTTGTCTACAGGTTCCTGGCACAGGTGAGCAGTAAACCAAGACTGTACATGTAGTAGTTCTCAAAACATAATTGAAAAGTAACATAGATTTCTGAACGTTAATGCGGTCGGTACAAGTGTCTTGCTAAAATCAACACGAGCACCGTTACTCCTTGGAACCCTACAAGTTCAATTTATTGGGCTGTCTTTGGATTGATATATTCTGTTTTTCAGGGCACAATGGAAGAGAAGATTTATGACCGGCAAGTTACCAAACAGTCTTTGTCATACCGGGTGGTGGACCAGCAACAGATTGAAAGGCACTTTACCATGAACGAGCTGGCGGAGCTGTACACTTTTGAACCTGATATGTTGGACGATCCCTCCGAGAAGAAAAGCAAAAAAGCCACACCGATGCTCCCAAAGGTAACACTACTACCTTTTCACATCACTCTCATGAGTCAGACTCGTCTACTAATAAATAAAAAATCTAGGCTACGCCAGTGTAAATTTGGCTTTTGTTGAGTACCGTATTATCTGCACTATAATTCACTTTTTTTTCCCATAGTTTGGCTGAACCTAGTACTTTTCTGTTATGTTTTTATTTTAGGCTTTTGTTATCTGAAACGATGTTAACAATGTCTATTTAACCTGGAGTCAAATCCATATTATTTATCTGAAATCCTTCAGAAATGTTGGATTCACCTCACAGAAATTCTGTGATGCTGCCTTTTGTAAATTTTATTTTGTGTTGAACTTGTTTGTTTGGGGTGTGGGTGTAAGTTAATCAGCATTCTCCTGTGAATTGGTTTCCCCCACCTACTTTTATGTTGTTATTTAGCCCCCCTGAGGTTTAATGAGAACACACTGCACTTCCATGAGCCATCCAACCCAACACAGCTGCATCCATCTGTTTACTGCTATTTACTAAACAGTCTCCTGCAATGCAATGCTGCTTGCTATAAACCTGCACTTTTCCCCTTCATTCCTTGCTGTCATTTACATAGTTATAGATTTCTCAAATCATCCTTTTGGCTTCTTCTTTTTTAATTCAAGTCCGTAAACTTGATTCACTTTGTTGTGTTAGGATGTTCTTAGTTTGGGTTGGACTGAAGTTTCTTAGAAATCTTTAAACAAGGCAGATAAACAAACATTGCTTCTGCAAATCTTTACTCTAAGCCACCTGTTGTTCCTTTTTTCTATTGGCTGATGAGCAGGTAGGAGCTTAACACACACGGAAACTGAAATTGAGGTTCTAAAACGGGGGTGCATTTATTTATTTTTACTTTTGGGTAGCAACTCATTGGCCGCCATTGATTAGTGAGTGAAACATGTCCAATCTATGGATCTGATAAAGTTGAGAAGTGCAAAAGAATGTAGGCTGAACTGGATTTTCTTGTTCGGGCCTTTCCGATGATGTTTCACAATTTGCACATCTAACACCATGTCACTTTTTGAGCTACAGATTCAAAGATGTGTTTGTTGTGCCCATTCAGATGTGTGTGTGTGTGTGTGACATTTAGTGGGTTAACTATTTGTTTTTCGTAGCACTAAAGGCTGAGGTTGAAGAAGCAAGCTTCCTGTTTTGGGCAACTAGATAATGATGATGATGATGATGATGATGGCAACAGAACTGAGAGTATGATGGAAGGAATTCTGTCTGGATTCATGTGAAGATGAGTCAGAAAGACTCCCATTGCTTTAAGCCAACTGTCTCTTGCACAGACGGAGAACAAGTCAAGTTATAATATAAAGATCTTAACTGTGCAAAGTGATTTTTACACTATAATGAAAAAACAGGTTGAGTTTTATCCTTTTTTGGCAATATTTATGATTTCGTGTTTTTTCATTTATTTAGTTCATACCTTATTTTCTTAAACTGATTTTATTAGGCTCCCTTTTTTGTCATGACCATCTTGTCCCCATCTTTGATCTTTGTAACCATCTGTTATGCTGACTCACCTCACTACCTTGCGGTGTTCAAAGCAAAGCAAGTAAAGTTGTTTTTCTTATCCATTCCTCGGACCCCATACCCCAGTGCCTGATGAGGGGTCATTATTTCAAACCCTCTCTTAAAGATGTCTCTGTGCACTTCAGAGAAACTAATTGAAGACAAAAGAATCCCACGTGCATCCCCTTAATGACAAAGAAGGTTTTGCACCCCAGACATGAGCTTTTTACTTCCCACCCACCCTTCCAGACACATCCTATTTCCTGCTCATCCATAGAGCAAGCAGGCACTTGCAGAACAGTTCGCCCTACGTGAATTGTTGTCCACACTTACTGCATACTCCACTGGTTTGAGCGAATGTGTCAATTGTGACAGTTGCGCATACATGAAGTTTTGTGGTCTTAGCAGGCAGGTCGCCTATAGACACAGTGACAGAGTAGAAGGAAAAAGTGTTGTGGAAAACATTTCTTTGGAAGTTGCTCTTCAAACTGTCTGATTAAAATAAGACCCAACAAGCACATTTCTTGATTTGCAGGTCAACTAGTTGTTAAATAAGATAAGTGAGGGTAAATATAGCTCTTTTGTTGTTATGTGAAGTTTTTTTTGGGTGTCCTATGTTCTCATTTGTCTATATTTTCGGCTTAAATGCGGATGATACTCGTAAAAGATCAATCGTAAACTCCAATGTTAATCAATCAAAAATTAATGGATTGTGTTCTATTGGGTTGCTGTTGTACCTTGAAAACATAAACAAATGTACTGTTATTGAAAAGTATCATGCTTATCAATAAGAGTGACATGTAGTTACTGAATGGAATGTGTGCACTTTTCCTGAAACCAGGTTGTGTCTAATCACACCATTCTGACTCCAGGTAGCCAACTGTGAAACTCTTCTTATTCCAGATTGTCCCTGCAGGGAAGCCAAACGTTAGCCCCGCCAAAAGTCTGCAGATATCATGCTGAAGTATTTCCACCATCAATCTTTGTTAAGTTGTTTCACGTTAGGTTGTGATAGCTCAATTGCTTCCAATGTGAAAAGGAGAAATACAACACCAGATAACTAATAGTATCCAAAAATGCAGACAGTGCTACGTGCAGCTGTCTTAAACATTGGAGGAGCATAGCCATAACAAAAAAATGTCATGGTATTTTCCTTCAAGGTCAAAACGGCGCGCTGAAAACTCCACAGAGACGCGAACGAGCCAAGCTTTCATAAAACTGCATCGGGTTCTCGATCGGGTTTTAAGCTTTATGCATTGGCCCACGATCTATTGGCTTTTTTTAATAGACGGCCTGCAGTGGTTTGGAACCTCTGTTTATTGGTGTCTCCTGAATTTTGTCCTCACAATGTCAGCAATTTGATTTCGTCTCTTATTATTTCATTGATTGGCTTGAAAACAACTCTGGTATGTTTTCCTGCTGCGGAGGGTGTAAAGTCCTTAGCCATTTTTTTTAGTGTGGTCTTACAGAGAATCTTGTTTAGTACTGTCTGGTAGCATAGTGCGTCCGTGTGTGTGTGTGTGTGTGTGTTTAATTTGTCTGCAGCTGTGGGCGAGAGAGTTTTGACTGGCTGTGTTTAGGTATTGCAAATATCTCTGCCTTATGCATTCTTGCTTTTTGGGATTTTGTCTTTGACCCCTGTTGCTAACACACCTGTGCATTTAAAGCTACAACATCCAACTTTTATAAACTATAGTGGAAAAGGTCAAACATTAGTCTCTTTCTAATGTCTTTTATGTTTTATCTACCTACTTGTTAGATGTGGGAGTTTTGCAAAGCATCTCTGTTTTGCCCATGTAAATAATCCCAATTGAATTATGTTATTTTCTAGTTTGGCTGGTTATTTTAGTATATGTCAGGGTGCCAGTTGGTGCAAAGTAATTGGAATAAAACTTGAGATGCAAGAAATAAGTTAGTTGTTGTGAATTTCTGACAGGATCTGATAATGCACTTAAATCTTGCCTTTGTTGTCGTCTAAACCTATCCATGCTGACAGGTGTTTAATTGCATTAGCCCCTTTTTTAAATAAAGTCTGTTGGTAAAGTATGTAGTGGATGGTTGTGCCAGCTCGTAAAGTCCAAATGGACTCTCTTACATTGACTCCCAACTTTTCATCTTTGCTTGTTAGAAAACCTGATGAAAGACACTTCATGAAATGTATTTATACAAAACCAAGACTCTTTGCTAGATTACATTTCCAGATACGTTTCAATGTGGATTTGCTCAAACAGTACTCCCAAGACATTCTCTTTTTCCCCCCAATTGAGAATTCCCTCTGTACAAGTATGGATTCATAATCTTCTGCCAGAGCATCTACCCACTCGGTGCTGTTTTCTTTCTCACTTCTCCTACGGTAGAAGTGATCGGCTTTACAATGGAGCTCCATCAGGATGCCAATCGGCCATCTCAAATTACTGACAATCATTAGTACTGGGTCACCATTGTGCATGACTCATAGGAGGAGATGGACTAGACCACCCTTGAGCCAGTGCTGGTATATCCCATTGGGCACTTGTTCCCTTTGGGGCATCTGTATTGTGATTTGACCTTCAGAACTGGTGACCGCTTATCCTTAGAAGGTTGGAAAACGCAACTCCCCTTCAGCAAGGCTTTTGTCGGGGGGCAGCTCATTCGCCCCAACAGTTCAACCAAGTGAATTGTGTGTGTATACAAGCTTGTCTGCTTGTCTTACATCTCTAATTTGAGAGATCATGTTTCACCATGTCTGGCCCACTGTTTATTTTCTCTCTTATTCTGTACAGATTTGCAATCACTGTCCGCTTTCATCCTACTGTGTGTCTGTTTTGTATTCCCTGTTGCTTTGCGCTAGTGACATCTATGATTAATTTGCCTTGCAACCTCAGACTCATTGTCAAGAGTTCAGATGTAGATGGACAATCGTAGGGGGGGGGGGGGTGGCAGAGTTGTTTCTGTGTGAACTGCCTTGTAAGGGAGGTTAATGATGCAGCAGTCATGTGACGTCTCCACTTTCCAACATTGAAAAAGCAACTTGCAAATGTGTAGCATTGCATCAAGGAATGTAAACTGTTTATCCAGATCCAAATAGTTGATGTGATGACCTCAGTTGTTGCTGCCACTTCTAGGATTGAAACGCATGCAATACCCCAACATTTCCAAAAATTATCATCTGGAATTTTTGCTATTTCATCAAGAAACATAAAGTTCATCCCAATGATTTGCTTTTTTGGGCCTCTTAACACCAAATGATGGCCCACATTTGGTCCCCTCATCACCAGTCTGACCCCTTGTTTTCAATCAGCGAATCTAGTGATGACTTTCAAATATTTCCTTAAATATTTTTACCCTTTTGTGCCTTTTTTAGGACCTCTTCCTGGCTGAGTTGCTGCAGACCCACAAGGACCAGATTGCGTGTTATCACGAGCACGACTCCCTTTTGGATCACAAGGAGGAGGAGGCTTTGAGCGAGGAGGATCGCAAGGCGGCCTGGGCTGAGTACGAAGCAGAGAAGAAGGTTAGTTTATTGGGCGCCACCACGTGTATTGGTAAACATTTAACTGTAATCCCATTGAGCCTCCCTACAAACTAGGTACACAATCTAAAGTCGGCTACACGGTCAGTTAAAAGTCCTGAAATTTGGTAGAATTGAGTACCATTTTAGCCTTTAGCCAGACGACATTTCCACCACGTGCGTAACGTCCACATCCATCCACAAGAAACTTATCTTAACATTATGCTTCTGTGGCCGTTGACTGCACCTCCTCTCCTGTCCCGTCATTTTTGTAGGTCAAATCAAAGGGCAATTAGCGTGTTTATTTGGAAGACATGCGTGTATGCGTGTGTGTTTGAAGGGTTGATGGTGCAAGCGAGCGTGAGTAGGGCTCCCCTCTCTCTCTCCACATGTAATTCTAGATTCTAATTCACTCTAATGATTATTTTTCCAACACACTCACTCCTCTGCCCCCTGTGAGTCGTAAGCAGCTTTTCCCTAAGCTTGTCTGACTGTCAGGAGAACACTGGGTTTTCCACTCGTAGGGGAGAAACAATGGCGCTCAGGTCCATTGGTGGTGGTATTTTATAGTCTGTACGTTGTTATCTCTACTCTTGGGTGGATAGATTTATTTCTCTGGCGTCGAATTAGTCAAGTCTAAATCATTTTAACTTAAGTATTGTTTAAATATTTGATCAAATTGGCATGGCTATGTTAGGGCTCTTCCTCTATTGTCAATATTTTATCATATTCGTTACGAGAGAAAATGAGACTTGCACATTTTAACAATGCAAGCAGAGATTGCCGTGTACAAGGGTCTGAAAATTCAGCTTTAAGGCCACTCTCAAGAATAGACGTGTGTTTGCATAGTTTTGTTATGTAGTCTTTGACACCTGTCTCCGACCAGATCCATAGAAACCTTCTCCCACCCCCCCTCAACACATGCACACCCCGGATGGCCAGATTAAAGGGCACAAGAAAACCATCTGCAGCAAAGTTTAAATTACACACAGACATCAGTACTCTGCTAGCTGGCCTTTACCACCAATCTCTCCCTTTACCCTGTCAAGTTTTCTCACTAGAGATGATCCTTCCTTTTAGATTGTCCTTCCTATTCAAACCAACTAATATGACTTTATGTTCTAAACAGCACCATGTTATCTTTGCTCTCTCTCAGGGTTTGACTATGAGGACTAACTACCCGGCATCAGCCTACCCCCAAACGGGCGCCTCCGGCTTATTCTCCAACCAAAATTTGGCGGCTTTGGCCACCATGACCAACCAGCAGCTGGAAGTAAGTAATGAGCTCCACATGCCCCTCTCCTGCCGCCCACTCGCCGTCCTCCTTCTCCCCCCCTCGTCATGTCGCACCACATTCTTTAGTCTCCGCTGCTAATTGTGACAAAAGTCATGCAGCCCCCCCCCCCCCCCCCCCCCCCTCCATCCCTAAACCTCATGTCTGGGCCGGCAAGGATATTTATACGCCGCGCTGGCACATCTGACTAAAGTAGCGGGAAGATCAGCAGAAGAAGCAGAATATTTAGGCTGCTTTCAATTATTATAATCAGAGCACGATATACAAATAAAGTTCCAAGGCGATATGATCACTCATTGATGACGTGATACTCACACAATATAGCGCCTTCCTTCCAGACACCTCCTTAAAGCCAACTCTCTGGCACATGAGTTCCACCCATGTGAGGATTTCTTTAGTCCCCCTTACGCGTCGGCCGAATCAAAACACTCCCAATTATTTGCTGGTTTCTATGGAAATGAGTTTTGACCTGCTGGCAAGATGAAGGAAATCACCAAGATAAGCTTTCAGACACGCCAAAAACGAGGGGTGTAAAAACTTAATTTTTCAATAATCATTGGGAATGTTGTACTTTTTTCATCATTTAATTCGAATCAGGACACGAGGAAGTGTCTCTGAAAAATACTTATTAGTTATTAGTAGATTTTTTTTCCCTTTTGGTTTTGGAGGGCATAAAAAACAGTTGCTGACTTCATGATGTCTTGGTGCAAGTAACGGTTAAGTTTTGACAATGTGCAGTCAATTACATGATATGTTGCTGGAAATGCAGAGAGTGGATGGTACAGTAAATCTTGCGGGCCGTAACAACCAAATGAGCTCATAATATCTTCAGAGCTCAATAATCCCCTGTGGTTTTGTCGCTATAAACAATGCTTGATGACATTAATCGTTTCAATCCACGTTATTTGCGCAATCTGAGCTATGCGACGTCGTCCAAGCCATCCCACCGCCGAATCGTTTCGGTTGATCTGCCGGCCGTGGGGTGGGGGGGTTGGTCTACGGCGCCCCTGATGTACTGAGATAAAGGCATTGTGTCTTTTGCGTACAGGAGCTTATCAACCAAGGGCGACAGAAGGTCATCGAGGCGACAAATGCGTTGAAGAGTTTACAGCAAGACTCACTGGAAGATACCATTGGAGCAATTGTAAGTGACATTTTCCATTCTCAGTTCTTCATTGGGGGTTTAATGGTTTAACTTTTGCTCACTCTGTGTTCATTTTGGGCCATTTTGACCAGGTATTGATGTATTTTTTTCGGAAATAATGGACATCAATGGCAGGGAAAGTGTTAGTGTCATTTATTTAAAGAAATGCACTGTGATATTGTCCCTTTTATCTAAAGGTTTATGACATGTTGTCTTGATGAATATTGTTGACTTTGTCTACAGTGGAAAGAAAATCCAGCTCTGAATGAGAATCAAGTCCAGTCTTTGGCTCTGGGCCGAATGGCCACTGTGGAGATGGAGGCCAAACGTAGAGAAGCTGTTTACAGAGAAACTCTCACCATGCAGCAGTCGGTAAGAGCATTGAAATTACCCAGCGCTAGATTCCTGGTTAAGACACAACCTCAGCAATGGCAAATACAGAGAAGAATTGGGTTCAAATGCATTGTTGTATGCAATAATGGTACAAATGCATTAGATTTTATATGGTATGCCACTTGGAAGTTGCTAAATATTTGAAAAGAAACAGTTCTTAGACATTAAACGGGAGTGTTGTTGTTGATAAAATTTTCCTGCAATTGCAAGAGACATTGAAACAAAGCATAGCCACAAAATTTTATTGAAATATTTTATTTTAACGAATGTATCTGAGAGGCCAGTTGGTCTAGAGGACAATGACTGATTGTCATTTGTCTTCTCCTTTCAGCTGATGATGTACGTCCAGAAGGTGGTGAATAACAGGAAGGTTCGAGAGCAACAACTGGCCATGGCCAACCAGAATAACCTCTTGAGCATGGCTCTGCAGAACGGCATGCTGGGGGGGAATCGCCTCTCCCAGATGGACCTGCTGGGCCTTTACCAGCAGCTGCACGGGATGAACCCCCACGCTGCCGCCGCCGCCATGGGCAAGAATCCCGGGCCCTCCAAGGGCCTGTGATTTCCCCCACTCGATCAGGGCCCATCTTTTCTCGCTGGCGGAGAAAAAGAAAAATCGCCGGAGTTGCGATAAGCTGTCCGCCAGCGGAACCTAATGTAAAAAAAACGAAAAGAAAAGGACTGAGGGGTCTCGGTCAAAAACAACGACAAAAAGTGTACATACCGCCTTAATGTTATTCAAGTTCTACATTATAGCTTCATTTTTTCTTTCTTTCTTGTACTTCAAGTCAAATTATTTTTGTTTAGAAACGCTTTAAAGCGTAACGTTGCCCCTGCTGAGAAGAGGGTTCATACATTTTACTTTTATACACTTTAAAAAAAAAAAGAAAAACCCAGTGGGACCAGTTCGGTTGGTGACAACCGGTAGATTCTCTTCTACCAATATAACTTGGTGAAAGAGAAGAAAATGCAGGGGGAGGTTCCATTTAAATCAAATAATAATAATTAAATTTAAAAAAAAAGAAAAAAACAAGGCCTTCACATATTTAGAGAAAACATCTTCCCCCAAAATTTGGCTTCTTTCTATTAAAACACAGCTAAAAACGGACCGTTTGTGTTCGTCAAAACTGCCTGCTGGTCTCCGCGACCATTTTATTCTTTTTTTATTTTCTTTATTTTATTTTTTTAATCGTCATTCTCACTGTTAGCTCGATGTCTAGCATAGCACTGTGTGTCTTTGTCATTGTTTTACGTTCCGCCGTTGCCGCCACCGCGCAGCTCACAAAGCTTGCCGGCGGTGCTCTTAATTGGTTTTGTGACGCTCCAGTTTGACCCGATTTCGGGGCATCGTCTTGAACCGGCGCCCCTGTGGATGAAGGGGTCGGTCGGTCGGTCGTGCGGGGCGAGAGAAGAAGACTCGTCCCTGCGGATCTTTTGTTTGCACAAGTTGTATTTCATATACGTGTATAGACTGTTTTTGCCCTATTGAATGAAGAATGTTCTTCTCTTAGCCACAATTTGCCATGTTGATCTAATCTGCTCTTTCTCTTGTTAAGTATTTAATATAACATTTAATAAAGTGACCAAAAGGATGAACAATTCTTGCATTGATACTTAACTCAGTGATTATTTCTTATGGTAATTAGTAACAGAGAGCCATTTCATCTCATTTTCTCAACCGTTTTATCTGCACTAAGGTTGTGAGGGGGTGCTGGAGTCTATCCCAGCTGACTCCAAGGCCAGAGGCCAGCCAATCCCAGGGCACACAACCATTCAAGCTCATACTCATTCCTAGAGGTAATTTAGAGGGTCCAATCAGCCTACCATGTTTGTCTTTGGAATGTGGATGGAAACTGAAGTACCCAGAGAAAACCCACGCAGGAAATGCAAGCTCCATAAAGGTAGACAGATCCTTTAAATTATTTAATTTTTGACAAATTTCACATGTACTTTTATTTACTATTTATGACATTTCCATTGATGTCTCGCACCAGTGGACACTAATCCCACATTTTATTTTTTTATATCATATTCTACCAGGGCCACTGGCCAAAAAATCTGCCAGCAGACAAGGCTAGGCTCCCCCACTATTGCAGATGTTGAAATGTTGATCCCGTTCACTCCTCGAGTCCCCCAGATTAGCGGCGCTGGGGCTTTTGGGCCACCGCGCCGGCAGCTGTTTCTCACCCTATTGTGCCCGATTGGACGACACCATGTTCGGCTCCTCCTCGGCGGGGGCCCCTCCACGCTAGCCAAATCCAAGCCGATGTGTAAAGCCAATTAGGACTTTGGATCCAGTTGCATGGGGAATGTGATTTAGTAACGGTGGATGAGGCTGACTAAGAGTTTGGCCACTCGACTTGCTGAAGGCTTTATGGGGGCAAATTGGCCTGCTCTCTTCTGGGAAACCAGATCTGCTCTCTTCACTGTCCCGCTCTTTTCACATCGGATTTGTCAAATGGGATGTACTACACTTTATAGTAGTGTTGGTCTAATGTCCATTTTTTTTGAGGGATGTGGGGGTGAGCTTTATCACAGTGGTGTGCTGTCAGGGTCTTTTCTGCTGGCCTAAGAGATACCTGAATCATATATTATATTTTGTCCATCACTACTTATAATTCCTAATTGTCTGTTAGCTTCCTTTCATTGCTTTCCCGTTAGTTGCACTGCTTTCTAATGTGTGTCTCATATTGAAGCATTTTACTAATCACATTTCAGCTATTATTGTTGCCAGGGTCAAGAATCTAAATGGAGGCTTTCACGATCAGTTCTGCAGGCCCTGCAGCAAATATTGTGGCTAATTTGTGGCGCAGAGGTTAGTCACCTGTCTCACATGTGGGCAGCCTGGGTTCGAATCCCGGTAGGGAAACATTTTCACTTTGTTGTTTCTATATATTTCTCGTCAAGACCTTCAAATGATGGCAAAGGAAATTGTAGCTACTTGGTGGCGTAGTGGTTAACACACTTGTCTTTCATCTGGGAGGCCTGGGTTCAAGTCCCGGTTGGAAAACTTTTTCACTTAGTTGTTTCGGTGGACTTCTTGTCAAGACACTGAAATGATGACAAAGGAAAGTGTAGCCGCTTGGTTGGTGCAGAGGTTAGTGCACTGGACTCCCACCTGGGAGACCTGGGTTCGATTCCTGTTGTCGTCATTTGGTTGATCACCAAAACCATGTAGGTGAGAAAATGGAATAAGAAAAAAAAAGAAAAAACTTTTTAATTTATATTAAACACTTAGTCATACTTTTCAGAAAAAGGTTATATTCCGAACTGCCTTCGGCAGTTCGGAAGACACTTGATGGACCTGTCTGTGCGAAAGGCGTTCTCGGGTCGGCCTTCGGCCGACCCTCGACCGCTTGCTTGGTCAGTGAACCGCCGACACAGGGAAGCGAACTCACGTTCTCTCCGTGCAAAGGCGAGTGTGCAACCCACTACACCAACTCGTGCCCCACTTATACATAGGTGTTGAAACGTTTTATCCAAGGAAATGGGGTGAAACACTTAGTCATTTTTTGGACAAAATGCTTCATCCACCACTGAATACTTATTCAGTTAAACACTTAGACATTAATACTTATTTTTTTACCTGAACAATTGTGGGAAAATCTTTGCCTGCACTGGGAATTGAACCAGGTACCAAAGAGTTGGCAGACTGATGACTTACCCACTGGGCCACCACCCTATGAGAGAAGGCAGTCGTACTTATAGTTTTATCCAGGAAATGGGGTCAAACACTTAGTCATTTTTTGGACAAAATGCTTCATCCACCACTGAACACTTATTCAGTTAAACACTTAGCAATTAGAAATTATTCTTTTAACTGAACAATTGTGGGAAAATCTTTGCCTGCACTGGGAATTGAACCCAGGACCACAGATGTGGGAGACTGATGACTTATCCACTGGGCCACCACCGGTGAGAGGACAAAGTAGTACTTGTACTTTCATCCTTTCCATTTACCTGAATAATATTGGGAAAATCTTTGCATGGACTGGGATTTGAACCCATGACCACAGATGTGGTAGACTGATGACTTATCCACTGGGCCACCACCCAGTAAGAATATCCTGTAGTACTTATACTTATGTCTCTTTCATTTACCTGAATAATATTGGAAAAATCTTTGCAGGTATTTGGATTTGAACCCATGACCTCAGAGGTGAGAGACTGATGACTTATCCACTGGGCCACCACCCGGTAAGAGCACACTGTAGTACTTATACTTTTGTCTCTTTCATTTACCTGATCAATATTGGGAAAACCTTTGCAAGCACTAGGATTTGAACCCAAGACCAAAGGGGTGGAAGACTGATGACTTACCCACTGGGCCACCACGCTACAGAATTAAATTGTAGTATTTGTTTTTTTGTCTCTTTTCACGCCCAGATCATTAGTACTTTACTTAGTACTTTATGGTTTTATTTAAGGAAACTGGTCTAAACTGTTTCTTGTTTTGAGGACAACATTTGTAAAGAAAACTCATTATTTTGGCATGTATTTATAAACCAAGTTTATAAATACATGCCAAAATAATATCATGACTAACGAATTTGAATGTCTCTTTTCATCAAGTGTGTTGTGTATGTAAACTTTGCATATCTAAGCGACCAATGAAAGCTTTCTTTCAAATTTATGGATTGCTAAACGTCATAAATCTTGATTTTTAACACCTGGCTGCACCCCAAGTAGCCACCCCCTAATTTGGATTTGTCAAAAAGCGATGACTCACGACACCCCGTCAGCATTTAAAAAGCAAAAATAAGTATTCGATCTTTATATTCTAAGGTATCTTTGTCAAAAAAGACACTTTGACATGCTCATATACATTCTACAAGTGTTTTTAATCGGTACATCAAATTTGGATCCGAGCACAAATAATGGAAAAAATGTCACAAAGTAGGACAATTTTATTGTCTTCATTATGGTCTATATTTTTTTTTCTAAAACTTGGTGTCATGTCAGTAGAATCTATGGTCCAGGTACTTTCAAGTTCATTACAAAATAAAGTCTTTGCAATAAATAAATATATAGATTTAGATTTATACTTTATATGTGGAAAATAAATATATTGTACATCTCATAAATAGGATCGCCAATATGTCCCCCAACTTCAGTCACTTGCCTTTTTTTTAACAATGTGTCTGTCACATAAAACATATTTTGAGCAATATTTTGGGAAGAGTTGTTGTCTATCAAATTCTGGAAATGCTGGAAAATTCTTCGAAAATTACTTGGGGTGAAATGTAAGTTATTTTATGAAATGGCTATATAATATTGTAAAAAAATGGGATCAGATGTATCCCTAAAAATGCATTGAAATGGAAAAGGTGGATCAATTTAATTTAGTTTATATTACCTTAAAAATGTTTTTTATCAAATCCATTTTAAAAAGTCATTAAACGTGTCCATACTATCATAATAAATCTATCAGAAGACCTTTAGTCCAATCAAAATGCAATTTTATATCATAATATCAGCATCCAGAATACCTAAATTGGCAATTTAGACCTTAAAATTAAAAGCCCTTTTGGTTATGAATGATAATTTTCATCAAAATATCTGAAATTGTGTTTTTTACAGTGTAATTTAAAATGCAACTCATTACTAAACATCTTTCCAATCCAGTATGAAATGTCAATCAAATCATGGCAGACTGCATTATGGGCAAAAATGGCGCTTTATCCATAAACTCGAAAAAACGTAACGTCTCTTTGTGAAATTGTGGGGTTTCGCCCTCTAGTGCTAAGTACCATGGACGCAATTCTCAAACCTCCAGCTGGGGCGCGTCGAGTAAGTGCCGTGGGATGGCGACCACAATCATCCCGTGTGACTCCCTCCTCACATTTCAGTACCTGAACCTCGCCCGGTAACTCGGGCCTTCTTCCCATCAGTCCTCTCTCGGAGTCCATGTGGCGAGGTATTTACGTCCGTGCTCTCCATGGCGGTCACCAACAGTTTGTGGGAGCAAACAAGCGTCCTCTGCAAAGTGGGACCAAGCAAGTGGGTTGCGGTCACCTGTACTGAAAGAGGTCCCGGTAGGCTTGGGGGATCTTTTCGATCTCCACCGGTCGTGGGAGGAAATGTGTGAGTTTCTGGTGTTTTTTAGTCCTGCTGCCCTCTCTGGGCGAGCCGTCTTTGTTCAAGGCCACGTAGTAGAAGCGCGCCGTGTCGTTGTGTTTGTACAGTGTGGACGCGTACGTGTTGTACCAGTTCTCTTCAAACTGCTCGCGGAAAACGCACTCCGCCGTCAGCTTTCTCTGCCGGGGAGAAAGAAAAATGTGCGGGTTAGTGTCGGGCAATTATGTAGGATGGAGTAACAGGGGGGAGAAAGTTAAGATATTATGGGGATTGAGTTGTACGGTGGAATAAAAGGAGAAAAGAGGGACTAAGTGACGTGATTGAAGTCATAGTATTTCATATGTTGTAATCAGGGGATTGTCAGGTTATGATATTCAAGTTTTATATTGCAAAAAATGGAATTACTACGAGGGAAAAAAATTGCGGGATTAAAGCGTATGTTGTAATATTATGAGATTAAAGAAAGGGTAAAAAGATGGCTATGAATGTCATTATATTAAGAGAAGAAAATAATATTACATGATCAATTATTATTATAGAGCAAATCTTACACTTATTTATCATAATATTAACAAGATTGAATGGGTTCTGCTCTATATTGAGGCACACTTTCCTCAATTCAATCTGTTGGGGACTAAATTGTGATGAACCAGACAAAAAACTTCTTCAGCAGCACTGATGCTAAATCACAATAATCCAATTTTGATGTTTTGTGATCTTATTGGATAAATATTGATTAAAAAAATCCTCCAACATTGACACCACCGTGGCATACCCCTGCCTCGAAAGCCACTGATGATTCCGATAAGTGCAAAAACCTCCAAATCAATTTGAAAGGCACTCTGCAAGGATGCACATTGCTTCACTCTAGATAACCGACAGCAACTCATTTAAGCAGGTACTCATTACAAAGTCGGCCAATCATTAGACTTGACTTTTCACTTTACATTCCTCACTCGCTCTGCAGACCTACTGACCCCTTGACGTGCATCGGATGGGCGGATGGGGGGATCATTTTCCTCCCTGTAATGCAACTTGAACGCTTAACATCCCTGCCCACGCACCTCGAGAATCCCCTAAAAAAAGTGCATGTCAGTTTTAAAAAAAACTCTTTCTCGACGTGATGGCTTGGATTTTGTTGAGTTCAGTTCAATCGGATGTTTTCAGTAAACACGACCCCGAGGACACGCGAAGGGAGCATCCTATTAGCCGCCAACCTCAGCGCATCGGCAGCTCGTCAAGGTCTGGTGGCTCGCCATGGCGGAAGAGCCCCCTCCAACTTTTGACCCCAGATAAAAGCTAACATGCTTCAATGGTGCTCGAAAGTAAACATTCGCTCTCTATTTTAACTCACTGCATGCCAACTAACTCCAATTCATTTAAACTGGGAATGGAAATGGACATCTAGAACCGCCAATGGCAGCCAAAGGATTAAATGCTTATGGTGCAATGATTAAAAAAATAAAATGCATGAAAGGGTTAAATCTGTGTTTGGAAAATGTGTATTTTTTTTCGGGACCTGTGATCAATTATTGATCGTAAATAAGCAAATATTTTGTGTGAGTGTCATATTGGTGATGTCATATCAGTGTGCTTATTTATTATAGCAAGAAACTATAAAACTATGAACTCATTTGTATACAAAAGTCATACTTTTGAATAGTTTAACTACTACATACTGCAATTGGCTGCCAACCAATTTAGGGTGATTCCGCCTACTGCACATAGTTGTCTGAGAAAGGCTCCAGCACTCTTTTTCACCCTATTGGTTCATTCTGGCGGCTAATGAGTCAAAGGGGCTGACATGAAAGTGATATATTAGTGTTGAATAATTGAAGTAGTGAGCACAGTTGTTTACGCAACATGTTTGTGACTGTTTACATGCAAGATGCACAGTATTGATAGTTTAAGAGCCTCTGTGTTTTAAGTGCTTGGACTCTGCTTGCAAATGACCAACTCCTTTTAAGGTGGACATCAATTCTTTATGGATGTTTGAACTTTTTGCAGCTGGCCTTGCTCTCCATCCAAAGAGAAAGCAAGAGAGCAACAACTAATAGTGTCACATTTTACTTTTAGTGTCTATACTTGAGGTTGAGTCACAAAATGACAGCTTTACTACCTTTCTACTTGTATTTAAATAGTGTTGCACTGATGTGAGTATCGGTACTGATACAGTACTAAAAAATGCATATTGCAGAAAAAAATGTGTGGGAGCAAAACAATAATAGTATTGTGCAACACTGCAATTAGTATTTTCCGTTTTTAAAAAATTAAATAAAATTAAGTTCAGGTTTGACATTTTTACTCTTTATATTAGTTCCTCAATGTTCATGTAGTATCAGCATAAACTATTTATTCAGTTATATTAGAAGCCACTTGACCTCTATGCACAATTTGGACATAAGCACTGGAAAACGTGAAAAAGTGAATGGATATAATGTATTGCAGATGCATTAAATACGGAAATATACCGTAGGGAAACTATAAAAAGACAATTTTTGAATTAAGTTTTAAAAAAATCTGGATAAATCAGTGAAATCGAACTATTATGACAGACATGCCTTGCAGATTTCATGCCAATCAGTCAGAGTCGTGTCTGTGGTAAATGATTGCCAAATTTCCTTCAGATGAAATGTTGGAGTGCGGAAACCCTTGCCTAATACACCCACAGAAAATAGAACTTTTGGGTGTGTTGCTAGGCAGGAAAATAAAAAAAAAAGATTTCCAATATGTTCAAGGGTTCCATCCTCGGCAAGACCTTACTGTGTGACGCTCTTCATATTGGTCAGGTGTATAATAAGACCCGCCCATTGACTGCCCCCCATCATCTCCCCTCACCAGAGGTCAAAACTCCAGGATGGCAGACTGATAGCCCACCGTAACAATATCTGCACTCCCACCACAATGGGCGTGCTTAAAAGGTAGAAAGGTAGCCTCTGTTTGGAACCTTCTTGGCTGGAGTTTGTGTTGTGGGTGCAGGGAGGGGGGGGGCTGGGGGAGGGGGGTTGTCCCTAGGCCCCGAGAGGCCCCCAGGTAATGTCCTTGGACACCTGATACGCATACTTCCCCCCTCTTTGTCTTCTCTTTCCCCTCGAGATAAAAAAAAAGGCTTGACAAAGAGGCGTTGAGTACCAAACAAACTTATTTAACGTCAGAGTCCATCAAGTTTGGGAATATTCCAGAGCTCAAATAACCAAATTTGAGAGTTCATTCATGCATCGAGCAGTGCGTCTACACGGGGACCGTGTGACACAATTGTTTTGTCTAAGCGCATGTTGCTATCAGTCGGCGAGCCTTGACGACGCGGCCAAAAGCGGCGTCTTTGCCAACAAAGGCTCTCGAAAAGACAAACAAGAGAGGAAAAGATCGTCCCGACAGGCTGTTTTGAAGGCGAGTGGTGTGAATGAATGAATGGAGGCTTCTGACTCACCGACCCATAGAGCTCTCCTTTCTCGTTCATGCCCAGGTAGAGTCCGGCATCCACGCCTCTGATGCTGACCAGACCGACTGCCAGACTGATGAACTCCAGGATGCCTTAGGTTAAAAAATAATGCATCTTGGTCAGGGAAAACAAATCAGCTGAATGTGTTGGACTACCAATTTCATGCCAATTTAATTTTTTGGCTGACAATTGCACTACTTGATTACTGTGATGTGATGTCATCAGTTGCATTTCATCATAATTGCAATTATTCGCAAAGTGCAAAACAATAGGTTAAAAAGTAGTAATTAGTACATTTATTTAAATGCTCTACCATATTTTAATGACTCTCACAAGGGCCGCAGGGGTGCTGGAGCCTAATGCAGCTAACAATATGCAGTAGGTAAGGTACACTCTGCATTGGTTGCCAGCCAATTATAGGACACGTGGGTTAAACACTTGTGGGGCAGATTTCCTAACCATCAAACCACTGAGCCACCATATTAATGAAATAATAATCTATATGACCTCAATGGATGCCATTGACAGCAATGGACATCCAATCCATTTGAACAGGGAGAGAAAAACAGACTGAGTTAAGTTTAGTGCTGCTAAACAAATTATGGTTAATCACATTCTGTCCAAAAATGAATTTAACAGTAGCATTCAACACACTTGTACCATCATCTTAATCTCTACTACTCCCCATAAGATAATGTGTAAGTTAACTCTGCTCATTATGTGTTAACCAAGAGTTAACTCGCACAGTCTTAGTTTGAACATGTATGAAGAACCCTAAAGTGACTTAAAATTGACTTTTATGAGGAAATGGAGTCGCGTGAGATTGAAATCCTAGCGCAAACGTCCGTCAACTTCAAAGGATGGGAAACAAGCAGTCAAATGAAAAGCTAGGATGGCGGGACGCAAAGGTTAGTCCTCCTCAGAAAGGATCCAGCTGGCAAAGGCCGGCGTGAGGCCACCTGGGCCCCATCTTCCTTCCCTGCAGCTCACCGGGTGCCAAACACTGACAGCGGGGCTTTTTAATCAGAGCCATGTCTGACAAAAGGCTTCGCATCTCAACCTTAAGTCGGGCCAGAGACAAACACCAGGACCACCCAACCTTTTTTATGCACGCCGTCCTGTTTTTTGGGAAGCCTCCGAGGCTGGAAGCCTTGCAGTAGTTGCGTTCCAGCTTGCATCTGCATGTGCCACTTGTTTGTGGCCGAGGAAACCGGACACACCTGTGGCCAGTGCCCTAAAGGGATTATTGGTGGGGGGCGGGGCTTATCCCGGCACGCCAGGTGACTGTGACGCACGGCTGATTGGAACATTCTAATATTCAACTGGCTTGATGTCATTGTGCGTCACTTCATTATAATTTGTGGCATTTCGGGGTCACTACATGAACATTTTGTGTTATTTCATGTTGGTTAGGGGGCATTTCCGGGTCACGCCCTCTTCATTAGTGGCTTCCATTTGGTTTTTGGGACATTTCCAAGCCTGTTAACTTTAGAGTTAATTTTTTTGTTTGTCAAAAAAGGGGGGGAAATGTAAAAAAATGATTGTGGGTACTTTGCCATTTCTGAATTTAAATGTATATATTGTTTAATAAAAAATCAAGTGTGATGATATTGTTTGAAGTACTGTGAAACTACATATTTTTGTCATTCCATTATGTAATATGAATAGTTGGAATGTTGAAGACCAGAAAAGTACTTTGTGTTGTACAAATAAATTTCATTTACTTTTGTGGTGTAATCTTTTTAAAGCGACTTGCATGCACATGCACAAAATGAGAAGTATTTTTGTATGGAAATATTGATAACACATGGGATTTTTTTTTGTTAAATTACTATTAATTATTAAGTTGATTAAAATTTGCAGTCACTTTTTCATGTTTTTTCTCCTCTCCACTTAGTATCTGCTTAGAAACTTAGATTCCGGTTATTTTCCCCTTAAACAAGTATGCATGTCAAATGTAGTATTTACTTCCAATTTGTGTTGATAGAGGGGTAAAAACAGCATCACTTTTGGATTCTGCTCCCATAAATAAAATAAATAAATAAAATAACAGGAGTCAGCCCCAAATTATTAATAGTATTTGCCAGTGTAATGCAAAGATCTAGTTCAGGGTTGGCAAACACACTGCTCTCGAGCTGCATACGGCTCTTTGCTTCGTATCATATTTTGTATATCCACTGTGGCTCTTTGCCTTGTTTCATGTTTCTCTCTCTCAAAACACACTTAAAGTCATCAGGGCCCATTAAAAACAAATGAATTATATTTTACAAATAATTTGTCAGATTGTATTCTTTAAAATTCTGCTTCTGACATAAGGTGTGGCACTTGAAAATGTTCCCTCTTTGTGTCTAACTTGTCCGCCACCCCAGATCTAGTTGAAGGACGAGAACATATGTCCAAATCTAAAGCAAACGTCAATGATTATCAAGCTCAAACGATGAATTGGAAGGACTTACCGAATCTGCTGTGATCCTGCCTGGTCCCATGCACCGTCCCATTGGGAAATATCTCCAATTGGAATCCCGTCCTGCAGTACAGCTGCCTCCTTCTGAGGATGCCTTTGAGGTGTCCAAAGTCGGTGGGCGAGCCACCCCTCTGCAGCCCCCCTTCGATCTGGCCCAGGCGCTCATTGAGGGCCAGCGGCGTCTCTGCCGGCTGCAGGGGCGCGTTCC
This sequence comes from Stigmatopora nigra, assembly GCF_051989575.1. Lineage (NCBI taxonomy): Eukaryota > Metazoa > Chordata > Actinopteri > Syngnathiformes > Syngnathidae > Stigmatopora > Stigmatopora nigra. Next base: position 10,579,365 of record NC_135521.1, read on the forward strand.
CGAAGGCAGGCAAACTTTGTAAATCCAAGTCGAGCGCCCCGAACCAAGTCCCCACCTCAGCCATGGTGTGCACGGCCGTCACGTTCAAACTAAGCGAAGAAGGCATGTGGAAGCTGTTGGCAAAGTGGGCAAAATGTCCGAGCCATGCAGAAGACTTGAAGGAAGCCCCCCTCTCTCTCTCCTCATCCGTTTTCATATGCGTGCGGCACCTAATGAGAAGGAAAACACGGGGATTATATACATCTCATCTTGACGTTGGCCACGCCTGGCTGGCATCCTTTTCTCATCTTCCGATCATCTAAGTGAAGCGATCTTGCGCATGGAAGGAAGCTTGCTTGCTTGCTTGCTTCTGGCTTTCCTTCCCTCTCCTCTTCTCTCCTCTCCTTAACGGCAAGTGTGCTGGACGGAAGGTGCGTTCAAAGACCATCCCGAGGAAAAGCGCTCCATCTGCTGCTGCTGCCGAAGCCGTGACACCTCCTGCTTTCCCAACGAGATGATGAAAATAACTTGTGCATATTTGCAATCCAAGCTTGCGCGCAAGTGTCAGTCAGTGCCAACAACTGGAGCTTTTCTCTCTCTCTCCTCTCTCTTTTTTCTCTCTCTCTCTCTTTTTCTCCTCCTCTTTGGAAGCAGGTGCTTCCTTCCTCGCCCCCTCTGCACTACGTCTGCAATGTGCTGTAACAAGGCAGCAGCTTTAACCACTTGTAGGGACAACTACTGGTGAGGAAGGGAGGAGAATGGAGGGGCACTGGGAGTTAACGGGGGGGGGGGGGGGGGGGGTTGCATTTTGCATTGGGATCTAATGGGACTGCTGTGGAACCTCTGCAGAAAACGACGTTGCTAACAATAAACTGAAAAGTCAAAAAGCCCTCCCATGCACCCCCCACCCCAAAAAATAAAATTAGCAAAATGAGGAAAACTTAAACTGTGTTTTTAATTATTAACAGGGAACATAAGTTTGGGCTGTTTGTTTATGCTTTTATATATATTTTTAGGTGTGTTTTAACCCATTTGGGGGTTTGGAATACAAAACTGAGTTAAGTTTTTTTTTAATATATAATATAGGTAATACATTGAAATAATATTGCTTAAAAATTGAATTTGATTGTTCTAATTTAATTTAGAAAACGGTCTTTTAAAATAAAATGAAAAATCACCTTTAAAAAACATTAATTTTCAACAGTGGTGCTGGGGCCTTATTAAAATTAATTTCTTATTTTTTTACATGAATACATTATTTTAAATAACTTTCTTCACTGACAGGCTTGCACGTCAACGTAACCGCTAAAATAACATTAAAATCACCACTCGGGAGTGCATCAAAAATAAAAATGATACGCACCTCATGACTAAATATGAACTCAATTGCACTGTATGGCAAGAGTGCAAAAAGAAGCCATAAGTATGGATGTTGTATGTCTTCTGTACACAATGGGGCAACAGGTCCTGACATGTGGAAGCATGCCCTGCCAAAAAAAAAAAAAGAAAGAAAAACAGATAGAAAACACAGCTGTTTAGCAAAGACTTGACTTGTGTCGAGTGAAAACAAACCGTAGGAGTGTTTTAATTAGATGACTGTTCTGGAGATATCAGTGACAGCAGGGGTGGCCGCTCGGAGGACATCAATAGCACAATTCAAGTAGGAGACATGCTACGTACGTGAGACCACCCTCAAGCTGTCTTTTTGGGTAAAGCCCCCCGCCAGCTCTCGTCAACACAAGAAACATTCTGACATAGATTAGACACCCAGTTGTCTATTTCAATGACAACAACAACAGATCAATGGGATTTTGGTTAGGGCTGTTGACTTAAAGAGTTGGTCTTGCATACTAGGTATTAAGGGAGGTGCAGATGATTAGGTTTATGAATGAGTTTATCTCTAACTAGTAGACAAAAAGCGAGTATCGGTATAGTATCATTGCAACACAAATTTTTATCATAGATATTGCAAGTGATAGAACACATTTACACTTCTTACAAGTGTTGTTATGTATTTCTCTAGACTTGTAGTAGTACTGCTAAAAATACCATACTTTTTACTCTTTTTTAGAAAAAAATACAATTACATATATATGTTATACAGAAATTACTTTTAGGTAATTCCATAGATATATCCCTTTTATTTATAATTAACAATCAAAGTAAATGCTCTGCAATTGCTTTAATTAAACATTTTCTATACTTTTTTGTCTTCACTATGGACAAAAGAATCATTTCTAACTTGCTGCCCTTTAATAATTACATTCATCTGCTGCCCTTTATAATCTTAATGAACAATAGCTTTGACTTCAAAATGCAAATAAGTAAATGTCAGAAAAATCCTTTCCTATCAGATGAATTTGTTTACGGGAAAAGGTTGTTTCCTAGTGGGTGGAATCATTCGTACTCATTTATAAGTAAGACATAAGGCCTTTGAATGCCTAAATAAGGCCTTTAAAAAACAATTTGGCACCTCTTGAGATGTTTCAAGCATCTTTGGAAGCCCTGTGAATAAAAACAGAAATAGACTTTAGTTGTAATTCCTAATAATCTTGTCGAATTTTGCCCCATGCACTGCAGATACAGTACGACTTGACCTCAACCAAAAGCCCACTTTAAGGCGGCCGATTGTCCCACTATAAATCTCACGGGGGTCTCGGGCCCGCATTGAAGTCGACGCAGGGACAGTGGCTTTCAGCACCACGCGGTCCTTGAAAAGTGGCGCGGGTGACGGATGCCCGGGGGCCTCCTCTCCATGAATTGGCCGAGGGGTTGACGAAGAGTCAGGTCAAGTGCGGCTTTGTGCAAAGGGGACATCGGGGCGATCGCTACGCAGGGGCTTGAAAAGATTTTTTTGTCCCACTCGGGGTTGAGATATGAAAGAGGACAGAGGAGGAGGGACATAGAGAGTGCAATTGAGCGATGGTAATGTGGAGAGTAGGGTTGGGGGGGATAGAAAAGTTTGTACTATCTTGTGGAAGCAAACACAAATCTCTATTAATTCAAATTTTGGCAATTCCTTACAATTTGTTTAGAACTGAATAAGTAAGATGTGTTCTACCTGCAGACTGGAAGGCTAAAACACAAAAAAACTACTCCATTACTTCCCCCGTTTATGATAGTTTACTCACAATTAGATTCATTTTCTCATTGCTATTCATCTTTTGCTGGAATCATGTATTTCTATCCAATTGCAGGCACTTAGGAGATCAGGGCTTTACGACACTACCACTTTTGTCCACCAGTGTCGCTAAAATCCTCCAAAACTGAAAGTTACTTAGAGCGGCCTTATGATTTCATCCAATTTCTGTACCTAAAAAATAATAGTCAATTCCCACTCTTACCTTATTTTTCTTTTTTAATGACTGAAATGCATTAGTCTCACTACATTTACCCACAAAGCAGTTTCCTTATGGACCAATGTTGTCTTTACCTTTAGTCCTTCACTGGACATTTGTGTTGTGGTCATTATAATAAAAATAAACTATAATAAACACAATTTTTAATCCCAATTTTTTGTTGCTAAACCTGCTGCTTCTCGGCTGTACTTTACAGTTGACGAGTCAGATTTATGGCTACAGACGCAGAGAAACACGCACACGCACAGACTTAAAATGTTCCCATATGTCGCTAACCTGCCGAGGATACAGAAATGAAGATAATGACCTCAAGTGTACGTCTACACTTTGATGTCGTTCTCGCGGGATCACACACACACACACATGTATACACAAAGCCCCAGTTGAAAATACACTCGCTGGCCAGGATTGGAGGCTAACAAGTACCTCGCCTATTTGTTTGGATTAGAAAAAATTCATACGTGTCCTCTTTGGGGAGGTGAGCAAAGGTCTGCTTAGCCAAATAAAGGGGATATGTTTTACATATAGATACGATGTTGGATTCAATTATAGAGCCTAGCTGGAGGTGCTGGTGCACACTTGAGGACTGTTTTGACATTTGGGGAAACCTGCTGGTTCCTGTTCTCTACGCTGCGTCCAAGAAACAGCTCACTGCTCCTCCGAAAGCTGCTCTGGTCTTCTGTAAACATCAAGATGCATCTCATTAGTTAAACTCATAAAACTAAACATCAAGGAATTCTGGGTTATGTAAGAGACTGATGCCTTTAGTTTTTGGAATGCTAGTTTCTTTTTGGGATCTGTTAATGGCCCACTCACTGGTTATTTCATACTGAAGGTCAATTCCAAGTCCTTTGGTCCTTTTATTATTATTATTTTTTATTTTGTTTGGATTTTTTCAAATCTAAAAATCTGATACATTCTAAATAGGCTATCATTGGCTGGCCATTCTAGTCCAATTAGATTGGACGTCTCTCGTGATTAAGGTCAGTTAAACATAATCATTCAATCCTTTAATTCAGATTATTATTCTAATCGTATGCACTATTTTAATAGACATTAAAATATTGCTCCAAATAGAATTGTAGTGTTTTGGCATCAGACTTTCATTTAAAACAAACTATTTTGAGATAAAGAGATGAAAACCATCAATTTCATGTCGATACAATATTGATCTATTTGTCTAATTTACAAAATGCCACTTTTCTGTTCTAATCTACACAATATGTACAACCACACATCACAATCAGCATCATTCAAACTAAAGTTAAAAAATATATATTTCGATTTTTTTATGTTACGATGCTTGAACATTTAAGAATTTAGAAACACAACACCATGTATAAAAGATGAGTCTATTGATCAATGTTTTGCTTTTTGGGAAAATCACTAATTTAATAATATTATAAATGAGAGAGATTTGTAACTGTGTGCTTCTGACAGTTGACAGGCTTTTTTTTTTGAGAGAGAGAGAGCATTTGCCAGAAATCAGCTGGAAAAGTCTCCAAGAACATGATAAGCCTTGTAGGGAATGAAACGGATGGATATACAGATTAGAATATACTGTGAAGTATAAAAACACCAGTCCTTTACAAACTGGCGTCTTGCTGATTCGGGATACCCAACTTGTAATCATCTGATCTGGGATCAGGTTCTAGTGAACCCCCTTTAACCTCAACCACGTGAGGGCACTCGAAGATGGCGGGGGCTGATGTCGGCGGCGTTGGCCAGCACGGTAACGTGCCCGGGGGGGTTCAAAGCCCAGCACGGTCACCGAGAGCGGCGCGAGTTGCCGAGAAGAGGCTCGCACTCCCAGAGTGAGAGAGAAGGGCTGCTATCATCTGTTCTTATTTTACCTTTTGTCAGGCAGCATGTGGAAAATGATCTTCACTGTGAGTTATTTGCAGAGCTGGATTCCGTGTTATTTCATTCCCAAGCAGAGACATAACAGAGAGGGTCTCCACTTTCATGCAGGTGGTCCCTCGGCCTTGTTCAAGGGCGCCGTGTGCGCCGGGGCAGGGGGGGTGAGGGGGTATGGGGGGTGCATGACTTGCGAGGGAAGGGAGGGAGGACAGATGCCTGCCAATGTAGGTAACGGTTTAACGTTTCATGGCCTGACCAACCAATGCAAAGATAGTTTTAATTCATTAGTTGGCTTTGCTTTTATGCCTTGATGAATGAACTGACCCACCCCCCATGTTTTGGTTAGACATTAACATAAAAGTTTTAATGCAGCATGTGTGTATAGGGGGAAAAATACTTTTTTTGTTGCACTGTGGGTATATTTTAATATGACATTTTCCGCCTTGTCTCTTACAATTGAGTTGAGCAGTAAATTATCTCCCATTGAACTTTTACTGTGTTCACCCCTGCACTCTACAAAAAACTTATAGAGTACACTGGGATGATAAAAGCCATATTGGTGTATCTCAACTTGCCAATTCTTCATCTTTGAGACCGTAACGTGTAATGATACTTGTCAGGTTTAAGGGCCAATATAGCTTTGCAGTTTGAGTCAAAATTCAAATGTTTTAGTCAAAAAGCAGCCCGTTGACCTACATTTATTCATTCATTTTCTCAACTCAACGTGTACTCACATTGGTCGCAGGGGGTGCTGGAGACAATCCCAGCCAGGCAGCACCCTGAATGTGGCCAGCCAATCGCAGGTCACCAGGAGGCCAGCAGTCAAACCTAAGGGCAATTTAAAGTGGATAGTGAATAGAAGTGCACAAAATAACTGCATAATTAAATATTTAAATGTCTTTTTTTATTGACTACAGTGTACTGTTTCTATTCAAATATTTAGGAACAATTTGCAAAGTTAATTTTACCCCATCCCTAAGTACATGACCTCATTTTTGGTGCCAAATAAGAGCGCAGTGACATCACCACCAAAATCAAGACTGGTTGGATATGGATCACCGTATACAATAATTATGAAATTAATTTTTTCCTACCATGATTTTCAGTTGAAGAAAATCTACCACCCGGTTATTGAAGCACTCTACTGTTTTTAACGAGTATTTTGTTTTAAGTATTTATCTTTAATTTACTCTATTTATTTATTCTGGCAACTACAGCTGCCAGTACTTTAGCCACAAATGTAACTTTTTTTTAATTGTGTACTTAGGCAGTGAGTTTCTCTTGAGGTTCCACTTGCACTAAAATATTTAAAAAAGCACCGGCTTGGGACAAATGACGTCATTTTTGCCATTCTTATGCGTGGGATTCATGTTATAGATATCTAACATTCAGTGGCAATGGCAAAACTGATGTCATTTGTTTTAAGCGAAATGTCATGCAGACATCTGTCATTCAGTTTTGACTGGAAAAAAAACATAATTAAAGATACACCTATCTACTATTTTGACTAGTCACGATTACATTACCGATGGAAAATCAAGAAATTTCAATACACACAAATGGCTGAAATACAAACAAAACAAAAAAGACTCCCAGTGTCGTTGGAGAGAACCCCCCCCCCCCCCCCATTTACTCCACCTTTTCTTGGCTTTAACCTCGAGCCGTGTGACATGAGAGGTTAGTCTAGAGTGCGCGTATATGTGATCATGATCCCGGCTGATGAGGGAACAGGCCCTTGGAGCGAGACTATTATGTTCACTACAACCCAGTGCAAGGATCCAGCCTCAAACAGATGTTAGCCGGCCGTTGTGGAGGCCTTGGCACGGTGCCCGGGGCCTACCTATCTGCACAGCTATTTACATGGCGATCCAGCTGCTTGCTCTCTTTTCCCGTTGGCTCCTTCTCCTTTTAAATGGCTCTGCATATTTGCATGCCCCCTTTGCCCCTTCCCCAGTCGTTTGAAATCAAATACCCAGTCATGTATAAACTTTGATCAATCAAAGCCACTAATTTGTTTAGCTGACAAGACAGCTGAAGTACTGATGCAGGTCCACTTGCGAGGGGGATGAAAAAGACCAGGCGGTCCGGATCCCAGAATATCTTTGTGCTGACGCAAAGCTTTACTCCACCATTTATTTTTAGTTGTTTTTCCCTCTTAGAAAAGCCTGGCTACATTGCTGATGTTCTTACCTGCTGCACTTTTTTTTGGTGGATTTGCTCGAGATGGGGGGGGGGGGGGGGGTATGTCGTTAAATTATTATCTATGGAAGGGATTTTCAAAATGGTTGCATCCAGTGATCACTTAATGAATGGCTATCAACTTAATTGGCTTTAATGGCATTGGAATTTTTTTATCGGTATTTCCGCTTTCAGGAAATACTGACTTTCATGCAGATATTCTGAACTAATATAGATCAGAATGAAACATAATCAAAAATCTAATTTTAGTTCTGTGCTTTTTTTTTAATGTATCAAATGATCTTATTTCGTCTATGATATTTAACGATAAAGGTGTCATCTGTTCTGTTAACTGTAGGGGAGCTGGATCACGGCAGATTACGCTAACCAACAATATAGACTTTTAATTATTCTAAAAAGTCACAAAAAATAATCCAATAGTTAAAAAAACGGAGGAAAACTGAGAAAAGATTTCACATCCAAAAATCTATTCAAAACTGCTGTCAAGACGACAACTAAAGTTGTGTTACTCATTGTTAGCATTAGCTTTAAGTATAATTGGAGGGAAATATGGTCAAGTCAGTAGAGGGCGCTGATGTTTCCAAGCCGACTGCCCACATGACCTCATCAAAATCGTACTGTGACAAATGATGATTCATATGATAAGTTCTGTCTTCTTTGGTTCAATCAAAGTTGTTTGTTTTTCTGTCGCCATTCATTAATTGAGCTCGTTCGCTGTCAAGAGTGATGTACGCTTTGGCGTCATCATGTGAGATTCCGCATGAGAATACTCACAGTTTGTTTACCAAATAGGATTACCAGGAGGCATGACTTTCCGGTGCTTGGGGACATGAAGCAGTCAAATTTTAATTGCCTCGAAAGGCATTTTTGGCCATTGTCGATGAAGTGGATTGCGAGCAGAAGAATGGAAAAGAAACCTACAGTTTCCACGTGATGTCTTGAAAATGTTCAACTTTGATGATATGAGGGCAAATACTTGTTGGGTTAAGACAATCCCTCCACTGGTGGAAAGCAGAGCAGAGACTGAAACAGGTGCAGTGTGTTCATCACATCCTGATGGAGCAAAACCACAGCCAAAAACATATTGGACGTGCTTGCGAACAGATGGCCGATGTTGGCTCACTTTGTCCGGCAAGGAGGAACAGATATAGAAAATAAGGCTTTAATTGTTAATAATGTTGTGATGTTAAAAGCCTTCATGGTAAGAGCAGGCACCCCATGAGTAGCACAATGTGTGGGGAAAAAAATGACAAATCCAGTCAAGTTAAAAGAGAAAGAGCTTTTGAGATAGAAGTATTTGGTTTCCAAGAACGTTCACAGAATAACTCACATTTAAAGCACCACTGTGATTGTGCTTAAGTGATTATTGTTCTCAACAATTTCTTATTTCAAAGAAATCAGATTCATTCCCATTACTTGTGTTTCCATTACTCCGAGTAACTAGAAAAAATGAAAGTTTTAATTGAAAAACTGATAATGGAAATTATCAAATATTAAAATTGACGGTTTTCATTAACTCTTTCATGCAGGGCCATTTTTTACCATGAGCAATGTGGACGACTTCCTAGGGTTCAATCTATTTTGGGGTGCCCAAGAGCCCTCCTCAAATGTTAATTTATTGAATTTTATTTTTGTTTCAGGGTTTTGTCCAAATACATTGCTGTTCATATACCAGCAAATGCTATATATTTATGTTTTCAGTCGATTATGTGTCATATTTTCTCACATTCCTCAGTCACGTGTTCCCCAATCCTTACCTTAAGGTGTACCTTCATCTTCTATGTTTACATTGCAGTTTTATTTCTCCTGTAAGGTCATGCAGCAGGAGCACAGATGGCATCAATATGGCCGACATCTTTCTCCGTCCATTGGATGGAAACTTAAACTTAATCTGTTTAAAAGATAATGAAAATCTAGATTAGGAACAGAGATTTATGCTTTAGGAGATGGCGTAATCAGTGTTTTTTAGAGGGAACTGACAGCACTTTGCGTGGCGAAACCTAGCGGCGTGGTCGGAGCGTTGATGTGACGGTAGATCGGAGATAGAGGACGTTTTCCTCGACTCCTCTCTCCATTGGCTCCTCCTCCTCCTCCACGGAACGAAATTAGTCAGCCAGTCAACGGCCGGGGCACCTGTCAGCCAGATGTGTTTGAGTAATGAGCAAAGTGGAGCATGAAGTAAGCGTTTTGACAAATATGTGGAGAGAAAAATTAATCTCGGGCCTAATTTGACTCCAAATATGTGTTGGACTTTATGGGGATGACTTCAGAGAGGTGCTACATCTTCAACAAATTCATAACCATAAACTGCAATGAAGCATATTTAGTGAGTGCTTGCTTGTTACTCGCATTGTGTTGTTTGTTGCCAGAGCAATTTGAGCCGCTTCCCATTTTATTGATTGGACGGACACAGAGGGCCTTGTCTTAATTGGGGAGGGGCTCCCTTGTAAGCCATGAAAGAAATTATCAGCATCTCACATCTCATCCTACAAGGGGGCAACATGTGTTTAGAATTTAGACTCACATACCTATAGTACCGCCCCAATTCACCAAGCAAACATAAATGGTACCATTTTACTATCTGTGTTCTCTCTAAGCAGCAATGTAGCAAACATGACGCTTAAGAATGTTAATACGTTACTTCAAATATTGCGCATACACTTAATAAAAAGTCCCACGTGGCAAAAGTTTGATCCTGTAATGGAATAGTTTTCATTTCTAGCTATGATTCGAGTTTACTCTTAATAAAAATGTCTCCCATAGGAAATCATAGTAGAAAATATATTTTTTTATATTACCTAGTTGCCTTTAATAACCCTTTATGGGGGACTCATAAATACTCGTTATACTACATAATGCTTAAGATGGTTGGTTATTGAGAGCCATAACCAGAGTGTGTGTGTTTTTATGGTTTACATTTTTTGTTTTTAACGTTTCATTAATCTTTTTTACCCGCTTATCCTTATGAGGATTGCCTAAAGTGGTATATAAACACACATGTACATAATCATATATCTAGCATATCTTTGTCAAGGGTTAAGAAGTGCAAAAATTCTAATTATTCATGTATTTTGATTTTAGACATAGTTATTTGATCCTCTTCTACATAATAAATTCAATTGAAAAATCTAGAGTTTGACTATTTAGTGTCCTTTTCTTCACCTCCCGACTTGTTTTTACATCGTTTAGGGCGAGGACTTCTGGAAAGAAGTATAAGGGTGTGAATCTTTTGTCTAGGTCAGAGAACACGCTTTTCAATGCGGCGGGAAGTATCGAAGCGAACCTCAGCCCAATGACCAACGCCAATGGCATCCTGTGCTACGGCACCGGGGGGAATCTGTATTGTTGACGCTGGACATAAAAGTCACATAAAGTTGCATAATAAGGTTCAAAAAGGAAAAAAAAAGAAGCACGGAGGTCTTTGTAAAATATATGTTCTGACTTTAAGAGTATAAATCAGTGTTCTTTTGATGAGATTCTTCTGGAGCACCCCGGGGTTTACACGGAGTGTGTTTTGCGTGTCGCTTCCACTCCGATGAATCTGGTTGGCTAAATCTGCCCATTCATTTGTTGTGAGAGAGACCCTGACAGTGTACTCCATCCATTTCCTTCCCAGAGGAGCATGACAAGAGGCGGCCTGTGCTGTGCCGCGCGCCAATAAGAGCTATGAGTTGGGTGGTCTGTCCGTCAACAGCAGATTTGAGGCCGGGCCTGAGAAAAGCAGCTCGGCCGTATCACTTTCAAAGGGTGAAACCCAAAGCAGCGGCTGCTCTCCTCAGCCCGCTGTAGCACTCATACGCACAAAGACACCTGTTGTTCGGCTTCCATACGAGGACTGGATCCGTGGAGGTGTTCGCGTTCATGCCATCTTGTTTTCACTTGCTAAGGCTTGCACATGATAAAGTGAGTGGAGGGCTGAAACCGCTTTTTGTCAAAAAACAGCTTTGAACAGAAGGGAATAGCTAAGTGAAATAGAAAAATGGGATTCAATGGAGTTTGCATTAAGGGGTGTACCAGCTGAGGTTGCTTTGTTACTCTAGAGAAAAATCACATTATCATTATTGCAAGAAAAAGCTTTAGGGGAAATCCCTTTATATCAAGTCACTTTCTGTTAATTTTTCTGGCAATTTCTAGTCAGTCCTCTTGATTTAGGTGCTGTATGATTTAGGAATTTATTCTAGGTAACTTCCCGTTAATTTTGAGGCAAACAACTATCGTTTTTGCCTTTCAATTTTTGGACATGTCCTATTGATTTTGGGGCATTCTGGTGGCTCCCGTTTTTTTGGGGGGGACTCCTTTTCATTTTACAGCAATTTTTGGTCAGTCCTTGTTCTGAATGCCAAACAATGCTAAAACAATCCTTACTCAATGAAAAACAATCCTGCTGTTTTTTTTACTTTGAAAATGCAAATAACCAATGTATTATATTATATTGCATTCTGCAAACATACTCTAATCACGGGTGTAATTTCATTGAGGGAAGCCAAGCAGAGGTGAAATTCCCTCAATACTTTTAACGAGAAATGACACATGCAGTCATTTCCTTGATTTCTCTTTGGACACCATTGCTTGGTTGTGTTTCTACTCTGGGGTACAACTGATGGGGTCCCAGGAAAGTCAGATGCTTAATCCATCCACAAGTGTTAATGGCAGTAAATATAACAAATAGTGAAACAATATTGTTAGGGTTGAAAAGCTTACTGTACAATTGTTATTATCTCTTAAAATGTACCATTGGACGTCTATTACCTTCTTTAGTAGCCAATATATTGAGCTTCTGTTGATTGAGCCATAGGATAAAAAGTCAGTGGACCAGTTAAATCTTTCTAGTTCAATATGAACAGCGATGTAATTCGATAAGGCGTTGCCACTCTTTGGGTTCACACACTGTGAGTGGAGGCTTTGTTCCTGTGTCAAAAGGATTTATGGAATCAGATACAAGTTTTCATTTCCTTGTCTGAGGAGATATGGAGAGGATTAGAAGAGGGAATATGTGAGCAAAATCAAATCAAGTTACCAGACACATTTTAGTGCACACGTGTATATATGTGTGTGTGTCTGTCTGTCTGTGTGCACTAAAATGTGTATATGTCCTGTATAATCATTAAAAAGTAAATAAAGTAAAGATTTCATGAAGCTATCATGAAAATATGCAGCCTGTTATTAATTTTTAAAAAACTTTTTTTTAACTCTTTTGGGAATTCAAAGCGTCTAATCTTATAATTCCAGTTAGCAGTGTTGCCACATCATGCAGTAGATGAAAAAGTAAGTAAACATATGTTGCATGTGCAGCACATTAAAGGGTGTAACTGGACAGTCTGACTGGTTTTAATGTAAAAAGACACAAAGTTTCAGTAGTTTGAAGAGAAACGGACATCTGGGGGTTGTTGGTTTGTTGTTTGCAGTGCATGTTTTTGTGCATACGCGCTTCAAAATGTGCACAGAGCAATCTCATCTACATATGTCTTGCCTGCCGTCATGTTCTAAACGTCAGACAAAATTCCTCTTGAATCACTTTTAATTTTAGACACTAAATACATTAGCGGTTAGCGTTGGGATGGGACGGATGACATATGTTCTTTGTCGTTTTTATCCCGCATTTATATGCATTCTCCAACTTTTATTTACGTCATTTTCCAAAAATCCTGAAACATTCTTTTGGCATCATACCACGTCTGCATAGAGTTACTGTAATATAAGAGGGAGCACACCAAAGCACTCCAAACTATTGGAAGGAAATCACAAGTGTAGAAGGTGCTATTTTTTCGAGTAGGAATGCTTTTGGACTCCTGAATTATTTCACCCAAAAAAAAAAAAAAAACTGTCACAACTGTCCCCACTTTTATTCCAAAACTCTAAAGATATTTTCTTAAATCTGTTCGGAATTTGCTAAGTAATCACATTTTGTCACCTTCCGATTTAAGCCAATTTTAAATCTAAATGTTCCACAATAGGTAGAAGCTAAAAATACATATATGCCTTTCTTTTGCTAGAAAAAATAAAGATAATATCCTCTTTTTCTTGTTATTTCAATACATACATATACTAACTAGGTCTGGTTATACAAAAAAGGACACAAGTATCAAAGAGAACATTTTTGAGTTGACAGATTATTCATAAATCATTAAAAAATGAATTGCCCGTGCACACATGACGTGTGCATTGCAATCCCAGAAAAGGCCTGTCTGTTGTCAATCAGAAACTGGATGCAGTTCTGCGGATGCACCTGGCACATAAGGTTTCACTCGCTTGTCCTCTGTCACGGAAAATGTAATGGTGACAAGAACTGGAATTGTTGTGTCATCTTTAAAACAGTCTGTTGTGTGGCATAATAATGGCTTCCACCAAGCGGGTAAGTTGCAAATATCTTCCTGGAGTTTTGCTGCTGCGAATGGGAGCAGACGGCGTGGCTGGCTGCCATGGTGACCATGTCTAGTAGTCTGGTCATTTATTAGGGCCATTATTGACCACTGGTGTGACTCTCAAATCAAAGTCAGGCCTCCAATAAATATGGGGTTATCTATTACTGTCTAATTGGAAGCATCTCTCTTGAGTCTGCTAAGTTTTGTGCCTTTGCGTCACCAAAAACAGATGTGAGTATAAATATTACTGCTTTCTGTTTTTGATTGAAAAGCTGGTCTACTAGAGTCAGGCTGATGACATTTTACTTGCCTGTGAACATATTTTTGATTGGATTTATGAAGTGTCTTCCAACTCCAACTGCATATGTCACATCAAACGTTGGTATTGAACATCTGTTGCTTACTGAACAAAAGTCAAAATGCATGAACTGTTGAGCGGGAACTCATCTAAATACGATAAAATAATGATAATAAGTAAATAAGGACTTTAGAGTGTATTTTATTGAATGTTTCTTCTTATTCTTCACCAATATTCCCCATATTTGGGGCAAGTGATTATTTTTGTCCATAAAACAACGTCTCAAATATTACAATCTATAATTAAATATGTTTTTAGTTATTATGTTTTATATTTGTTGTAATATTATTCTTAATTATTATTAAAAGTAATACAATATTGATTAATAGTAAGATATGAAATGAAAATGAACCAAAACAGAAACAAAGACTGTTATGGCATCAAGTACCACTAAAAAAATATTTTTTGGAGGGGGGATTGGATGACTATATCACTGCCAATGAGTTAAATACATAGCCTGTATTGGTTAAAGATCCCATCCATAGTTTAAAAAGCTGACACCATAGAATGAAGCCCAAAAATCTAAATAAAAAGTCCTAAAACCACAAAAATTTACAATCAAGTGTCCTATGAAATTGCAAGGTGAAATCAGGGCAGAATTATCAATTAGATTAAATTAGATTACTTTATTTATCCCATATTTGATAAAATTCCCCATCACATTAGCAAGACGGTGACAATACAGACAGTCATGTATTATTGAACTCATTCACTCCCATTGTAAATGACAGACATTCTATTTATTTTGAAAACAGATTGTTGTCAGTGGCAACCAAACAGTTAACGAAGACCTCACTTTAACGAACAAGTGAGCAGAGTTTCGGGTGATTTGTTGCTAACCTTTGATTAACCCGATAAGTCATAGAGCGATGCTGAAAAGCAGGAGTCTACCCTACGCCCACCCCCTCCTTTCTGTGGTCCTGTCGCTTCACATTAGCGCCTATAGGGCGCCGCGTCTGGCAATCAGCTCTGCAGTCTAAAACACCTGCTCACGTTAGGCACTTTCCATGGAATCATGCAGTAATTCCATCAGGAATTGATTGGAGTGGTGGAGGGGGAAAATGGGAATGGGGGAAAACAACTATGCGACTGCACGTACAGTAAAAAAAAAAAAGTAGACTCCACTGGAAAGAATGCCACCATTTGTTTTCTCAACTTCGAGAAAAATGTCTACGTTTCAACTGCTGGAGATCAAACATTTGGGGATATCAGATGGTCTACATGTATTGCTAGTGAGATTGTATAATTACTGGCAGTAGGGGGGGAATATTTAATGGATCCCCCGAGGCGCTGGTGTCAAAGCCAAGGCCGAAATGTGGCTGGCCTCATCATTTTATGTGGTCAATTTAAAGGTGCAATGAAATACTTGAGCAGGAAAATGATTGCAGACCACATTTTGGACACAAATCCATCCAAAAAAATGACAGAAAAAGGCTTAATAATGAAATTAGATCCTAGTTTGTCTTCCTTTTTCAGCTGCATTGGCTCCGATGACTAAAAATCTCCTGACAATAGATGTCAAAGCCAGAATGAGCTGCAGATTTTTTTGTATTCTGCTAGCAGAATTCTCTTTTGCCGTGTGAAGGTTCTGTCATTATGTCAAAATATGCTAGGTACTGCGGTATTAGAAAGCCTGAAATGATTATCAATAGTCACATCACCACCAGAAATTTGGAAAAAAAAGATGAATTTCAGATGAATTATTTTAGGTGGAACAACTATGAGATGGTAAAAAATACATTTGTTTTCTACATGCAAAATTACATTAATGCAGTCATTTTCCTTTCTTGACATGGTACCTTTATGCTAATATAAAATGTCAACTAAATGTTTTTTTTTTTTTTTTTGGTAAAAGAAAGAAGGTTAGAAGATCACCAAAAGATTTTGGAAGAAATTGAGCTACCTACCGAAAAAAAGACGAATCCAAAACACCCAAAGTAGCAAAAAAGGAAAAAGTTTCATGTTTTAAAATGAGAAATAAAGCCTATAAATGTGGGCTGAAACATTTGCTGGCCTTCTAATTACAAATAATGAATGAATAAATTCTGACTTTGTTAACAATTAAAATTTCTAAGAGGGCTAAATAGTCTCAAGATTAGTTAACTTGCGTTCGTGACTGACAAATTTCAAACATCTGAACAGCGTTGTATTTTCTTTATAATATGGGGACTGTCTTTAATAATACCCGTGAATAGAGCTTCAGCCGTGTTGAATTTGACGAAATCATGGCTTTCATCAAGTTTTGATGAGTCTCTACTTGATGTAAAGCAACATAACAGATTTGACACGAATCTTTTCAGCTCCTCATACAACTTGAGGTATTTCCTGGCTGGTGTCAGCTGTTTTTGGACGACTTGATTCCTTTTTTAAAATTCCTCCCCATAGCGCCTCCTTCTTTAGACACTTTTACAATCCATCAAGATTTGTTCTGACTTTTCCTCGAATGCCAACATGTTTTCATCTACATCGGCGCAACAAGCGCCCTTTGTTTGAATTGCACTCGTTACGCTGATTGTGCGCCACAACACAAGTATTTACCCGCCATTGCGAGCTGTGAATGCACAATATCAGGGAGGCATGAAGAACCACATAATGATTGTACGCACGTGCATCTGATTACACGCAAACCAGTTTACTGGAAGAGCATTTTGGTACGTGCTGACTATTTCGATTTTCCTAACAACAGCAGCCAAAGTGGCGGTGAAGTAATTCATTCAATTTTGACAATAAAGCTGTTCATATAAAGTTACTGTGTATAATTTACATGACACCAAAAGGAGGACGCTATCACACATTCAGTAAGGAAGGAAAAACCACGACATCCTTAATGCTATGTGTACTAGAGTAGTATTTAGAATAACACTTTTGAAGACACGTGATTTTTTTGTAGTGCATTGCACAAAGCAAAATAATGATGGCTTCAAATGTGCTAACTAAATTCACGGAAAAATAAATCAATGCAAAAATGACAAAACCCAGTTCGTCTATGCAAAAAAACCCTAAAACTGAGTATTAAAAAAAGAGTAAAATGTCTAATACAGGTGACACTAAAGCTTTTTTTTTGATTGCCTTAAAAATATTTGAGAGCATAAACAATATTTGCTTAAGACAAAGAGTCCAGGACCAACAACAATAAAATAACCTCTATAATTAGACAGCATGTGGCTAATATACACCAAATATATTTAGTAAAGGATGAATAAAGCGTTATTGTCCTAGGTTTGTTATGTTCCTGCTCTTCACACACACACATAATACTATGTGCTTACGTTGCCCTCTCAACTTGCAAAGACATGATGTGATAATGTCGTCTTCCATCTAGCAGGTATTCTATGTGCTCTACACACACGCACACACACAAACACACACACAAACATGCACATCACACTATCCCCTTGTGATGATGGGTAAGAAAGAAAAACATTCCTCAGGGGTAAAGATGCCCTGAAGCAGTGAGTGTGTGTGCAATTACTTGATAAAACAGATTCAATCAGTTATCCTCCCTCCGAGCAATCATGCACAAAATACTCTCAACCACACTCGTTAAACACAATTTTAGCTTGCAATATTTTTTAGTACAGTATATGAACATTAAGATACATACCTAAAGCAAATTCATTGGGTGAAATTGTAGTTATGGTTTTATTCAGAAGGTCATTATTTCTGAAAGCAGGGGTTGCCATTGTTTTTAAACTAATGGATTATTAGCGAATGAATGGTGAACTTTTTTTTACTATTATTAATGTATTAATTATTGAGAGGCACTGTCGCATAAAATTGTCCAAATTCTTTGTTTTGAATGCATTTATTATTGTTATTAAAAAAGGTGTATTTTTCCCAAGGTATTTAAACATGATAAAACAAAATATATATTTTTTTAAATCCGATTTTTTTTCTTTTAAAAGAAGAAAACAAACTGCAGTTCTTGATATTCCATTGAGGGCTAAATACTTTGTATTTAAATTTCATTTTAGCCAGCTAGCCGCACATGATTTATTGTACTTCTGTGGGCCACTCAAAATGAGGCGGGGTCGATCTAACCCAAGTGCCTTGAGTTTGAAACCTGTCCCATAAAGGATAGATATTTCTTCACTCCCAAAGCATTGTGGGTGCTGCAGAGTAAGTCCAGGTGGATGACATCAGCTCTTGAGTATCACTTCAGGTGATGCCTTGTCATGTGCACAGTGTTTATGTAGTGCATGGACTCACGTAGCAGCCACGGAAGACTGCTTGGTGGTTTGCGGTAGAGGGGCGGGGACGGGAAGGGGCGGGGACGGTGGGCATTGTGTGGAGACATATCAGCCCCCCAAAAAAACATGTTGTCAAGGCAATATTGAGCGTGTTCCCTCACGCCCGTGACTGGCAGCGGGAGTGTTTCCAAAGAGCTGCTGCTGTTTCTGCACTTAAACACCTGCGACACACAATATGAGCACAGCCTGGGAAAAGGACGCTTGTGCTTCCCTCGGGGAACAAAGGGGAATGTTGGGGGGCATGCATGTGTGTGAGGCCCGAAGGAGTGTTGCCTCCTCGTCCAGTATGCGCTGGGAGAGTGTTGAGCTGGACTTGCAGGATGTTTTTATAAGGGAGTCCATCCTGTACTGTTTACAGGTGCTGGCAGGCTTTAGTAGTGTGATGGGGAAGCTGATGTGACATGCAAGGTGGATTCAGACTGTTTGGATCTTTTTTTTAGGGCATTTCGTGAAATAAGTTATGACAGACCGAGTTCTCATAAGGTAGCCAATTACTCTGACGATTATAAATTGAGAGGAAGGGATTTTACATTACTGGATCAACTGGAAATACACTGATACTGTAACAGGGAAAGCACAGATTCATTTTTTTTATCCTTGTTAGAAAACTGCAAGTGTTGAAAAGAATTAGAAAAGATATTTACATTCACCTTTAGAGGTTTTAGTGTATTTTAAGGGATCCTGAAAATACACACGAATCATAAATTTCCAATTTATATATATATATATATATATATATATATATATATATATATATATATATATATATATATATATATATATATATATATATATATATATATATATATATATATATATATATATATATATATATATATATATATATATATATATATATATATATATATATATATATATATATATATATATATATATATATATATATATATATATATATATATATATATATATATATATATATATATATATATATATATATATATATATATATATATATATATATATATATATATATATATATATATATATATATATATATATAATCAGTTGTAGCTAGGCTTTGGTACTGAAAGCATTGATGTTGTGCACATCCCAAAAAAACTAGCGCTTTGGTTCACCCCGCCAGGCCTCAGGGGAACCTCCATTTTCCCCACGAGGAAACAAACCCTTACACTAACTTCTCCTAGGTCTGTCGAGGGGGGAATAAATAAATAAACAAGGGAACTCCACATCATAAGATTTTAATTGGCGTTAGTGGCTTGACTGTGGCTCGCCTGTGGTTAGTGCGGTCAGGCCAATGTGGAGTAGAGCAACCACCGGATGACTTTAAAACACTGGCGCGCTCTCGAAGAAACACACACAATTTAATAATGACACTCATATTTAAAGGCCCGGATTACTACACCGCAGCGGTCGGCATTTCCTCGATGTAACCGCTTGACGAAATCCATCTTCCTCATTACAACACGTTAAATGGGAGCAAACGCGCCGCTAAACATGCCCACAAAAATGCCCCAAAATATGTCTCAGAATAGGTCAGCTTGTTTTTGTTGGGACTCTCTTAGGCTTTCCCCTTCTTCTTCTTTCCCCCCGAGCTTGTTCCCTTTGATGTGTTTTGACTTTGTGGTCCTTGTGGTCTGGATCTGTGTGTGGCTCACTTGCTATTGAGAGTCAAATATGATTTTGGCAATTTTGCATTCTCGCTGGGAAAATTTGAGGAGAACTGACTTGCAAAATGTTCAATCCTAGTACCAACTTAAACCCATTTGTTTTAAACGCTATATATTTTTCAACTAATTTACTGCCAGCCCAGGAAACAGAGTACATATGTGCTGCGTTAATTAGTTCAGCTTGAACCCAGTTATCTGCCTTTTTACATTAATGACATAGACAAAATATATGTCAAACTCTTCTTACAGCACCCTTAGTGATCTATGTTTACTGTAAATATGTCTGCATGCTTCTATTATGAGATAGTGACATAATTAAATAACAATCCACTGCATACAAAAAGCTCAATTGTGTCTAGCCACAAATCTTTCATGTACAAGCGAAAGGCATTAAAAGTCTCTAACAAGAATTTGAGCTCCTTTCACACATCTGCTGATGCCATTCACCAGCCACTAGTATTTTCTTACCTATTTATGAGAGACCCAAAGATCTCTCCTAATCCCTCAGCCTCAATTATTGAAGAGAAGCACGCCGTCACCATAGAAATCCACTATGAGTAACAGAAAAACAAAACAAGGACTGGAACAGGATAAGGAGGAAACAATAGAGACAATTCTCATTGGTAATATTAAACAAAAAAAAAAGGAATCTTGCACAAAAGCGTCAAGATGGAGTATGTGACGCATTGAGTGTGCGGGTTTTCCGCTTACGCCAATGAGTCCCAGGGGTACATTAATTCTAAAGCTGCCTCTGTATGTATTTCCTGACAAGAGTAGAAAATCTTATTAAAAAAAGCATTAGAGTGAAGTTAAGATGGACTACATGAATATTGTAGTATTGTATTGTAGTTTATTGTATGCCTCTCTGCCATAATGCAAAATGCATTAAAAAATCTGATTATATATCATGTTTTACTGTAACATATTAGTATTTTATTAGTACAAATATTTTAGTGTGCTAACTTTTTAGAATATCTTGTTGCTCAATTATTTTAAAACTGTTTTAAGACTGTATATTCGCATTAGCCTAGAAGGCAAAATGATCAAGTTTCATTATATACATATATACACATATAAAAATATATATATGAAGGTCTTGTATAATGATTTGGTGCCACTGATTGCATACATTTCACAAAAAAGAGTCATAATTTGTATATAAAGAGGTCATATGACCCAAAATATTCACTTTCCCTATAAAGATCAAGTGTCAATTTTTCAAAAGCTGTCCACGGAATGTTAAAAAAAAACATACTATGTAGTATTTTTTTTCTTAACAACTTAAAATACTCTCCAAGTGCAATACCACAAGTATCAGGACTTTCTTTGCCATCATAAAATCGTCCGATTAAACTAAAAAAGATTTAACGTCTATTTCCATCAATGGCATTTGTCTAGTGCAACAATCCAGGGCAAAAGATTTTCTCCCATAGAAAGCACAAGTCCATTAGTTTACACCTTGTATAACTATGAAACACTTTACACGTTTTGGCTCAAAGCCTCTCTTTAGTCCTTATTGACCAGTAAAAAAAAAGCCCAATAGCCCTGTGGAAAATCAAGGTAGTCCACCCGCGTGTGAAATCGAACAGCAGCATCAGAATGGGCGAGACAAAACTCATCAAACGCTCCACGTGTTCGGAGAAATGAATCCATGGAAAAGACACATAATCCTCATTACAAAGGGGGCTTGCCGACGCCTTTTATGACACATGTGAGCGCTTGAACAATTATATATTCGCTAATCCTATCGAGTAGTTTGCAGGGCGCCCTCTGGAAGCTTAACCTTGCAGTTCTTATGGAATATCCCAATGCAAACAGGAAAATGTCATGTTTCTGTTGTGTCTCTGTAAATGGGGAATGTGTTTGAACACACTAACAGTTGCCACAGTTTCCCCTTTGATGTTAACTGTGCTTATTATTATGATCATTACATTTCTCGTGCTATGGTTACAGAATATTTGACACTTCTTGTCATGGGGACATCATTTCAATAAGTGTAAATATTGACTGTAATAATGGAGATTGTGCAGTTGGAAGAATAATATGGGGGCGTCGGCTAAAAACGTGGAAAGGAGATTTAGTGAGATTTTGAGAAAAAGACGGACGACGTAGTTTGCAAAAATGCTTTAAGCGAAAACGATAGAAAATATTTTTTCAAAGACAAAAATCAAACATCACAACTGTCTGTGAGTGCACATGTTTTAGTAACATTGATGGCATAAGACATCCAATCCATCTTGACTGGTCATTTTGCCCCTTCCAGTCAAGGTGGATTGGACGTTAAGAGCTGTCAATGACAGCCATTGAGTGGCCAGTAAAGGTTTTAAAAAAAGGATGTTTTTAGGAGTTGACGTTTCTCTCTAAAGTGTGTGAAACAGCAGGTGTAAATGATTCTTCCACCATTAGACTTTGAGGCAATTAAGAGAGGTCGGGTAGCAATTTGTGAAGCACTGAACGTTGCCAACAGTTCTGGAGTACAAGTCAGAAGTGTTATGGAGAACCCCAGGGGCCAATTACAGGTTACTTTGTTTGATGTTGACTGATCTTTCCTTTTCATTAACACCTTGGCTAAAGAAGTGACCTCACCTCCAAAAAAATATTTGACATTTTAGTCACGTGTTAGCTCGGCATTTGGCCCGCAATGCCAATGAGTGCAAATGCAGTGCAATCACTGGTACATGCATTGAAACAAAGCTTGGCTGTGGGGAAGGGAAACATTAATTCCTGTGGCGCACAGAAACAGGAGAAATATTCCTTCTAACTCTCATCGACAAATGACTCAAGCGATGCATGTGAAGTTTGAAGGAAACGTTTGTGTAATGACTTTTCTTTCTCGTTAGGACTTTCAAATGTAGGAAAAGTTGGCTTTGTTTTCCATGGACTGGACTTGAATAAGTCTAGGAGTTGAAGCTACTATTTTGGCTTTGCTGACAAATTGTCAACATTTCAAGCATTGTAGTGGCATTTTTATAGTAGGGCATGTTTTACTTAAAATCTTTTTATGGAGAGGAAGGAAAAAGTAATAGTGATTTCTATTTAATTCAGTTGGAAAGACACCATATTGAATCATCATCCTATGTTAATATTCAACAGAGATTTTTTTTAACCTTAAATTTGATTAAAACCAAGACAGAAAAGTTTAAGTAATCAGAGAATACTATATATGAAATTATTGAATACTACTGTGCAGGCTTAGAAAGTCCAGTTCCAGTTTGTTAATGTTTTTCTGTCTCTATTTGCTATGAGATTGTTTGCTGACCAGTCAAGGTGAAGCTGGGATAGACTCAATTTCCCCCCTTGACCTTGTATAGGATAAGCAGTAAAGAAAATAGATGAATACATGTTTTGTACAGAATCTGAAATGCGCAAGATTGAAAAGCACTCGTTGACAAGGCAGAAGCCACACATCTTGTCTCGTTTGTGCTTTGGAAAGATAACAAACAAATGAGAACATAACTTCCTTGGCAGTGCTTTTTAGTGGTTCCCGTCAGCTATATTCAGCATTTTATTGTCTCCCGACTAATTGTTTTAGCAGCATTTGCTCTGTTTTAGTGTTCTCATCGTTACCGTCTATGGGCAATGTCATTGGTTTTGAGAAAAATCTCTCTTGAGTTTTGAAAAACCACTACTGGTTTCAACATTTCGATTTATCGGACGGAGAATTAATGTTGTTCGATCGTGTCAACGAGATTGGACAGAGTTTGTGTTTGTGAGGAGGAGAAGAAGTGCAAACTGTGTGCGTGAGGTCCTGCTAATGCACTTCTTCAACACACCGAAAAGCATAAAGTGTCTCTCGGAGGAGCAAGTCTCCATTCTGCCTATCACTCCATTAGCAGCCTCACTGCTTGACTCAGGCCAATGTGTAAAACAGCTGTGGAAAAGGCCTCATGGCTTTTCTTTAACGCTGTGTCCCTTTAGATATGTTTTTCCTACTCTCCCCATTTTTATCAGAAGTTGAGAAATTCCCACCCACTCCTGTCATGTAAGACTGGTTTCCCTCCAAGTATGACATGATCAAGTACATCTGGATTAAGTTAGGGTGGGGCACCCTGCGGAGATAGAGTGGACTGGAACGACATGACTGAATCGATAAAGTCTCATTAACACATTTGGGCTGATGGAGTGCAAGGAACACTTTATTGTGTAGCTCAGGAGGCTCGTGTGGAAGGAGCTGCTGTGCTGACGCAAAGACGACGCATATATTTTAACACTGTTTTGATTTGGTTAACCTCGGGATCAATATATCGGCACTGTCTCACTTCTTACTGGATTTGTAGATCATTCGGGGGTTTTGAAATGTAATTTTCTGACTAGAGGAGTCTTTTACGAGCAACTTTTCTATTGTCCTTCACAATTTATGGTCAAAGCTATTGCTTAAAAAAATAATTTCCTGCAAAGTCTTTGAATATTTAGAGATAAAATTACATGTTTTGTATTTCTGTGTGTTTTGCACCACTAAAGGGGGTTACAATGATGGTGAATGGGAACAATGTGATGATGACCATGGAACTGGAATTAGAACATTATGTAGAAGAGTGGTAACATGGCCAGTCCGGTAAGAATGGGTGTGCATACATTTGACATCAATAATGAAAGAAGTATGTACATTGCTAAGTGCACTTCAAATTGCTTTTATGTGAGGACATGGACTTCCTTACCACAATATTGTAAAGTTTGAATTGTAAGATCAGGTCATGTTGACTACAGTATTATAGTACCTGAAATTAACCTCAAATATCATAATTTGCATTGAAAATAAGAGGCGAGCAAATGTGCTTGTATCAAGGGCTCAGAACAATGTGACATAGTAATAAAGAGAGAGAGGAAACATATTGTAGGTGGCCAGGTTTCCTGGTTCAGAAGTTCTATGATTCAACGACCTTTAATAGCAACGCCCAGATGACATTTAGCTTGTGAATGACATTTCCTTATGTGTTCATTCAATATTTCCATTCTTTTCTCTTATCTACATATGCAAACATTCTTTACCATAAAATATATGGGTGAATACTGATGGGATCTTAACATTACTATTGAATGGGTACTTTTTTGTTCATGTAATTATTTATGCAAGAGGATATCAATCCATAAGTGCAATAACTTTTCCCTTCATGACATTTTTCTGGGAGGCCTCAGATTTGCTTCCCCACCTCCTTTTTCTTACATGCATTGAACACCAAGTCCAGGACCTATTATGGGTTCTCTGTTTGATGCTAATGCACAGCAATCAGACTAATTTCCCATGGCAGTCCAGAAGAAACATTTCATAAGGAGCAAAAACAAAAGTTGGAAAGCAGAATCAATCTCATTAATCACAGACAGGAATCTGCAATTACTGTCTGTTTTCTATTAGAGTCAAGCGTGAGCGGCGTACAGGGATGGGGATTATCAGGCCGCTGTTCTGACCTCAGTTGTCCTCACCATGACCAGACAACAAAGGTCCCAGTAAAGTTATGACCAAAACACCTGCAAATCTGTCTGATTTAGGGTAGATTGATTCTGGCTAACAAGAACCCAACTAATTCATTCCAAGCTTTATTGTATGAACTGTGGAGACGTGTTTGCATCATCACCAGACACTTATGATGGCAGGCAATCAGATTCCAAACCGGTGCCGTCATACGCACTGTTTCTCAAGACCAACGTTTGCAAGAATGGTCTTGCAGACTCAGGAGAACAGATTTGTAAAGTTCAGATTGGAAGTGTAGTGGGGGAAACAATCATTTACAATGGTCTTTGCAAATCGCAGGGCAAAAGGAGACAAACCACCATTCACGCTCACACCCATACCTAGGGGAAATTTAGAGGGTCCAATCAGCCTACCATGCATGTCTTCGGAATGTGGGAGGGAATCGGAGTACCCGGAGAAAAGCCACGCACGAATATGGTAACTCCACACAGGTGGACCGACCTGGATTTGAACCCAGGTACCTTACTATGAAGCCGACACGCTACCCACTCATCTGCCGGGCCGCCTTAATGACAGTAACCTTTGAGAATTTAATCATCTATTGTATTACAAGTCCTGACTCAAGAACATAGTATAGAAGCTAACAAACCAGAGTTTACACAAGTACTACAACACGATGCAATACCAATGGTGAAGGGGATGGCATCAAACCAGTATTCATCCAATTTTTACCCCTAGTTTAGACAGACAAGCATTCATACAAACACCTATGGGCAATTTGGCATCTTGACTTTTGTTATTGTTTAAAAGAATTTGGCACAAGGAAGCACATACCTTGCATATTAGACACAGTGGAAAGTCAGTCCCGGTGTCTAGCCAGTTTGCAAATTTAAACCCAAAAGTACAGAAGGAGCATTCACACTTCTCTATCGGTTCATAGATAATTATAGCGTTTTGATATAAGGTCGCAATGGACTTTGGTGTAACTGCTACAATATCTTTATGAAACAGAGATAAAGAGAGAAGACGATAAATGGCGATTAAGTGGAGAATGCTGTGAACAAGGTAGAGACACAAAACACAAATTTGTTTATAAATTCTGCTCAAGAAAAAGGTCAAAACAGCCTCAAGATTGAAAGCAAGTTCCACTATTGTGCGAGAGTGGGCCATCGGGGAGATGTGTGAGGCGTGATAGGTGTACGAGGGCGTTGGCGGTGAAAGCTAAACGTTTCGGCTGATGTCCAAGCTCACAACGCAAGTCCTGCTGTGCTGGGACGGTAAGTGCGTACGTGATGTGTGTCAGAGGGCAGGAATGGGGGTCCAAACACACGGGAGGGCTATAGATTTAAGTTGTACCCCTCCTTTATTTCTATAGCATTCTCTTCCTTTCACCTCTCTTTACTGGACAGACTTTGATTTAGCACTGCTGGTTTTGCCATATTTTTCTTGGCTGATGAATATGGAAAATCCAAAGTAACAAAGCACTTGCTGATGCCCAAATGTAGGGATTGAACTTCTTTAAGTGATTTTAAAAGATGGAGAATATCTTTAGGGGTGACACTGGCACTTTAATCCCCCCCCCCCCCCCCCCCCTAATCCTTAACTCAACACAGAGCTCTCGTGCAAAGGCACACATTTAATGCCCAAGCTCTCCCGTTGTACAGATGCACTGACATCACTTTTAGACAAGTCCATGTTCAGCCACCTGACGACTAGCCGAGAGGTTGAATTTATTGTCATGGATACAGAAACACAATTGCATAAACAATGCTTGTCTTTGCCTTGCACTGCCTCATAGGCCGGATGATTTTTTTTTAGACATGCACGTTCGTGCAATGCACTTTTTACACAAGAGCAGGTAGCTCAACACTTGCAAATGGAGCTGAGAAGGATGCCGATAGATGGACCGCTTGGCCAGGATCAATAGTTACTCATTATTTTCATCTTAGATGACTATCCAAGTAAAAACATTCTTTCTGATTCTGTTAGTGATTCACGTATATTAGCACATACTTGCACTTGCATCAGCCCTAATGAAGCGACTCAATTTCTCAACGAGGGTCACTAGAGGTGTGTGTATGTGAATATTTTGTGCCATCACTGATTGGAGGAGGTTTTTACTGTCACGAGGGGACTCGCAAGGTCTCTTTTGAAGCCACGACAACGTTTTTCCGAGCAGCTGTCTGTCAGTCTGGCGAGTGGCTCTTGACAGCACTGAGAGTGTAACACTGAATCCAGCGTGAGGGAGAGAGAGAGTAAGTCAGCTGCCAGGCTTCACATGACACTGCCAGTGGAAAGATGGAACTTTGAAAAGACATCAGTGGAAAGACCTTCAATGGAAGTCACTTTTCCACTACTGATAAAAGTCGGTTTTGATGAAAAACATTCCACGCGCATAAATACACAAATATGTCTTCAGAGATGATGCAAAAAAAATTAAATGGCTTTTAAATGATGTCATCATTTTGAAAATTATTCAATTAAAAGCTGGTCTCCAATCCAGGTGGGCTTTAAAACTTTGAACAATTTATTTTGTTCATTCATACTGAAATGTGACAAGCTTATATAATTAGAGCTATACAACAAAGTGATACTTTTACAGCAAGAGGACTCTGGTGGTATTACCTGTATGTTCATTGTTGGTAATACAGGTCATATATTTAAGCAAGTGTATTTGATTGTCCTTAGGCTAAAAATGATTACACTTTTATGCATCATCTATTTCATCTTTGTATTCACTCTGACGTGCATATCCCAAACCAATCTGTCTTTCTTTATATTTATTCCGCTCACACAGACTGACTTTTGAATGATGGAAACATCTCTTAAGTATCTGCTAAGGAATGTCATCTGCAAGGATAAATCCAGAACTTTTCCATGCAGAGTTTGGAAAATGGTTAGTCAGATTTTTTTGCATTTAAGGATACGAAAAACAAAGCAAAAATATAAAAGCAGAAATCAAGATTATGTTCATTTCTCTTCCACTTTGTTTTGTATGTTGTAAGGTACACTATCTAATTATACATTTTCAACTTGATTTTTCCCATCATTAAAACTTGAAACTCAAATATTACACCAGCAATGTACAAATTACGCAAATTAATTCCTAAAATATAAACTGATCAAGGTCTCTGTATTCTTGGATCTCTTTAAAATGTTTGTAATTCCATATATTGTAGCCAATGACAATTAACAAAAGATATTCATGAATCATTTCATGGCGATGGCCAAATCAGCCTTGAGTGAGAGCGTGACTTTTTGTAATGAAAGGTCCTGTAACGGACAGTGTAATTAGTGTCCTCGGCGTGGCGCGGCCATGTAAATAAATGACTGTGATTGTTGAAGACACACCGGTCTCCACCCTTGAGCAGATGTATTTTCACACATGCAGGGTGAGGTGTGAGCAATTCCTCCTCCACCCTGTCATTGTTTGTTCTACTGTTACGTGTGAATATGCGGCGAGCAGAAATTTAAGATCTTTTCTAATTCTTGCTCCACTGAATACTGTCTGGTGATGTCATACCAACCCAGTAACTGTACAGATGTCCACCATGTCCATTCTGACAATATCCCAATGTGAATTCCAGTTAAATAGCATACATTATTCATAGGCCAAGTTCAACAAGACACATGCAAATTCTCATCAGTGTTAGTTATTATAAGAGTTTAAGAGGTAGAATGTGTTTTGTTTTTCTGTTTTATGTGAGATTGCAAATGTTTTGTGCTTTGAAATTGCAGCAAAGTTTTGACCCACTAATTAGTGCAGTCCTCATGTGTGATGTTCATAGACTTACCTTTTGTATGAGTGAGGTCATGTGGAAGACCTGATGATGTCCTGGATGTGCCCCAATGTCAATATGAATACAGACTTTCCAATATGAACTTCATATTGACTTCAAACGAATGCAGACATGATGAATTTCTGGTCCAGACACAAAAGCATGCAGGGAATGGAATGGAAATCCTATCAAATCCAGTTCTGCATCTTGTGGCTGTGAAGAAAATAACAGCAAAAACAACAGTTTTTAAATGCACAACACAACTGGAGTGAACTCATATTTATGTACCCAAATTGGGGGAAATGGTCTCATTTGCAGCCGACCTGAATTGGGTTCGTCAAATTGAGAATCATCAATTTTCTGACAATGATATTTATAATAATACACCGTTTTTTCCTCACAAATAAAAGATGTTCCAAACTCTCCAACACAGGCACAAAAAACACAATTAAACCCGCCATAGATTGAACAAAACTGGGTGCTACTTGTCAAATTTATGAATACCTCTGAAAGCTGCAGAGTAGTAGATCAAGACATGAGAGTCTCAAGGGTCAAATGACATACCCAAACACTAAGTACCACTTCATCCTCAAGGCATGAACATGGACTGCAACTCAAGACCAAACACTTGAGCTGC
This sequence comes from Stigmatopora nigra, assembly GCF_051989575.1. Lineage (NCBI taxonomy): Eukaryota > Metazoa > Chordata > Actinopteri > Syngnathiformes > Syngnathidae > Stigmatopora > Stigmatopora nigra. Next base: position 10,609,210 of record NC_135521.1, read on the forward strand.
CTTTGTATCTTGGTAGTACGTAATGAGCCTTCATAGTATTATGAGATATACCACAATACCCCCCACGCCCCTTTTGTTTCCATGCAGACATGCATGAACTTTGCCCAAACAGGCTTTCCTTTAGCCCTTCACTGTCTGTTTATGTAGACTCCCACCAAGGTGGCATGGAATGCACCTCCATCACACTGCACTTACACACCTCTAAAGTGAAGGAGTGCCTCTGAAAACTGCTGGTTTGATTTTTCACTTTGACTTCAGGGCATATGTTTTGATTAAAAGGTCGTTACTGTTTTCCTATACACAATGGCTTTATAGTGGATGAGGCTTTGCTGCCGTGTCGACGGATGGATGTCTCCACTGTGTGGAGGAACTAGAGAGTAACTGTCACCACCTTGTAGCCGACATGGTCGCTTGAAGTGAGGGCGAGGCAGCCAAACAGTAAAGGGTGGACAGACGGAATAGGGTGGAGGGATGTTGTTGTTTTAAGAGTGAGTGCCAGACAATATGTTGAAAGTGGGGAAATGTAAGCCTGAAGTTTGATGCTGTAACTGAGGTCATCTCACAGGGCAGGTGGAATTAGGAGGATGGTTGTTGACCATTCCCCAACAATACTAGAATAGAATACTGATTGTGGCATACACATTGTTGCCCATAATCATGTCCGACTATTAATAGTTATTTTCTTCCATCTTCAGAAAGAGGGGGAGGAAATATTTTAAAATGCCCTGTTGAAATGGAAGGGAATTAAAAAACAGTACTCTGCAGTATCCCTTCTGAAATGTAGTATAATATCTAATTTGCATTTAAGTATAGTTGTAATTCTAGTATCTTCTCTTAGGCCTAGTCAGGTGTGATCTGCTAATCCCAAATTATTTAAATAATTGTTGTGTATTAATATTCATTTTCAAACAGCTCAAAAGCAAGGATTTAGTAGTCTAAAACAGTCTATTAGTGTCCCCTAGTGGTGACTCTTTAAAATGCACTAAATTTCTACAATGGCTCTGACGCAAAGTGGCCCACAAGCGCGCATGCCCGTTTTTATCATCTCACATAAAGAGCAAAATCTACCCTTGGGTACATGACATCTAAATGATTTCTGTAATGACAGGTGGCTTTAGAATACACCACTTGCTCAATACTAACATTTTTGGTTTGGCAAGTTGGAATGTTAAGTCCATTTAGGTTTCTCCCTATCGTACAGCTGTATAATAAGAGTGATGAAAGTACCACTGATAAACTACATTTTGAAATCGAGCGCCGATGACGCCGACGCACAAAACCCAGGAAGTCCTGTCGAGCGCAGAGAGCCGCATTTCGATGGAGTATGGCGCTCTCCAGGGGCTTAAGATGCTGTCAAAGGGTTTTCTCCTGGATACCTGTTCTTATTATTGCTTCAGTTGTGCTGTGGTCCTATTATGCCTATGTATTTCAGCTTTGCCTATGTGAGTATGTTAAAATTGATCTTTTCCCCCCATCGTTTCCCCATTTAAAACCATAGACATGTATACCGCATTTTGCCGCACAGCTCTGTACACAACATTTCTCTTACAGTGCAGGAATTAACAAACTATGCGGAAGTGTCATCGATCGAGCCCATATGAATTTTGTTTTCTGATTTTAATAATCACGCAAAGCCCCAAATGCAATGATGTGTACCCTCACAAAGCTCTGTGTTTTGATCAAGAGTGTCTATTGTTATGGTTGTTGGTTTCAACCTGTTTTTCCGGCTTGCTTTCATGCCCAGTAATTGCTGTACTCATTTAAAAAGATTTGATTTATGAATTAAGTGGGCGCCTGTTGGAATACTACTACTAAAAATATTCTTTCTTCCTGTTTCTGCAGTCACCCTGTCAAACACAGTGGAAAAGGGTGAGTTGCCTATTTGTGACAATATAATAAACATGACCATAAACCTTTATTACATTTTCTTTTGCAGTGGCCTACTTATTGGTATTCCATGTTTGCTTTGGAATGTTTTCCTGGACTTACTGGAAGTCTATTTTCACCCCAGTTGCATCCCCATGCAAGAAGGTAACTACAAAATCACAAGCGTATTATTGCATAAATTATTATATGAATTATATAACACTAACTGATGTTTTTCTTTCTATAGTTTCAGCTGTCTTACTCAGACAAGGAAAGGTACGAGATGGAGGAAAGACCAGATGCACAGAAACAAATTCTGGTAGAAATTGCTAAGAAACTGCCCATCTACACCCGAGCACAGTCTGGAGGTAAACTTCCACTTATTCTTTTATGAGATGCTCCTACACTAAGACTGGTGGATTACCCTGAGTCAATCTTCTTCAATGCAATGGGTGTGTTAAAATGCATCTTGATGCAAAGTGGATAAGCTACTGGCTCTTTCAATAGCACTGATGCCTGCTGTGTGACGAGAATGACGCGCTTGGCTCAAATGTCCTTCACTCATTCTGTATTCTTGTATCTAGCTATCAGGTTCTGTGACCGCTGCCAGGTGTTGAAGCCTGACCGTTGTCACCATTGCTCTGTCTGTGAAATGTAAGTCCTTCTTTGCTCCCCAATACAGTAATACCTTGACATACGAGCAATTTGAGATAAGAGTAAAATTTCGATCAAATATTTGTCTTGAGATACGAGACAAATTTTGATATATGAGCATACAGTGGACGCAAAAGGCTGCTCATAAAGACATCATGGGAATTGTCTTTCTGGTCGCAACTCCCCTGTGTCACGTCTCTGAGCACTGGGCGGAGCTTTGCATTTTTTGAGGGTTTTTTTTTATTTATGTGACACCCAGCACAACCAAAAGAAGGTATAATAAACTTTTCTTTTACAGATGTGTTTTGAAAATGGACCACCACTGCCCCTGGTAAATTTCCATCAAATCTGTAGTCCATTTAAAACAGTGGATGAGTGTATTTAATCTGATTTGTGTTTTTTTTTTAGGGTGAACAACTGTGTTGGATTTTCTAACTACAAGTTTTTCCTGCTCTTCCTCTCCTATTCAATGCTGTACTGCTTATACATAGCAGCCACAGTGTTTCAGTACTTTATAAAATTCTGGGTGGTAAGTATCAGAAATCACGAGTCCATTTTTACACCACTATTTAGACGTATTTAACTCTCTCTGCCAGGGGGACTTGCCAAACGGACCAGCAAAATTCCATGTCCTATTCCTCATGTTTGTGGCACTGATGTTTTTTGTTAGCCTGATGTTCCTTTTTGGTTACCACTGTTGGTTAGTTGCGAAAAACAGATCCACCTTAGGTATGTGGAAAAAAGGCATGACACTAGTTACAGGAATGTAGCATGCACTGACTCAATACTTTTGACTTGTTCCAGAGGCCTTTTCAGTTCCAGTTTTTGTCAACGGACCTGATAGACATGGCTTCAATGTTGGCTTCCGTAAAAATTTGCAGCAAGTATTCGGCAAAGACAGGAGACTTTGGTTCATCCCTGTTTTTACAAGGTGGGCTTTGAATTGACTATTGCATGATTAGATATTCAAAATTATTTGGTGCCTCAAGCTAATCATTGTTTTTTTGCGTTATTTTTAGTCAAGGGAATGGACACTACTTTCCTTTGAAGAATCGGAATGAGTGTCAGAACCCTTTACTGGCAAATGGCGAGATGTGGGAGGAGTCGGATGATGCGTCGGAAGAAGGAAGTTGGGGTGAGTCAATTCAATAGTAAGCAAATTGTCAACAAAATATTTTTTTTGTATTTTGAAGGTGTCATTTATCTGTCTTGCAAGCTAAAGATTGAGCATGAGGAAAGGGATATTGACATATTACTCCAAAATGAACCCCTTATTATACTTAGTTAAAAGCCTGAAGCATAATTAATTCTTTTAAAAAAATTGTAATCAGTCATCGATTGATTTTTTTATGTAGCCAATAAGATCATAAACTATTTTTAGTTATTAAAGACAAATTCACCACTTCTAGAAAATGTATCAAGTTTGAATTTTGGCTATTTACATACCTGATGTGGGATATATTAAAAGGGACACAAATAAAAACATTCTTCATTAATTACTGGTTACGGTTTAAGGACAGGGAGAGAATACAAGAGTTCTGGGAATAAAGTGCAGTGGCGTGCTTAACCTAAATCCAATTGAAGGCGGTCTGGAACGCGTCGTGTGATCACAAATCTTTGCTGATATAGGTCCACATATTCAGCAAATCCTCTTGTTGTCTTTCAACAATGTGTGTTCACACTACTGCATTGTTTCCTCTATGACATTGGAACTGACTAATCATGCCTTTTGTATTGTGCATCACAGAATAAATTTATTGTTAAAGGAAAATTCAATTCTGTTAGTTAGCGATCCATAAAAAATTAATTAGAAAAGTGTAAATGCACAGTAGAATCCAAAAGAAAAGACTAATTGAAGTTCAAACTAAGTCAAATGTATTGGTTTTATCACATTGATAAATTAGCTGTTAATTTAAACTCATACTAAAAGCTACTGAATAGTCAATAACATTATTCACTCATTAAACCTTAGCAGGATTCTATAGAATCCTAATGTCACATGTTGCTTTTGTTATAACGTCACTTTATCTTTTATGATCCTACTTTAATCCTGAGTCAACATACCTCACCAGTATCCTGTTTTTTTGCCATGAGTGAACTAGCACAATAAGTGGGATGGGTGAGACATAATAAATGTAGACAGCTACAATGTTCCCCCAAAATAAACGAGCGTGACAACTTGAAGTCTGGACATATCATTGAATCAATACCACACTCTGGCGGCCACAAGATCATACAACACTTGAACAACTGCCATAGCAAATTTGTAGTTGATATGTTCTCTTCTCTGACCCCTCCAATTACAGGGGAGGATCAAGACCCCTCTGTAACCATAGAGATGGAGGACTAAACAATTGACATTGGTGTATAGTTCAAGAGATTGAAGAGGAGTACGTGCACTTGAAACGTGGATGCTCTCCAGCGACTCTGTCATGGACCTAAATTGAGCATCGCCCCATGTTTGGATGTTATTCTTCTCTTACAAAGTGAACTACAGAATGAACATATCAGGGGGTCCTCTGGTTGCAGAAGGATTAACTCCAATTTCTTGTGATTGTTTAAACCTGTGAGCTTTTGCAAAAGCATCACTCCAGAGTAACATGTCCGCAATTGCTTGAGTCGGATTCATTTTACTGAACGTCTTGTAACCTAGTAGAGCATCTTATTTATGTCCATTTACTAATCCTGAGCCTTACACATACTGTCTATTGTCTTGTGTAGTGGAGATTCATTTTCCTAAATGTTTCCAGCATTTTTTAGGTACAAATCTTCAATTGGTAGTTTTTCATTATTACAAAGTTATTCCGGAATAGAAAGATCAAGAAATGATAATTCTCAAAAATTTAAATTATGCAATTCTCAGTCGCACTATTAGAACCCTATACTTCCTTGTTACTAATTAGTCATTTTAATTGTATTATGAACCTCTAGGTTCCAACCTGGTGGTAGACATAACTGCCTCACAATGCCAAGGTTTTGCATTTAAATCGATTTTTGGACTTTGTGTGGCATATGCAAGAAAAAAATAATTCCTCAGAGATTAACAACAAATTTAGTGGTGCATATAGACACCCCAACATATAAGGAAATGCAGTATATTGTATATATTATGTTTGATTGTTGGGGAAAAAACAAGATGTGCAATACAATAGGCCCCACAGAGGTCAGGAATATTGTGATTCATGGGAAAATAGTTAGATGAACGTCTACTAATGCCAAACTAATTTAAATTCACAACAGAAGGATGAAATAGGATTAAATGTCATTATTAATTGGCATTATTAATGGCCCTGAAAGAACTAATTCCTGATTTTTGTATTGTTTTATATCCATGGTCTTCATAATATGCTAATATTTTGAGGAAAAAAACAAATATTTGTGGTAAAGTTTATTGAAAACAAAACTGAAGCCTGTAATTGAACCAGAACTTTTTTTTTTTTTTTACTTCACTGACACTTGACTTGATATAGGATAGATTTACTACGTTGGCGCAATTGCGTACTACTCTCGTCTTCTCTGCGCAGCAGCAATCATATGGCGCGCAGTAAATAAAATCGAAACTGGGAACATTGCGTTGGACCAACCTGATACCATTTTTAGAATAACACGACCATATCAGTTTTAATTTCCCATTGCTACTGTGTATTTTTAATGTTTGTGCACGTCAAACCCCTCAAAAAATGTTGATGTTGCTTATTTATTGCTAAAAATGAGTTAAGACATAGCTGCTGCAGGATATTGTCTATAATTTGCTCCATCATGTGACATGTATATTTATAAATATGTTAGCGATGCATATTTTTTGATGTATCAGAAACCTGGATGTCTAACAATAAAAAAACCTTTTTTTTTTCTTTATTCCATGACGCAGTATATACAAAAGCTAACGTGATTCATTTGAAATTGGTCTTTGGTGTATATTTTCTATATTCAGGTTGTTTCTTTCAGTCGGTACCGTCACAAATGTTACAAATATAAATTGTTTGTTTTATCACCACTGGCAGCAGCCACAATAAAATGATGTTATTATGGCTCAGCATTGTTTAACTTCATATGTGAAAAAGAAGAAATAATCAATAGCATAAATAGTTGTTGTTTTTTGTTTTTTTGAGGAGGAAAAAGTATTTGGCACAACAAGAATCTTTTTAAATAAAGCTGACAAAAAAAACACATGTACGCCAATTGCAAGCTCAAGTTACTCAGTTTGTCCTGGATTTAATCGGTGCCAAAATACCTTTGTCCAAAATGTGTTGGCGCCACTGCGTGAACTTCTGTTGCCAGTATGGTGATGTCTGGGAACTCCTGAATTATAGATTTGGCTCCTAAAGAGAAGAAAGTGAAAGCATTCAGATTTTATTCACTTTCATTCTTCACCATTAACTTTCATTCTGTGTCAGTCACTGTTTAAATAGGATGTTGGTGGTTTATTTATGGTCTGTAGGAATCTAACTGTATAAGTGGATAAGAGAATAGGAACCATTTTCAACTGAAAAGCAAAGATAAGTCTAAAAATATGAACAATTTATGCTTAATGGACAGTTAATACAGAACTTTAAGTGTCAATTTGCCATCAGTAATTCCAGAAATGCCTCACAACTGATGCACTTACTGTATTAACACTCTGGTGGTAATGCTGTGATTTTTTTTCAATGAGTTTGACTGAAGCAATATTTTCTTAGAAGCTGATTGAATACACTATTTCTTCGACTGGTTTTGCTCAAGTCTTGGAACAAAAAATTATATTCTAAAATCTGTGATGATTAAATTTAACTATCATAAATCAAAAATGGAACGCACCTCTTCCAGAAGAGTTTTCTCGTGTCAAAACAAAACTAAATTGTGGTAAAATAGTCAGTGGACCTAAAATGTATCATCATTTTTTGCCATTGTTTAAAAGGGATTGAAATATTGAAATAAACCTTATTGAATACAGGTGTTAATCAAAATGCAAATAAATCAAAAGTCAGTTCATAAAAATTAGAATTTTATAATGTGCAAGAAGACCGCAACCTCAACCGTTTTTAATAATGAGTTTTCCTCAGGCAAAATTATTAAATTGGTGCGGAACTTTACTAATTAATTTAGAAATTGTGTCGTTCAGGACTAATTACCAACTGCAGTCACTACCTAGCAATGCAGTTACCGTTTTAAATAAAAGCAATGACACATCAGCTGGAGATGCTCAGAAGAGAGATTGAAGACTGACTTGTTGGGTAAACAAAAGCAAATGGGAAAAACAAGCACATGCAGCTGTACTGACGTACCGTGAGGAGTAGAGAAGAGGCTGAGGAGGATAATATGTCTGGGCTGCACTCCGTGCTCGATCAGCACCTTCACAGCTTCAATCACAGTGTTCCCAGTACCTGCCAATACACACAAACAACACACTAAAAACAGCCCTTATGCAAATTTGACATTGTAAAGATGTGTCAGGTTAACAATAACATCACCATAAAAACAGGTGGTAGTATAATTGCTTATGTTATCATCTCAAAAAGGTCTTTGGTTGTGACCCGTGCACTTGAAATGCCTTTGAATAGTTTCCCATTAAAATAAACCTTCAACCTGACTAGGTCACCAGCATACATTTTTTTCTCCTCATTTGTGTGTGGTGAAATGCAACGATAATTTTTCCCCAGCTCTCATTATGATTTTCTGCAGCCTGGTTGGCCATTGCTTAGGTAGTGTATAATTTCCTCTGTAAGAGCTGTATTTATCAGAGCAGGGTGAGTCTGGCTGAGTGAAGTGGAAATATAGACTTGGTGGTGAAGGTCAACGTGGACGGAGATTCTTGAGAAAAAAAACTTGAACTACATATAATGGCATAATTGACATGAGCTCATGTTGGGAAAAATGAAATGCAGCATTGAACATTGCATGTGTGTGTGTGTGTGTGTGTGTGTGTACTGCCACTTACTGAGGATGGGGTACATGAGCAGCACTTTTCTTCTGTAAATATCTGGAGGGAACTTGGCATAGTAAACTTTGGCTTTCTGGGTCTCCTCATCACTTTGGATGAGAATTTTGCCGATGCGAATAGAGCGGCAGCAGTCCCGCAGGCCCTGTTCCATGGCTTCACCTGTGACCAAGACACATGGAACTCAACAGGGAACAAAATTTGATTTGAAATAAATGTTTAAATCCTGTGCAATGACTGAGAACAATTGAATTTAGACAGTTCTTTGTTTCATTTTGTTCGGCCAGTGATGCATTGAAGCAGCCGACATGAGTCAAATCCGACTACATTTGTTCCATTTATGACTTATGTTCCCTTCAAGTGTATAAGACAGGGTGAGCAGTTGAGTGGTTTCACTTTTTGGTAGCACTGCAGATGTGTTTCAAACTCACCACTTCTCATAATGCTGACACCGCAGTTGCCTCTTTCAAACTTCACTCCGTCATATTTATAACCTAAAGATATTAGACAGTGGCATGAAAAAAAATGTGGGGCACATTTTATTATCATTTATAAATCGTTGGATGTTTGCATAAGAAATTTCATTATAATACACCCAAACAGATAGAGTATCATTTCTGGAGTTAAACTAGGTTTATCGCACTAATGGAAGATAATTATATTAGAAACTGTATAAAATCTGGGAAACCTTGTTTTTTTGTTGTTAATTTGAATTACTGTACATTTTGATTAATGATAAATTCAAAATCAAACTTGGAATATGAGCATCTCAAGCTTTGAACCTCATAGAAAGATCTATGCAATAATGAGAAAGTGTATCAAAATAGCAGTTTTCAATACACTGTATGTTGATTGTTACCAATGGCATCTTAAGTCATTTTGATCCTCACCTGTTGGCGTGGTCACAGTGCACTCAGAGTAAGGCAATTGGTTCAGGCCTTCTTCCACTACAAGTCTTATCTGTTGAACAATATAGGTGAATTTGATTATTAAACCACAAATAAACTCTGTATTATTAATATGATGCTGAATGATCGTACCAGTCGGTCGGCACTAAACACAAAATCGCCTCTGCTGGTGGTCCTACAAGAACATGAAAAAAATATATGAAGCAGGTCTTTCACACATGGAACTTTATTTTTTAAATCTCCTGATATGTAATGTGGAGTAATTACTAATTGAGTTGAAAGGCACTGTAAGTAATATACTGCATTGTTGATTCTGATGAGTCAAATCTTAATAGTTAACCAATTATTCATTTTGTTGAAGAGATTGGTGGATTGCAATGATAATCATTACAGATAGCAATGACTCACTTGTCTCTAATAATAGTCTGTAATTCTCGGATCTGGTCATTGAGTGGAAGGAGTTTGAGTTGGGGTGCCAGTGAGTCCTGGTTTAAAGGTTGTCTGCTGCTGGCATCACCTGCCTCGACACTAGTGGGCAATACAGCGGCCACATTGCTGCTGCTGTTTGTGGCAAAGCGTACTTGCTTCATTGGGTGTTCCTGCCCGGGATTTACATTGTTCATTTGTTGATTGTGGCATGGCATCCTGAGGGAAGGAGCCGGTTGTTCCCTGGCAAAAGGATCAAAGTTAGTCGAGGGGCCAGCACTTAACCAACCGTTTAACAAAGACCATCCGGCCACACAACGTCTTTTACCTTGAGCTGCGACTTGTGTTTTCTAAAAGCAAATTTCCCAACTCAATCCAGCTGTCGCATGCCACAAATTATTGGCACCACATTCATCAATGTTTCTTTTACAAATCGCGAGGTGTATATTGTCAAACTAGCCCGATGTTAGCGGTCAAATCGCGGTATGGCGCAACAACACCCGCTTGCTAGCTTTGACACGAGTGACAGCATAGCGCTCACGTTAATAACGATAGATGACTATAAGGAGTCGGTGGCGTAAGTAGCTGGTGGCCATCTTGCAACAGAAATACTATGCTGTCACGTGATATTCATTGCCAAAATACGCATAGCTATCTGAATTTTCCACCTATTAACAAAAACATGTTTTGAATAAATGGTATTTTGCGTGGGTATGATTCAGGCTGAACAAAAATAGAGTTTTAGTTTTTATATATACAGTTATCTAAGTCCATCGCCAGTCCTTTGGAAATTGGTTGCAAAATGAACAATTCCTAACGAGTTCCATGTGCACGCTCCATTGGCTGTTATGTAATGTTTGTTGAATGGCCCGATGCAAAACGGCCGATAAGCGAGCATGCTCGTCTTGACTCACATCGCGGATCAGACATCTTTCCCAGTGTGTTTATGATATCTCTTAGTGAAAGAGGGGTAACAAAATCGGAAATGATGTAGCCGGCCGGTATGCGCACGCCGTGCACCTTCCTTCACAGTTGCAACATGGCGCCACTGTTGGTGTCACTAAAATGTGGCTTACACGTCCACAGACGAAAATTGATGTTTGTTCTCCATAAGACAAGTTCGTACCACGTATGGAGTAGAAGCCATGGTGAAAATGGGACAAGATCCACCCGTCAAACTTCTTATCTGGTAAGTTATCAAGGGGATGATGAGTTGCAGAGTACAAGGAGCTTTTTGGGGTGACAGCCATCAAGCAAGGACAGAGATGGAATAAGTTGTCCATATCTTCCGATCTTACACGTGAATAGAAGTAATAACGGATATATTATTGTATACACATGTGCATTTGTGTTATGTTGCTGTCATGCAAATCGGAGGTGAGTACAAAGACAAATAGCTAAGTGCTAACTTGGAACTGCAGTAGAAGACACGTTTTCACTCAAGAACTGAATTATAACATTTATATCGTACTGATTTGACGGTATGTAAGGGTTTTTTTTTACTTTGTACTTTGACAGCTGAATGGAAAAACAAACCGAGGTTTCTATACTGTTGATCGCTTGAGTTAGGCAACTAATGTAAAGTCTTGCGTCACGTGTTGGAAATGTACAGCCCAGCCACTAAATGTTTGATAAGGCTGTTTGTTCCACTCGGGGGCTGGATGGGGGGCTTTATTGATCCTCGTGTTTGCCCCCTTATGTCATTGTTGGTGAAGAGCAAAGATCCAATGTGTTAAAAGTGTAACTCAGTTTGAAAGTGAAAGTTGAATGCAATCTCTTTCAGTTTTGATATGAAAGCAGCAGTTTGAAATGATGCAAAGCCATTTATTGCATGCCAAAACGCACATAAAGTACTTCATTAACTTAAGATCAAGACAATATTTTGTAATTATATGTATAAACTGATTTATCTTCCCATATAAAAAAACATATTTGGAAGAAGCCAATTGTGTGAGTAATTCTGCTTAAAACGTTGATTTTTTTTTTTACACTAGGTACACTTCAACTGTAAAATGGGAAAACAAAATCATCAAAATCAAGTCTTCAAGAATTTTTTGTTCTTGTATTTGTGCAAAAAAAATGTGTGCTTGATCATGTTCTTTGCGTACTTTTTGTCAGTGGTATATAATTGCACTACATTTAGTATTTGGGGGATTTGGAATGAAGCTGTAATAACTACAAAAAATCACACAGAAAGGCCAGAGTTTCAATAAAAAAAACTGTGAGGCAGATGTGGTTACATTTAATGAGATGAGCTTTTTATCAAAGGCAGCCATGCCACAAAAATAAACATTAAAAAAATGTGTTTCAGCTGTGCAGCCTGCCACACTCACGATCAAGCACATGGAAAACAAACACAACTGAAAGCAGTCAGCGCATTTTGGAGGCAACAAAAGTAAGTAGAGATGAGAAGAAGTAATATCAATGTGTAATGTTCATGTCTATTTTGACACAAACTATTCCACAGCATTTACAGGCAATAGACAAACGAACATGCTGGCACGGAAATGCTGGAGGAAATCTTTCTGCAGACCCCAAAAATGTGGTGAGATTTTTTTTATTTTTATTATTATTATTATTTTTATTATATTTTTCTGTAATTCAGATCTATCTTTTCCATATAAATTGGATGCCACTATTGCATTTAAAAAAAAGATTATCTTGTATCATAAAATATGGGCAAAAAAATGTGCTATCGTCGATTATGTGCGCACAGTTGTGCCTGAGCTCTGTATTCCACAGACAGGCTACACAATTGCAGTAGGTGTAAATCCTCTCTTTGTAGTGTCATATATTGCTTAATTGAATTTGGTCAAAGGCAGATGTTCAGGACAAGGTCATTAATTTACTGCCGCACAATGCGGAGTTTCCATATTGAATGGATTAGAGGAATTAATGCATCAACTTTGGCCCTGGGGAGTCCCTGTGGCAGGTGTGTGCTTCGTTCTTGGGGAAATAGACTTGCTGGCAGGAGTGGGTGCTCTACTCGTACCAGATGAGATGACAGCCCAGGTGTTTCATAGACAGGGCAGCTCTGCTTACTGATTCATTTTAGAGTCCTCAAGGGATCCCAGGTTGACATTAAATATTCCATGTGAATGTGAAGTCTAACAGCATGGAAGCATATGTAAGAGTTAATATTATCAGGTGTTCATTCAAGAAGGAAGTTAACTACAGTGTAATAAAGCTAATATTAAGTAAGTGTAGTCAATCACTTTAGGGTTGTTTGATTTTGCATGCTCCACTGTACTGTTGAAAAATCATACATTAAAGGTCTATCTTGTGTGATATTTTAAATTCCTTGTTGTCAATCGAAATAAGGGAATGTTTTTTTTCTTCTCTACAGTTAAAAGAAGTCAACTCAGCTTCCATTCTGTCTGCTATGCTTTCTTATGTGTGGCCAAAGGACAGACCTGACCTAAGGGCCCGTGTTGCAGTCTCTCTGGGCTTGCTTGCTGCAGCCAAGGTAAATACAATGGAAAGGTACAACATGTGAAATTGTCACATTTCAAAATATGAATTCAATTCAAGATGCACCACTATGTAATAGAAAAGGAATGTACTCAAAATTCCTTTTGTTTTGATGCAGCTGTTTTACAGCTTCTGTCTTGGGCGCACACAAAAAAATAGACATTTATTGTTTTCGTTTTACCATGTGTTTTTCAAGAAGAAACAGTAGGGGGCAAATGTTACTGCATAAGAGCTTTTAATGTGAATGTCATTGTTTTCATTCAATGCATGTTTTTGCTTTCAAAGTTGTTGTTTTTTTATGCAATTATTTTGTCTATGTCAAAGTACATCGGTTGTTTTTATCCATAAGTTAATTGAGTGCACTATCGGAGGATAACAATACATTTTGAGCAATGTGACAAATAAGTAGAATTACATTTTACATTAAGGCAGCTATTTTATCCCTTGGAGTACTACAATTGTACATGATGGTGCTATTCTTTTAATATATTTGATGATCAGACTTTCTCCTTGATTAAGTTTTATGGACAGCCATCATGACCGTAATGTTTGTCGTTAAACTTGGACTCATCTCACCTTAACTAGTTTGATGATAAAAATATGACTCGGGGCTGCCTACATGTTGAGGCTTTTTGGTTTTGAAATGTTTTCTTCTCTTCTCCTCATTCCCAGATCACCAATGTGACAGTTCCCTTCATGTTTAAGTATGCAGTGGACGAGCTTAACCAGATGTCGGGACACATGCTGAACCTGAACGATGCGGCAAGCACTGTGGCTACCATGGCAACGGCCATGCTGATTGGCTGTGAGTTTCTGACTTATGTTGCACTAGCAGGTGCCGTGCTCATCAGAGGGCATGATGAGACTGCCTATTATCTCCGGGCTGACCTTTGGCGACACTCTCACATGAATGCTGTGCCACAAATCCTGACTTGTTTTTTATCCCACCCCCCCCCCCATTACGTTTGTATTTTCAACTTCACCTATATATTGGTCATATACTGTACGTACTGCTAATCTTCAATGCATTACTTGTCCAGGCATACAGAAAGGTCCATCATTTTTTTTCTAAAGCAAACAGGCACTTTTATTTTTACCTTATGTTGGCTTTTTGACAGAGGCCAATTGTGTGTGCTTCATTCTATGCCTATCTTTCATACACCTTGAATATAATTAGGGGTAAGGTGGAGGTGTCTTTTTTTCTTAGGTGCGCATGAAAAGCATAAATACTATATAAGGAAAATAGTGGTATATGACTACTGCAAGTCTCTCCACACTTGAGTGAGATCAGCTTTTATACACTCAGCCCTGTAGCCACTTATTTTAATGAGCCCATTTAGGTCTTGCTCAGTGCTTGGTGAATAATTGGTGCACATGAACAAGATTCCAGACGGCAGGAATTAGGATCACAAGGAACAATGTATGGGACCCTTCTTCCACAATGGAATTGTGTTTTTTTTTTTTTTTTTTGCACCCCTCATGCAACATTCTGGGCTGGTTTTTCTGGCAGGGTGTGTAATTTGGCTGAAATACTGGCCAGTCTTCATCCTCCCTTTGTCACATGTGGACACATTGTTCATTTGATGAGCATTTCTATTTAACGCCACATTACTACACCACAAAGATGGGCAGACAGAGAAATTACTACCCATCTCTGATCCCATAAGACAAGCTATGTATTGTGAAATCACCCTAAGAGCACAAGGTGCCATTCAAATTCTGACGTCTGCATATTTGTCACAATGACTTTTCCCTAGATGTCTTATTTTGTCGCTGTACTGTATTAAATCATTTATTGCCAATGGATAGCAGGAGGCCAAGAAATCTATTTAGACTTTGATGATTGGCTTTGATCGATCATGTTTCAATTACGGAAATTGTCCAGTCCATTTGTAGTGGGAGGTCGGCAATCGTCTTATCCATTAAGTTCCTTTATGGAAAATATTAGTTATTGGAAGAAAACAAAGGTTGTTGACCTGTTTCCTTAGTTTTTGAGGTGGTTAGTGTGAGCCAGGGCTTTAAATTGTAACTACAGTACCCTGGATACCAAAATGACCACCATCTGGTGGTCAGTGTAGTTAAAATTGACCTGTTTTATTGATTAATTTGAGTTTATTTTTAATTGCAATTGATATAATAATACCTTGAGTTATCTAGTAAGCAGTTATTCAATAGAGTAGTTAATGAAAGAGTTTCTATGTGTAGTCAATACTTTGCTGACAGCACAAATAGATTAAATGTATATACCAGATATAAATCTAAAAATATTTTTAAACAAAGTTTTGCACTTTATGTCCTTAACATTTTAAAAAAATGTTTTCTATACTCTGCATTTTGTTTTTATTGTCTCCTTTTGTTGAGCAGAGGTACTGGTAAAAAAAATCTTGATGACAAATGCCAACCTTGTTTCAATTTCAACTTCTCTGCTTTGTCTTTACTTGTCTCAGATGGTTTGTCAAGGGCATGTGCCGCTTTCTTTAACGAGCTTCGGAACATGGCGTTCGGCAAGGTGGCCCAGAGCTCTATCCGTCGCATCGCCAAGAACGTCTTTCTCCACTTGCACAATCTGGATCTGAGCTTCCATCTTAGCCGCCAAACAGGAGCACTGTCCAAGGCCATCGACCGTGGCACCCGAGGCATCTCATTTGTCCTGAGTGCTCTCATCTTCAATCTGGGCCCAACATTCTTTGAGATGGGACTCGTTAGTGCCATCCTGGTGAGATTTGTTTTGGGCTGTTTCTTTGTCAAATACTATCAAAAAGCAATGTAACCTCTTTGTGTAGATCTCTCGTAATACCAGTACATGGCACTTTATATCATATTGCCATACTTTGCAGCAAATAGTCAGGATATTAATTCTAGGATGTCTCATTTTCATTAGATGAATCCTCATTTTCCTTAGGGTAGTCAACCTGGAGCCCATTAGCACCAGTCTAGAAGCCTGAAGCTTTGTTGCAGTTAAATGTCCTTCTCTAGTGTATGCCTATACACTTCATGCGCACGCACTCACTTAGGGACTAGAGGACCTTTTCGTCTGTAGCTTTGCCTTATTATTACCCACAACCATAATGTCAGCTTATAGATGTAATGAGGACAGACTTCATTGCTCAAATAGCGAACGCATTAGTACAATTAGTTCTTGTAGTTTCCCTGCTATTTGTAATATTCTACTTCATAGTGGAGTTGTGGTGATGCCAGTATTGCAGCCTGAAGTTCTTCATTGACTTGGTTTAAGTTGTGAATTATAAAACGGTTTGTTTCTACCTTCTTTTTTTCTCCATGCAGTTCTACAGGTTTGGTGGAGAATTCACGGCCGTGGCCTTGGGCACATTAGGCGCATACACAGCTTTTACCATTCTTATGACGCAGTGGAGGTATGTTAATAAGTTATAGCACAAGCATACTAATGAGTGCAGATTTAGAACAATTCATTTACAGGATGATTACTTTTACCAATGCTACAATGGCAAAATCGCCATGTGCTTTTTCACACAGAACTCGTTTTCGCATAGAAATGAACAAAGCCGACAACGAAGCAGGCAATGCAGCTATTGACTCTCTCCTTAATTACGAGACCGTTAAGGTGAGATCACATACACGCGCACCTCTGCACCTCAACCCTATTTTCAGTTCCTCCTGATTCTTTCCTCTTTGTATTTGTCTTTTTCTTCTCCCTTTTTTTACCTGGCAGTATCAATTTCACCCACCATTTTTTTCTTAGATACCATGTATTGCGCATACGATTGAGAATTATGAAAAGGTAAAATTATATTAAGCATTTCCAAGTAATTTCTACTGCATTTAACTAGTGCACTCCCTAAATCACCATTCTATGAATTATGTGCTTCCCCAGTTTGTTGGTGTCCATATTCCAAACATGAACTTCAAAATGACTATTTATTCGCTTAATAATGTCCTTATTTCCTATTAAATATCTGCTATTTGTAAGCCCACGAACAATACTCTTCACCAGTGGAACATCATTGACACAACACGGTCTAAAATCATTAAAAAACGTCAATAAACTAAAAAATATTACTGTCATTGTTATGATATTTTCAAAGGCTGAAGTTGGATTGCGTAGATCTGTCCGTGCACATTTTAATTACCACTGATCAATAATTTATCAATTTTTTTCAGACACCGGCCTTTTTTGCTATTGATAAGCGCTTAATAAAAAAAAACAATTGCATTACGTCCCTAAATCTAAAATGTGGACGCAATCTTTATGATATCTACAGAGGTTGTAATAAGCTTGATTAGATAAATCCATATTTCTGGTCATGATTGATTGCTGTTTTTGGATATTATCCACATTACAGTACTTATCATGACATGCAACACCCATCTTGCACTGTCCCACTACTAATTACGCTTATAACACGGGGATGCATTCAAGCGATCGAAAACAACAGCATTTTAAATGAGAATGCTTCAACATTCATTATTCATTTATAATTAAAAATAAACTTTGGGGATCACATCCAATCTCCAGTATATATGTACATCCACAAACAAATCACCTCTCAAGCGGCCTCCTTTAGGATTCTCGTTCATTTCTCCGGATATATTTTGGTACCCATGTTGTTTCCTTTGCAGTATTTTTTTTTTGCATACTGTTTTCCTTTTACATTTTGTTCTGTTATTTTGTATCATCTGTGTCAATGTGGCTGAATTTAGCATCACTCAGAGCTGTGAGTGCATATGTAATTAGATCTCCACCCACTCAAAAATCCGTTCCACTTTCACAAAGGGCTTCCATGAGAACCCTGAACATGGTGCCTTCTCTCCGTTGCTTGTATTTGTTCTTCATGCACCACATTTTTCCTCTCGCTACCCCCCACAGCACCACTTTTGCCCATTTTATCAGTTATACCGTGTCCGTAGCTACACAGTCGGTAGTTATAAAGCAAATCGCCCACTTTTCCTTAGCTGAAAAAAACAACAGTGCAACTAAATAAATGGAATGATTGTCAATTTATAGGTAATTGGTAGGAGAGAGCAGAAATGAACTTGTTATAATAGCTTTTTAACAGTTTTTATTACTGTATTTAAGAAATTTGCTTCCAGCAGATTCTTGATGAATCGACCTAAAATGATAACTGGAAGTTTCCATCAAAATTACTGCTGCTTGTGCAGATCAGCACTTAGAGGTTCTCTATTGGGAGATGTTAAGCCCCCATTAATGTATGTCCAGAGTTTGAGTGGGAAAAAAAAGAGGGATGATGTAATTTTTTTTTAAATTTGCAAATTATATATCTTTAGAGTTGTTACTCTTTAAGATTATTGGACTTTATTAAAGCTTTTTTTTCTTTAGATGTGGAATTGATTTTGTTACATTAGTCTTTTCAATTTTAAAAGGTTATCTAAATAGAAACATGAAGTGCTTTAGAGGCCAACTGAGACCCAGAGACTACTTAGAGTGGTCACTGAGCTCAAATCCACCTTTGATATTAGTGTGTCTGACACTGCATTCTATTGTTCCTAAACCTCCAACAATTTCTACCACACTATCCTTGTCCCTTTTAATTTACACACATTCCCAACTCTTTGTATTTCCTTTCCAGTACTTCAACAACGAGCACTACGAAGCCGAGAAGTATGATTCCTTTCTGAAAAGCTACGAGTCATCCTCATTGAAAACCACCAACACACTTGCAATGCTCAACTTTGGCCAGAGTGCCATCTTCAGTGTCGGTCTCACCGGGATCATGGTGCTGGCTAGCAAGGGCATTGCAGCAGGTGGGTCATACTCTGGTCATTTTCATCATATTGCCTATTTCCAATTTGAGTGTGCTTATGTTTTTTTCTCTCCTATGCTTATGATATTCATTTCTAAGACGTAGAATATTTATTGGTGTTGCTCCCATTTAGGTACAATGACGGTGGGTGACCTAGTGATGGTGAATGGCCTGCTCTTCCAGCTCTCCCTCCCTCTAAACTTTCTGGGCACAGTGTACAGAGAGACCCGGCAGGCTCTTATAGACATGAATACACTCTTCACACTGCTCAGTATTGACACCAACATTAAGGTAAATAACTGTGTCAGCTTGACATTTTTTGCTCTATATTGCCTATTTTATTTAAATGATATTTTTGTTGTATCCCTCAATACTTTTATACAGTCAAGCTAAATACTCTAAACAAGGTCCTCAAGTTTTCTGTCATGAGGAAGAAAACTTTTAGAAAGAAATATTCTGTACTGTCCCTATTCTTTGTATGAAATGAATTTACCACGCATGTAGAGGGAAACCAAATATCTATGACTGATAATCTACTACAAAGAGGAAAAGCATGTCACTTCCACACATGAATGCCATAGCCAGGATTTTAACAGAATTCTAAGATGGATCTGCTAAGCACTCTTCTACCTTGGCAAATTGTGACTTCACTGATCTTATTTTAATTGTGCCATAATATTAGTACATTCATACTATCTGCCTTGATAGTTTTTTTCCACCACCCAGTGGCACAATTGCAATCAAAACATGGGATAGATAAAAAGATGGTACAACACAATGAACCTCTGCGGAAAGATGTAGAATGAACTTGGGAAATCCTTTTGAAAGTTCTTCAAAACTACTTACAATTGATCTGAGAAAAGCATTTATTAGCCTGCATACCTTCTCCCCATTTGTTTGCAATCCTGGCACGTTGCAAGTGCACTTAAAATACATCGATGTTTACCATTCAAGCACCATCAATGCAGATTCCATTTAAAAAGTGCACGCCCTTTTTTTTTCCCCTCGCGTCTGAGTGGCCGTCAGTTATTTTCAACATCTTGACAGCCCATCTCGCAGTAGAGGCGTCCACTTTAGTGCAGATGTGTCCCTGTTGCCCGCTCTCCGTGTCTCAGCGCCACGGATGTGTCTGGGCTGTAATTGCATTATTTATTTTAATTGTGATTCCTCAGAGAATGGCACAACCCAGCAGGCCATTATTGACTGAGCGCATAATGCATTCTTTTGAACACTTTAATTAAGTACTTAAAATAATCCACCCCACCCGTTTAACTATTGGACAAAATACATTTTTGTTTTCCTTCACGTGGAAGGGCCGACATCTTAATTTGTTTGTCCTAATGGACTGTGAGTTGTTTGTATTAATTGGCAGAGAGTGATTGTGGTGTCATTCATCTTCATTCTATCCGCAATCTTGCTGCAAACAGCTCTGACTTTTTTGGAAAGGAAAAGCGTGCATTTTTAAACTCTGCTTTTTTAAAAAAAATTTTTACTACAGGCTTTTGGATGATTATGTTGCTAATAGTTTGTGCAGAAGAGCTTTTCAGTCTCTGTGTGAGGACAGAGCTTTATTGGCAACTGACCTTGACTTTATATCAATGCTATGCTGAGAGCCGAGCCCATTGTGTGCCGAAGGTTTCTACACGTATTGATCTGTCAGTCATGTCTAAAACGCGAAAAAATCTATTAATTTTTTTTAAAAGACCACTTAAATCTTTTGATTTTCCTCACCATTATCCATCTTTGCAAGTTGTTGAATGGAGTTTTGTCTAAAAAAAAAAAAAAAGTATGTCTAATGCACACGTGTGTGAGCGTCAGATACGGTCATTTTGTAAAAAAAAACTGCAGTAAATCATGTGCAAAATGTACTGGTTGCATCACTTTTTGCTATAGATATTGCTATTGGATAGAGCTAATGCAAAAAAAAAAATAATAATAATGTTTGGATTTTATTTACTGCACGCCATATGATTGCTGCTGCGCAGAGAAGACGAAAGTAGTGCGCAATTGCTATGAAAATACTCAATATTGCATCGGTATTGAAAAAAAAACACAAAAAAACAAGATCAGATCTAATGACAATCGATGTTTTTGTGATTTTATTCAGGAGAAGGAGTTGGCCCCACCTTTAAGTGTCACACCACTGGAGTCCACTATCCGCTTTGAAGATGTATATTTTGAGTACCTTGAAGGCCAAAAAGTTCTGAATGGGGTGACATTCGAGGTACCCGCTGGGAAGAAGGTGGCCATAGTCGGGGGCAGTGGTTCCGGGTAAGCCAGCAGGAATACACTGTCAAACCTTTATGGATGTCCGACAAGTGCATACGCTGACAATCTCCACCCGCTGTCATCAATTGGAGCATTAAGAATGCCACTGCTGATGATTGGTCCCATTTCTGCTTTCAGGAAGAGCACAATTGTGCGACTGCTGTTCCGCTTTTATGAGCCCCAGCGGGGAAACATCTACATCGGAGGCCAGAACATCAGAGACGTTAGCCTGGAGAGCTTGAGGAAGGCTTTGGGGATCGTACCGCAGGTCTGCATTGAATCAGTCAAACACAAAGAACATTGGATTTATCAATATGCACCCCACTTCCAAGTTTCTTTGGTGGAAACATTGGATTGGAAATTTGGCACCACATAAAGTAGAAAAGTGCTTTTTAGCACCCTGCCAAATCTGAATGATTAACAAAATTGCCAATTACGGTTGATAAAATGAGACTTGAAAACACCCTACAAGTCCTATCGACATGCACTATGAAAACAATGGTCGCTAATTTGACAAATTACATGGTGGTGATGGAGATTTATTCTTGGATCTCAAATTCTTATTCAGTGGGGAAGTGGTAACAAAACATCTTAAATCCAAATACATCCTAATTTGGGTGCTGTTTCAGCCTCCCCCAAAACATATATGGAACTGAAGAGAAAAAAACAGTTTAACATTGTTGTTCACAGTTTTTACAGATTTATAGCTAATATAATCCAGTATGAATGATGAATTTAAAATAAAAACCACCCTCTAATTACACATTTAGGGTCTATAAGTCTTACTTACACTTTCAAAAGGTATTTTTACCTTTTATACATCTTAACATTCAAGAATCCATTTCAATTCCACTTAGTTTTGCATGCAATGTGTTCAGAAACTAATCTGAACAGATGGTGCAATGTTTTTGTCATTTGTATACTACTTTTTCTTCCCTCCTACCTTTGTCTCTTCTCTACATTTACACTTTTTGTGTTCCCATCCCTGCAACAGTAACAACATTGTGAGATTTCCATTTTTTTTATTTATTTATTAACATCTTTTCACTGCTGTCAGGATGCCGTCCTCTTCCACAATACCATCTTCTACAACCTACAGTATGGGAACATCAATGCCACACCGGAAGATGTTTACCGTGTAGCTCGTCTTGCCGGCATCCATGACGCCATCCTCAGGATGCCACATGGTTATGACACACAAGTTGGCGAGCGAGGCCTCAAGCTGTCAGGTATGCTGCATCACTGTTTTTATTTATTTTATATTTTCCATTAAAACTGCCTCTAACTTGAAAAATCTAATGTTATTCCCTTATAAATATGTCTGCCATTATGTTACATTATCCAGATATGACTTAACAAATCTGATGTAATAATAGTTAAATGTTACAGCA
Organism: Stigmatopora nigra; assembly: GCF_051989575.1. Classification (NCBI taxonomy): domain Eukaryota; kingdom Metazoa; phylum Chordata; class Actinopteri; order Syngnathiformes; family Syngnathidae; genus Stigmatopora; species Stigmatopora nigra. Next base: position 10,631,852 of record NC_135521.1, read on the forward strand.
CATATTTTGGACAATACTACCTTAAAAATCAATTATTAGTTCTTAAAGTCCTTGAAATTTGAAGTCAAGTATCTTTGAAGATAATTGCTAAAAACAAGGTCATGCTCACAGAATGCTTTTTTCCCCCAAGTTTATGACCTTCCTATCTTTCTTATTAATTACTTCAATTTAACAAGTTTTTTTTTTAAAGATACTTATTTTTACACTTGTACTTTTTAAAAGAATTGAGAGACCCAACACTAAATAATTCATTAATCATGTTTTGGCTTAGATATGTTTGTTCCTTTTTAATATTAATACAAAGACATTTTGTACAATTCATTTGTTTTAGGGGGGTACTAGTTTGGTTTTCAGCTTTTTGCCTCTTTATACATATTCTATCTTTCTTTTGGGTGTCCTCGGTCTTTGATTTACGACTAAAAAAATATTCTGGTGAGAAACAAAGTTGATGCAAGTGATTGTCTTTGCAAGCAAAATGATAGTTTGACACCTATGAGTGAACTAAACTCCTATTTTATGTCCAATTTTCTTTCCATTTTCACATGTAGTCAATTGTTATCTATTTTAGTTGAACAAAGTAAAGAATACTGCTGCGGCGGCCGTCTGGACTTCCAACGTCTTTTAAACATCCCCTATTGCTGACAGTGTTTTATAATGTCTCTAAAAGTCGCTTATATTCAAAAGGCCACACACACACACACAGCCTGCATGTAACAAAGGCTGAGTCAGAAACAGAGGCAGAAGTCTCCTGCCGATTTTTCTTCACAATTAAATAAAAGTCTTCTTGTACCCGTCATGCTGAATGGTTGCTGCGGTGCGTTTTTACTCTGCTTGAGGTGATTATCCAATGAGGGCAGGGGGAGACCTTTTCACTTCTTATTCCGTACCTACCCGCTGAGGTCTGCTTGCATTGTTTCATGGCATCCATTGTTTGCTTTCAGGCGGGGAGAAGCAGCGTGTCGCCATCGCCCGTGCCATACTGAAAAATACGCCCATTCTCCTGTATGATGAGGCCACATCGTCTCTGGACTCCATCACAGAAGAGGTGCATGCATACATATTTAACAGAACAAACACCCACTCAGTCACCTGCCAAAGGTTCACGTGATAATTCTGCATGACTGTGACACCCCCCCCTCATTCACACACCACTGCACTTATTCCCCCTTGCCACCTGCCGCTGTTTCCTCTTCTTTAAGCTCCAGCACGGCTTTAACCCCCACCAACCTCTCCCCACCCCCAGTCTGTGTAAATGTTACATTTAATGAGAAAGTTCAGTGCACCATTTCTGCTTTGGAGGGTGAAGAACAACACCGTAGATCATGTTAATTTAGATTTACTTTCGCTGTGTGTGTGTGTGTGTGTTTCTGAATTAACATATAAGATGAGCTAATACCCCCTTGTGGTTTTTGTGAAATAATTGCATCTAGGGTTTCTTTTCATGTGTTGCTTCTTGGAAACCTATCAGGTTACTAAAGAGAAAAAAAATGATGCTTGGCCTTTCAGACTATCTTGAGCGCAATGAAGGAGATGGTGAAAGAAAGGACGTCAGTGTTCATTGCTCACCGCCTTTCTACCGTCGTAGACGCCGACGAGATCATTGTGCTTAGTGAGGTACATCTTCATTTATTTACTTTACACTCTTTGCCATTAGTGTTATTTTTTTTTCCATTTCAACTGATCAATACGTTTGAAAACGAGATTGCTGTGTCATTATCACAATTGCAGGAGTTGGCTATGGTTTGATTAGGTTAAGATCTCATGATGGTATGGTTTTTGAGCAAAAATATGCTTCAAGAAGGCACTAAAACAATTCCTTTATATGGACAGAACTTCCATCCCAATAAGTAAACACAAAACAGGATAGGTCAGTGGAAAAAAAAAGTTAATTGTAACTATAACACTACAATTTTTAGATTAAGAATCGGTCCAATTAGCACATCTTGAATGACTTTGACACTTACATGACCTTCTCCCTATTATCGCTGCTAATATTGAGAATTTAACAGTTTGTTTTAAATACTTACTATATTCTTACAGGGAAATATCGTGCGCATCAACATTTTTTTTAGATACACATTAATTATAGTGCATATCCCACAGTTCACTGATTGTTTTGATCAGCGAGCATATGAACTAACCAAATCAGCAGAAACTTCTATTGTTCCACCATCATTTTGTGTTGGAAGGAAGCCAATCATCAAAATCCCAATAGGCATTAGTCAATGTCAGTTTTTCCACAGAAAAACATTAAGAAAAATTATCATGATAACAAAATTAAGATGTCAAATGTAATATTTTTTTAAAAATTGGGGTAAAATAATATTAATTTCCCTTAAAAAAATTGTAATTTAAAAAAAATAGGTTACATACATTATGAGGGTACTGTAAAATTTAAAAATATGATAAATAAATCAATATTTAGCATTGCTTCTGATAGGTGGGTGGAAAAGAAGCAGAGGCTGTGAGAGCTATGTGCTTTTGGTGTATACAAATGTATACAAATTTGCATCACTGGTGAGATAATTTTCAGAAGAAAAGTGAGTTTATAAATATGCTCCTCGGTCACTACCTCCACCATTGTAGTGATCTCTATTGGTTTATTGGAGAATCCCCCCTCCCTTCTACCCATCAGCCAATGTTGATACTATGGATTCATCTCTCTATAACCCGGATTTTCAAGGAACAGTCAAGTGAAATGAAAAAAAAGTACTGCGACATGCATATATAGTGCTTGGAATCACTTGTGGTCTTAGTCGAAGAGCATCAATATGAAAGGTATTCGCAGTCAAGTGACATTTTCCCAGCGTAGATGAAATGAGGGCCTCATTTTGAACAGCTCCCCGTGAGAGAGCATGTGCGCTAACCGTGTTTCCAGAGTCAGATGGCGGGGATCAGAGGGTCGTGGCAAGGAGGCATGTTTTGTGTGTGATGTCGCCATGGAGTTTTCAGGTGTCGCTGGCAGAGGACCGCCCGGGGTGCTCATTAAAAAGCGGGCGAGCGGTCACATGCTTATCTCGGGCTCACTAAAGATAATACCGACACCTCTGCATGCTCATGGGAGCTGGGGGGAAGGGGGTGCCTTCGTTTGTGTTGAGATGTGTGGGAGGCGTGTGTACTGTGTGTGTACTGTGTGTGTGCATGTGTGTATATGTGTATGTGTTTGTGAGTCAGTGTTTTTGTGTGAGAAAATGCAACAGTTGTTCAGGAGGCGTAAGGGATCCTAGAAGGGGGGGAGCTGGCACTCTGTAGAGTATGTGGTCAGTGTTGGTGGTCATGAAGAGATTATTATTAAATCTCTACCCGTTAGAGCATATTTTGGAGATTGCGTGTGTTGTCAGCCATTTTGTTTTGACCAAACATGGGTTTCTTTTATTATTTTTTTCCGTCGGTGTCTCTGTCATGTCCTGATGGGGCAGGGTAAAGTGAAAGAACGTGGCGACCACGAAACACTCTTGGGCATGCCGGGCAGCTTGTACGCCGACCTATGGAACACCCAGAACAGCAAAACCCTGAATGCCAATAAGTTGCCCAGAAAGCCACCACCGGAGCGCCTCTCCCAGAAGGAGGAAGAGAGGAAGAAACTGCAGGAGGAGATCCTCAACAGTGTGAAAGGCTGTGGGAACTGCTCCTGCTGAGAAAGCTGTCATCTCCAACTCTCGTCACCGTCCCAACACAGATGGCCCGGGCTGGAGTCCCCAGTCTGCTTGGTATTTGAGGAGGAGAAAGTGGGGGGATGCGGCCCCATTTTGCATCACTGCCAAGCCTGGTGGTGCGGCCATGCTTCCCTTTTTTCCTCCCGATTCTCCTTCTCATTTCAATAAAAGCTCTCGCTCGCTGGCCAAGCGAAGGAGCACAGCACAGGCAAATGGATGACGTCCACAGCTATATGTCAGTTTCTACAGATAATGCCAAGAAGAAGAGACCTTGTGTATCACATACGTGCAATCTAGACATCTGCTCAACAACATGGTCACAACCACTTCCTCATCTCAGTTATCCTGAATCTTTGACATCTTTAGGTCTCACTCAAAACAGATTCCTTCTATTGATGCACATATGTTTTCATACTGGCACGCTTTGGACGGCTTGATTTCAGAGATTGTTTTTTAGATTAATTTAACTCTAGTCTCTTTTTAATGAGGGTTTCTGAATATATATTTATACGTGGCGAGAAGTCAGAACTGTATCTTCAAATGGAGCTTAGTCTTCTTGCAGAGTTATGCCTGAAATGTCACAGGCTTGGGTGAAATTTCAAAGAATTCCAATTGTCCCCTTCAATGCGTCAACTACAGGTGAATGTTGAGAGTCATGAGCTTACAAAACTGCCTCCCGAGCGAATTAACAGAATGTCACAGATGCATGGGTGTAAAAATAACACTGCAGAAACCACGATGAGCGTCTAATGAATGATGAATGGTTCTCACCACAGTGTGAGCCAACGTTGCGAGACCTCCTCTGGGAACATTTTGCAGTAATATGGTCGAGCCTTGATGCAGCTATTTTGACGAGAGTCGTGTTTGTCATTTTTAACTGCAGGCAATTATGCGAATTGATCAGAAAATGTTGAACGTTTTACGTCAATGTTAATATTTAAATACCTGACATGTATGTCCTCATTTTCCGAGGGCTGGTTTGTTTGTCATACGCACATTTTTTTTTTTTTTGCTTGAATCCCTGATTGTCTTGTTTCTATTAATAAAATGGAAAGATTTTCTTTTATGAACCCATCTTGTTGTGTTTGATTACTTGTTCTGTGATGACAATAACTGTCTGGTACTTTTTTTTATGAAATGTGTATAATTGCTTTGCAATTTGCTCTTGACACAATGCTGGTAAGACAAACATTTAATGATTTGTTTCTGTTGCAATTTAAACCTTAAGATTTATTGTTTCATCAAAGCATTACAAAAAGTGAGGCTGTAGTGTGTACGGTAAACTCAAAAAATGGAAAATTTAGCTGTAATTTACAATAGAATATGCATGATGGTCTTCTATTAGATTTTAGCATTAAGATGGTCATAATAGTAAGTATATTATTATTATTATTATTATTACATTGTATTTGAATGCACATCTGTGTATATTTCTTAGTGTGGATCGATTGATTTATTGGTATTACCTCACTAGGTGATGCCTTGCAATGTGAAATCCTTTAATAATTGAAAGTAATAAAAAGTAACATTCAAGTGAAATGTCATCTTAAGCATGATAAGCCCTCCGCCACCTCCAGGCAGATGAAAGTCGACTTTGATAAAGTCTCCCTTAAAAGGAAATCAAGTGCATGATTACTGTCTGGATGGCTCTCCTTTCATGCGTTAGATGCCCAGGCGCATGAGTTGATGGTAATGGCGTCCTTCTAATATAACCCAGGAAAAAGAGTATGAGACACTTCATTAGCGACTCCTAACAGTGGCTGCCCCTTAAAGGTGATACGCTAATTATTCAGTGAGCAGTCATTCACTATGATCTGCTCAGGTTTTTGTTTGATAGCTCAAGGACGCACACATTGAAACTCTGATGTTAGGAAAGCTAGTCAGTGTGCCGTTTGATTTCTAGTTTGTATATATATTTTTTTTCTCCACAGCCCTTATTTCCTGCCCTGAAATGTTTGTCTTCATTTATTTACAAGGTAATGAGGAAGCCAGCTATGTCCAACATGTATAGTTATGGCCACTACAGCGACACTAAGGCATCTCATAACATCCTTAATGTGTACCACAGCGGGGGGTGCCAGGCCCTCATTCATGCACTGTGACCTTCTCCTGCAGGAGACATTTACCAAATTGTGGTGTAGGGAAGAGATGATAGCCTCCACTTGAACACATCTTTCTGCCAATATAACACTCATGTAATGGTCCTCAAACTTTTCACACCATATGTCACCTAAAAAAAATACACACATCTTCCCAAGTGCCATGTTGATAACAAATATTAAATCTGTTACAACTACGAGTGAGATATGGATGAGGTTTATGGCACGCCTCAAGTCAGATTTTTAAATGTGACTATCTTTAACAAATTGTAAGATAGATCCATTTAAATAATAATAATAATAATAATAATTGGACATAGGCTTTGTCGTCATCATCAACAACAAAAGCGTAATTGTCATCATATCCAGAAACTGCATATGATGAAATTGGTAGTGCTTCTCCATAAGTTGTATCTTCTCGGTAAAAGACCCAGATATGTGATAATTTCGGACTCGTAATTTGGCATTCTGCCTTTTCATCGCCCGAAGTTATTACACAGAAGGGATGTGTGTTGTGCTACTGCAAGTACTTATATAGGATTGTTCGATAATCGGAATCTTTTAGCCAAAAAACAATGAATAATAGTAATCTAAGTTTGTTGTTTGCCCCTCATTTTAAAACCAAGAGTTAAAAATAAGTGGTTGCGAATTTCCAGGGTTTTCTACAGCAACAATCCAGGGCTCCCACCGGCATGTGTCAATCACATTAAGGTCCCTCCTTCATTTAACCAAGTGCAATACCTGTGAGGAAGAGACATTGACAGACAGGACAAGAAGAAGGATGAGCAGAAAAAGGTAAGTGTATGACCGTGGCGGGTAATTAGGCTAACAGTGAATTTGATCTGTATTACCATTTCAAACAAACTAAAAAGTGCAAATTTATACAAAACTTGTGATATATATTGTTTTTGAAAAACCCTTTTCCAATCTCATGACCAGTTGTGAGAAAATAAGGCTTTTGTTTCTAAAAATATTCAAATTTGGATCAAAATTCAAATTAGAATCACAATTTTAGATCCCCATTCCAGCGCTTGTCATACCTGTTAAGAGCAATGTGATGCTCATTCGCAACCCCGTTCATCGTCTGTCACTAAAGTCTCCCGTGCCATCTCTTATGCTAAAAGTGGGAGGCGATCCCCCATACTAGACAGCCAGCTCGCACCATCCCCTCCTTGGTGCAACTCGTAGGCCCATGTGGCCAAGGGCGTCTCAACCGTGATAAATATGCATTAGTGCCTCACAGAAGATGTAGTTATTTCCTCCGTTTTGTGTGGGAGTGTAAATTTATGTGCGCAATCCTTGTGCATGATCCTCCTGGTCAGTAGAAGAATGAATATTCACACACTGACGTGCACGTGAGGATGGTTTTCCTATAGCCGATAAAAAGTCAGCTCCAATGACAAGTATTTAGTTGATGTAGCTTCGTTTTAGTGTCGTAATTGAGAAATAACAGTGAGCAACAATTTTTCCACTTTTAACATTTTTTTGGGGTAAAAATTCCCCCGCTTCCTCCATTTTTGTATTTTCTTTGGTCGCTTAAAAGACACCTTGTCCTTCAAGTTACTATGCAGAGCCATTTCAAAAATGTCATGAATAGTTTATGACAGCACGCATTTCATTTGAGAATGTAAGAATTGCCACCTGGTACTGCTGTTTCAAGTCCAATTTTTGGGGGGTAAATATTTTATTCCGGCTTTTGATTGGACTACTTCCAAGAACACATTGTCCTTTTACAAAACAGCAAAACACATAGCAAAATTCTACATCATGGTCAAAATAATTAAACAAATATATAAAAAATTATCCTTTAGATCAGGGGTGGGCAAACTTTTTGGCCTAGGGGCCACATTGACTTTAAAAATTTGACAGATGGGCCGGGTCAGCGCAAGATACGATACATGTAAAAAAGTGCATCCGTTAACAGTACATATGAAACATAAACAGAAAACAAGGACTAAAGTATTAACATACTCCTCACTCATCATTGAAGTAAAAAGTATTTTCTTGGGAAAAAAAAAAACATTATTTGGTCAACGTCGGCGGGCCGGATTAAAACGCCCCACGGGCTGGATGTGGCCCGCGGGCCGTAGTTTGCCCATTACTGCCATAGATGTTTAATACTCTGTGGCCACCACATTAATGTTTCCTACCTTTATACACATACAGTAGCAGCAAACTTAGTAATGGTATCGTTATCCAGTGTGTCAGTGTGAGTTGTCTATGGATAAATATTTCATGCTGTTGTAAATTTAATGCGTTATTGTATATTTATATATGACTGTGTATCATATACAGATATGGTACAGTTATTTCTTTATGTAAAGAAATAAATATTTCATATTTTTAGCTCTCTTGGAACATTATTATACACTCTGACAACTTGAATTGATTGGAAACTCGCTTAGAATGAAAGGCTTGCTTTAAAAATGTCAGTTCTAAGAAAGAAATTGCTGTCTGGGTTTGTGATTGGCAGTCCTTCAACTTTGTCCCAGCCCACTCTTATGAAAAGTTTAAAAGTGCCCCAATATGATGACATTGCGGAAGCAGTGAGTTGGCTGAACTTCAACAGCCGTTCTATCGTATTACCCTGGCTACAGCAGAAGTTTGATGACGTTGGTGTTTGCAGTGTTAGACTGAACCGTGCCTCTTACTTGCTCTTATGAATTTCTATCAAACAACTGAATGCCAAGGAAAATGGGTGATAGGCTAAAAGGACTCTGACATCAGTTCCTCTACTAAAGCTTGACTGCTTTACCTGTATTCCAAACTCATCCAAAACCATAGAAAGAAGGACTAGATCCTCCCTTCCCCCACAAAATGATGCAGCGTTTTCTTTGAAATCGACTAGTGGATTGAGATCCACATATATGACCATTTTTTTTGACGCAATGCAGTGAAAAGCTAGCTGAACAAAGTAAAACACTGGTGGAGGCCATCCTTTATACCTGTAACACAGTTGTGTGTTTATTTTACATTTTGTCCATCTGCCATTAGGAATTTGTCGCATTGAAGTTATTTTTTTTTAGCTATTTGCACAAGCTTTCTTTATCTTGTGTACGTGAGTATACACATTTCCATCTATTTTGAACAGTAAATGAGTGGACAGACAGGAAATCAATCTATAATTACATGCAAAAACTCACTCAGAGCAAATTACTGGTGATAGCAGTGTTATGAAAGTCTATTTCTCCTATTTCTTCTTGTTTGGTTCATTTATTTGCTTATATTTTTTACTCTATTATTTAACTTAGAGATCCCAAATATTTTCCGAGGACGGCATGGTGATCAAGTGGTTAGCACGTCCACCTCACAGTTCTGAGATCGAGGCTTCCTCTCTTTCTGTGTTGACTTTGGGTCTCTGAGTGGGTTTTCCTTGGGTACTACGCTTTTTTACCACATCCCAAAACATGCATGGGAGGCTGGTTGAACTCTAAATTTCCCCTATGTATGAGTATAAGCAGGAGTCTTAATTCGAGTTATATAATGGCCTGGGATATGCTCCAGCACCCTCTCGACCTTTCTAAGGATAAGCAGTATAGAAAATGAATGAATATTGTCCATAACAGTGTCTATAAAAGCTTGGATAATGTAAACAACCAACGACAAAAAAAGAGAAATAGTGAGGTTCGTCATAATGCTTTTGACCCTTTAACATATATTTAAGTCCACCAGCTGGGGAGTCTCACTGAAATTGTCACATCACGAGAGCGGTGGCTTCTCTCACGGGAGCTGCTCCATTATTCACCATCTACGGAGCAGCTCCAGGGTTTATGCCCAGATGACATCATTACTATCACTTCTGGGTGTCAAATTTAATTTAGGCTCAGGCCTGTTTTAATCAGATATTACCTACTTAGCAAGTAGAGTTGATTTTTACATAACTTGTAGTACATTTCAGACGACTCTCGATCTTAGTGAGCGTCACGATCCCTTTTATTTTGTGGTTAGGGTTAGGTGGTACTTTTGGGATAATATGGATGTCAGGAAAACGGCATTAATGTTCATACAGTATTTTCACGACTATAAGGCGCAATGCATTATAAGGCACACCCTCAATGAATGACACATTTTAATCTTTTTTTCTATATATAAAACACACTGGATTAATTATAAGGCGCCATGTCTATTTTGGAGAAAATTTAAGACTTTTAAGTGCGCCTTATAGTCGTGAAAATACGGTAATTCGTTTTTTTGTAAACATATCTACGGCTTTTGACGTTACATATCAGTATTATATATTGCATATTACATATTAGCTAGTAGACATTAGTTTGAGGAAAATATATCTTATTTTAATTGACATTAGTTTGAGGAAAATATATCTTATTTTAATGTAGTGTTTCAATTCCTCATTATTCTACTGTTAAATACCTGTTTTAAAATGAACTTGAACACAGAGTAAAAACACCTTGAGGCAAACACGCTTTCCTCATACTATTTGCACAACTACATTAAACCAAAAGAGCGAGTGCAAGGGAAGATTTTAAATAGTGTGTTTTAATAACTTTGTGTTTTTTAAGCTTGTAAGGAAGGGGAAAATAATGATTTTTTTTTACATGGTCTCCCTATATTGCAAATTGTCGGCATCGTTTCACTGGTTTCATTGACCGCATCTTTTGATCTTTGCTGGGTTTAAAAAAAAACTGAAGTGATCGCCGCCTCACTTGGCAGCATCGAAATGTTATATTTATGTAGTAAGGAAGAAGTTAGCCGGAAAAATGTGTGAAATCTGGCACTGGAGTAAAAGTAATTTCAGTCCAGTGGAGTGACGTTAGACAGCTGTGTGGGCGTTGCGTTAGGACAGCTTGTTAGTGATTTTGTTGCTTAGAAAAACAATGTGTCATTATTTCCAGTCCAGGAATCTGCTTTATTTTGGACAAACGAATGCTCTAGACACATTTATAATAAATAGTTGATAAATTGATGCCAGGGTCAAATTTGCATTAACTTGGTGTTAAGTGTAAAGTTTGGGAAAACAATTAATGATCTGTTTTTATAAAAAATGGTTTGGATGATGTATTTACTCATTATAAAGCATATGCTTACCCCGCAAAGTAAAATACTAATGTGTTGTATTTTTAAGTGAAATACAACTGAACTGCATTTAAGTAATAAACCACATCGTAGCAACACAAAAAGTTAAAATCACAAAATTGTATGCAATTTTAAACATTTAAGGAGAACAATTTATGTCCAAGTTGCAATTTTTCTTAGAATTAAGTTGCTACAAGTGTAATTTGGCGACTCTTGTTAAATCTATGATTACTTTTGCAAGAAAGGAAACAAACTTCAGAGCTATTTTTGAAATAGTTTTAAAGGTACGTTTGTGTCAGAAGGAAATAAATTGTATTTGCCTGTGTGCATGATCATAGTGAAGACACGTTCAATTAAGACAAGCACCATTGTGCGCGCTTACTTTTGATTAATTAATTGTCAGTGAACCAAAAATATCTGCAGGCTTCATTGGAGGCTATTACGGCTCCACATGTCTGAAAAGGTATGAAATCGAGTTATTGGTTGAAATACGTTTCTGTTCATCCATCCTTACTTCCATTCTTCTTCCTTCTATTCATGTATCATTAAAGAAACACAAAGACTTTGCTAGAGTATCAAGTTGAAAGATTTTAATTCAAACATCGGACCCTGAAAAATTTGAGATATGGTATAGTGATAATAATTTAAGACCTCTTTTGAAAAGATTAGAATCCATTAAAGCAACAATTGTATGCTAACAAATCACAAAAAATCACAGAAAATGTAGTTACCCTGCAAATATTTCCCTAAAAGCGACAACACAACAAATACTCAGCAAAGAAACCAATGTAGAAAAATGCAGGTTAGTGTTGAAAACTCAATAGAAAATAGAAACTTGGCTAAATAACATGAATAGTAGAGTTCTAAAGTGAAAACCAAGGCTTACTAAAACCATTAATAAATGTTTCTTTTTTTATATTTGCAAAAGCAAACATATTTCATGGATTCTCAAGGATTTTTTTTCAAAATGCTATGGAACGGCGTGATAAAAGGAAACCTTTTTCCTATTGTTATGTATACGTGAGTTCAGAAAAATAACTTCATATTGAAAATCAAACATGGTGGTGATAGTGGAAATGTCTGAGGCTTCTTTACTTCTTCAGGAATGTGATTAATTTAAGTATAGATTTAAACTCAAGGTTAAGCACAAATGACATCTACAACAAAAAAAATATGCTAAACACCAGCAATTCAACTTCTGCGAAAGAAAAACACTTGTGTAAATGGTCAAATCTGGACTGTAATGCGATGGCCTTACCTTAGGATAGGCTCCAGCACCCCCGCGACCCTTGTGAGGACAAGCAATTCAGAAAATGAAATAATGAACAGTGTCACTTAATCTTAACATCATTACCTTACACGTTTCACACATCTCGTCTCATTTGATGGTCCGTTTATATTACAAGCAGTAGCTTTTGCCAAAGCAACACAAACAGAAGCTACACAAGTGTCACTAGTGGGCCCATCACGACGTGGATCAGTGGCAGCACACACTGGCAGCCTGTTCATTATTCATGACTATTCATGCGCTTGCACTCGCCCTGTTATGATACAGTCCTATCTGGAGTGGCCTATACCTGATTTGCTCCGCGCCTCTGTCGGGCGGTACGTGGCCCTGCGTCGGCCGCCTGCGTGCGCTCATAGGTCGGATCCAGAAGGCTCGGAGAAAAAGGGGGAGGAGGGGAGGAGGGAAGGAGGAGGAGGACGTGGAAGAAAAGGAGGGGTGAGCTGACTGCAAGGAGGGGGAGAGGTCCAGCTGCAAAAAAAAAAGAAGAGGGGAGAGGGACAAAAAAGAAGAGGAAAAAAAAGAACCATGACAATGGCAACATCAAGCATCTCCTAAACAGTAGGCGGGCGGGAGTTGGGACGCGCCCAGCCGCTTTGCCAGCGCCTCTTCCCGGAATACGAATCGCGGCGTAGCATGGAGCGACGCGCTAGAGGAGAGTCGCCGCGTCTCCATCACTGAGAGGCGCGTCCACCTGCTTAGCGGAGGGAGGCCCGGGCTATTGCCACCGACCACCGCTACTACTCCGACTGCTGCTGCTGCTTCTGCTTCTGCTGGCTGCTGGAGCGAGCAAGCGAGCAAAGCAAAAGCAGGCTGGCTGGCCGGAGCTCTTGGGTGGGGGACATGCAGGGGGGACGCGTTTGCATTTGGGAGCAAAGAAGACGCACCTTCTCACATTCCGTCCCAAGCTCTTGCGGAGGATCCGATTGCGACGCACGGGGAAAGACGCAGTTTTTCGGGGCGCTGACGATCCGAAGGTAGGCGGTGAAACCTCCCTTCTTTTTTAACCATAACCGTCGCTGATGCGTTTTTTTTTCTCAAACGAGCTGTTTGCTTTCTACACCGACAGAAAAGCCATCCTTGCTGCTTTCACCACCCGCATCAGACATTTTTTTTTTTTATTCCAAGGGAGCATGCGGTGTAGTAGCAGCAGCTTCCTTGGGACAGCTGTCGTATAGCCCGCTCGTATTTATAAATCTATGACCTCTTTCCTGAAAAAAAAGTAAACACCAAAAGACTCACTTTGTACCTAGACGTTATTATCTTGCATTTTTGACAGAAAAAAAGACGCACCTCTTTGGGAAACCCTGTTGTTGTATTTTCAGGGTGAGCCGTCATTTTAAATTTGCCCCCTCCCCTCTCCCTCAGACTCCCTAAACGAACAAGACACACATAGTCCCTAGTAATGAATGATTCATGAATGAGATATTGAACCCCCCAACGTGGGTTAATACACCTTCCCAAGAAGATGCCACCCCTCCCTTTTTCTAAAGGATTTCAAACATAAATACTTACTGGAAGATTTGAAGTGACCCCCGGAATACACGGGGTGCAGTAGGGCGGAATGCCTTTAGTTGCGGCCGGCTGGTCGGCCCACTAGCTCGGGACATTTACTACGATGGTGAAGAATGTGATGTTGCTTTCTAAGGAGGCTTGGCTTTTCTAAAGAGCAAGCATTAGGCTTGTGTTTTTGAATGCACTGCATTCTTGAAAGGTACTGGGAACACCTTCCAGCTTGAAGTTTGGCGGCCACTTGTGCAGCTGCAGGGAGGAAGGAGATGGTTGTGAAATGCTTATCAGTGCCCTTTGCAGGTCTTCCTGCCTTGATGTGAAGGCAGCAGTGAAAACCAGATGGAAAGCCATGCATTGATTGAGTCAAAGAGAGCCTATAAGAGGGTTAAATTGAGTTGACACATTGATGTGGGTGTCATTATCATGTGTGACGGCACCAAGTGTGCCATTGGGCCCAAGGCTATGTGACGTGTGTGGAGGGACATTTTTGCGGGGGTTCCTCAACCTGGACCCGTTTGACGGTCCTGGATTTGGAAAGGAAGGGCCCATTATCAAGCTCAACCGAAACATGGCACAAAAATCGAGGTTTTCGATGTAAACAGGAAGAATGGTTGGCATTGTAGTAGATGAACAGTGGCAATAAATGGAACACTGAATAGAAATAGCTAAATTTGGATAAGAATCTTGATCCGGACAGTCCCACAATTTCGTATTGTATTAAGAAAAACTAGTCGTAAGTCAGTACCTGCTGTCATCATTTTAGATTTAGTTTTAACTTGCTACTTAAACAACTAACTAATCAATGCTAAGGTACTTAATCGCAATCCTATCACACGTAATAAAGAAAACCATTCATTCACACTGAGATTGACATTTAAGGACTCCCAATACAATTACAGTGTAAACAAAAAGTTTAAGTATTCAACTCCTAATATTTCCGTTACGTTTACTCCTCCCCAACTTTTTCTAGCAAAAGTCTAGAAATTCCATCATAACATGGTATTTCTCCATACCACAGTTTTTGCCCCTATATATAGGCATTTAGAAGTTATCAGGGTAGACACCTGTCCTCCATTTTAACCTGTTTTTGACATTCAACATTCAGTTTTTAAATGTAAATTGGAATGAGAAGTCAAAGCCAGTTTGAGTCTCCCGATAGTCCTACCAGCAGCTTTACCCGAAATGTGTTTTAAAATGCCGCTCGAGCGTTATGTTCTAACCATAAAGCAGCAGCTTGTGTACATAGTTTCTTATCTTCCCCTGCTGATGTGTGCTCGGTAGTTTCAAGCCTGAGGCGCATGCACGAGCTTCTACTAGCTCCAGTCAGCCCGTGGAGATCCAACTAAACCTCATCAACACTGCCAGCCATTCTTCTCACGTGAGGATCGTGCCTCTTATTGATATTTTACACCTTACCTCTCGATATCACCATAAATCAGAAATAAGATGCTGTGAGGCGTTACTTAAAAAGCACATGATAGGAATTACAAATGATTTTTCTTTTTTTTTTTAGCTTTTTAAGACATCCCACTGAGCTTTATGTCCAGAATCATTTATTTCCTCTGCTCATATCTCTGCTCTAGAAGCACCTCCATCCCTTCTGGGGCGCTATCAATACGTCTATTTCGGTCAGTAACAATGTATGCAGAATCCCGCTGTGTTTGGGTTGTGACGTGCCACGCTGAGACCTGGCAGCTCTAGTCTTTCTCTGCGATGCGGCTTTTCTGTAATTAAAGGCAGAGGTAAGAGCAGGGGAGCGGGCCGGGCTCTGATTGCTTTTCATAGCCGCGAGCACAGCCCAAGCTGCAGCGTGTCCTCGGGGGACTGAGGCGCTGTTGAGCTCCTTTTTGTTTCTTTTCTCTTGCCTCTACCCCCCACACTTTCAGTTGAGGAAACACGGTCCGTTAGTTATGGGCCCCCAAAACAGACAATACAACCCTGTACATATTTTTTTTTAATGTGTGCATCAAATCCATCCAGGTAAAATGGATTGTCAACAGCAGGCAATGAGTTAATGGAAAATATTCTCTTATCTATTTACATAGTTTTTCTAAAAAAATATTGTTTCAATATTTTTCTAAGTAGTTTAACTGAAATAGGTCATAATGCAGTTATTGTTTGTTTATTTTTTTTACTCATTTTTGTAATTTTTTTTCATGATGATATTTAATCTATCATTTATTAAGTTTAAAGTGTTAATTAAGGTCATAAACAGAGTTCTAGCAATGCACGGTGTACAAACACAGAGTCAGATAAAGATGTTACAGAATTGAACATTATTTATTTAACAAAAAATTCAAACCAAACCACCAGGCAAGGTCACATATAAAAAAAATAACAGTGGATAATTGCCCGTATATGTACATTACATTTTCTGAATGACAACACACGGCAAAATAATCATTTGTCTTATAAAGGGTTTAATGGGATGGTGGAATGATTTGAAAACTGCCCAATCTAAAATGGGGCAGATCTGTGAAATAATGCTGAGCATGTCTCTCCTCATAGAAAAGTTGGCTGCCAAGCAGTCCAGCGTGTATCCCGCCGCCCTCTATAGTGAAAGACCCTGAGGTTATTCAGTAACATAGTTGCATAAAACTTCAGCATTTTGCATAAAACCTCTGTTTAGCCAGCGGCAAAGGGCTATCTCTGAGTGTTTCTTTAGATTTTTTTTCCCATTAGCTCATTCCCTGACTGATTTAGGTTGAATAAGCAGTTAGCTTCGCTGTCAGCCATGTTTCTAACAGTGGAAATAGCTCTGTACATTTTGGTGTTGTTTTGAATTCTTGTATTGTACATGCATCTATACCCAATGACTCCCATTGAGGATATGGCGTGGTTTTATCTAACCAGGTTCAATCAAGGCAAGTAGTGTCTTGTTATTTGTTGACAGTTCTGTATGTAAAAGGCAGTATTACAGATGGATTTTACAACATTTTCCAAGAGTGTGAACTTGGAGACTAGACAGGCCAGACTACGCAGATGTCCACCATTGTTTTTCCTACACGAAGGAAATATACTTGTTTACATGGCAACACGCTTGTCTGGTTAAAATGTTTAGTCATGTATAGTACTCCATAGAAGTATTTGACTACAGTTTTGTGCAAATCATTCAGGAATAGATAGTAGATACCATACATATTTTTTGAAAACATTTTTCGTAGTATGGCATGGCCTGCGACTTATACTCCGGTATGTTTGTTTTTTGTTTGTGTTCCCCTAACACTGACATTTTTGGAAACATGCTATAAGGTTTATTCAAAAGTGGTACTGAAAATGAAGCCTAGATTTGATTTTGTTGTGATTTGGAGTGAAATTTAGAGTCAGGTAAAGAGCTAGTATTGTGCTGTTTAGGTTATAGTTATCAGAATATAGCAATTGTTAACATTAGGGTGCACTGACACCCTTAAAAATGTCAAGGGGATTCATTTTGGTATCTGCAAAGATAAAATTTTCCCCATATTGCAACTTATACTCCATTGAGATTTATATTTTTATTCCCTCTTCATTGCATATTGTTTGGCTCATGCACATTATAGTTGGAAAAGTACGGTTCAGGCAAATACATTCATACAAATTCTCCATTTATCAGTACAGCACTTTTGCAGTTCCATGTGCATACAAAGCTCCAAAGATCAATACAAATTGATAATATATACAAAAGATACATTGGTCGATACACAGATCCAATTAAAAAAAAAAACCTCCACTATTAAGCCCCACAGAAAAGTTGTACTGCAAAAGAGAAAACAACATAGACGCACACAACAAATAGAGTTAATGAGCATATTGTGGAGGTGAAGGTTGAGAGTATGACACACAAACACACTCACACAAATACTGTTCCTCTCCACAAAGGTCTTTTCTGGATGGAATGTTATAAAATGTGTTGAGCGAAAATTATCTGACATCTTTTTGTTGACGAATTAGTTATGCATGGTTAGTCCAAGTAATGCATTAGGATTTCTGCCATCAACGCACAAAAGTCCAATTAATACGGCCTCTATTAAAGCACTTTCCGCATTGCCTACTTGAGCTCACTATGTGGGCTGATGGCCATTGGGACCACGCGTACACAGGCTCGACGTTCATAGCTCATTTCCTGCTTCCACATCAGACCCTCATTTCTAGATGGATAGATAATATGAACCTGCTCCCCCTCCCCAATGTTGGGCTCGCACCCTCATGGCCCCCCACCCCCTTGAACGTCAACTCCTGAGATTCTCGAAACAGACAGTGAGATGTGATCCTGGGAAATTTGAGAGGGAGCCTGAAGCCGTGGAGGTTTTAATGCGGCGGACACAGGTGCGCCGACGTGAATGGTGTGAAAGCATCATATTCACAACGTGACTCGGGAGGGAGGAAGCTATGTGACGGGGCTGGATTTTAATTGGTTTCGCAGTATGCTCCCTTGTATTGTTCTCTTTGTAATGGCACACACAGTGGCAATAACAGTCCTGTTTTTTCCTCATATAATAACACTAATAGATTCATTGCCCCTTGTCTAATTTGAGCTTGGCTTTTTAAAAAAAAAAAATAGAAAAATTAATTCCTGTGGTGTTATATGCTGGACATGTATGCTGTGGCGATAGTGAAATAATAAGCCATCTTCATTAGCCTTATCTTTGATTTGGCGGACGGTAAGGGAGGAGGGCGAGGGGTTGATGATGTGGAATCAGAGTCGCACGCACCAGGAGAGAGGAATAAATAGGAGCTGCAGAGGAATGGCGGGATGGTGGGAGGATGAGAGGAAAAGGATGGTCAGAGAGAGTACAGAGACATGGGGAAAAGAAATAAAAGCTGATGAGGGCAGCCGGGGTGCATCAGGAACAAACAATCCATGGTGAGGTAGACAGTCGTCTTTCTAATGGGAGAGAATCTCTTTTGCACTTTCTCATCTTTTTTTTTTCTTCTCCGCTCTAAACGTTTTTGTCTGTTCTCAAGCTAACAAGCCTCCGATGCCTTAGAAAAGAAGCTGCTGTACCTAATTGCAAGAGTTTCAACACAGCCTCGTTTGCTTCTCTAAACAACGTTGCCAATCTGAATGCAAAAAAAAAAAAACAGACCGGATCATACGCCTGATGAACCTTTATTAATATTTATTGCGATGCAGCAGTCAAAGATTTCCTGTAATTTGTTTAGCCGTGCTGCTGTTTTCATTTAGGACAGACTGCAGTAGCTTTGTGTCTGAATCAAACATTAGGGGTAATTGATATGAAAAGCTATTTTAGCCGACTTGATGTAAAAAGAAAGCATGACAATAGCCCGTTGAAGAGAAGCAGGAGCCCACCCGTCAAAATGCAGTCTGCCCGGCCCCATAGTGCTTTGCGTTTACCGCAACATGCCCGGGGCAAAAACATAATCCTTGTGCGCCAGGCAAATAGGAAAAAAAAATGCTGGAATATTTTAACACCAAACTTAACGGTATGGATGCATTTGACCTGAGCTGTTAGATGACGATGCTACTGATGATATGACTGCATGACAACTATTCTGCTAAGGCTAATAATTATAATCATTCTCAGCAAGTGGTCCTTGTCACAGGAACGTGGCACAATGGAAATAATAATTAGGACTTCACATTTCACATGCATGCTGGATGAGATTGTGATGTTTGCACGGTGACATCTAGGATGTACAGCTGCATGTTTGGGTGTGTTTTCCTGCTGTGTTTGGTCTTGACAGTCAGATATTTTCAGTCTACACCGTGCAGATATTTCCCACATCCTACAGGACTGTGAATATTCATGTTTCAGCACTATTGATGGCGCGAGACGTCTAATTCATTGAAAAATTAATCGTCCAGTGGCATCATTGGCCAGCGATTGAGTTAACGTGGACACTGGAAAAATTACTTATCAAATTTTGGTTAGTTCGGTTGTAGAATTTTTGGGTTTTTAAAATATGAGCCATGGCTAATAGAGATTGGGACTGTAGGGTAGTTTTTGCTGATTTAAACCAGTAGCTAATTGTAGTGTCAAAATAACAAGCAGGGTTAGGACGCCGCCCCCTCGTTTATTTTGGGTTTGCCTCTGACAGCAGCGTTGGGCGACGTATGGGAGCGCCACCATGAGCCAACAGACATTTCTCAGCCCGCTATATGTCAGTGCTCTTCTAAGTCACTTCCCCAAGTCATCATTCAACACTGCTGTCACAATTCAGCCCACATACATCAGTGTTGAGCCGGTTGAATGTTCTCCAGAGGGAGTCAAATATGCACCTCAGTGTGGCCGCTGCTGATAAAAGAGCTAATTCATCATTTAGTCATACAAAGCCTCAGAGATTCATTCTAATACCTTGTGTACTGCTATACTAAAGATCGAAATAACATTGTGTGTTATTACCCCTGTGTAACTCAAGCAGTTCTGACTCAGCGCATATTATTGTGTTTTTGGACAATGTTGCAATGCTAGTACTTTTTTTTTTAATGAACCTTTTTTTTATTTTATTTTTCTTTAACTCTTTAATGAAAATTCAGGTTTTGTCTCTTCGTTGCCATCATCATGATAATGATTGTTATTCATATGTATATTTTACTTAAGGTTAAAGTTGTTACTCCATATAACAAATAGTATTACTTATGAGTAAAACCATCATGTTGATATCTAAATACATTAGGGTAGAATGCTCAGGTGTTCTTGAAACTTGATCACTAAAAGCATGTTTAAGCTACCATAATTTATACATTTTGCCAACTCATAAATGTTAAATAAACATATACCAAGTTATATAAAAAACAAACAGTTCTCAAAGATCACATGCAAATGTTTTGTACTAAAATGTTAGCTATAAAAAAACAAGTCTTTTCATCTCACCTTACATTTTTAGTGACATTAGAATGGTTTGAAAAACCTTCACAAAACAAGTAAAATATATTGACAATCTACGTCCTTCCACTCACATTTTTTAAAAAAAAAGCAAGAAATTGCCTTCAGGCTCTTGTCATTTCCTTTCTCCGACAAGTGTATCTTTGTTTCAATTCCAATCACTGCTTCAAGACAATATTTCTGTTCTGCTTGACTAATACTTTGGCTGTATCACCACAACAGCTATTTTCCTTTTATATTCAAATGATGCTTTGCATAACCTGCTTCTTTGAGATTTGTCTCGGAGGTGCGTGTGCGACGTGTTCCGATCGCGCCAGATTCTCCCAAATGTGTGCTTTATTTGGGATTTGCTTATGGTTTATTTATGCAAGTAATCCCGCAAAGGGAAAGATCTTTGACAGAGGAGCTGTTGTTGTGTACTGTCTGCATGCATCCTCTCTAGCCATATGATCTAATAGTGTTTAAAACCCTCTATCAAAGATGCATACCACTGCAGTGTTTGGGCTCCAGTGATGAGGTCTCTGGAGAGGTGGGCTAAGAAATCTTTGTGCAATGTACATGCATTTGTAGGGATGCGATCTATAGCCAGCCACTGCTAAGAAGAGCACCATGTGCTTACTGCTAGTCCAGAAGTGCTGCAGTCCTCGGGGGTTCTGTGACCTGACATTGAGTTAGCTCTAATAAACACTATCTCCATAAACACTAACCACTACACCGACACTATCCCTCTTCAATGGGAACACCTGGCGAGGAAAGGCACACTCTTTGTTTATGAGGGAATGAGCTCATCTGGATTTGGAGCTCAGATATATGGACTCGCTTGGAAATGATGATAAAATACTTTGCGCTAGATTTGAGCTCACACACTTCTACCATTAGGAAATGCATTGAGATGCTTTTTGTAGTAAATCAATTGGTTGCTTCTGAATCTTCCTTTTTCCAGTTACAGAGTTTTGAACATTTTTAAATGTCCGTAAATAGGTTCTGTAAATAAGAACTTTAAACACTTTCATGGTATGTGCACATGGATTAGAAACATATCTAAACAGTCTTGGGAGTAATCCACCCTTTCAACTGGGATAGACTATTTGAGATAGTTACTCGTATCTCAAATCAACGTTTCCCATAAAAATGAACTAAATACACATTAATTTGTTCCCATCCTCTGAAAAAAACGCCTAAAAACAGGATATTACAGTGGAAAAACATTTTTATGTTACCATCTACTAACAGAGTAACGAATAACTAGTGGTTATGATGTTTAATACTAAAATGACACATTATTCATTACAATATGGGAAGGAGGTATAGAGAGATAGATAGAGAGAAAGGGAAAGACAGAGAGAGAGAAGGAAAGATACACTTGTTGGACGGCAACACGCTTGTAAGATAACATACGTAAACAAATTTATCTTAAATTAGGGGTTCTGGTGGTGTTGAAGGCTCCCCTTTTCAGATGCTTGCTGTGCTTTTGAATTCATGTAAAATCCGCTGGCTTTTTTGCATATTATCGACACGGTTGCGCTATCTCCCGGTAACTGTTTATCCTTTATCCATATTAAAAGGAGGCTCTACATCTTGTTATGAATGTCACTGCGCATCTTGAAAATTATGGTTAGTCTTTAGAAGGCTTGATGTCCTTAGTAGCGTATTCCAGTGCTCGTAAAGATCTTCACAATTTTTTTTCTCGATCTCAAGGTCAATATTTGCTCAGAATTTTACCCGTATCTCAAGTTCCTCGTATGTCAGGGCACTCGTATGTCAAGGCATTACTGTACAAACAGATGATTCTGACCCTGAGTCTGCTCGATGCACAACACTGCATAGAAGTCAATATCCTCGGCTCATGCCGATTCACTCACTAAAGACAAAAGCAATGGCAACAAAAGAAACGGCATGTGTTTGAGCGTAGAAGGCCTGAACGAGCATCTCCTGGGAGGAAAGTGAGAATTTGGTGACTGCAGGCACTCATTGACTGATTTCTACAGCTACGCTCCATTTTCCACTCTTACTTCTACTGGTAGTTAGCCGTCTCTGTACTCTGTGGATTTAAGTGAATCCAAATCTTATGCTGTGTGTGGTAAAATGCATTTACACCTGATTTAAAACTATTTCAATTTTTTTTTCCTAAAGGCAGAATGGCTTTCCGTATCTGCCAAGATGAGTCACGGTGCCCTCCTGAGACTTTCCATCACAAATCAATTACCTTTTCACCTTCCTTACCTCTCCCACTCTCTCCAAGTACTCTCCTCATATTCTTCATTAGAAGCCCACCACTTCAACTAGAGCTCACTTTGAACATCTTAACCAGAACTCTGTGTATTTTTAAGTGTCCATGCCACCTTGGAGTACCTCTGTAGGATGCATTAATGTGTCTTAACTGTGAGTGCAGATCACATTGTTCCCAGTCAGCTTTTCCCTGTGCCTCAGCATTGTCTTCCAAACAAATAGAAAGCCATAATATAGAGTATGAAATTGGCAGTTTGATAAGTTTGAGTGGCCGCGTCCTTTAGGAATCATTATGTTTTCTTCGCAGTTTGCGAGTTATACTTAAAAACAAACATCTCGTTTGCTGACTGGCTTGACGACGGCTTCCTATTTTAGTCGGCGGCAGGTAGGCGGATGAGTTGAACTTCACCGCGCGGCAAAGTCTTCGTCTAATTAGTACGCCTAATTATGTCTTTGTGCTGGAAATTTCTCAAATTAGTGTGATCGTGCAGAATGTGAGCATGCTCATTACACTTGTCATTGAGGCACTAAGCAAAGCAAAGTGTCAGTGGTCCTCGCCACTGTCCAATACGCCATTGTCAAATGCACTATTCTTGGAACGGGAGGTGTAGCGCTTGTGTTTCATCCCGGAAAACCTCATGGAGAATGTCACCTGTGTTAGACTTGATACCTCTACCCCAACCTCCCCCCCTGCGTAGACCGACCAGAGGTCCTCTTTGATTTCCTCTCTTTGCACAGCAAAAGGGTGCCACTGCATCAGGGATGTTAGATGTTTTACAAGGAGACAATTTTTGATTTTCCCTCCTTGTGAACCTCCACGGGTTAAGAATCCGCACACTCACCCTCTTCTTCTCCACTTTTCCTGGTGGCACCAAGCGAGGACTATTCTACACATATCCCGCAATACCATCGTCCCACCCTTCAAATTTCTCCCTCTTTTCCTCCCCTTATTCATTTCCTCCACTCTTTTTACCTACCCCCCACTCCCAGGTTTGTGTAATTGGTATTCCGAGTGGCAGCTAGGATCCATACACAGCAGCAGACAGAGGGAGCAAGCAAGCAGGGAGGAATGTGCATCTCTGTGTGTGTGTGAGAGAGAGAGAGAGAGAGAAAGAGAGAGACAGACATGGAGGCAGGGAGGGAAAGAGAGAAAGCAAGCAAGTCAATACGCTGCTTCATTAGAGCACTGAGTCACAGTGGTCGTTGCCTCGTTTGTTTGTGTTTGTCCAATACTTTGTCCAAAGCAAGGCCTGATGACCCGGTTCACTCACAGCGGCAAATCTAACAGAGACACGCCCTCTGGTAGACATTTTTTTTTGGGTGTGGGTGGATCTCTTGGCCTTTTCCAACTTTCTCGGCTTGGTGCTACTCGCGATTGATGCGTTTCTGGGCTTAAACAACTGACTGTCACTCATGTCACCAAATTGGGTTTTGAAAATGCAACTCCCCAACTGAGTCATGTGCAACATCGAAAGCGGTATAACTTACCGAAAAAAAGGAAAACAAGATTATAAAATGAATACATCATGCTCACTGACGATGCTGATTATGAATTGTATTCACGTGAGCCGTCAACATGATTAGCTGATGGAAAATAATAAGTCAGCTAGTAACTTGCTAATTGCTTAAAGAAACAGTCCCTTCCAAAGATAGTTTGAGTTTGGCCAGCATGGAATTACAGAGACTGAAACTTGACTGGAATGAACATCCTCTCTGAGACGTTTAATCCCAGTGATATACCACATTTATTTTTTCCATTTTTTGATGAAAAAAAATGAAGCAAAACCTATTTCTCATTAGATAATGTTTTAAAATCTGAACATTTTTGACTTTACATTAACTTCCCTTTCTCCCCTTTGAATTTACCTGCTTATCTGGTTATTCGTTTCAAGTCTTGTGACCTTAATGGGATTAAAATATACCCAAGATGTTGCCATGACACACATCTAAATAGAAGGTCAGATTAAGGGGAGAAAAGCCAGACCACTCTTTTAAAATGAAAACTCCATTAGACAGTGAAAATAGGTTTAGGCACTTACTGAACATACTGAAGTTCCACAAAGACAACAAGGCTGTGCAGTGCTTCGTGGTCCCGGTGAGCCGAGAGCTGAGCACTTGGCAGGATATTAAAAGTGTAAGAGAGAAGCAGGTTAAGACAGGGTTGAAATGACCTGTTCCTTTCTTACAGGCCTGTTTATTTATCTCGTCTATGGCAGCAGATGTCTGTCTAGTCTTGGTTGAGCTCATAAGGCCGCCATGGTGTACAGTGACCTCTCATTACCATTGCTTATGAGAGCGTGAAAAGGAGATGGGTGCAAAGGGCACTTGGGTAGATGCGCCTAACCTTTGGAACCATCTGAATATGCCAACTATACAAATAACTCGTTAACCTTATCCATTTCAATGAAAGGCTCCCCCTCTTTTCCTCCTACACCACATTCCTCTCTCTCTCTATCAGATTTGTTTAATTGGCCAAGGCCCATGATGAAAATGGCGACTCCCTTTTAGAATGGGAGAGTTCACCAGAGCAACAGGGGATTGGCCCCCGCTTTGGCCAGGACGCTTAACCGAGCAGACGAGTTGGAGATTGGGGGGAAGTGGTTTTAGGTTAGCATGTGTGTGAGGGTGTTGTTTAGGAAGTGGCCTCCAGCCCTGTTCAAGTAGCACAGGAGGGTATTGATTGGAGGAGCTCAATAGTTGGGCTCTTTTAATCACCTCACTCAGAGGCTGCATTGTCCCAAAGGCCTGGAGAATAAGCGCGCCTAATAACCCTGTGCATATGCACGGAGCCACCGGCTCCCTTGCTTGCGTGTGTGTATGTGTCCTGCTCAGGCCCACACAACCACTAATCAATAGGACTGATTACCAACAGGGAGCTGTACTCGCCTTTGTTCGCCTTGGAAAGCCTCTTTCTGCATTCCCATATGCTTTTAAGAAACTGTAAAAAAATTGGAAGATGTGGGAGAAGCAAGGGACTAATATGCTTTAAGTTATTCATTTATTACAAAAAATATATATTTTTGCCAGTGATGTCTAGTGGAGGGTATGATAGTTAAGTGTTTTTTTCTTTACATGGCTGTTGTTGATATTTTTAAAGTTGCGGTATCTAAGACTACTGGCCAAAAATTGTACTTCAACCAGAATTTAAATATCAAAGAGCACAATAGTTCTTCCGATTTGGGTTGCCAGAAAAAAACTCATCTCAGGAGAAAATTTTTGTCAGTATTTTGTACTCTTATTATAACTATACTACCAGATTCCCAACCAGGTAATAGTACATAAGGATATAGTGAAAGTATACTTGATGCATTGTTTTTTTTTTTACACAAGCTGGAGCTTTTTAAAAAGCTCCTCAGTTCACCAGAGTTCATGCTGTTATGAGGAACATGTTTGTCCTGTGCCATTAGCCCGACTGCTTGTTCTCGTTGAGTGTACAAATAAAGCTCGGCACGTGAGTACTAAAAATGTCATTTCCCCCCACCCTGTTTTGGTGCTTGGCCGCCATATTTTTTTTCCTCTGCAGTGCTTGCATCTCAGCCTTATTGGCTGTCATATCTCTTTATACCGTTTGGAAATGCTGTACATTCTGTTACAGGCTTGTGACTGATAGCCTGCCAATTTTAGCTATGGCACATCAGAGGGGCTCACCCCCCCCCCCCCCCCACGCCGCCACACTATCCCCCCCTCAGCCCTCCTCAGTGCAGAACACAGAGAGTCGCATTAAAGCTGTGACAGTGTGCTTCTTTCACTGCTCTGGCTGATTCCACGCTGCCTGATTAAGTATTTCTCACCACTACAGGCTGGTTAGTTATAATTGCAAAAGGCCACTAAAACATGGTCACCTCGACTGCTGCGTACAAGACACAAAAGTACCCCCCCCCCCCCCCCATCCGTCCCTACAACCCCCACGCCCGGCGGCTTGCGTATTGTCAATGTGAACTCACATGAGTAATAGACAAGCGTTATTATTATTGTCGCCTCTTATCACAGACTCGGCGGCCATTTATTGTTCCATCTATAAGCCCCTGAGCGACGTTTCAAAAACTAATAATGTCGATGGCTTGCAAATGGAAAAAAAATGGAAAAGGGATTCCATCGGAAGGAAAAGAATCAACAACTTGCTTTGGTAAATATTGAGATTGTGGATGCTTTTTCCTTAGTTTTTTTTCATTTCCTTTTGAAGCAGAGTAAAAGTATCATGACAGGAACATTATTTGCAGTCGCCAGAACAAAGGCAAATCTTTAAAGTGGGAGAACACATTTAGTGTTGTGCAGGAATGTTTCATCTTATTTCCCTATTTTGAAAAAGACTTAGAAAAGATGGTTGCTAACTGGGTATATACCTAGTGTAGTCTTACTGACATGTGACTGTGGCAACACAGCCTTTAACTCAAGAGTTTGTTAAGGACACTTTACAAAACCATCGTTTGTGGTTCAGTCAACTGTGCATTACTTTAAAGTGATTGCTATTCTATCATTGTAATGTTTCAAGGGAGGCGAGGCATCTTAATGGAAACCTTTGCAGAGCTAAAAACACATTTTAAAAGGCGCTATGTGCAATCCATTACGTTCTTTTATCGACAGAACATTCCCCTGCCTCCGACAGACCCCTGTGCTCAATTATTGAGCAGTTATCAATGATCTCGCTCGCCGAGCTATTGTCTCAGCTCGCGAGACTGTAGACAGGATGCAGTTGACATTTATTGGGGTGCCGGAAAGATGAACCCAAATTGTCTTCGGAATGCATGCAAGTCTACTTAGCACATCCTCCATCGCATAAAATATCTCACTTCTTTTGCGATGGAAATGTGCTGGAATATCACCAAATAATTATAAAAGCTATTTGATTGTCACCCTTTGTAATAATAGACCTGTCAAAATGGAAGAATTGTATTCAATGAATTCCACCTTTTTAAGTAAATTAGAAAATCTTTATTACATGAGGAAATGGAAGTAAATATTGTTCGTCTTAAATATATTTTAACAAGAGTAAACCAGTTATATTTTGGTAGTTTGAACTTTCTGTTAACTATGTATGATAAAAATATAAAGAGGAAAGATTCACAAATGTGTGACTAGCTTTTAATGAATTACAATGTAACATTTTTTATAGAACAAAGATATTTTTTATATTTTTCAATGTTTTTTTTCAATTAAAAAATCTATTTAAAATAATTATATATATATAGTTTTCCCCTTATCAGAGAAAAGTAAGCATTATATTTATCTCGGTAATGCTAGTAGGATTTTTGCAACGTTCAAGAAGTGCACTAATGAGCATTTGTTGAGGGACTCTGTCTAGTGTTTTACTCCTTTATTTTCTACCTTGAAAGAGCTCTCACACAGGAAATGGTGGAGGACATCTAGTGTAGAGTTTCGTGGAACTATACAAGTTCCACGAAACTTCTTCTCAGAACTGGCATTTTCGACAAATACACATCTTTTAGCACTTTTTGATCTCCTTACCTCTATCGTAGAAAAGAAGCAAGTCGCCACTAGTGTGCCGCACTCTTCACCCGTTCTGATTGGTTGATATTTATGCTCTATTTGGCATAAATCTGTCATCTTTCCCCAGAAATCATTTGTATTTTTGCAGAAAGTGCTTGTAGATAACAGGAAAAAAACATCTGAAAACCTATTTATTGGATTAGGGTTTTAACGTCTATTCTTTCAACCAGGACTTAGAGTATCATTTTGTGATTTTATTTTGCAAGGCTACATTTGGATGTAGTTCTTAGAGTTTTTTGATTACAAGAGTCATTTTCTCTCCAAAAATATGGCAAGAAAAAAATACCTTACAAAAAACATGCATATATAAAAAATAAAACCCTGTAAAAAAATTAAGTTATTATTATTAACTATTATACGCCTTTTCTTTTGTAAGGAAAACTAAACAAGTAAAAATATCATTTTACGACTTCATTTGCCACTTTTTGATCTCCATCGGTTAAGATAAATAGCGAACGACACGTATTATGCATCAATTTGCCATATTTTCTCTCCACTATATCTACAAAATATGATCAAGCTCATGCAGAATAGATATTTAGAACTATGTCATGTCAACACACTCCTCACAATAAACTTCCCTTCATACGCTTCTGTCAAAAATGATGATCGGATTTTGTGTCAATGTTTGATAAACAACAGAGTGAATATGAAGGCATTTGTTCAGTGGACACAGCACAGTAGTCTACTTTTACATCCTGTCAGTCAGTGTGGGGCGTTCAGGCGCTTATTAAACCAAACAATTTACAAACAAACAGTTTCTAAAGCCTTCCGTTTATTCTCATATTCAAATCACACAAGAAAAATAATGTTTTGCTTTCTTTTGTAGCTGTTGGATTCTGGGTTTTGGATTATTTCGAACAAAGCTTCTCCTATAATTCGTCTGTTCTATTCGATACGAGGCATTTGTTTTGTTACGTCAACCTAATAAATTCTCTCGAGGAGGGATTGCACAAAGGGGTGAGTTCAGGGGGATTATGCCAGCGGGTTAGATGTTACTAGGCCATAAATGACCGTTTTCAGTTGTCATATTGAGCAAAGATGTAAGCCATACTGTAGCACTTAATTGGCCCTGTATTCACAAGGAAGTGACAGAGGCCGTCTCGCAGCCAAATTAATCACATGACATTGGTAGATAGTGCTTGAGGTTGAGGCCAAAGACGATGGATGGCCAACAAAACAAGACTTGGGTTACAGGAGAACACGCTTTGATGTAGTTCACGGTCTTGGTACTCGGACGTTTCGTCGACGGTCTTTTGGCCGCCGGTCTTTTGGTCGCCGGTCTTTTGGTCGCCGGTCTTTTGGTCGCCGGTCTTTTGGTCGCCGGTCTTTTGGGACAGTGGATGATGAGTCATTAGCATGTCTGCCTAATAGAGTTGAAAGAACAGCTCATACTGCTAATGGAAATGTTAATATTTGTCCTTGCATTTGTATTTTTTACAAGATTTGTAAAAAAACATTTTTCATGTGGTTCATCTAGATCACAGATTTTCACCTGGAATGGATAATTTTACGATGTCATGAATGATTTAAACATACTTAGCAGGACATGTGATGTTCTCAGTAAGGTGGTAGTTGGGTTATTTCAAAATTGGAGGATATTTGAATTCTTGAAACTTTTATTCTTTTCTGCAACATAATATATAAAATACAAAATGTTGGAATGATACATTTGCTTTTAACACTATTTGGAATTATCACAGTTGCAAATGTATACTTTTAGCTTTGTCGTGGGAGGAGGAGTTTGTTATTTAGTCGGGGGTTAGATTATAATAATTAAGATGAGAACAAATGTATTTTTTTTAGAATTCTAATTCTGATCACATTCATAAAAAGACATCGGGTAATTTGATCACCTCAGTGGACAGCTATTCAAAAGATGAATATACGCTATAAAGAGCCAATCACTATTTTTTTGTCATTAAAGTAGACTCTAGCCACACTTAAGTGACTAATTTTGGTCAAATATTAGCAACGTTACAGTGCCAGTTGAATATCAATCATTTTTCACATGTACTGCGCCAACATTCATATTTCATTTTTCATAAACCATTTACGAAGCAAGCAGCGCAATGTGGAATAGGTGAAAAGGTAGTGGGCCAGCCTGAGGTTTTAAAAAGGGATCACAACACTGTGACATAGCGACAGTGTATTCAAAAAACATTTACCCCTCACTTGTGAAGCGATATGAGGCGCTGCGGCAGTAATAGACATCGTCGGGAGAATGGCTTATTTTCGGGAAGCGCCGGCTGTCATTCCCACCACGTTTCCCCACTGCTCCTCTTCATCGTTGGATTGAGAGAGCTAGCCCTTACATATGCCGCTATTAATCACCAATGTGGCGGTGGAAAATGCAGTTTGATGGTCATTAGAGAACACTTCTATTACAGAGGTTGCCGTATGTAGTGCTTAACCTTCTCATCTTTGACGTATAGCACTATCTGGCTTTTTAGGAGGCGCGGGACAGCACATCTTCACCTAGACTGGAATGTCCCCCTTCAGCGGCTCTTGTGCAATCATTGTGCAACCTTTTGTTCCCTGCTCCTGCTTTCTCTTCTCTCCTTCTCAGCCCCTCCACCTCCACCTTGCCCGTCATCGTTCCCTTTTCTCCCCAACCCCCACCTCCTTCTATAATCTGAAATGTGCCTCGCAAGTGGAGGCAGCTGCTTAAGAGGCAAGGCAGGGAGGAGAAAAGGGAAGGGAAGAGAGTGGAAGTGGAAGGAGGGAGCGAGTCTGACTCACAGTTAGCTTGACTTTCTCAATGCTGCAGCGCCAACTCCTCCCATTTCACTCAAGATCTTTCTCTGTCTGTGTTTCTCTTTCCTCATGCAAACACACATAAACACACACCTATTTCCTATTGGGGCGTCGTATGTTGTTGGGAATAAGTTTGGATTCTGCCGCGGTATTGACTTCAGAGGGTTTGTTTCTGGTTTTGTCATGAAATTTTAATGCAAACTCATAATTAGGGTGGCTGCTCTTGACGTATAAGCGAAGCAGCTGCTCGGGAGGGATGCGGTGCATGCACCATTGCGGAAACAATGCAATAAATGGCAGGCGGCGAAGACTGTCTGTCGATAAAAACGTCTCGGGGCCTATTTGACATGTTGTTTTTGCTTTTTTAAATGCGCTGCTTCGTTAGTGCTTAAAAGCGTACTCCCCTGCAGAGGGCTGACATAGCGACGGTGACGCCGACGAGAGCTCAGGGCTTTTTATCAGCTGTCATTCACCATTCACATGGGGGGGGGGGGGGGGGGGTAGGGGGGGGCTGTTGAGTGTTGGCAGTAAGGCCACCGCACAGGACAAAAGCGCCGTGCTGAAAGGTTGTCAAGAGAAAATGATGTTTAACGAGGTCAAAGAGGTGCACTGTTGTAGCAGCATCGTAGCCTTGGTGAGGTTCTTTTGCCTCTCGTACATCATATAGGTGTTAATGGATTTTTTTTCAATTGACTCAATTTTGTGGAAAAACTGTTTACAATTTCTTATGCTAATGAAGAATGATCATGCTGGAATTATAGTACATTATAGAGTTCACTTTTTTTTTGCGTTGGACAATTTCCATCATTTTTTTTTTACACCTAAGGCCATATTACGTTATGTACTGTATCAATGAAGAGGTTGAATTTATACAGTGAAATGACTTTTAGGGTGGAATGTCCAACCCTGTTTCAGGGTGATTATTATCTGTGATATTTTATTAGCTTAGTCCAGAAGACATTAATGTTATTTGAGTTGTTCTTCCTGAAATTAATTCATGCTTTAAGTAACATTCATTGCCTTGACATTGAAGCATTAATATTAATGTTTGGATCCCTGGATGATTGAGGTCAAGGTTTCTGGCTGGGCACCACACCATTAAATTGAAACACAGTCAAGGTCTGTGTGATATCACTGTGGACATTTTTTGGGGCTTTTCACATTGGTATAAATATTCATCGTCAAAGGGCGGGTCTTGGAGTCACTTCTTTTTGCCAGAGTATGAGAACAGAACTCCATGAAACAGATGGTGAAAACTGTAAATATTCATCCAGTGTGCCTAACATGATCCACAATGACAAATTAATAATTTGACACCCATAGCTAATGCTCAGGCCAAATATTTGGGGCTGAAAAATGAAATATAGGACAGAATGAAACTTGGATTGTATGCACAATCTTGTGGCCTGATTAGAACTCATAAAAGAAACACCAAAACAGCCCTAGAAAGAACAAAATCTGAGCATCTCTTCAGTTTTTTTTTATTTATTTTTTATTTTTTTGTGGATGTCAAACTCACCTTCATGTCTACCAGTTCAGGCTACCATTCTAATGTATTATTTGAGCAGCTTTTTGCAAATATTTTCTTAGTTAACCTCAATATAATGGTATTTTCCCCACATAGGCCCAAGGCAAATTATTGATTATTACATACTGTGAATGTGATCTGCACAAGAAGATTATTCAACTTACATCGTGTTACACTTGACAGCTATATAACACTAGATGGAGCTAAGCACAGGGGCCTAATTGAAAAATGTCTGTCAACCCTCCCACTCAAAATGGATTGGACTATTGAATTTGACATTTTATTAACCCCCAAAACAAAAACAATTGATAAATGATTAGCAACAAAGATTGTGATGCAACCCCTGCATTATAGAATACAATTAATCAAATATTCAAATATCTTAGCTCTATTATATACAAATTATTTACGTTGAAAACGTTATCAATACTCTACACTATTTTAATCCACGTGAGGGCTTGAAAATCACAAAATGCTAAAGTTTCCACATCTCACACATCTCGTCGACAGAATGTGAGTATGAATAAATCATTTGTTTGTTTTCTCTTATCAGTATGAGACTCACACCCGTGTATCAGCTTTCAATGAAGGCTCATTTTAATGCGTGAGATCAACTTGATCGGGTTGCTGAAATGAAGTCCTTATTATGAGGTTTTTGCTTACATGCTTTAACCCGACACTGCAGACGCGTAGCTTGTGGGGAGAAGATGAACATTTCATCCTTTTTTCATAATCTAGGGAAATGAGCAATTATTATATAACCGCAACTGGTGTTTAATATCTTCCTTACGGATAAGTCAAGCCAGCATTTAATGTCCAAAAAAATGCTGATGCTAAAAAAAAAAAAAATAAAGGATTCTATGACCCCCTTTTCTTTACATCCATTCAGGACAAATTGGGTCAGCAGTTAGAGTTGAGTGAAAGAGAAACCCTTTCCTTCTTGTTTTAGCCGCTGTCAAGTTCAGATAAAACAACTGCTTTGACAGCTTTCCACGATATTGCATTTTTTGCCAAGCATTTTTTTTACAAGCTTGCAGTTTTGGGACATTAAATGCGCTTTTCCTCCAAATAAGCAACACAATGTATTTTCCATTAGTTTAAAGAGTGACAAGATGTACAACTTCATATATACACTCACAATCGCTTTAATACCAAATATAAAAGATATTTAATTATTTTAATAATTTGTTTGTCTTTAAAAATAAATAAAAAACAGTTTATGTTAGGAAATTTTTTTTTTAAACATTAAAGTGAAAAATGTTTAGTGTACATGTTTTAGTTGTTTTGTTTACTAAAAACGAACTGAAAAAAAAACGCCATCAATGTAAGTTTATACTTTAAGTAGGACATAGTCAGTTTCCCTTTATAACCTCACACTGCATAATTATTTAATGATGAGGTTTGGTGTCATTAGGGCAGTGCGCAGAAAACCTCTTGTTTGTTAAGAGCAGCAAATTAGCAGCCAGAAAATAATCCCCAGTCGCTAGTGTTTATCATTCAGTGCGTCTCTCTCCTTGCAAAACTGCTAACAGCCCCGCTGATGTTTGTATGAAAGAAATGCTTTACAAGGTTCTACCCAATCAGAATGCGAGAGAGGCTCTCTCGACAAGCCGCGGTAATTCACAGAATTGACCGCTAATCCAGGTTAATCGGGTTGCTTCTCCCTTCGTTTGACGAACATAAGCCAGGCTGTTTACATGATAGTTGTGATAATTGATGCATTGCTGATATGAGAGCAAGCAATTACACCACTCCGTGTTAAAGAAATCATTTGGCGTCAGACAAATATAGAGAAGGTCCCACCTAACCGCACCGGCTGTGTGCCATGCCGTTGGAGGAACTCTTGTTATTTAGGCTGCAAGATTGTGTACGCCGCCACTGCTGTAGAGGGGGCGTCTGTGAATGGCTGCCCTGGGCATTGAGCACACAGTGAGCTGCAGCCAACAGCTCTGGAGAAACAGCAACACTCTGTCATTCAGCTCCGTGCTCCAGAACATTGTGTGTGCATCTGTAATCTCACTTAGCCCCTGGGCTGGCACAGAACCCCCATCGCCAAGCCTCCACCCCTCTACACACACACAGAGACACACCAAAACACACCGTCATGTTCTTTCTCTTTCACTCTTGCTTTCAATGCTCTTTCTCTCCATCGACACTGCGTCAATGCCGCTCTCGCTCTCCCGTACAAAAAGACAGAGAGCCCAGCAAATACACCCACTTACTTTCTCGCACTGTCACCCATGTGCAAACACACCAAAGGGCCTTGAAGATACGCCCATGTGTAAAGATCACACTCTGACGGTGTCAAAGCCACTACAGCCTGTTCACTTTTCATTGAAATGAAAAGAAATTCTTTATCTGCTTCTTTGCTGCTATGGTAGTGCTGCATTTTCTAGGCTTGTTTCATACACGATGCAGTCATAACAGCATAAGCTGTTGTGAATAGTCATCCTTGAGAATGATACTCATTTTCGCTTTTATTAACACTGGCTGAGGGATTCAGCCATTCATTGTCCCTTCTGCTTATACTGGTGAGGGTTACAGGGGTGCTAGAGCCCATCCCAAACAACTTTGGGCAGTAGGTAGGGGACGTCCTGAGCTGGTTGCCAGGGAATCGCAAGGATTTTTGGCTATTTACCCTTTTATAATTTACAATCACCCTCTTTCGACTATAAAATGTTCCAAAAATTATAGAGAAAAAGCTAAGATTTCTTTCAAGCTGTGCAAAAAGAAATTGGGCCAAAAAACAAACAACAAAAAGCACTATTCTTTTCAAATGGTAAAAACATTCATAATTTCAAAATATGTTTTAGCTGAATTGGTTTTAAAAAATGTTTTTAAATGCAATTTATGTAAAAACAACAAGAAATCAAGGCAGTTAACAGACAATTCAACCAATATTTTATAAAACCATCTCCCCATTCATTTCGAAATTACCTCATATTAAATGGCTCACTAAAAGCCAGGAAATTAAAGGAAGTGACCCATCAAAAAATAATAAAATAAAATCAATTTAAAAAAATATTAGCATCTCCTCTGAAAACCCATGGAAAACTTTAAATTCCAGTCTTTTTAGGGCAATCCACTCCTCGCAGTCAAAATGGATTAAACTGGGAGTTTCGGACTATGTTTTAGCATTTAGCAAATGAGTTAAATACAAAAAAGTCCTAATTTGTGCAATAAAAGGCCAGTAAGAACTGTCTATTAAAAAAAAAAAAAACTAATGGATACATATATTTTACCATAGCCTTTTTATCTGTGAATATCGCTGTTATACTAAGTTACATTTGAAGTATCTGGCAAATACATTTACTGTAGGTTTGCACAGCCCAGGGACTGAGCACAAAAAGAGTGCAGTTAGAATATATTTGAGTGTGATGGCTGCACAGACCGACCGGCAAGCGGTCATGAGCTGTGTCATGTGTCGGCGCTCTGCATGGAATCATTGCTTTCTTTCTTTCTCTGTTCTCTGTCAGCGAGACGCTCCCTTCTCGCTCTGCGCTCCCAGTGCCGCTTTGTGCGCTGTTATGCATTCACACTCTCGCCTTGTTGCCAGGCCTGTTTTGCTGCACCACTACACTGCAGTCCAAGTGTAAAAGCCTGCCCTCTTTGACGCAGACTGATGTTATTTGACCCTAGCTACTGTATACGTGATGAAAGGGATTGCTGCTTTATTCTTGATATTTTATTCATTTTCACTGCGCTCTCTCGGTGAAGATGAAGAAGCGGAAGGTGACGGCTTGTAGCAACAAGAATATCTCATGAATTGACATGTTGTGATCATGCCGATGATCTGTTATCGTCATCATCTGCAGTCTCCATGCCGTGCCTGTCATCTCTTGCTGTGATGTCTTCTACGGGCTGCATCTTTATTTCATCTTTATTGTTTCCTTTGGATTCCCATTGGAAATTACTACACGGTGGATTTATAGGTACATTTGTTACAAACTGCATTTTGACATAATATCTAGCTGTTGTAACGTACATCAGAGAAAAGGCTGTCAATACCTGCTACATGTTAGGGTTGCGAAAAAGGTGATATTTCGCGATACTTTGTGTATATATTAATATATATTGGACAATTGCTGATAGTTAAAAAAAGTTCATATATTGCCCCGCTATATCGGCTTTGAATAAATAATAAATAGTAGTCCCTTGTTGTCCGAATTTTTTGGGATAAATTCCCAAATTGGCAGTAGATAAAAGGCCTTGTAAATTGTAGTTGGGACTCAGCAATCAGTCTGTTTTTCAAGCTAATGTTTTTGTCTAATGGGGGGACATGATAAAACACATCTTTTAAGCTCCCACTGAGTTCAACACAAATGCATTTCTTCCTTGTAGCTTTCCCTTGTCTCAGACTGCAGCAACTTTCCCCAATTGAATGTGAATGCTGTGCTTTTAGTGATGGGCTTGTTTGATTATCTAGACACAGGGAGCTGTGCTGGATTCCATTCCTTTCATCATGCTTTAAGCTGTGTATGCCTTTTCCCTCTTGGAATTTTACAAAAGGGGATTTTTTAGTGCCTCCCATCTATGCACAGCATTTTGTCTCGTCTTCTACAGGTGGATATATTAAGTTTGATGAGTGCACTAATCTCAGAATGCATTCATTCTGGCGAGGCTGTCTTTGTAAAGATGGCTGTTCTTAGCTTTTTTACATTCAAATGACTAATTGTGACTTTTATAGTGATGCTTGGTAATTTGTAAACTACAATAGGACAAGTGTGTCCAGTTCATTTTTATGAACATTTTGACTTGAAATTAAGGTTAGTATACAAATTAAGCAGTTTTACTGATTCATTGCTACTTTACGTGTTGCAGATTCAATACAAAGATATTTTTTAAAAAGCAATCTCCCCCACAAAAAAGAATAGAAAAAATATGCGTTGTTTCATGTTGAGGTGCGAGAAAGTATGTTTCGCAGCATCCCAAACATTACTCATAGTCATAGGGCGCATGATTGGTTCCACTTTCCCACCCTACTGAATGATTAACTGTCTCAAAGATTTCTCCACGGGTGTGGAAAAGATGTCCTTGCTTGCTGCTCAATACCAAGCCCGGCATTTCACATGGGATGCATGTTGCCCACATTGTAGCAACAACACCTCATGCAGTTCAATCATTCAGTAGGATTCGAATGTGTCTCAAAACTTTGTACGCTGGCTGGATTTAACCTGCTAACACAGGGCTGGAATTCAGCGTGGATTTCACTGTTGCCATCTGAGGACAGACAACAACACCATGTGCACCCCAGTAGAATCATTCTAGTTTAATAAACTGAGAAAAAAAATACACACCGAATTTCAGCTTCATGTGTAACTCTAGTGAGAAGGGTAAATAAACGCCAGTATTCCTTCAATGCTTGGAGGCATTTTGAGAAAATGGTTTGGAGAAAATCCATTCTGATTGGCAACGGACTACTTCAGCAGGTTGAGGTGACAAGACAGCAAATGAACCCATAATAAAATCATGGTCCGTCTTCACCTTGTTAAGTGCCACTCCTATTTCATAGACACTAAAAAGTCTGTTCCCTTTGCGTCATTTTTATGTCTGCCATCCTTGACAAAATTGCTCGCAGTGATACTATATACAGAGCTATCTCAAGGGCTTTCTGAGCAATAAGTGTGGGCCACAATTTGGTGACACTAAATGTTATGGCCAAGTGATTTGACATGAACATTTGGAGTTGAGTTGCAGCTCATATCTGCCTGTCGCAATCATACCAATCAGACATTAGGAAACTCACTGAACCTCCAAGACTGACTCACAGAGTGTTCAATCAAAGCCAGATGAGGAACCCCACCACTAAAATTGATAATAGATTTTCTGATTTTCATATTTAGTAGGTTCGTACTATCGTTGTACTCATCCTTCCCCAAGATGCTTTCAAGTGAGTGGCAGTTTACACCATGAAATTGTTACTAGCCATTCCCAGACAAGATCGCATTACAGTCACACTTTTCAGTGTTGAACCTAACATGCATATTTTGGGATGTGAAAGAAAACCAAGACAGCATACATGGGAAAAACATTCAAACTCTCTACTGGAAAACAGACACTAGGCAGATGCACTAACAACTTACCAAATGTAGTTAAGTAGAGTGTATTGGTGTTTAAAGAGGCATGGAATACACTGCTATGTTTGTTGGACATGGAAGCTTTGTCACTAGTCTTTTCTCTATTTTGTTTATATATGCAGGTAAGGTAATTTCCCAGCTCTCTAGTTTTGTGACTGATGATTATATGTATGACAATAACAATTTGAAATCCAAGTCATCTCATTGGTGCAATAGCTTGTCATGAAGATAATAGTATTTGTCCCCCCAAAATGTTTTTCCATTTAAAGACATCAGCGCTTAGATGATTGTTTGCCAACGGTGTCCACCGTCCCCTCTTACCTCTGCGTGATTGTTAGCATTCAACTTCAGTGGTAAATTACTTGCTCCTGTTGTAACGCCTGCCATGGCAGACCTCACAGCAATTTGTTGTTCATCATGTACGATAACACAAAGGCTAGATCAATTCTTCCCCGGCTTTTCAAAGTGATTAGGACAAACGGTGGCGGCGGCGTTCTCTTCGCTAAAGTGGATTGTAGAAGAAAGAATCCGCTTCTCTCTGTATCACAGTCTATCAGCATTATTTACCAGTTCTGCCATTTGCTTTGTACAGCACCTCTCTCTGCCAAGTAGGCGACTGGCGTCGGCCCAGGGGCTAGTGACAACAGGCTACAGTGGAAAGCAAGGGAAGGGGAGCTGTGTGAACGAGCCAAGTCTTTTCACTCCTGCCGACCGCCGACTAAAGCACTGAGCTCTATCTGCTCTTACTGAGCGGAACATAGCTCTTTATAGGATTTTTCCACACCGCTCTTGTAGAGAAGGTCACAAAATCAGCACATTTTGGGAATCAGTGTGGGCTAGACATTATAATTCCTTTCTAACTTGACTGTGAATACTAGGAGATGTTGTCGCTGGGATACTAACAAAATGAATTGCGGATTATACACATATCCGTTTTTCGAAGGCTTATCCTGCTTCTTGATAATGGGTGAGCTCTTACCTATTGCAGTACACTTTGAGCAAAAGGTGGAAGAAAATAACCCCTAAATTGGTCACCAATTAATGATTGAATACTTGAAAATATTAATTCTTACATTCATACCGACGAAATTTTTTTTAAAATTTTTTTTAAGGGATGACGTAACTCAGACTTGGTATTTTTTTAGAATGTGATTCATACTAGCCCAACAGCATTTGGAAATCAGCTATCATACTTTGATTCCATTCAATATTTTGATTAATAATAGTACTGTATTTGAAAATGTTGTTGTAATTAAAAGCGCACCGATTGATTGCTTGGGGAAAATCGGCAATCAAGTGAATCACTACAAATGTAACTGATTTTGACTGCTGATTGCGTCTAGATGAAATTAATCACATTAGCCCACTACCATTTTGTGATGCACATTCATGGTCATTAAAATGAGCATACATACCAGCACTTGCTGTGTATTTTTGTACCGATTACTTTTTCTTTTTCAAAACATGCAATTTGATATTTAAGTATACCATGGAACAGACCCTGACACCGCGTAACAAAGGCATCTCTTTTCACATACTCGGTAAAACCGCATAAAACCTAATACTCTATGTCAAGGTACCTCTGTATATGAATAGCACACAAAGTAGCATGTTGAAATAGCCAAAGGGCTTTGAATTGGTTACTGTCAGAGAGTCACTAATAAATATGTTTGTCATTTGGAGCCATCAGAACAGCACCTATGGAAACATCAGTTCTCAGAGCTTGGGAACGCGGCATGACACAGATGGTGGGAAAGCCTTTGTAATGCTAATATAATATCACACTGTGCATGTGTGCGTGCACATCTATGCTCTGCAGTATGCTCTGTGTACCGAAGCAGTCTGACTGTGGAGTGATTTTCCTGTATGGCGAGAAAAAGACCTCCCCCGACTCGCATTGAAAAAGAGGACCTTATTGCTCGACCTACTGCGACCAATCCCGCCTTGACTCTATTGATTCCTTCCCTCGGCCGGCATTGTCGAGTGTTAATTAACTCGGTCTGCAAGTGTTTGTAACATGATGTTTCTTTGTGGCATGTATGTAGTACATGTATGCTGATCACAGTCTCTTGATCCAAACATGTTTAAAAGACTTTAAAAACACTCGTGTCAGGGCAACCACCCAACAAGCAACCCAATGGCAGGTCACTTCCTCATGTCAGCAAGCAATGGCTTTTCGTCTTGCGTGCTTGAAAGAAGGCAAGCGTAAGACATTGATGTCTTTCCTGAGCTGCTTGGCGTCACATTGTTGTCAATTAGATTTCCAGCCCTTATCCCAGGTATTTGAATCGCAAGGGGGAGCGTTTCATATCCTGGCTGTGAGAAGAAGGGGGGATCTTGTCTATCTGAAAGAGCATGCTGGATTAAGAGGGTTATTTCCCCAGAGGGGGGTGGGTATGAGAGTGAGTGTCACTCAGACGGCACTCACTCTCACAGTGCCTCTGCCTCGGAACGCTGCCAGGGAGCCCCAGCTTTGACTTTTCTCCCGTCATTCCGTCCTCACCTAATCCTCAACTCTTCCCCCTTTTTAACCCCTTTTTTGCTTATTCGGGTCTCCGTGAAAACACCTAAGGCGAGACCTCAATAAACGGTTTGATATTATACTCGTTGTACCCTTTGTGGACTTATCCTCTCCCTTACCTTGTCATCCTTCCTTCCTTCCTTCCTTCCTTGCAAGCTTCAATGATACCCCGCAGGGAATGGAGGATGGCATGCTTTGGAGAATAGTTGTTATTCCAATCACACCTCAGATGGAGAGAGGTTCCGTTAAGGCGCGGAATAATTGGCAGGTTCATGCGTATGTATACATAGCCGTGCTATTCTAGTGTGTGTTTGATGATGGGGGGTTAGTGTGGCGTTCAGGGGTCATTTTATTAATCACTTGCTTTGGTGTGCTCTCATGTGTAGGGATGTACATGGCGAAAATTTTCTACTCCTGTCATTTTTAGGCTTGTGAGTGAGGTGGAGTACAGCATTGATTGGTCACCAACCAATCACTTGGCACGTAGAGACCAACAAATATTCATGCGCAAACGCATCTCTGCGGTGTGTCTCCGTCATCATTATTGCTTCCTTTGGAGTGCCAATTTGTCTGCCAATCCATATGAATATGATGGCCTCATGTGCAGAACAAATTAAATGATGCCCAGTAGAGGTCGACCTTGATGGTATTTTCAAAGGCCGATGGCGATTAAAAAATGTGCCAATTTCAAAAGCCGGTTTTGTTAGCCGCTATTTAAGACCACTATGCTTTATTTTCAAAGCATGGTCCTTATAAATGGCAATTTTTCATTATTTACATAACATCCATATTAGAAGTTATATATTTTGCCACCTCTTTTTGTAACACTACCCACTAGCTGGTACAATATCACAATTCAGAACCAATTACTTTTTTAGAGACCTTTTTACCATAAAATTGTTGAAAACATTTGAGCCGAATACACATTCTCTGATTAATGATGTCTTCCATAAAGGCAGGATTATTATGATAATCAACATTTTCAGAAAGAATGTTTTAAGATTACATCCACGCTATTTACCAATTGTGTTTATTTTGTGATGACCTAACTCCCAATTGTGCTCAGGGTTAGAATATATTTATTCTAACAGTGGAGATGTTTGGTAAACACACAACTCATTAACTAAGGGTTATCTGAGCTCACGGGGGCAGAGGTCATAGGTTACATGTATTTGCTCTGTCCTACTATGACTCACTGACTAATATGTCTCTGGGGATGGTCGCCGATAGACATCAGTGGGTCAGAAAACCAAGATGGGGGACGTAATAGTGAGAATAAACCCACTCAATCTTTTAGGAAAGACAAAGTACACTGCTATTGATTAGCCATGTAGTCTACACTGATAGTGAGTGTGATTTTGTCTTCATATTTTCACCCTCAATCTTCCCTGAATGCATGTCTGATCTTGCAGGCCCATGT
The DNA here is from genome assembly GCF_051989575.1 of Stigmatopora nigra. Classification (NCBI taxonomy): domain Eukaryota; kingdom Metazoa; phylum Chordata; class Actinopteri; order Syngnathiformes; family Syngnathidae; genus Stigmatopora; species Stigmatopora nigra. The sequence goes on from NC_135521.1 coordinate 10,674,305, forward strand.
GCTGTTCTAAATTAAAATGGCCACAGTACAAGTGAGGAGCAAGATGTGCTCGAAAGATGTTTTCATATCTGTGATTGGCTATTACACAGCATGAGCCCGACAATGGCTGCCATCGCATCTGATAGCCTTACCCTGTGATCCAGCTCATCTGAAAGGGCGTTTCATTATGAGGGACTTCGATTCCACATGCACGCAATCATACACACGCAATCCCAAGGAAATACACAAATACGCACTTACATTGAAAAGATCCTTTTCTGTTGTTTGGGGTAAATATGTGACTAAAGCGTAGACTTTTAGCTTTTGCTATTTATGGGATTCATTTCCATGTAAGAATGACCCGTATTATTCAAAATACCTCCATTTTCTAGGGGATTTGAGGATATGTATCATTGTACAAAATTTCCAATTATGTAATGCCTTCTTGAATCTAAATACAGAGGGTTTAACACAAGATTCAAACCAGTGGTCATGTTTGAAAATATGAATTTTCAGTTTACTCATACAGTAGAAGTCTGTGTAGATTCTCTTTTTCAGTATTTCATGGGGAGGTCATGGCAATATCAAAAATATGAAATAAGGCAATGGCAATCTTGTAGGTGGAAGGAATACTTCACTTTCAATTCAAAAGGTTTTTTTTAGTATTCAAAGGTTGTGTATTGTACAAACCATAGCAAAAAAAAAGTATATCCCGGTCATTTATTTAATTTTGTGGATGAAAAAGAAATCATGGATCTGACTCGAAAGTTAAATGTTGTCTAATGGCTTTAACTTACAGGCTTTAGGAAACACTTAGAAATGAGAAAAAAATGTTTGGTTGTCAGTAGTAACGGTTTCTTTATCAAACCAAGCAGAGGCAAAAAAAATATGGAAATACAGCATGTAGTCTTTGAGGCAAGACTTACAATTGAGTGACAATCAGCACCCTTCCTTAAATTCAGTTTTGTGGCTTGGAGCCTTTTTGTCAAGGACCATTTTCACTTCATCACAGATTTGAAATTGGATTGACTATTTATAGGCCATGAAACGACCCTTATGTGTCTCTCATAAATGAATATTTCGTCATCTCTAAATATCCTTTCGACTAATGACAGAAGAAATATGTCTCTAATATCAATAGAAACTTGCAGTGCTGGTCATACAGTGCCATTTTATCATTAATTGTTCAAATTTTTCTTTTCTAAAGTTTCTCACAATTCGCCACATACTTTTTGACTCTATTTATTTATACGACCCTTGCGAGGATAAGTGGTACATTTTTTTCAAGACAGATTCCTCTGTTTTCTGTCTTGTTGCATTGATGTCTTTCTTTAAGTTTGCTTGCCTCTAAACAAACCTCCCAAATAGTTTTTTACTTGGACCAAATTTTAATCACTGTTGACGGTTAACAACCAACATGTTTTGCAACACTGCATGATTATTTACCCTTTTTAAGAAATGTTATAATCCCCACCGTTATTTCAATTTTGTCAGGCTGGAGCCATGACTCAATTCAGTCAGCTGGTTGTTAAAAGGCTACTGAACTGGAGACTAATGACCTGATGGAATCTGATTCAGGTGTTAGTTTTGAGAATTACATTTTAAAAGATGAGTTCATATTTTTTTTCTGAGAATGAAATGATTACATAAGGGTTCCGGGTCAACATAAAAACCAATATAAACTGAGTGAAGATCCTCCAAAGCTGCTAATTCCACAATTTGATGCCAAAAGGGTTGATAACTCATAATTAATATTCTCACAAAAGCAACAGAATAAGTGAGTAAAGATCAAACAATTTATTAAAAAAAAAACAAGATTAACTTCCCTATTTTCATCTTTAGCTTATTTGCCTTACATCAAAAGACCAAAAAAAAGCAAAACCAATCAATTTTCAGAAATCATAATCTCTTTTAAAATAACACCAAGTTACAATGTGTACTAAATTTTGTAAAAAAAACAACAACAACAAAATAACAACTGAAAATGTTGGTCGATAGATGACCCTGGACAGTTGACTTTCTCTTCACTAGCGAAAAAATTGAAATATGGGCACTATTACATATATAGTGACACACACCTATTCTTCAAAAACGGTTTCAATTTGTTAATGACTTGATTTTACTGTGTTGGCCTGGGCACGCACTAAAAGAAGCCCCACTCAATACATTAATGGCATCTCCATTCATGTAAAAGATTCCATATTACAAAACATTGACTATTACAAAACCCAAAGGACGACACCTGTTTTACACTCCAATCACATCATAATTGCTTCAATTCAAAAAGTGGAAATAGCCCCAAAACATAAAAAAATGCCGTTATCGTCCAGATCCATCATTATAATAGCGTTGAAAGTAGAGGGCAAGCACTTAGGCGTTTACATATACATTAATAATTACTTGCAAAAGCAAAGAAAGGTATTGGCCCTGAAAATTGCGCAAATGTTAATTACTGAGGTGCTTATATGTGAGGGGTAAAACAAAGTGGTGGCGATGAAAAATATTGATCACTGCGGCATATTATGCGTTTGACAGAAACAGACATTGACAGAACGCCTTGGCTGTCATGCCAATAGGACATTATTTCAGTATTAACAAAATAGTGGTCCCTAATTCATTCTGCTTGATTTAGATGCAGCAAGGCAAACAAGGTGAAGCTTTAATAAATGCAGCTGCTGGAATTATGATAATTGCCTCGCAAATGGCTCTGTGCTTGCTGTATTATACAGATAATATAAAGCATGCTATGCACAGGGATTTGTTTGAAGGCCATTATTAGTCTTGGCTCTCATTCTGAAAGGAAGATACATTCCACGTATTCATCAGGAGTTATCATATATCAGCGACTTTTTAAACAGTACTGAGTTTAAACTCCATGCTTCTAATTTGTATGTCCTGTTTATACTAGAACTGTGAGTGCATGTGTGTGTAGGTGGCAGGAAAATATAATATTTTTGCCATGCTGGCAAGGGATAGTAATATTTATAACTGCTTTGACCATTTAGACTAGTGAGTCCAAATCTATGGAAGACCAAACCTACATCAAATATGATTAAAAATGGATAAAAGGAACAATAAAAGTATAAATAAATCACACTGGAGTATGTCGCATTTTAGAGAGAGGCATTTTTTTATTTAATCGAAAACCAAGAACAAAAAGACTTTAAAGTTAAATGCAGGACATAAATAATGAACAGGCATTTGTTATTGTAACATTAACATTTACAGCCTTAAAAAGACAGTTAGATTGTTAAGAAAATAAATAATAGTAACATATCTAAGCTGTACTTGAGTATTAGTCACATGCCAGGCTAAAGAAAGTGTGACTTATAGTCCGGAAAATCTGCTAAATCTGAAAAAAATGGTTTTTTTATATTCATTTTTGTTTGCTTTAATGTCGAAGCAAAAGTTTTAGCGACAACGAATAAATTGTGGCAGTGAACATACTTTCACTGCCTTTCAACTTTCAGTTTATCCGAGTTCTCCCAGGTTCATTGTAATGGTGATGCTTAGGTAAAAACATTTAAAATGTCAATGATGCTTTTTCTGTTCACATTCCTCCCCTTTGTATCTTGTAAGATTTTGTGCAGCTCTTGTTCCATCTACTTGAGGCGAGGCAAGATGTTCTTTTGTAATGTCATCACATTATGAGCCAGGTAGTCATATGTACCATGAGAGAATACTTGTAAATGGGAGCTGGATATATCCATATGTTAGCAGCGATACCTTCTCTTCTGTCTCATTAGCAGCAGTGCGGAGGCTCCCAGAGTTAGTTTTTGCGCTCCACTGGGACATCTGATGAGGCCCGACAATGTGACCTTTAACAACCTAATCAACTTTTAACACCTTTCCTGCCCACTGTCGGTTTTATTGCTGTTCGAAATTTCCTCTTGCCATTCGCTGTCAGGGCACCTACCTTATTTATATTTCTTCCGTTTTTAGTCCTCTTGTTTTTTTGTTCCAGGAACAATTCTTGTTTTGGGGAACATGTATGAATGACACAATGTAGAAAAATAACATGTGGTAGTAAGGTGTGTGACTATATACCAGGGGTAGGGAACATATGGCTCGGGAGCCAAATCTGGCTCTTTGGATGGGTGTATCTAGCTCTTTGCTAACCTGTGAGCTAAAATATGGAAATTGGTGGTGACAGAATTGAGATATTATATCTAAAACTGCTTTAATCTTATTTTTTTTGCCTGGAGACTCTTCTGGAACGCATCCTTTCATTGATTGGCAACAGCTTAAGAATCTTTTAAAAAATATTCATTTTTTTTCCTCTTTAGAAGTAGTGAAATTACTACAAAAAAATAAGTATTTTGACTTTTAAATTTGTGGTATGGCTCACAAGAAATAACATTGGAAAATATATTTAGACCAGATATAGATCATAATAATGTCAAACTTGCCACCAAAACAGTGAGAGTCCCATCAATGGCATTCAAACATGAACATTGAATGCAGTATTTTCTAATAAGTACATTTGTTAATTTTCTGTAGAATATCATAGATTTATTTCCTGAACCCTGTATTGATCATTTCTGAATTGTGTGATAATCATTGTGGTGAGCATTTTACGGCAAATTGTTTTGTATCGGGAGGCACCCAGAGGCTGATACCTTTAGTGTTCACACTCTATGAAAATGTGCAGTGATTTATTGTAATTGGTTGTCGCTGTGCTCAGTCTTGAACTTTCCCCTGCTTATTTCTTTTCTCCTTATCTTTCAGTGTCCTTCTGTTTACCGCAGTCAGTGAGAAAGCGCAAAAAAAAAAAAGACAGAGAGAGAAAACAGATTATGTAGTCATAAAATCATTATTGAAATTGTTGTAAGAAAATGCAGAGCAGAGTCATGGATGTTGCCAACATCATTCTTATAGAATCCTGTTTAAATGCAGATGAAGTTGTATACGTTGTGTTTGTTGAAGTTGGCATTGATACACAATTGCTTTAAAGCCTTCCATTGAATGACTCTTTTTATTTTCCTCAGTTGCGCACGGTCAAAATATTAAACCCTGCTCTTATAAAACAGGGATTTCCTCACTCGGCTCTTGTATTTTAATCTCATTACATTTGCGTGAGTGGTCACAACTCCAACAAGTGACACCTTGAGAGAATTGTTCTCCGGGAACTCATTAAGCGACGAGACAAAGGTCACTACAGCGGTATAGAATGTACGGACATCTGGTGGCTAGACGTTGACACTGCATAGAAGGGATAAATAGTAATGACATGATCATTTATCAAGTGGATTAACAAGCGTTAGGGGTCAGGATGAGCCCAGTGAGATGACACAGCAGGAAACAGAAAGGCCAGATAGTCAGACGCCGCACTTACGATCTGTTGCAGCATTTCAGCACCCGTGCAGGTGGAAAGCGAAATTCCTGCCCCTCAAGTCAGTTCAGGTTACACCCATACGAAAGGCCTGGTGTCAAACCTGTCGCTTGCGAGCCAGAATAGGGTCTAGTCCGGCCCGCATGGGTTGTCCGTTTTGAGTTCATTCATGGTAAAGGAACCTTATTTTGATGCGGTAGCTTTTATTTTGATAGGTATGCAGTTAAAACTGAAAAAATAGACTTGTGTGTAAGACTTGTTGATTTTTACACTTTACAGAAAGAGTAAAAACATCTACAAATCTGCATTTAGCAAACTTGCATACTTGTTTAAACATTTCCGTGAACAGGTGTTTAATTGTTTATGTAGACGTAGTGGTTTTAATGGCCTGTCCTGGTTTGCCTGCAGTAAATTGCTGTGAATTAAGTTTAAAAAAAAAAACGCTCCAAATGTTTCTTAAAAGCTAAAAAATAATGTTTCTTTACAGTTGTTATTTAACAGGCAAGTTTCCCTTTTTTTAAAGGAAGATTAGATTATATCAGATCAAATTTTATTCAACCCGTACTCTGGAAATTGGAGGTGATGTAATATTTGATGGATTGTATAGTCGTTGCCAATTTTGATTGTAGTAGCAGTGTGTTGTTGACTGATGGTGATACTCTGTGGCATTCTTTTTTTTTAAAGGAAGAACTGTGCAACTATTTTCATTCACATGCCGCAGGCAAAAACACTGTGAAAAAGATTTCTTTTATAGTTGCATGTTATTTATTTTTGTTGCCTTCTTTTAGAAGGTTTCATGCGGTTGTTGAAGTGAATTTGTGTAGATTTTGTTGAATGGTGCTTATGGCTCTATATTTTCTTTCCTCAATACATCTTCCATGACAAGGACAAACTTCTTAAAGCGAACACATATTTATTTATTTCCTATTAATTCGACTGGATTCTTCCCAAAGATATTCCTTTTAAAAGATTGGATGGACAAATTATAACCTTGTGAATGAAAAGCATATGTTTTTTTCCCCTAAACGTATCGTTAAACAGAGTGGCTGCGTATACTTTAAATTCTCGTAATATTTTTTCCATTCTATAGGTCGTGTGGTAATTTTATTATCAGGTTATGCAGGTTATGTGCTTTTTTTTATAAAAATCCTCTTATATTTTTTATCCTGATCCTCCCGTGAATCTCTGCATATCAGGAGTGGCTTTCCCGGGATTTTCTGCAGTATTTGATAGACAATGATGATCGAAAGCAGGTGCCATATCTTTTTCATCACCACACCCGTGTTAGAGATTTCAAGTGAGGGATTTTGATTAAATATATCGCTTAGTGTTGCCGTACAGAAACGGAAATTCACGCACATGCTGCGCAATTGAATTAAGACACATTTGTATCTCGCTGAGAATGTGATAGGTTTATCTATATTTATGGTACATACTGGTACTATATTTTAAATTGGGCAAACTAAAGATTATTAAGAGAAATTTTTTTACATACTAATTTTAGCTAAGATGAGGAAGTGATGTATTTTAATAGAAATATCCTTAATGTTTTTATTTCTTTTTTATTTTAAAATATTCTTTTAAGTAAATGTGTAAAAAAAATGTCAATATTTTCCTTTTTATTTGAAAGGGAAACACTAAATATTCATTTTTTCTCTGAAAATAATCATTTTTCAAGAGTAAATATACCATAATACATAGTAGTTTTTGATGAAAGCTAATTATTGACATTTCAAATGAACAAAATTATTCTTTCACTTTAGAAAATAAAAATAAGAGTTACGTATAAACATAAATTCCAATTTTTTTCAGATTTTGGCTTCAGTTTGCATCGAAAATGTTCAGCCCAGTTTAATATAATGATAAACAACATCATTTATACATGAGCTGATTTTTCGACTCATCGTTAAACTAATCGATGATTTGTCCGTTATCAAAATAATGTTTTACGGCCGCTCTAGTGTCAACTCATCTCTTATACCTTAAAGATTTACTGCATGGGACTTTCTGTTTGTTTAGATAGCATCGCAGAAGCATCTTTTCTATTGTGACTCAAGGGCACAAGCAATAAATGGTGGTTTCAAAAGCAAAAAGCTCATCGAAGCCACTGTTCGCCTCCCACACGGGAGCAAACAGCACAAAAGGCGGGTGATTATAGTGCAGTCGTGTTTTTCAGACAGATGTGTCTCCCGGGAACATGCCGCATCGACTTAATAAGACAAAATGACGACATGCCAGTCAGTGTTTACACCTTCCTCATGTGTCCTTCCATCCTTCAAAAAGATTCACTTAATTTTAGGAATAACTCAACGCATCCCACCTATAAAATGACTCCTTTTATAAAAGTCTCCCATGTTATACAGCCGATTTTCAATGGTCCAAAAATTAAGCCGACACTGACTTTAATTTTTAAATGAATACTTTATGAAATTCATTCATTAATCATTTTCATGAGCCCAATTCTTTTTGGAAAAAAAGCCCCATTCATTTTCAATGGCACATTCACCCTAACACATTGACATTGCTCATTTAGTTCTCATGGTCACTGAGTAACACACACAAACACACACACACACACACAAAAATTCTCCATTCACTCCTATTGAATTTCCCACCCACACTAAACTGAATCAGTAGATCTACCCCCTAATTTGTATTAGCAGTCCTGAATACAACACACAAGAATTGCCAGTGTATGGCTCAGAAACGACTTCAAAATCAACTGAATTTGACCAAAAATCAACTGAATTTGACTAAAAATCAACAGGAATTGACCCATAACTCCAAAACACACAAGAAATAACTTCAATCTAATAAGAAGTGACACTACAATTCCTAAAAATCAATATGAAGTAATCCGGAGCAGCCACAACTCAACAAAAAAATGACCCAAATTTCCTCTAAAATCAAGAGGATATGATCTGGAATTTCCCCAAATTAAAACAGCAGCCCGACCTCGTTTCAGCAGGAGGAAATAAATGAATCAAAAAGCAATAAAAGTAAAATCCTCATCTAAAAATGCATATCTGCTCTTACGTTTGACACATCCTTTGCTGCTCTTATTAAACATATATCAAATGTGTTGATCAGTACATATTTTGCATTTTCTAGTTAATTGCCCTCAGAAGTGAGTAGTATGAAAAGGCAACTCATAGGGAATGGTGTATACATTCTTGACGTGAATGTCAGTTCTGCGCAGTGCAGCGTTTAGGAAAAACCTCAACAATTACCACAACAGTGAGAAAGGAATAAATAAGAAGGCAGCTTTGCTTGGACTTCCCATGTTCTCTGCTGTGCTTTCACACTCAGCAAGCATGTTACAAATGTGCAGTTTGTCTTTGGCTGGCTGAGTCAACTTCAAATGCGCACACTACTTCTAATCTCCCAACCAAGTCTAATCCCTCGCTACCATTTCCGCCAATTGGAAAATGCCGAGCAAAGATGTCAGAGTTGTATTTCTGCTAGTTGTAGTTGTACCCATGCCATTTTTTTGGCTCCTGATTCTGATACCCAGCTGTGTGGCATTGGTACAGTAACACTAAAGGTCTATGGAATAGTACTACTGCAATGGACTTTAAAATTATAGGAAATCATAGTTTTTACATGTAGTAAATCCAACAAAAGTACAGAAAAGGTCAATCAAATCTTCCTGTCTTAATTAGAGGTATCACTGTATTCGTTTATAACTATCTCGCTATCAACTGCAATCTTAGAAGTAAGACAATACATTGTCTATGACAAAGGTGGTCGAATCTTTCCTCAGACCACGAATGTACCATCTCTAAAATGGTAAACCCGTATAAAAGGATGAGTAGCCAATTTGGTGGTGGCTATTTGGTTCAGTGTTCCCTGTAGTGCTTTGAAAGCACCTCTGCTGGGGGTCTCGTCCTCAGACCTCATCTCATTCCCTCCACGAACACAATGGCTCCTTTTTTTTTTTTTACCCTAAGTATGAACGTAGAATCTTTTCAGATAGATGTTGTTTTGGAGTTTTCAAGAATTAAACATGTTCTGATACTCAAGCTTTTTTTCCTCTTGTTGCTGCTTCGTTGAAGAAAAAATGTGATCCAATCAGAGCCACGCAGTGAACCAAGCTTGCAGGAATTAGATTGTGCTCCAGATAGGTTCGATACAGAGCAAGTAAACATGTTCTTATCTTGTTATCCAGCTTGCACATTAACACGTCATGTGCAGAAGATGTAGAGAAGTACAAATCAAGACCAAATCGTTTATTTAGCTGTTTACTCCTTTATTTCCATTTTCCATTCCAACCCGCCATCATTTTTAGATTATTTGAACAAAATTGCATTACTATTGTTAATAGTGAGCATGACAGTTAATATTAATTCAGCTTTTTTTCTTTTCATATCATCCAATCTTGATACTTTTGACTTTTTTCCCAAACTTTAATATTCTATATGTTGTTTTTTCTTAATTTAACATTCCTTCTCCCCTCTCAGTCAAAATTGATGCCATTTTAATGTTCCCGTCACCAAAATCATAAGAAAATCACTTCCATATAAACACACATCCAATAACAGTTAACCTATCACTATTAAAGAACTACTCTAAACTCGAGTTAGCCGGGAGATAGTAAGAGTTGGAAATTCTTGCATTATTTGTGAAGCATATAGGACACTCATCAAGAATATAGCATATAAACACATCTGCCCTATTAGAAGTACATGGTAGGGGGTGGTAGAACTGTTGCAATATGCCTGCATTTCCTTTGCTCTCTCTTTCTCTTATCGTGATTGCATATGCAGTCTCTGCCAAGCGCATACTGGTGCAGTGAATGCTTGGCCTTGGGGCTTTGTGTAACACATGATGCAACTGGCCATGAAGACACGTACACAAAAACAGAGGTCTCACTCAAACACTCACCAACCCCCATACACACACACACCCACTCACAACACATCCCCAATTCACCCTCAGATGTTTGCCAGGACCTCTGTGACCTGACTAGCTTTCCCGCTGTGTATGGTGCCTATGCCACCGTTTAGAAATACTTTTTGTTTAATGGGACATTGTGTGGATATGCATTTTTTTTCGCAATTGGTCCTTGCAAGTTTGGTTAATAGAGGTAAAACTACTAACTGCCAAATTATTTCTGGCTAGTTGAAAAGACTAAAATGTATGTTTGGATTATTATTTGTTTCCAATTTTGGATTTACTACTATATATATCAGTGGCTGACACTGATGGGGACAGAAAAAGTTTTTGTTTTTATCTCATTTTTAATATGGTTGTACCAGGATGAAGTTCTTCCCATGCATTTACTGCTCTTTCGACTTGATATTAAAAGGTCTAGTCAAAACAGAAGCTAAATGCCAACTCAACATGTGATTGCAACTACAGACTTTTTCTTGAAAGCATGTCCTCATTAAACTCAGTTAACAAGTAAAGCCTGACATAGCTCATTTTACTTAGGCTGTTCAGCACCCAATCATAAGGCACATAAAAAAATCAACCCTGTGGAGATTTTAGAATGAATTATCAAACCACAAAGTGGGAACTGTATTGCAGTTTCTATTTTACTCTTCAGTTTAGGTTACAAAATGTAAACCACTCTACATGACCTGAGTTTAGGAGGATAGTTTCAAGGAAGTTTGTCTAAAACTGCACTGCCCTTGACTGCATAGCATAAATAGTGTATTGTTTAAGTAAGGAATTGCCGTGTGGTTCGAAGGGAAATCATTGTGATTTCAAGGAAAACCATTTCAAGTCATTTCAACCTGAGTGGGTTTGTGCGTCATAGTGTAAATTATCCCCAAAATATGCTACTAATCTTGGACTTTTCAGCTCTCAGGCAGCTTGAGCCTTTCTAGCTCCCCATTATTAGGTGCACATGTGATCCCTGTGAATTGTAGTCACCCACTGACTACACTGCTTTAAAAACGGCATTGCCTTCAGGTAGTAGCTAGCTCACCATCCAGCTTTCTTGCTCCCAGGTCAGTGGGCAGCTAATGAAATCTGGAAGCAATAGGATGAAAGAGACGAGTTGTTTATAGTCAGCTGAACACTCCCTTTCTCTTATTGTTGACCGTCTGTCTTAATCTTCCAGACACCCTTTTCTCACCGTGAAGAGATCATGTTATTAGATCCCCCTCCTCGGGCTCATTTGTCATCCTGAAAACTCCAGGCCTCTACAGAGGGAATGCAGGAGCTCGGGGGAGGAAGAAACTGGCGGTGCAAGAAAAGACTAACAACAAGCACTTTGCCAAATAATCAAATATTCATTTCCTGGCTCTAATTCTATGTCATCCTATTTCTTTCAAGACAAACATCAAATTAATATTCCACATATGAAACGCTTCACCCTACAGTTCAGTACACGTTGCCAGAGTACATTTTAAGGGTTTTTAACCTTCGTTTGTGATAGTTATAGCTCTCTTATCATCAAGATTAAGGCATTATGTGATCTCTAATGTCATTTACTGAATATTTTAACACAGAGGATTAATGGGACAATGTTATATAGGTGATAAAAGTACAAGCTGTCTTCATTATAAGCCCATTTTTTAGTTTTTAGCTTGAACACGTTAGAAAATCCTTTTGCCAAAGGTCATATCTTGTAGAATGTTTTCTTCTTTTGACTAGTAGTTATAACTCACTCAGAAGCACTCAGAAGTTGCTTCAATATGTCACAATAATTTTGTTGGCACAGAATCTACTTTCGTAACACGCAAAATGAAACCTGATGGCAATTAATTAGTAGATCAGCAAGTACATCTGTTTGCATGTGCCTGCTTTTGTTTTTTACACGTACAAACCTTTAATAAATCAAGCCTTACGAAGATAAAATGGATTTTTTTTTTGCCAATTAATGCCCTTGGATTTACCAATGACCAATCCAATTTGTAACTTGCCTCTGGTCAAAAAGTGAACTACCATAAATGCTAAATAAGAACCAAGGCTACATAGAAAATGGTTGGTTAATAGATAAATTGTTTATTCACAGTAGAATGTTGACCTCTTCAACTGCCCCAACTTTTTTTTAGTCTCTTTTTCATTTTTGGCGGTTTGCTTTGTGAATCAGAATTTGACTTTTGAGAGAACCTGAGTGGGAAAAAAGAAAAGTTATTTCACATATCTGATTGGAATCTATCATTACACTGTTTGATTTATTTCCCCATACACAAGAAATATTTTTTTTTAGGATATGAATTCAAATATCGTCCCTGAACTCATTCCAATGGGCAATTGTAATATGACATTCACATTTTGTCACAAAAGGAATATATTAAATCATTCATACTACCACTCTTTACCTCTTCCCCACATTCATCAAGGACACACTCCATCTCACTCATGACCTCAGGCAAATAAAATAGTTGCATATCTAAATTAAACCATATAAATATATGAAAAAAAAATACACCATACAAGGTCTGCTGCCCCCTGAAGCCCTGATATAGCTTTAACAACAATAGAAGCATAAAAACAGTCACACTGTAGGAAAGTGAAACAAAGTATGCTGTTGGATAAAAAACATGTCTTTTGTGCTATCCAAAACATTTTAAGAGTGCTGTGCTTGGCTGACAAACTTCAACCACTGTCTATCTTTTCTTTTTTACTCCTTTCAAGCGACAGTGTGTTGTGTCAACCTGCGTCCCGCCGTCAGTGCACCACATCGGCACTCAGTCATTCCCCCGCCGCACTCCTTACTCACCCCATAAGTCGCAAGCGTAAACGAGTCAGTGTTCACAGTGTGCTGTCATCGCCTCAGCCACATCTCTTTAATCTCCCCTCTTCTTTGAGCTGCCTTACTTTTTCCCTACCGCCAAGGCACATATGAGCGAGGGAGTCGCCTAATTACAATAAACAAATATGCTCAGAGCTGCCTATGTGAGGTTGGCATAGGTTAACAACTGTGCTATAAATGTTAAATGAAGCTTAAAATAGGAAAAAGATTGGCGCAGTTTCCATAGTGATCTCAACTGTGTACTTTCTTGCTTGGCAAAGTTTAAATTAATCTTCGACTGGGATCTGTGATACACAGAAGGAAAAAAGCCATGGTTTGCTACCCTCAGGGTCTGTTTGATGTCTCTGTCATGTTTTTCCTCAATAACAGTAACTTTGTGCTTGTCGAAGCCTCGCGCGTATCTTTGCTGTAATGAAATCTCGTATACTAGCGTTAATGTCATCATGCATTAGACACAACTGTATTCATCTTCTAATGATGGCTTCCCTTGTCTATCTCCCTCTCTCTCTCTCTCTCTCTCTCTCTCTCTCTCTCTCTCTCTCTCTCTCTCTCTCTCTCTCTCTCTTTCTTTCTCCTCAACAGGTGGAGCAGTCAAAATGATGTGTAGTATGTGCAGCGTGGAGCCGTATTGATGGACGTGGGAACAGGCAGCGGTCTCACACTGATTGTGAAGACTTCCCAGGCAGATAATGTAATTGCAGTGGAGAACACAGGTGAAATGATACCATGTACTGTTGTTGACTTTTCTTCCTCCTGGGAGGGGAATTAAATTTTCTAGTGACACACATTGACGTTTTTAAAAAGCTTTGCGCATCAACAATGTTTGTCACAATGAGCGAAAAAGACAAATTACATTTATTGTTGTTCTGACTCATGTTATTTTGATACGATCAAGATCAGGACAGCAACCGTTGGAAAATGTTTTATATTTGGTTAGTTTAGCTGTTTTAAATTGGTGTTTAAATAATATAACTTGATCTGTGGCCAGATAGTGGCATTGTGTGGGCGATTATTTCTGCATTAGTTTGAAAACTCCAAAAGGCTCTCAAAAGTTTGTAGAAAAATTGGAATCACACAAAATAATCCTAGAATTTAAAAACAAAATGTAAATTCATCTCAATTGACATATTTGTATATGTTATATAGTTGGCTGGAATAGGATCCAGCACCACAACAACACTACGCAGGACTTCGACAAACACAAATAAGCATGAATATGTGCATATTTATAAACATAACAGAAATGTATTCATTTATTTCCGTATCGCTTATCCTCACAATGATTGTGGGGGCGCCGGGGCCAACCTTCTTGGCTCACAATTGAGTTATTTTGAGTTGATTTTGAGTAATCCAATAGCCTACCATGCATGTTTTGGGATTAAGGGAGGAAACCAGAGAAAACACAAACTCCATACAGAATCCACTCGGTATTAAACGCTCTATCACAACTGTGAGGCGGATGTGCTTACCACTAGTCCACTAAGCAGCTTTTATGAAACATAACAGAAACTTTATATGGTAGCTTTTGTGAAACTAACACTAGTTGATAACAGTTTTTTTGGTGATTCCATTGTCTGGACTCTATATTAGAGATCCACTTAATGATTCACTGTTTTGCTTTATGAAAACAATTGTTATGTAAGATGTTTTTTAAAGGAAAGTCACTCCGTTGAAAAGTTTGAACAAACTCCAATCATCTTTTTGACAAGCCCAAGTACACTGAAAAGGACTCATTCATCATTCAGTATTAGAAATGAAAAGCCACAGAGTACTAGTTAACAAAAGGCAACATTGTTAATAATTCTTTTTAAGTATTTTTCTACAGTTCCAAATCACACCGACCTTGTGAGAATTAATTCAACACCACGTAAATGCCTGAAATTTAATTTGTCACCGGTCAAAAAAAAAAAAAAAAAGTGAGGTAACATCTCCAAACCCGGTGACTTTGTAGCAATGACATTGGGTCATTAGTATTGCCGCAGGGTCACAAAATCGGGAAATTCTCTTTACCCAATACCAAATGGGATTTTTGACGATTGGCAGTTCTGTTTTATCATTTGTAGGGTGGCATTGAATTAACTTTGTTGACTCCTACATCAATTGGATTGGACATCTAGCGCCATCAATGGCAGCCAATGAGTTAAGCAGAGTCTGACCAAGCTATAATAACAAATACTTTACAGCAGGGGTTGGGAACCTTTTTGACAAAGAGAGCCATAAACAATTCATATTTTCTAATGTTATTCCTTGAGAGGCATACTCCCAATTTAAACGTCAAATTACATGTAAATGGTTGTCTTCTAAATTAGTAATTTCACTACTTTTAAAGTGAAAAAAAATGAATACTTTTGACATTTTTATGCAGTTGCTTATCCATGAGAGTATGCATTCTAGCAGTCTAATGCAAAAAAATAAAGAAGATTAAAGCAGCACTGGGCGTAGTATGTCAGTTCTGCCACCAGCAGGTTCCATATTTTAGCTCACAGGTTAGCAAAGAGCCAGATGCACCTACTGAAAGAGCCACATTTGGCTCCCGAGCCATTGGTTCACTACCCCTGCTTTACAGTCAAGTAAATATGCAGTAATTTATAGTATTTAAAAAGAGAGCTACAATATTGACAGTGTCCATAATGGTAACCAACAATTGATATCGTTGCAACACTAGTAAGAAGGTCATTTGTTAGGGATTTTGGTTCAGGATTCTAACATGACTCGGTGGTCTTAAATGATGCCAACTCACAGACAAAAAGGCAATTCCTTCGGAGACAAAACAAAAGTAAGAGATAGGAATAAAGAGCAGCTCTGGGTAAAGGACAGCCATGAATCATGCTGCACTTACCACTTATTACGAACATCCTGTACTGGCTCTATTGATTTCTTTGCAGCACTCACACAGAATGTATCTTCTAGAGAAGATGGAGTAATAGGTAGCAAACAGTTTCTGTAGTTGGCCTAGCAGCTGGCTGAGTGAACGCCCCAGGTGGCTGAGTTGAGGGAACAGCTACATCAGCATTTTGTGAATGTAAGGGCCTCGATATAACAAGGATAAGGCACGCGGGAGTTGCAAAGGAAGCAGATAGCAAGTAGAACAGGCAGAAAGTCGGTGTGGATTGAGTGCGATGGAAGTGATAAAGAGGGCACATGTGGAAGGGGGACTATAAAAAATGTAAAAAGTCAGCATAAAAAAGATACATCAACTACTTTTTGTCGCACTACACTATAGTAAAACTGTATTGGAAATATTTACTTGCACCAAGGGGGTAATGTTTCATTAGTCTGGGGTCATTTCAAAATGGGGGATATTTAAACTTTGAAAATTTGTCTAAAACTATTGGCATATACATGAAGGACAAACATATTTTATGTTTTTATAAAGATGTGTGGTTATTTTGATTATATGCAGAACAGAGTTGCATGAACAAAATGTAATACCACAAATAACTTTACTCTAAAACTGCGTTTTTGTTGTTTTATTTTGCATGGGTGGCCAGTAAAATGTCCGCTACTGTTGTTGCAGTTGTAAATCACTCCTCTTGCTAAGATGCAGATACGATGTTGAGCAGATGGCACCCCAATGACTGAGTGGGCATAGATACTGTACATGAGTGAAGTTGCCAGTGGTTATTACAAGCTCAATGAATGCGGGCACATGATCATATTGTGTTTTGTCACACCAGCCAAGCATAGTATAACAATACTGCAAACAGGCAGAAATCGCAGGGTCATTTTCCACAGAATGAATTTGACACATTTAAAGGGAACATGAGGACCTCAGGCTTATATCCTTCATCTCTCAGGTGTAAATTTAGAAGGACTTAAAATACTAAATCAGAGCGTTTAAAGTTAATGCTATTTTTGAAGAATTTTAAGTAGTCAATCATCCCAAAAACATGCAGTGGAGGCTGGTTGAACACTCTAAATTGCCCCTAGGTATGAGTGCCTGCTTGAATAGTTGTCTGATTCCTTGTGCCCTGCGATTGGCCGGCCACAAATTAAGGGTCCGTTGTTAGCTGCGATAGACACCAACCCTTTTTTTTAATTAGATTTTAATAGTTCTTAATACATTCCTTTTTTTTTTACTTTTATAATGAGTGATGAGTATGTTAATACTTAAGTCCTTTTTTGCTGTTTATGCTTCATATGTACTGTTAACGGATGCACTTTTTTATATGTATCATATCTTGTGCTGACCCGCCCCATCTGTCACATTTTTAAAGTCAATGTGGCCCCCGGGCCGAAAAGTTTGCCCAACCCTGGTCTAGTTCCTTCCATAGGCCCCATCAAAGGAACCTTTCACATCACAACAATAGTTACCGATCAACTGTGAGCATTGACACTGTCATATAACTGTATGCCATGGAACAAGCTCACTGGAATCCCCCTTGCCCATTTTCACTGTCTCCCTGGCCCTGCTTTTAAGGAGAACACATTCCACAAACAGGCACGGGTCAGCTCCAGCTCCCCTCAGGTAGAGGAAGCCCTGAGTATTGTGTCCCGAGCTCAGTCTAGTCAGGTCTTCTCTCACTTGGCACGGGGTTAGACAGTCTAGCATGGTCAGGCGCAGCAGGGCCGAGGATCCCGACCGTTCACCGCCGGCTGCCAGTAGTCGATGTCGCTCCATATGGTCAGTGTGAATGTCAGTGCCAGATTGGGTGAGCTTTTTTTTCTCATCAAGCCTCCATTTCTTCCGAAAGACAGCTTGTCCTACAACACGATTAACTCCGCTCAGTGTATGAGCATCTCATTCCTTGCCACGTAAACTGAATGATGTATTTGAAATGTATGTCTTCTTCACATTTGCCCACTCAAACGTAAAGGTGGCATTACATTGTGGTCGTAAGCCAATGTGTGGCTTGTGATCTCCATTTGACCTTTAATGTCAAACATTATTTGTCAGCCGAAGCCATTGCGCTTCGACTCGACGTGTATGTTTGTGTAGACGTGTACCTGTCTGACTCTTCTGTGGCACATTTTGAACAGCTGAAGAGCTAATGGTCCAGCTGGAGACAGATAGCCCCTCGATAACACGATACCCCCCAAGCCAATACGCACATGCATCACTCTCTCACACACACACACACACACACACACACACACACACACACACACACACACACACACACACACACACACCATTCCAGTCATACAGGCACTGGTTATAAATGTTTAATCTCATACGAAGCCAGTCCAAATACATTTTTAATATCTATTGAATGTTTGACTCTTTGGATTCTCATATACTGTCCTCATTGGGTTGGAAATTTATTTTATTCTTAGTGGTTGCCCTACCATTTGAAAACTACAAAAAACATGCTATATTCTGTATGTTTTTCCTCCCCTGAACATACATTTTGTCAGTATGATCAGTCAAGTTACTTACACTGTCAATTTCTAAGGAATTTCTGACAAATACTACAATACTGTGATATTTTTGCAAAGATGACAAGTTGCTACACTTTTTCCAAGAAAGAATGTGTATTTCTCAGGAGAGAGATGGTTAAATGATGTAGCGGAACATCCGTGCTTTTCATGACCAGCGGGCTTGTTGCAACATTTTCGCAGGACAGAAGCCCACGAGACACACTCTTGCAAAATTTATTACCTCTCTGAATCACTCTTGGATCATATGCATATTCAAAGATGCACTCAGTAGAAACACAGTAAATAATGTTAGTTAAGCAGTCTTCCCTGAAGCTTTTGCCATAATAGAAATAAGCATGAATCTTCTGTTATCTCAGGATATTTTTTTATTTATATAAAATGTAGATTGCTTCCTTTTTACCTTTTCATTTTTTCATTACTTATTTTAGAGTCTCAGCAAAGGAAAAATAGGAAAGCAGGTGTGTCTGTTATTACTTCTCCAATACCCAACATATGGGTTTCACCATGTCCCAAGTGTGCATAACTGCCTCCACGGCTGTGATCTAATTATGCAGCACAAATACATTTATTTGCCTCCTGCTACAAAGCCTTTTCTGTGGATTTTGATTGTTTCTCATCAGTCTTCAACTGATGAGAAACAGTGCTCCAATCAGCCCCCTGAATTTGTCCCAAACAAACCCTTTGTAAAGGGACCTTTGTGGATTTTAACATGAAACTTTAGTCCTAGTGGGGTGCTTATCCTTTCTATATAAAGCATAAACTGCTTGTTTACACATTTCAGTTGGCAACTTTCAAATGGTTCTTTCATTTTTCTACAACCTCATTTACCTTGGTTCATTTATATTCTGCTCATCTATTGTTACAGGGTCTGTAAACTTTAATGCAGCTGCCCTCTTTAGATGGAACTCAGGCAAATATATCATTGTTACCGTTTACCCTATTTGGTGTAAAGTCCTTAATACTATTGAATCTGTAAGTGCATGACTCATTTTAAAATTGCACCTAATATTAAATCTGCAGTAGAGTCGCAAACTGAATCAAGCATGTGAGTGCTAGGTTCAAATGTCTGAATGTTGAGGTTAATTGATCCTAATTCAACTTCAAGGCTACAGAACAAATGAGTAATATAATGTATAACTGAGTGGTTTTTGCGTTTCAGCATCACAGTTCTGGGGTTGAGGGTTCGATCCCAAATGGGTCCTCTCTGTGTGGAGTTTGCATGTTCAAGGTCTCCCCTACATGGTTGGCTGGCATAGGCTCCAGCACCCTCTGCGAGCTTAGAATAAGCAGTTTGGAAAATATGTTTTTACTTTGTAATTAACCAGTTAAAAAACTAAAATACTTTTTTTGTTTTTATTTCCCAGCCAGGGTATGTGAGCAGAGTGGTGACCTGAGTCTATGCAGACTTGTTGATGCTGCTCTCCCTCCCCCACCGTCTCCTGCTGTGGAGTCCTCACAGCGGCTCTGCCCAACACACCAGAGAACTCCAACCACGTCACCGATCCTCTCCTTCCCACTTCCGCTTGGCACTGACCCTTCCCTGGGTCTGACAGCAGACCCACGCCCTCCCTCCCATGAGGTTCCAACCCTGGTCCCTCACTTTCAGCAGACTCCCAGTGCCGCATCACTCCCCAACACAGCCGTAAGCTCTTGGGGGCCGGCCAGATATACCCAGAAGAGCATCCGGTTGCCCTCCGCCACGTCTCTGCCGCTGACAATGATGGATCCCGACAACGTATCCAACCTGACAGAGGAGTGTCTCCTTCAACCGAGCCGTAACTGCCTCGGTTGTTTTATCGAGACCTGCGATGCCACCTCTGTACAAAACCCACCACATGAGCCTAGCACAAGCCCTAATTCAGAAACTGGACTAAGTGCACGGATAGGGGATGTGAACCGTGAGGATTTTGCTGACATCAACAACATCAGCATCCAGTGCCTGAGCCATGCGGGGGAGGCAGTGAGTCACTATGGAGAACAGCTCCTCTCTGACCAGTTACTAAGTTTTCCCTTGCCCAAAGCCTCTGATGAAGGCAAGAGGGTGGAAGGAAACAAAGCTACCAATGATTGTGATGACCCCCAAGTTGATGGAACGGCTAAGAACTTGTATGACGGACTTCTACTGGATAAAGTTAGCGGAGAAGAGGTATTGCTGGCTAATGCTAGCCAAGACTGGGGCTACTTTGAATCCTTCATCAGTGAGAGTAAGATGGAGCTCCTCGATCTATGCTCTAAGAACGAGTTGTCGGTCAACCTCTTCTCCGAGGAAGACGTGGACAACTTATTTGACGATGAAGATGACGACTCTACACTAAGTAGTGATGTTTGTTCGCTGAAGATTCGTTACGAGTCATTTCAAGACAATATGAGGGAAAAGACGAACGTGCTCCAGGAAGAGACACAGTTTAATTTTTTCCCCAGTGTCTTGACCAACTGTGCCAAGAAAGAAGAAGGAGTGGGAGTCATGAGGAGGAGTGTCGACGAGCTTCAGCCCAAATCCGATGAGCTCATCCTTCAACCAGAACTGGAGGAGAACCCAGGGGACTGGAGTGGACAAAGCCCCCTAGACGGCTCACACGGTTCACCCATGTCAACGCCAAAAGTCAACTATGTAATAGACTTTAATTCCACAGAGGAATCGGGAGAATTCAGTGACGACAGCTCTTGCACCGGATCCTCCTCGGACACTGTACAGGAAGGCAAATTTAAAAAAGCTCACTCCAAAAGATTTCTCAGTCCCTCCAATCCTCTCAACTACGGTTTACGCTCCAAAAGAAAGGTTCGATACAGCGACGATTACTTGTACGACGTCGACTCGCTGGAGAGTGAGAAAAACGCCGAGAAAAAGGAGAAACCACCACCCGGTCAAAAAGAAGAAGAAGACGTGGACTGGTGTCCTAAAAAACGGAGGAAATCCTGTCGTAAAGAACCACCCGTGGTCATTAAGTACATTATCATCAACAGGTTTAAAGGAGAAAGGCTCATGTCGGTAAAACTAGGCAAACTGGACCCTGTGGATGATATTGTGAGTTTAAACGCCAACACCTTGAGCAAATATGAGACACTGGCTCCGCTGAAGGATTACTGGCAGGCAAAGCAAAGAGAGAGACAGGAGCAGCTCAAGCTGGTTGCCAGAGAGAGACAACAACGTGGCTTTCATCTCAATGGACGTCACCATCGCCCTTTTAATTCTGCTCATCCAAAAAGGAAATTTAAGATTGCAAACAGACTAAAGGTTCATGGGACCCCTACTTTGGGCCAATCAGTTATTGTGCATGGGCCTCTGCGCTCTGATCAGGTCCTTCGAGGTGTCACTAAAGAAGAGGGTAACCCCTCGGTAAGGGAGATAACGGCGGGCGTCCCAGTCACGCTGGACTCCAAATCCGTCTCTGACACGGTTATAATCAAGAGCCGCTCACAGGAGAGAGAGGAGAGGAGATTGGGGAGAAATAAAATGGTGAGGATAGGAAAATTCAAAAGCGAAGCTAGGCTGAGAAGCCTGAAAATGAAAGAGGCAGAAGGAGAAAAGAGGAAGAGCGTGACAAATGAAACGGATAGCAGCCAAACCATCGGAGGGGACCGTGCCGCCGCCGCCGCCGGGCTTAAAGATGGAAGCGTCAACGCAACCACAGCCAAACCAGATTTCTCTGACAATGCCATCACAACTGACACAGACAAGACTAAGTTTTCATTTGCCTCGTCCTCTTGCCCTCCTGGCAAAGCGTCGTCCTCAGAAGAGGTGGAAACCGGAGTTCCCGTCATCCCAGGAGGCTACCTGCAGACCTTGCTAGATGCCACGGACTCCTCCGGGGGTACGTCTATCCCGTATTTCCCTCAGCAACCCCCCAGACAACAATACCCGGTGGGCATTTCCCTGGAAGAAAAGCAGTTTTGCTCTCTCCAACTGGCTCAAAGCTGTGTGCTGTCCCCTCCTTCTGAATCAGAGCTTCAACAGTCTCCCCAGAACTGCCCCAGCTTCCCCCAAATGTGGCACCCACAGCTCTGCAGCAGCCACGGTCAAACCTTTGGACCCGAGACCCCCGAGACGCCCATTCTGCCCAACAGCTTTCCAGGCACCGTCGTACCCGTGAGCGAGACATTGCCCATTTCCAACTACGGTCAGGTGAGCCCCGAGGGTGAGCGGGTACTTTACGAGAAGAGCTACCTGGCCGAATCTGGACTGCAGCCCGGGCAAGACCTACCGGCGTGTCAGTCCACCTGCGTTGAGGGCCAAGTCCAGTACCAGAGAGGGTCTCTATCCACTGACAATGGCAGACTGATCAGCTACGACTCTGTCGGCTCCTTATCGGCCTCCTCGAGCAATTACAGCTCACTAAGCCTCAAATCTTGCGAGCGAGAAGGTGAGGAAGAAGGGCGGGACACTTTCTTAGCTCATTGCAGTCCTAAAATGGTGATTCAGCAGAGTATGGATGCCCTCACACCACTCAGAGAGTCTTCAGACCTGTTGGATATCTCCAATTTTACGCCAGACAAATTCAGACACTCGTCGCTGTCCGAGCTTTCGCCGCCAGAGACGCCTAACCTCTCCCCACAGGTAGCGGGGCGTGACATGAAGATTCCGGGGAACGTGGGAAAGTACCAGGATGTCAACGATATGTCGACGGAGCGCAACAGGGACTCCAAGTGGAACTGTGACATTATGCAGCAACAGGAGCACACGGGAAATGCCTACACAGTAGAGGAGAGTCCGTTCCCACTGCACAACTTTAATAGCCAGGATGTCTTATGTTTGGATAAAAAGGGGGACCCGGGGACCGCAGAGTATAATGAGCAAAGCGATGAAATTACAGGGGCTAAGAGTATCAAGTCCAAGCGGAAAGGCAATTACAAACAAGCAGCCGCAGCACAGAGCCCAAAGAAAGCCCGGGCACCCAGAAGCACTAAATCTGAAAAGGTCAAGACCCCCAAACAGAATTCTCGTTCCACCAAAAAGATTAAGGCCATGTTAGAAGGTAAGGCGGCCAAGAACCAGGCCGAAGGGTGCGGCGGGGCGACGACTGACGGCGCGGGCGGCGGCGGCGACTGGTCCGGAAACACCGGCTGGTCAGAGAACAACGGTCTAGTCGGGGACGATCAGAGAGAGTTTGAAGAGCCCTCCAATATTCTGTCCAACATCGTCTCCGGTATGGCCGAGGTCCAGAGATTCATGATGGCCTCCATCGAGCCGTTGTGGAACCCAATGTCGGAAGCCGGAACCCCCTCCGAGGCTAACAACCTCAACCTGAAGACTCTTAAAATCTTAGCGGGCACCGAGTCCGATCTCAAGAAAAAGGGCGCCACGCTAACCGGGGCGGGGAGAGGCAGAAAGGCGGGGGGCAAAGGAGGGAAAAACCAGGCCAAATTTAACCCTACCCATCCCTTATTCCCACAACTAGCGCTGGGCTGTGACATGTTTGATAAACCCAACTTTATTAACCCGGGGCCCGCACACAAAAAGCTGTACCGTCACAAGACCAGTGCAAAGTTTCCTCGCATTGAAACGCTGAAGGGGAAACGAGCCGAGAGAGACCCAAATAAGGACATAGCACTGATGACCTCTTTTGAGAAACTGAGGTAATATTTTGTTATCAGCTGCTGTTGCACCCCTCCACCCTCCTTTTCTCTTTCCCCCCCACGATACCTGAGCCCTCCCTCACAAGCATAACTACACTGACGCTATGCCAGAGCTGCATGAGAACTAAGTTCCCCCCTCTTCCTCCTCCCCACACCTTGATTTCTCTCACTTCCTTTAATCCCCCCGAAAAAGGAAATTAATATCTGCATGAAAAAAAAAACTTCTTGTACGTTGCAAACTACCTATTGAGTGATTGTGTCGAGCTTGATTGAGATTTAAAATGACCATGGCTGCATTTTTCCTTGCTTTTGTTGTTTCTGCTTTGTTTGTTCTTCTTCTTCTTCGATAGTCGTTTTTTGATTTCTTATTTTTCGTCCTGGGGGGGAAAAAAAGAGAGAAGAAGAACCCTTGAGAAAAAAAATGTTCTGTATGCTTTTTAAGGACCTTTTTTTTCCTTTTTTTGTATTTTCTCAGCAACACATGCTCTCCTGAAGTATGGTATATACCCTTTTTCCCCCCTAAAGATGTAGCTCTATACACAAAATGCATTAAGTGACATCTACGCACCCCCCCTCTCCTCCTCATCTGTTTTTGTATGCAGAATGTGGATGTCCTGTTGTTGCTGTCCTTCATACACTGCCTGGCTCATTTCAAGAGGAAAACCTTCAATTAATGAGCCCTATTTAATCCCAAGGCATCTTGAAAAACACAAGATGGGACCATTTTGTATTGATGACATATCAGACACCCCCTCCCCGTATCACCCCCACCTACATTCCTTTTCGAGGCCGGAATATTTTTTCTTTTCTTTTTATCGAGCACTTCTTTTTTTTCTTCTTCTTCTGATACATAGAGGAACTGGTTATCTACATTTACATTTTTTTACGCCTTGCAAAGTCATAAAAGCTTCACCCTCAGAGTATTTTTGTCATTGTTGCTGTACAGGGACATGCAATATTTGCAACAACAAAAAAAAAGAGATAATTATACCTAAAAATCAATGTGCCAAAAGTAACAATGCTGTGTATAAATGACCTCTTATATATGTGTGAATATTGGCTGTTCCTATTTTCTATCTACTGGAATATTGGCTCCTTGCAGAGACTTTACTACAACAGGAATTCTTTGTTTGGACTCTCTCTTTCTGTCCCTCTCTCGTATTTCTCTCTCTCTCTCTCTTTACTCTCTCGTCTGATAAAAGGCACCAACAGCTGGCAGTGGTACACCACCACTCACTAAAACCAAATCAAGAAACACTCTTCTTATCCCCCCCCCCCCCCCCCCTCCCCATCCCTTCTAAGCCACCCCTTCCACTTTGTTTGCCAAATTCAATTTACCTCAACATCGCCCCGGCACTGAAAAGCAACAAGAGAGAGAAAAAAAACAGAAAAAAATGAAAAAAAAAAACAGGCGAAATCTGCTCTGAAGTCTACTGAAGAGAAAAAAAAAGATGTGTTTAAAACAAGCTTTCTGTGGACCAAGGAGAATGTAGTAAAGATGTTTAAGGCTAAGCAAAGGAAATGATTTGTCGGACTGAGTTTAAGCCAACGGCCAATAGAATGGCTCCTATTTTTGGGGCTGAAAATTCAAGGCAGAGATTGGGATGCACGTGTCAGTCCCCAATGGGTGTCAGTTGTCGCGTTATCTTTTGCAGTTTGACTTCATGTGAATGTGAAATGACTTTTCAGTACCAATTGAATCAGCAGCAATTTTGTCAGTGAAGGAAAGCACATCTTTTTCATTCAAATCCACGTGGAACTTTTTAAGGGATCGCAAATGACGACGTATGTCTTTAACCCCCTTTTCGTGTAGGAGATATTATCATTTTTTAACCCTTACATATGAGCCTTCTCAACTAGTTTCAAATAATTGGATGTCTATTGCCGTCAATGGTTTTTAATGAGTTATTTTACAGGAATTATTTTACAGTGTTTCTTAGCAGTGTGTATTTGTTTTATTTTTGTATTTCAATCATTTAGTTATTTTATTAACATTTATACATGTATTTATATTATTGTTTTTTTAAATCATCAAAAAACAGTAATTAAGTGTACAAAGGGTTAAAAGTCTTGAATATTTCATGCACAAATTAAGATTTTTTTTAACATATTTATTTTGTGGTTGCCAATGACGGCAGTAGACATCCAATCTATTTTCACTTATTAATAACCTGAAAAAAATATAAGCAAATACAGTAATGATATTTAAGAATATATGAAAACATTTTCTATTGTTTCTTTATTTTTTACCACTTAAAAAAAGTCGCTCTAAAGGGGGTTAAGTGTCCATTTTTGAATAGCTGTTCGATATATGTATGTTTTCCCTCATTTATCTGTATTCATTTTTTTATCATATCATTACAGCTTTTTGTTTCATTTTTTTGGAGGGCAGAAAATCAACACCATATACTAAAGAATATAAAGAAATATTATCTAGTACCATATTTTTAAGCAACTGTTACTCATTTGTGACTGAACATCCGAGATTCAACTTTAAATACAATCAATCTGTTAAAAAAATACTTGCCAAAATACTTTTATAAACTGCTTTTAAGAAAACATGTTTTTTTTCTCACAGATCTGTCCATACACAGGACAAAAGAGTTGATTTTTCAGTTGTTGAAGAGTGCAGATATAGAAGCTTGACTTCAAAATGGGCCTTGTTTTATAGAAAATAGTGGCACAAGAATATTAGTCATACATTTTATTCTTTTTTATGTTTTCCCTTTGCAATGATCCTGCATTTATTTCCTCCAGAATATCAGGGTTAGGACCAAGACGAGCTGCTGATGGGAAGCTCCACGTGGGTTTACAAACCCATTTACTAGTCTGCCTTCTCTCATTTCTGCCTATTGTCAAATTGAATGTACTTATCTTTTCTTTTTTTTTTGTTTCTTTTCAAAAAATGTGCCACTGTTAAGCTGCCTCATGTTAATGGTGCTAAGAAAGCCGACATTTTTTCTTTTCTTTTCAATTTATTTTCCCAGAGTTAACAAAAAAAAAAAGAAATGCAAACTAGATTAGGTTCCTAATCCTCTTTATGAATGTATATTCTAATGTTATGTTTGATGTATATTCACTTCATAATTCTTTGACATTGATTGGAATTACTTTTTTTTTGCTCTTCTCATTCAAAATATTGCCAAGCTTTATATATACCGTCTAGAGTTGTTACCAGAAAGGAATCTTAATGAACTCTTGACACAACAAAATCTTGTATATTTTTTGTGTGCCAATTTGTAACATATTTTGTAAGTGTATATTTTTCTTAGAAAGTGCTGTGAAGTATTTGTGTGTATGTGTGTGTGTGTGTGTGTGCGTGTGTGTGTGCGTGTGTAACCTTTTATGCGCCTTTATGGGCTGTGGAAAGGATATACAATGACAAGTTTCTGGTTTTAAAAACCAAAATATGAAAGTATTGACAAAAAACTAGAAATATTTACATTTTGTTGGGAGTTTTTTTTTTGTAATAAGACCATGACCTTGTTGTGAGAGTGTTGTGTTATTGTGTAAAAACACAAATAAGCAAAGAAGAAGAAAAAAAATGAAACTTTAGAGGAGGAAAAAATATAATTTGTGAACAATTTGCTGTTTTATAGATTTTCATGTAAATTATTCAAGTATTATTTGGTTTTCTTTGTTTGGGTTTTATTTTTATTTTTTTTGTTGTAACTGTTGCAAAAGTTTTAAATATTTGTGATCAAGCCTGTATGGTGATAATGTAATATTGGTAACTTGCTGAGTTTTGTAATAATGTTTATGGAGTAAATATACAAATTAAAATAAGATTTTGAATGCTGCTTTCTGAAGAGAATTAAATTGTTTTTTTTTGTTTTTTGTTTAACCATTCTCATAGAAAGATTGTTACATTATGGGATGGATGGATGGATGCATTATTGGATGGGCAAATTGATAAATGTTGGTCAATCAATAGCGAGATAAACAAAAGTCATACAGTTCAACAATCTAAGGTGCTAATGTCCAAACTACTGCTTGCCTGCGGCTTACTGCCCAGTTTTTATTGATAAATTATGAAACTGTCTTTAAATAATAGTCCAAATTAGAAGATGGAATTCAGCCTATATCCATGAGTTCAGAGGTGAAAGTCTGAGAACATTTATTCATTTTTTGGACCACTTATTCTCACAAGGGTCAATACAGGGGTGCCGGAGCAGAGCCTATCCCAGTTAACCACTGTCAATGATGCTTTTGGGATGTAGGAGGACACCAGAGTACTTGGAGAAAACAGAGAAAGACTACATGGATTCCGAATGTGAGTATTGACCTGGGATTGAACCTTCAATCTCAGAACTGCGAGGCCCACATGCTAACCACTTGGCCACCTAAGTATATGTTGAAATCCACATAAGAATCTGTAGAATTTCAGTACTTTATTTTAGATACAGGAAACTGAATACATTATTTTGGAACCAATTAATTAATTAATCATTTTACAATAAATGGAATCAATCCATTTAAAAGAATAATAATAACTTATGTAACCCATTTGTGACTGAAGATGACATTTAATCATTAATTTATTATTTTCCCAAAAGCAGCCATCAGAGAAAAAAAGTTTGGACACCCCTTCTAAAGTCTGTTTAAAAAATACAGTATATTTGCAGTATTATGGTTTAACATATTGTTTAAACATATTTTAGACCTTATAGTTGCTACTGTTAGATAAATAGTTTCTATTTTTCCAAGCATAATTTAGATAGAAATTGGGAGGCTCCATTTCCACCATTCAATTCACTCATCCATTCATTCTAATGAGTTCTTTCAAATGTGCAATATCGTAAGATTCTTTGGCATTACGTAGGCATTTTCATTTCTCTGGGTCCAGCTTTGGATCTTTTTTATTATATTAATATATATATATATATTTTTTTATGTCAGAACTAATTAGCACTCAGGGTCAGGCGTAGCTCGAGTGATTGCTCATCCCTAACTCCAAGCTGGCCACTCTTGTCTGCTCTGCAACTCATCCTGGCATGCTTAATTGGAGCTGGAACTTCTACATATAAACACACCCAGTGATGTATGCCTCCAAAATTGTCGGCTCGTATTAATATTTTGTTTGTTCTGTAGTCACCCATAACAGTGTTGCGAGCAAGCCAATTATAAAATTAAAATCTCTTGCAGTGCATCTTGTGTGCACCTTTAGTATACATGCATTTCTTTAGGCAATGAAAATGAATGGCTGAATAAAACTATCAAATTAGGGTGGTAATTTAATGCATAAATTGCTTCCATAAATGTATTTTTTTTTCGCTACTACCTATTCCCATCCTTGATCCAGTGATCAGGGGTCCTTACTGGAATATAGTTGTTGTTTTTTTTTAGACGCCAGTTGATAGATCTGCGAGGAAGGAATGATGGAAATGCAGGTAGGTTAGATGATAAATAAAATACTTATATATTATGAAATGTGAGTTACTTATGTACTATAAACTATAAGCATTATAATATTGCCTGTTTTATTTCACATTGCAAAATTATGCTGAAAATGTGATAATAATCAATTTATTTGTTCTGGTGTTATGGGTTTGACCTCCAGACTCAGATATACGAATTGAGTAATTAATTTCATGAATCAAACACAGTCACTTGCTGGAATTAATTCTATAGGTCTGTCTACTTCATTACAGTACACTGAGGCTGAAAGGGATCATATAATATTTAAAGCAAAAATAATTAATATTAGTGTCATTGGCTATGTGTCAAATTTCAAATGGTGGGATAGCATTTCCTTACTAATAGTCAGATATTTCATTTGTGGAGAATTGATGTGTTTTTAGCCAGTTACTGGAGGTCAAGCCTGTATTTTTGCTAATGACCACGTCGGGGCGCTATAACTGAACTGTGACTCGGTTCAAAACAAACATCCAGTTCTCCTCGTTGGTATTTATGCCCTCAATCTTGTCTTCCAGGTATCGCCTTCCATGATTGGCTCGGGCATAGGCGTACCCAAATAACAGTGCTGAAGTCACCAGGTATGCCTGCAAATCACAACTCGAGAATATTTTTTTCCAAGACTTTCCGGAAGACCGTTGTGTCTTTCCTAAAAGAAACAAAATGGAGTCCTGAAACTACAGTTAGCGTCATAGTCAATCGTTTTTAAAACGTATTGAAAGAACAATTGGACCATCTCATTGTATAGTTACTACCATCATCGAACAGGTAATGGAATAGTTAGTTTTTTAAGAGCTGATTTAGGTTTCCCGGTTGTATAATTCTAACGAACGAATTCGGTTCTTGTGTGCGAGTAATGCTTGAGAACGTCATTGCTAGCTGTCGTCCTCTTAGTTAGCCAAACAGCGACTGTCGATGACACTACACTTTATATATTAGGAAGCAATCACTGTTGTGAAACATTTATTGAATCTTTGTCATCGGACTTGCAGTTGCGATTCACTTATTACCGAGAGCACCTCCACGCCAATTATCATAAACGACTCCTTTTAAACACAATGTTTCTCGCAGCGTTAATTGGAAGGCCCTTTTTTGACTATAACTCGTTGCCCCTCAGCTACATAGTTAGCATTGAAAGCACTTAGCCGCAGTAGCCATTTGTTTCAGCGTCTGCGGCTGTAAAGCTAATACAATACTAATTCTATACTTCCATCAAATAGATCCGTAAACGACAATCGTAGCGTCAGTTTGCACTGTTGTAGCTTAAGTTAGATCGTTATGTGAAATGTACGTTAAGCAAGCTTCCTGGTGATATTTTGAATTTTGCCTTCACTTAACGCTCTTGCGTTTAAATAGAAGTCTGTTAGGTGTATATATACAATCAAATGCCTTTGCTGGCTCGGTAATTATTCAGTCCATCCCAGAGGTCAGTTAGAGTTATTATTATTCAAAATAATTGCACTTTCTGCTAAACAAGTGATAAACCCCACTTGACATCCAAGTGAGGATTGCAGAGAATATTTAATTGTAAGGACAGGAGAACATACTTGACAACGCTGACCTTAAAACCGGGTTATAAATGCCAATTGGATCATCTTTTTCAAATGTAAGTCAAATTCCATTTATGCAGACTCAGCAAACGTTAAATGCTCCTTTCTTGATCATTTTAGGGCACGTTGAATGTACAAGTAACTCATTTAAAAGGACAATCTTTCCCATGCAAAATACTTTGAAAACTATTCAAATCCTGAACAAGTTCAACCATGAATTTCATGGCACAGCGCTTAATCTAGTAAATCATATTTTAATAGTTGAAATTAAACTGATTCAGTATTGCTGTTTCTTTAGAATGAATCCATTAATGTCTTTGGTCGTGATCATTAGTCATAACCCCCCTCTGCCCTGAAACATGTTTAAATCAACTTCTTATATCTGATGCAGACTCTAGATTAATCTGGAGACTGGAGAATATTCCTCGACCTATTCCCCTTCTGTACCAATGGAAGGGTCTGACAGTTCGGAGCAGAGTGGCAGTGACCAGCCGGAGTCCCAACGTAGGAGGCAGCTGGATCGTCTTGTCAGAGAAGAAGGCTTCTACCAATTTGTCAACAATCTCAGTGATGAGGACTATCGTCTCATGAGGGACAACAATCTTTTGGGCACCCCAGGTAATAATTATTACTTATTGTTGTAGTTGAGGGGTCTTCTGTCAAATCAATGTAACCTCAGTTTATCTTTGGTCATTTAATTAATGTCCAATGACTGGATTTACATGGTTCAATTGACACGTTTCGAGATTTTACTTGTGTGTGAAAATTGGCTTTGATAAATGTCCTGGCAAGATTTCCTGCCAACATTATTTGTCACTCAAGATCTGGTATTTATTATCAGTGTTGGTTGTTTGTGCCAAAAATGGAGCAACTTTTTGGAATTATAAATAACAAGTCAAAAGTTGCCCGGTGCTTGAATGCTGTGAGTGTAGACTTTATATTGTTTTTAGTTATACACAGCATGTTATGAAAATGACATTCAATAAATTGATATTCCAGTGAGTCCAGTCATAGACCATATGTCAAAATCAGATCTTCGGGGCAATTTTGTATTCATTCTTTTCTTTGTCTCTCCACTATCTGTTAAAATATGTTTGGGTGGGAGATGCAGTGCTGAGTATTAAGGTCAAGAAGTTTGGTTTTCACATTATGACTAAAAAAATTTAAAAGCCTTCGAACCTTCGAACTCTGCTGAAGACACCAATCCGTTTGTGTCCCAGGCCAGTGGGAGTGTAAGTTTGGAGCATCCTTTAGTGGATCAGCCTGCGAAGCGAGGGCATTGACTGGACAGTGGCATGCCCTGGTAAGTCAAGAGGTCTTAAGCATTGTCCTATTGCTGTGCTTGAAGCAAACCAAATGCTATTTGGATCACTATCATGTACATAATGGACTATGAGACACATTTTCAACTTGTCTTGTGCTATTTTTTGCCATTAGAGCCTTCTCGAGAGATGTTGACCAAAACAAAAAGAACACAGTACAAATGCGATATCTGAACACTACTATAAGTCATCATTTTTCATTAGCCTTAGCGTTTGAGACATTTGCAAGATTGCTTTAACAAAAAATTATACTAAGAAATGAGGCAAAAAAGCAACAATATTTATTTACAATATACCTTTTGTTTTTCCTAATTGTTCCCCCTCTTTTATTTACAGGGGAGGTAACTATGGAAGAGCTGTTTAATAGACTACGGAATATCAAGACTGGTGCAGAGCAACAGAGTGACCCGCCCAGCAGTGAAATTGCAGAAGATCCCAGGGGTATGTGTGGCCTGCTTCAAGTGCTCTATTTAATGTTAAATTGTATAAAAGAGTGACAAATTCAAATGACTCTGACACAATCTGTGTGAATTTTAGAACCATCTGAAACATCTGAGGAACCTCCCAACGGAGACAGTCTCCTAGAATGGCTAAACACTGTGAGGCGCACAGGCAACACAACCAGGACTGGCCACCGTGGAAACCAGTCATGGAGGGCCGTAAGTCAGACCAACCCGAACAGTGGGGACTTTCGCTTCAGCCTGGAAATCAGCGTCAATCGCAACTTAGCGGAGCAGCAGGCAGCTGCCGAGGGAGAGCAACAGCCCGTAGAGTCTCAAGCAGTGGAAGCAAATGCGGAAACACCTGTGCTCATGGAGACGGGGGTGGTGGAGGAACCAGTTGTTGAGGAGATGGCTGTCGTAGTAGAGCCAGAGCCAGAAACTGAACCTGAAGAGGAAGAGGTTCTTCCAAATGTGATAGCTGTCGAACCACCAATCCCAGCGCTCGTTGTTCCAGTTCCACCTACACTTTCTTTGTCTCTGCGTAGGAGGGCTCGCAGCCGCAGTTCAGAACCATGTAGAACCAGGGCTCGTACGGCCAGGAGCCGCTCGCCTCTCCGGTTAGATCCACCAGGAGAGCTCCCCAGTCCCCGCTTTGCTCAAACGTCTCACGGTCCCGTGACCGATACCAGCCCTCCACCGACGCCTCAGTTGGAGGGCAGTTCTCGGACTCGACAGCATGTCGTTTCTAGACCAAATCCTTCGGAGATCAATATTCAGCAGCCCAGGGTGGAAATTGAACATACTCCGGAGAGCCAGAGCGTAGCCTCCCCTGAAGGTGAAGCCGCAGTTGAAGGGGGTGCAGCTGGACGACGCCCCCCTACTATCATGCTGGATCTCCAGGTGCGTCGTGTGCGTCCAGGCGAGTATCGCCAGAGGGACAGCATTGCTAGTCGTACCCGTTCTCGTTCGCAGAGCACAAACAACACCTTTCTCTACGAGAGCGAGCGCGGTGGATTTCGGAGGACTTTCTCGCGTTCCGAGCGCGCCGGTGTGCGGACCTACGTCAGCACAATCCGCATCCCCATCCGCAGAATCTCCGATGCGGGCTTGGGAGAGGCGACCTCAATGGCTCTCCAGTCTATGATACGACAGATCCTGACGGGATTTGGCGACCTCGGCTACCTCGTGGATTCGGACTCCGATTCGTCCGATTCAAACCGTGGGGCTAATAACGCATCGGCGGATTTGACTGAAAGCTCCAATAACACGGACTCTAACACTCCCGCTGCTCCCGTTGCTGAGGAAGCATCTGTTGCCGCTGGTGTAAGAGCGAGGACAGTTGACGCCGATGTAGATGAAGGACTTCCCCCCGCCCCACCCACCCACGGTAGCCGGGCTCGACCCAGACCTCCAATTAGCCTGGAAGAGCCAAGCTCATTGCCGCTCCTCCGACTGGCTCACTTCTTTCTATTGAATGATGAAGATGAGGACCAACCCCAAGGGCTGACCAAAGAACAGATTGACAACCTCGCCATGCGCAACTTTGGCGAGAATGATGCCTTGAAGACTTGTAGTGTTTGCATAACCGAGTATGCAGAAGGCAACAAGCTCCGCAAACTTCCGTGCTCTCACGAGTATCACGTGCATTGCATCGACCGCTGGCTCTCGGAAAATTCCACCTGTCCTATCTGTCGCAGGGCAGTTCTGGTGTCCACTAACCGAGAGAGCGTGGTGTAGTTGATGGCAGGCCTATTTGTCTGTAATAACCCAAGTTTATTAACAACTTGAAGGAGAATGGGCTTTTGTGGAAAAGTATACCTTCCATATCATTTGCAAGTTTTTCTCGATGTAGTCACCGGTTTGATTTGAGTTTCAATGAGCTCTCACTTGCATGGCTTAGGATTGCTGTGGTATACTGCTTTTCTTGATTGACCAAGTTTGAATATTGGTTATCACGTGAGGACATTTTTCTACAAAAAAAACAAGGCACCACGTTATCACGTTTGCCTCTTTTTCCAGTTGATCATTATATAAAATCCACCTTGGCCGAATACTCAGATTGTTTTTTTTTTAATTATTATTACAATCCTGGATAAAAAATAGGGTGCTACAAAAAAAAAGTACGTTGCTTCCTACAGACTGTTATTTTGGATTGAAAATGGTTTACCACTGCAATCCTGATCTGGAACCTCGAAAGTGGCAGTCATGGCGACTTTTGACTATTTCCGCACTAGTTTCAACCTTTCTGAAGTAAGTCACACACACCACGTGCATGCTGTTGAATTCAATCCTTCGGTGACTTCTGTTTTTTGCATTAGGGCAGGATAGGCGTAAAAACAAAAGCCACTTCTAAGAAAACCATCTGCTTTTAAAGCTGTGCACCTGCAGGCAGTTTGAGCAGCTCAAATCCACATCCATCATTAGATCCATAACAATGCCTTATATACCATAAGGTGTACATTTTAGTTCCTCTATGTCAAAGTATTAGCTGTAAATAAACCTGTATAAATATTTTTGAGTGTTGCCTTGTATCAGTGGTTTTATTTTTTGAATTGGAAATCATTCTATGAGATTAAGGGTTCTTTGGCCAATGTTATTGTCTACCAGGGCAAACCATTTATACTTTAACAGCTGAAATTATTGTACAGTAATACCTTGAGATACAAGTTTAATACGTTCCGGGACCAAGCTCTCAAAGAGAGAAAGAGGCACTTGTTGGACGGCAAAGCACTCATAACATAACACATACTCTCGTATCTAAAAATTTGTTGCGGATCTCAAGGTAAATATTAGCTTGGTATTTTACTCTTGTTTCCAAATACCTCGTATGTCGAGGTATTACTGTACAGCAGATTTGTTTTTGTTCAATTAGGTCATTGGTTGTTTGCTATTTTGTGTACTGTACTACAGCATAATGTACAATGTATATAATTGGCAATTGCAAAAGATCCTAACATTATCAAGAGGATGTATTGGTTGTATATATTTCTTTGAAATCCTACCATTGGCATGTTCATCTTTCCACATTTTAACAGGACTAAAAAACATGACATATGAACTTTTTGCTAATGATGAATTCCTAAAAGACTTCCGGATTTTAATGTATACAATGCTGTGCAATATTTTTTCTCTCCATATCAATTAAATTCTGGTTATTTTCATTTCTAGTATATTTTTTAAAATCTGTTGTTGGGATTAGAAGCTTTATGTCTTCAAATCTGCAAATAAACCATGGATGTATCAAAAGTTAATGTTCATTTGCAATCCAATGTCAAAAATCATGGGGAAAAAAATCCCATCATATTGCTTCAGTAAAGATGAAGTCCTGGTAGACTGTTAGGATGTTTAGCCACCGATACCCATTACTGTGTGCAATACATGCAAACATAACAGTACACAAAACAATTTAATAGATGTATGATATTATTAAATCTATTGTCAGTGGCTAAAATGTTTCAGTTTTATTGCTTTATTAAATGTGACAAGTACATTGTTTGAGAGGATGTCAGTATTTATCACACTAATTTGATGACGATATGAAAAAGAGCACAGTTTACAAGAACAACATTCTACTCCTCCATGTTTTTGTCATGGTTCATATACTTAGTTTTGTAGGCAGGCCATGAAATGAAATATTTAACAATTTCTTATTGTTGAGAACCAACTTGTGTACAAACAATGTAAACAATGTTCCTATTTGAGGCCATGCTCAATCCTATTCTGTGTTCCACCCAATTTGACTGGGTTTGAAAGCAAACAAACTGCTGAATTAAACAACTTATGCTACTAATGCATTGTTTGTAGTTATCAAGTTTGTGAATGTTTGAAAATATTTTCAAAGATAAGTACGTATGTGGCTGGGAGTCAGGTGAACAAACCTCTAGGCCACAAATTGGCTATAATTTCCTTTGTCATTATAGGAAGATCTTGACTACAAATATATAGAAACAACTAAGGGAAAATGTTTCCTGACCGGGATTCGAACCTTAGTCCCCTACATCAGAGTCAGGTGAACAAACCCCTACGCCATGAATTGTGGTCATGATGTGGCGTAGAGATTAAGTCACCTGTCTGCCATGTGGGCAATCTGGGTTCAAATCCTGTTTGGAAAACATTATCCCTTTGTTTTTTTTTCTATATATTTGTAGTCAAGACCTTCCAATAATGACAATGTAAATATATATAGTAAGGCTTTTTTGCTTAAAAACGTCACCAACTTTTCCACATTCAATATGACGTATCAATGTGGGCGTGGTTGCGCCAATTGCCGAGCCAGGTGCGTAAATTATGGACATGCGCAGCATCGCGTCCCTTGGGAGCTGCCATTTCCATGCTGTCGCTCGAAAGGCTAGCACCCAAACGAGGTAAGTTCTAGAGCAATTTACTGGCCTATGTGCATTTTAACACGCTACCAGGAGATATTTTTAGGATTCAATTGAGCCAGAACGCCAACAAAGTTGTTAGTTTAATGCCAGGTCGAACACACCGTCGACATTTTAAGTATGGGCTCCTTTTCCTCACCGGCTAGCGTTTGTCACTAGCTATCTTAGCATTAGCGCTTCACGACATTTGGATTAGATAACTTTCTTCATCGCGTATTGACCTCAAAAGTATTTTGTCCGTATACTCTCCATTATTGAGTCGTGGAGAAAGACTTTTGATTTTATCAAACAAAGCCGAGATATCAACGGACAGTTTGCTTAGTTAAGGCTCATTTAAAAATGGCATCCTGAGGCACGACATAGTTCCTGGTGTGTTGTATTTGATGATAGTTTTCACTGCGAGTACTAAACACCCTTTTCCAATTTGTATTTTTTTTTTTTAAATCATCTATACTAAAAGTGTTAAGCCAACTTTCCCCTAGCTTTTAACATCAGTCTGTAGATTTAATTGCTTTGTCTAGAAAAGATAAATTAGCACGGAGCACTCACTAACTTATTTTCATTCTTTATCTTGATCATGTGTTGTACAATTTCTCTTTCCTTTAATAATTGTTTTGCACTTCCCAAATAGGTTGGCTTAATCAAGATGCAGCTATTCCCGTGTGCCCAGAACCATGCACACACCCTTGAAGTTACAGGAGAAGATACTTGGCCAAATCAATGTGAAACTAGTTAAAAAAAAAACTCCTAAACCTTTCTGTTGAATCTCATGTCTCTGTATATAACTTTTGTTCTCTTTTTTTGCAGGCTTCATAGGACCAGGTGATCTTCCCAGGTTGCCCACTTGAAGTTGATGCATCGTCTCTGAACTCTTTTGTCTTCTGAGAGGTTATTTTATTATAGAATATCCAAGTCAAAACATTCTAATGTCACATTATTTTATTGACTCAAGTTGCAATTTACTAACCCCCCTCTTATTTTATATGCATGCACCAGGTGATCTTCCCAGGTTGCCTACTTGAGGATGTTGCATCGTCTCTAAACTCTGCTTGCGGTCTTCTGAGGATAATTTATTGTAGAATGTGAGTCAAAACATTCTATTCTCAGATTTTTTCATTGACTAACCCCCCCTCTTATTTTATATGCAGGTCCAGGTGATCTTCCCAGGTTGCTCACTCGAAGATGATGCATCATTTCTGAACTCTGCTTGCAGTCTTCTGAGGTTATTTATTGTAGAATATGTAAGTCAAAACATTCTATTCTCGGATGTTTTTTATTGACTAACCCCACCTCTTATTTTATATGCAGTTACAGGTGATCTTCCCAGGTTGCACACTTGATGATGCATCATTTCTGATCTCTACTGGCAGTCTTCTAAAAGGTAAGTTTATTGTAGAATAGCTAACAAACCTTTTTTTTTATTGTCTAAAGTTGCACATTTCTAACTTCCCCCTCTTTTTTATAGATCAAGTTCCAATTCCGAAGGTGAGGAGGATTTCATCTTTTTTCTTCAACCAGTCATTTTAATAAAAGAGATTTGTGTGTCATTTAACTTTGTCAAAACACTTGGAGAAAAAAGACCCAAAGACCCTCAATGGTCTTTTTTTTCCTTTTTTTATTGGTGTTTATATTCCAAGTATTTTTATATTTTTCCAAAATAAAAAAATTACTAAGTATTTTTGGTTTTAAGTATTTTTAAGGAAAAAAATGACTAAGTGTTTACAAGGCTTGTTTTGATTTTTTTTCTAAGTGTTTTGCTGGAATTTTTTTTTTCAAATTTAAAAAAAATGGCTAAGTGTTTACATGGCTTTTTTTTTGAAAATTATTCTAAGTGTAGCATTTAAAAAATTATATATATTTTTTGTCTACAGGTGGAGAAAAAGATCAACCAATTCAATGAATGTTTCAATGTAATACAAACCCATATGTATGCAGGTGTATTTGTTTCAATAAAAATTTTAAACAAATGTACATTTCAAAAGCTTTATTTTTCCACAAAAAAGGGCTGAGATAAAGTCCCAACTTCTCGATGGTCCTTTCATCCACAGACAAAGAAGTTTTCTTGGCACTGTATGGAATTCTGAAAAAAAAGAGTTAAGGCTTAATAGACCAAGTCCAACATAAAAAAAATAAGTCAAAAAAATGAAACAAGTGTTACCAACAGCAGAAATGCATGCTTTCATCCCACTACAAAAGGCAACATTTATGCCACAGTAGGGGGGGGAGAAAAAAAGGAAATTTGACATACCCCTCTGATGACTTGGCTTTTTGTCCACTGCAGAGGTAGTCTTCAAGAGCCCCTATTCAGTCTATTTTCCATTGCCTCCATCACACCCAAATCAAATAGTCAAGACCACGATCAAGCTCCTGGACAGCTTGTTGATCTTTTGATTCAAATGTGGTGGGAGGTATGGAAAACATACTGGATAGTGGCCCTCGAGATGTTGGTGTCAAAGGCTGTGCCACATTCCAAAGTCATCTTTCTTTAGCGTTGATTTGGCAAACTTGGGTGGATTCTGAAGAGAAGCAAAAACAAAAAGTATCTTTAGTACACATTACATGAAAATAATCAATAATTTCCTGAAACAGGTCCTATGTCATAAACAACTTCTTTAGTCTTGTAGATTTTGACAAGCTTCCACCATCTTAGTGGCTTTAAATATTTACAAAACACCAGAGTGATTATGTGATTAGTTATTTAGCCATTTTGATGCACAAAAGACTCCAATTCATTTCCCATGTTATTGCCGTCAATCATTTCCAAAAATTAAGAACATCCCAAAAAGCTCTTACACTGAGGGAAATAGTTATTTAAATGAGTCAAAATGACCACTGTACTACAGTTGAATGAATGTCTCACTTAGGTTTTGTCAAAACCACATTTAAAACTAAAAATTAAGAGGACCAAGCCCTGAGGTCTTCCTTTAAGAAAGTGAAGGGCAAAGATATGTATATTATATAAGTGTAATGTCTTTACACCTCCACTTGATGGCACTTGTGGGTGAGCTATCCACACAGATCTTGCTATTTAAAAAAAATCAACGCCAACCCGTCAAAGTGTTTTAATGTAAAGTTGAAGTGCATCATGATGCTAAACAAACTAAATTAGGAAAACCGTGAATACTGATCGCTGATATCTAACCATTACACGGACAGAGGAATAAGAAGCTATTAAAAAGACTCACTTTGCTGACAAACCACTCCTTATGGCGTCGACAAGCTGCTCCTTTCTGGTCGTTTTGGCCACGATCTTGATGTCTCCCAGCAGTCTGTCCTCGTTGAGGGACTGAAACACACAATGGAATGATTTCTTTTTAAACATTAAGAGCAATAGGTAACGCAATGTAGCCAATTTGTTTGCAAGCGTTTTCCGTTCTGCATCCACGTGTGGCTACATTACGCAAACGAAGCACGCTCCGGTCAAAAAACACGGTTAAAATGAGAATCGGGGCATCGAAATCCCCAAATGACAACGTACCACATGCGCTGCATTGTCCGAGGAGAACTTTATCGGGTCTTTCTTCGGTAAATCGTCACTTTTGAGCTGCTCTGCCGTCTACTGCCGCACTGACTGCTGGTTAATACGCCATTTTAAAAGATGGCGGCGTTTGAACTCTGACCTTGGTCATGCGCATTAAAGATAGACGCACAAAAATACATTGTTTTCATAATAACGTGTATTAGTTCAATACACGTCAATCCAAACATCAACAACTATTTTAAGGCTATAAAACATATGCTGCAGCTACAGCTGTGACACATAAAAAGAATGAATAATAATCTTATACAATATTAATCAGGAATATAGCCACATTCTACTGACCAAAAATATGTTTTATTTCTACACAAAATCCATCCTCCTTCTTTTCTATCACCATATATATCTAGATATTACAGAATTATTAAAACAGATGTAAGAAGCATTTAAACTTGGGTAATAGTTATTCAACTCTTTTACATTGAAAAGCAATTATTTGTATATTGAATAAAAAAAATACCTATTTTTTGTGATGGCCCATCACGATAAAAATGTCAACACTATCTTATATCTACAAAAAGTCAATTTAATAGACGAAAATTTGCACAATGTCTTTACATATAAAAAAGTGAACCATTTCAAAATAGCAATGTTTTTACTGCGTCTCTCCGAAGCGCGTCCTAAAAAAATGGTTAAACTGTGTAAAGCTGTGCAAACAAGGAAGTCTTTGTTTCTACTCCAAATGGCACTTCGGCGAGCTAGCAGTCGTTTTTGGTCTTTGCAGAACTTTATTCTTCAGGTATTTATTGTTGTATTATTGTTTTTTTCGCCCTACCATAACGCGACACCGGTGTTTAAATGAATTATTTTCTCCCTCTTCTTGTCCCCCCCGAAGAAAGATTTCGCTAAAACGCAAGAAATTGTTAAACGCCAGAAAAAGACATGCCCGATAAAAGTGAGCCATTTGGACCATTTGGTACTGACTGTGAAAAGCATAGCGGATACAATCAATTTCTATTCATCAACTTTGGGCATGGAGGTGGTCACTTTCAAGGTATTTACACTTACTATCACTCTTCGCTTCGGTTAACTTCCTGCTTGCCTTTGACGATGACAGACGTCCAATTCATTTCCTGTGTAAGAACTGTCCAATTCATCCCATCTTGAAGTGAAATCTAGTTTTTCCAGTGCCATCGACAGAGCTAGACGTCAAATGAAACAATAAGTATTTTAGGCGGATGTGGTAAAATGACATGAAAATATAAAACAAACAGCATTAAAAATGATCCTACTTAAACATAATCATTTAATGCCAAGCCTCCCAGTTCAAATGGATTAGACGTCTATAACTGTCAATGGCAGACAACGGCATGAGCATGAGTTAATCAAAAGGCAAAAATATTACTGGATAGGTAAAGTATAATTCTTTTAGAAATCCATCACCAAATGCTGTTGCATAAGTAAATAAAGTTCTAATATAATCTAATCTAATGTGTATATATAATCCATGCCGTGTCATTTGACTATTAACTATGTATGTATTTTTCCCAAATGTATTTTTGAGTATATTTTTTTTTCCACATTGTAATGGAAAAAATGATTTAAATTAATATCTACAAATTTTACTTGACAGTTCGCAACCATCATTAGATTGTGTGTGATGTTTCAGTCATAATATATTTGCTGTTCTAGCCATAATGATTTCAACTTGATATAACGTCTTATTCAGGGTAAACATGTAGTAAGTATTCTATTTTGGTCTGATGCTAAAAACCAGTGCAAATATCAATACGGTAAGCAGCTACACATAAACCCTCTGAGTAGAACCATGCAAAACTCAAAATGACATGTATTTTTCCCCAAAAAACATGACCTAACAACCATAAGCAAATAAACAAATGACACGTTGTGACCAAAAGAGTCACTCACGTTGGTATAGGCCTAAACAGGAAAAAATAATTGAACCAACAGCTCCATTTCATAGTAGTGAAGCAAAACAAAATATCTGTATTCCAAAACTGAATGAAACAAACAAATACCAACTCATAGTCTCATAGGTGAAAAATATAGTATTACTTTTATAGCTGTGTTTTTTCTACAGCATATTTTTGCACATAAATGTCCTCTTAATTGATGAATACCAACAGATACAATTTATGAAACCATACTCATGTTGTAGTATTCACTTTGTGTCTGAATATTTGCAAAAGTCACCCACCAGATGCCCGTAGTTGGCTGGGATAGGCTCCAGCACCCCCCAAGTTAGGATAAGTGTTATGGCAAATGAATGAATGGAAAGGAATATTTGCAAATTATTGTCTAAAATACCACCAACAGAGGGCAGAGTTTGACTCTCTACCATGTCATACATTGACTGAAGACATCTTTCTTCACCGCTCATGTTTTCTAAATCCCACATAGGGAAACCGTAAAGCTCTGTGCTTTGGAAAGCAGAAATTTAACCTGCATCAGCTTGGCATGGAATTCGAGCCGAAAGCTAAGCATCCGACCTCAGGCTCTGCAGATTTGTGTCTCATCACCAAGACCCCTCTGACGACTGTAGCAGCACACCTGAAGGTCTGTCTATTGAATTGTTTTGTATTGTATTTGTTTCATCTATTCAATTCAACATCTGCCATTGTCTTGCTTTGTAAGAGCTGTGGAGTGCCGATAGAAGAGGGCCCAGTGCAGAGAACTGGAGCAGTGGGGGCAATGACCTCGTTGTACTTCCGAGATCCAGATGAAAACCTTATTGAAGTGTCCAATTATCACCAAGAGGCACCACAAGAATTTTTCTAAAAGCTTGCTCTCTTCTTTTTTAAGATGAAGTAGCTATTCTGAAAATTTATTGATTGACCATTCATGTGACATTGGACTTGCCTGAAGTACTGAAGTACCTGAAGTAAAATTAATTCACCGATTGGGTGGCCATGGTCAGGTGTGTTGGTGGAGGGAGATATGGAAAATGGAACGGATAATGGCTCTTCAGGGCCGGATTTGGCCACCCCTGATGTATAGTAAGGCCTTTG
Source organism: Stigmatopora nigra (assembly GCF_051989575.1). Classification (NCBI taxonomy): domain Eukaryota; kingdom Metazoa; phylum Chordata; class Actinopteri; order Syngnathiformes; family Syngnathidae; genus Stigmatopora; species Stigmatopora nigra. The sequence continues at coordinate 10,717,899 of NC_135521.1, forward strand.
CTTCATAAAATGAGCATGTATAATAAAGCTTTCTTTTAAAATGGCCATTCCGGCTTCTTTTCTTCAAAATGGACCTAATTGCATGCATGTGCGGGTATCGAACCAACTACCTTTTGCATGGTAAGGAGTCACTCTACCATGTGTGCTAAGAATGAACACTTCAAATAGTTCAATGTATGAAGTACATACACATTGCAAAGTAAAGCAAGTAAAATAACCATTCTGAGACTAATCAATAGTGTAAATCCTCAGCACTAAATGTTTCTTATTGGCTGAATAGCAAAGAAAAATGTACATTAGGATGTTGTTCATAGTTTCAACTATACTGCTATATTTTTACTGCAGTTGTAAAAGAAGAGAGCTACAGTTGCGAAGCTGGTCCAGCCCTTCTACTATTTCAATCAGTCTCTCAACTTTATCTGAGGGAAGAACAGCTCCCGCATTATTCCGAAACTTCTTTCTCAGGCTTTCATTGCTCAGTGGTTTGCGCCAGTGACCGTAAAACGTATCACATCGCCCCTTCAGAATGTCTCCGGCGGCGAGCGCTACTTGAACTTCACCATACATGTGGTCAAAATTAGCCGGGTTGTCGTGGGGATGCTCCACGCGGACACGCCTCAGCAATTGGAGGAGCTCGGGTCGGGTTCTGGCTGCAGGGTTGAAGGACCGAATGGTCACCTCCCCATCCAAAAGAGCACTGCAAGCGTTGAACTGAAAAGAATGGCGGGCCTGGTGGTCCGACTTTGGGAAAGGCCGGTCGATGTATTTGGAGTCGGGAACTCTTAGCAGGATTTCCCGAATTTGAGCCGGACACACGGTTCCGGGACCCAAGCCCACAAGGTGTTCGTGCACCGAAGCCATGGCGTCTGCCACCCAGTGCATGCCCAAATGTGCGGGGAAGCGTTTGAAGGCAATGTCCTGCTCTTCTAGCAGAAACACGTGGTCACCACCATTGGGCGACTCCAAAGCTTGTGGAGCGTAGTCTTTGTAGAAGGCGCTGAAACCAGCAACCCCTTGCACAGTATCCAGGACTAGCTGACTGGCCTCGAGTCCTTGAGAGGCCAGTATCGCGGCCTCAAGCCCTAAGCGGGAGGCGTTGCCGACGTGTATGGGTTTGGACTGAGTTGCGGCGTTGGCCATCGGGGCGCCGGAGAGGGAAGCGGCAATGGCTAAGGCGTGGCTGCACTGTGAGGGAGTCAGCGACAGGAGACGAGAACAGGCCGCTGCACTTCCCAGGGTGCCCACCACACTGGGAGGATGGAACCTGATTAAAGAAAACATAAAAAAGCTCCTTAAATGGGCATATCTTTTTAATCCCACGTGGGTCCTAACTGTGTAGAGTTTGCATATTCTATTGTGTGGGTTTTCTCCGGTTACTCCAGTTTCCTCCCACATTCCAAAAACATGCAAATTTGGCGTTCCCCTTTTTAAAATCAAATATTGCCGTTTTTTTAATCCAATTTTTAAGTTTTTAGTTCAATAAGCATTTTGTTAAATCTAAATATATATATATATATATATATATATATATATATATATATATATATATATATATATATATATATATATATATATATATATATATATATATATATATATATATATATATATATATATATATATATATATATATATATATATATATATATATATATATATATATATATATATATATATATATATATATATATATATATATATATATATATATATATATATATATATATATATATATATATATATATATATATATATATATATATATATATATATATATATATATATATATATATATATATATATATATATATACAAATATTTTTCATTTTTCACAAAAATATACTGTTACCATTTGAAATAAAAAAGATGATTAAAAGACATTTTCTCAAATAAACATTGTTTTAGATCTATAAAAAAGAGACTATATAGGGCTTTTGATCCAGTTCTTTTAATCCAATAATAATAAGGGTCTCGAGGGGTGCAGGATCCCAGCCCGCCTCATAAAACAGCTGGTTTACGCTCACCTCTTGGGGATGTTTTGGGCTTCGTTAGAGAACCTCATTAGTCGGCCTTGAATCTCAATGCCAACGTTGAAAGCTAGAAGAAAGTCCAGGCCACTGGGTTTGCCGTTGACAGGCATCATGTCGCTAAGAGCCAACACAGCAGGAAGTACAGCTCCTGATGGATGAGTAGCAGGGTGCCATGTGTCATCAAAGTCCATGGAATGAGTCTGTAGCAAAAGAGGGGGGTAAAAATGCCACTCAGTTGTTTTTTCTCGTGGTGTGGAGAAAAATTGAAGTCAAAAGAAATTTGCTTTAAAAGTCATCTCAAGCTTCAGGTGGTGGTTTTCTAAGGAACAAAACCTTGCCATTATAGGGTCATTTTTTTGCCTGAAGACCTCCAAAAATAGGCCTACTTATGCCCCGGATTCACTCAAGAATATTTGAGTTTAATTTGAGGAAATGTCTGGTATTTTTGTATGTTTTTTTTTTGCTGGATATGCTCACCGCCACTCCGTTGACAAAAGCTGCCAGTGTTGGTGAGAGCTTGGTGCCCCCGGGTCCGTAGACAGAGCTGACATCATGATGGGCGTACATGAGCTGGAGAGTATCATGGAGACAGGTAAACAGTTAAGAGTCAGCACTTGCAAAAAAACACACACCAACACACACAACTTTAAACTGATGAATTTGGCTCATCACTCCTCAGTTGCTTAATTCGTTTCTTTGACATTCACAAAAAAAAGGTCATTGCAATAACTAGGGATGACACTCAACCACTATTCAACCCGTCTGTCTGCATCCTGCCTCATTTTATATAAGGCGTCAATAAAAAATGCTATTTAATTTTCGTTTCTGCCCTTTTTCTACAGGCTCACCTGGGAGTGCTGCAATGCCAGTTGAAATACATCTGTGGTGCTGCCAAGGAGTCCAACTCCAATACTGTCCAGGATCATTCTTTTACTGCGATGAAGGACCACCGAGGACAAGTGCTGAGGTTTTACTTCACTAATAAACTTTCCAAAACTTGCAGTAACCGTGTCCTCAGGGGTTAGATACTTTGACACTTCAATGAGGATAAAAACAAATAAAAATCAGTCTTATGTTGACATTAAAGGGAGGTAAATATGCTTTGTTATTATGAATTTACCCTCTATTGCAGATTTGTGCAATCCACTGACCACCCTATTTGGTCTAATGGCTTTCTGCAGAGATAAACATATTATAAAATTGAATAATTTACATTTTGGATGAATTTTGAAGAATAATAGTCTGCCTGGATGTTAAACAGGTAAGTGTAATCTCAGCCAAAACTTACATAGTACTTATTTTGGTTGTATATGAAGTTTTAAAATGACATTGAAGCATATTAAAATATATATATTTTTAAATTAAATATGTTTACCTGTACCATGGAGCCCATGACTTCATTCAAGTGGCTTCTTAGCTTAGTCGTCTGCAGATAAAGATGAATAGTGATGCTGCCCCAGTGGAGAGTTGCCTTATATAGTCAAGGCTTCACAATAGTGACGAAACTGGAATCAGGATGTTCACGTAATTTCCACAACACCGTATCATCAGGTTTAAGGAAAGCAATTCCATGGCGTGAATGCCATCATTATCCTAATCAACACACTCCCACCCTTTAGAAAGAAAAAGAAGGAAGGACTCGGTGAAGTTTCATTAGGTCATCACTTGGGTTGCTCAGTGTACAGGATAGTCTTCTTGGGAATTTCTACCCGTCCCTCCTACCTGTAGGGAGCTACTTATCCAGGTCTGGGAGAATGGCAACATTCTATCAGAGCATCTTCAAAAGGTAGGACCTTTATTAACCTCTTAATATTATTTGTCTCATGTTGCCTGCATGTTATACTGTGTGTGTACTTTATACTTCAAGTGGAATAAGTTTACATTCTTGTTTTACTTGAGTAGAATAATTCATGTACTCTACTGTAAGACTACTTAAAGCATGATTGAGAAAATTATTTGAACAATTTTTTTTGGCTTATAGTCAACTTTTTACAATCATTGAAGCATTGTAAGTAAAGGTAATTTGAGGCCGAAAATTAGGAGTGAAATTGCTATTTTTGTCCTTTCATATGCATTATTGACACAGTGTATGTTACATAAAAAAGCTATAGATTCCTAAACGTTGCCCCATCACAATTCAATTTCAAAGATGAGTCAGTAGATAAACAAATGACTTAAAGTATACAGTTGACCATTATTAAGTTGCCATAACAATACTACTATCTACATATCTTGTTTTCTGTATCCATCAGTGATTTTGAGTCATCAAACATCAATCATGACGCCACTCAACGGTTTCCCAGCTAGTTTTTACAGTGAGCCAGGTGTTTTAGGCATGCTTTCAAATGGAATTAGTGCATTCCTTGTATTACTACAGAACTTCAGTACAGCATACTCTGGCATTGCACCACACGGGGTGGAAAACATACTTGCAGGTAACAAGTTCCACCAAATATATTATTGATCCTAATCTCTTCAAACAACCAATTGCTCCCCTTTTTTTAATTTTACTTAGGTGTGCATCTCATCCTGATTGGTGGTATCTGTCAACTATTAGCGGGCCTGTTATCCTTCCGAAAATACGATCATCTGAGTAGTACTGCGTTTGTTGGCTACGCCGCTCTATGGGGAAGTTATGGTGCCTCCAGAATCTACTTTGGCACATTATTGCGGACAACAATGGGCAACATGTCCCTGACTACCACTATGAGCGGACTTAATGCAACTCAAATCCATAATTGTGACATATGTGGGTCTTTAAATGAGTCTGCTATTGCGGGTCTAGTCCCTTATATCCTCCTATCGGCTCTTCTTGCCTTTTGTTCAGCCACAGTCAACTACATCATGCCTTTTGTGTTTGGAGCCATCACAGCCACTTTAGTTTTTGAAGCAGCAGCTCTAGTGACAGGCTCCTGGGCACTTGTTGTTTCTGGGATTCTGGAGTTTCTCATCCTGGTATTTTCCATCTATGGATCAGCGGCATTGTTCATAAAAGGTCTGACGCAACGTCTGGTCGTCAAAGGATTTGGAACGCCTCTTTTTAATGTGCTTCTCTTTGGTACTGCTGGTTCAACCAATGCCCAGAACCCTGGTACAGAAAAGAAGAAAAACACAAAGTATGCAGAACCCATGGCCTTGGGTTTCTTCTGCGATACAGTTGTAGCGTTTATTTTTGCGTTTTATAGCTTTGGCTTCATAAAATCTTTCAGTTTGGGGGTTGCTTGGGTTTCAATCATCACTGTTGCACAGCTATGCTCCAGCTACTACTCTCATCTACGTGAAGATTGCTACCATACCACCAAGTTTGGTTTGCATGCCACCTTTTGGTTGATCAAGGCATGGGAGGAGTTTGTGGCATCTGCTCGCCTTATGGATGACGCTGAAGTCTTCTTAGGGAGAAAACCAATGCTAGGGAATTGTTTTTTTGTCTTCTCAGCCTTGATTCTTTGCTGTGGAAGCTTGAACATGGATCTTCTGGAGCTGATCCACAATATAATGTTTCTCCTCCTCACAATCTCCACCATCCCTCAAATCCCTGGCAGTCTCTATTACATATTTTTTGGTATGGCTTGCATCATTTTTACCGCCACCTCACTGTATGGTGTATTCTCCCGGCTTATCAACACCATTGCAGAGAAGACTCTTATCCCCGTTGGATCGCAGCCCGTTTCTTCCGTCCAGTTGAAGAGGGTTGTGAACTGGATCAAGTCTAAACACACACAAAATGAATCGCCATTCCAAACGGAAGAAACAACAGACACCTTGTTTTACTTGGCAAATGGGGTCGCGGCTATGTCTGCTCTTCATGCAAGTGAACACAGTGCAAATCCTTCATTCTGCAATCTCAATGCTCCTTGGATCCTGATCTCTGGGACTGTCATCCAGGCATATGTCAGTCGGCTGAAAGGGACAGGAGTGGACCCGTTTGGGTCTGTTGTTGCATTGATTTACGCAGCAATATGGGCAATGTGGACCTGGTTTAGATTTGCAGGTATGTGGTACCAAATGTGTGGTTGATTTTTTTTCATAGTTGTAATTCTGACATGTTGGTATCTAGGTGATGTACTTCAGCTTGAGGTGGCTCATGATTTTGCTGCAGGAGCCATCGCTTTCCTCATCATCAATGCTTTCCTCTTAATCAGTGGTGAGGATGACCAATGTCCTATTTTTTGGGGGGTTCATCACATTGTCATTCTTATCAGCCACATACAAGAACCTGGTCCTGATGTTGCTGGCAGCAATCATGGAGGTGGCCCTTGTTTGTTTTCTTCTTTCAACCCTTCATCGTTTGCCACATCATCTAGAAAGTAAATCAAAACAAATATATTTTACATTAATTAAGAACTATCCTTAACATGACATCCCTTTATTTTTTCATATAGTGGCCATTCTTGCACTGTTTTCAATTATTTGTATGTATGGAACTCTGGCATCATGGGTCAATGGCATCTTCTCCCAAAATGTCCTACCTTTGGGTCTTCCATTTTTAAAGGTACACCACACATACTTTCTTGTCAATATTTCTCTTTATTCCAAGTAATTACCTTTGCTTATTTGTCTTCTTTTAGACAAAAATGAACAGGGAGACGGAGCTTGAGCTGCCATGCCTTGTGGCAAACTCCCGACTCACATCTGGGGTTCTGAAAATTGCCAGTATTCTAGAAAAACAGGGAGTCTGCGGGATTCCCACAGACACCGTCTATGCTTTGGCGGCCTCCTGTAAGAACCCACAGGGCATTGAGAAAATCTATAACATCAAGGTATCAATGATAAATGATTCGTCAGTACCATTCTAACAAAATGAGTCACCTTATGTTTGTCATATTTTTTCATGTTAACATGAAAGAACCGACCAGCAGAGAAGCCTCTTTGCATTTGCATCTCTAGCCTGAAGCAGCTGGTGGAAGCCAAACCTCCCTTCAGTCCTTTGCTATGGGAGTTCATGCGGAATGTGTATCCAGGAGGCATAAGCTGCATCGTCAATAAAGGAGACTGGCTCCTTAAATTGGGTAAACCCATAAAACAACCGACCTGTTTACCTCCTGGTATTTACTAGCATACATTACCGTGTAGGAGTGGGACCAGCTTATGATCGCGTTGGCACCAAGGACAGCATTATGATCCGAGTCCCTGACCACACTGTGACCCGCCACCTCTGTGATCTCACCGGACCACTTGCTCTTACTTCGGCCAATCCGAGTGGAGAACCAGACAGCACCCACCACAGCATGGTCATCGAGTAAGACCTGTAGATGGACAGATGTCAGTTTGAGTTTGGTAGAAAGTATCAAATTGGCTTGATTGGTGCTTTTTGTTTCATTTTAGTCGACTGGGGCACAAGATTCAAGCGGTTCTGTGTGACGGAGAGACTAATGAAGTCATTGCTTCAACTGTGGTCAACTGCCTGAAGATTGATGAGGGTGCGGTACACATTTTTCTCATTTTAGTCTTTAATAGCATAAGCATTTTAACTAATCTGGCTTTATTGTCACACAGGGGTCATCACTATTCTTAGGGAAGGTTGTGTCCCTGCTGGAAGAGTCAAAGAAATATTTGAGCGGGTGAAAAACACAATGGTCTGATCATTAAGTACCAAAGTCCACTTCTGTAATAGTGCTTCAAGATCAACCTGTCTGGATTTGTGTTGACTGCAATTGAGTTAATAAATGCTAAATGCGGTTGTGGGTTGTGTGCAGAAAATGTTGTAATAAAAATAATAGCCATGACTTTCAGTGATTATTCAATTACATTTATGGCAATTGTACAGTTTATTACACGTAGTGAAATTGTACTATATTGTATTTTTAAATTATCCTAATAATGTTGGTGGTGTTGTTGGTGTGTCTCAATTTGTTTATGAATAAAATAGATATTTCTTGAATACATCATGTTTACTGTTGGTTTCAAAAGATGACTTTACAGTATTTCAAAATGATGAAATTAGGGCAAAGTAGAAGTGTTCCTACTGTATGTTGCCTTGAAATTAAAACATCTGTTGGGACTGAAACACCATGAAAAAAATCCTTGGTTTAATGGCACCAATAATATTTGAGGATAGAACTCTGTCAGCATGACCTCATTTTAATTTGACAATTTTATTGCTAGCATATTAGATTGGGAGTATTTTTTTTTAAACAACTCTTTGTAGATCACTCAGCTTATTCAAAGTTTGCTGGACCATTCCAAATTGTCATTTACATCTAATGATAACCCACTTTTGTGGTTTTGACCTAAGACTAAATGTTATAACGAAAGTCTTATTTTGAAAGGGAAAAACACGCTATTTTTTGAGTTTGATGAGTGTAAGTGTATTTTTTTAGGATGAATTTAAAAACATAGACATATTTATACTTCTGTGTCAAAACACGCATGGTGAGAGCCTAATTAACTAATGTTCTTGGCAAGGATGCTCCTTCTCCTCAAAGTGTGTCATTGTGGCACAATGTGGCAGTGGAAAACACATTTAGTCCAGACTGACCAATTACTCAATGACGACTTTGAAGAGGAAATGCGGTTTGGAAAAGTCTGTTCTTGTCTGGGGTCACAGTATGGTATTAAATAATAGGTCATTGTTTCTGTTGGGGGCAGGTTACATCCCAAAAAACACATTGTGAAGTATCCGTGATGATAAAAGATGCGGGGGACGTAGAAAAGAATGAAATATAACTGAGGTTTCCAATGGCGAAAGAAACAAAAAAAAGCTGTCGAGCTTTAAGCTGCCGTCCATGAAGGGGAAACAAGTTTTAGGTTTCATATACGGGTGGGGTTTCTTATTTTTGCAAGAACAAAGGCCCTTAAATCGAAGACTGGTCTAAATAAAAGCTCTTTACATGTATTGTTAGACGATAAAATTACCAATTGCTGCATCATGGAAATATCACAAGATTTTCGATTTTGAAGGTTTGAGTTTTTGAGAACTTCTCTCTTCAGTGGGAATTTTCTTTTTTACTTATGTACTTGTTATTTTACACTAGGGCCACTTAAAAAGGACTGAGTGGCCTGGTAGATGAGTGGTTAGCACGTCAGTCACACAGTTCTGGCGTTCTGGGTTCGATTCCAGGTCAGTTGACCTGTGTGGAGTTTGCATGTTCGCCCTGGGCCTGGTTGGGTTTTCTCCGGGTACTCCGCTTTCCTCCCACATTCCAAAAACATACAGGTTAGGCTCTGAATTACCCCTAGGTATGAGTGTGAGCGTAAATGGTTGTCCATTCACAACCATTTACTGATATATAAAATTGCACATAGTTCAGTATCTCATAGATGGATATGTTTATTGACATTGTCGTCATACACAATCCACATGAATTGAAAAGATGTAGCCCATTTTAACAGACTGTTTAAGTGAGATTGTGCTTGATGTTGACTTTTTAAAGTCTGCTGTTTTCCTCTACCTCTGTTTCCACTTCATTGGTTTCAAAAACAGGATTGGTCTGTCCCTGCCTGTGCCGCCTCTGAACCTCCTCATAAATTTGAAGAACCTGCATGCAGACAATTAGTGTGAGCTCGTGCCAACAAGGCGGAGAGAGAAATAACAAGAGCTGCTTTAGAAATGACCTTAGCTTTAGGGATAAGACCCACTCGGAAGAAAGCAATTTGGCCCTTTTCAATATTCGTGCAGTCTACCACAGTAGATGCGATATTCTCTGGTGATGGTCCATCACATAAAACTCCATCTACCTAACAATTGCAGGTCAATACAAGAACGATATCACAAGTCACAACAAACAATGGTTTATAGCCACCTTGTCTCCCAGTTTGGCATACACTTGATTATGGTGGGTCGTATCTGCTTCTCCTGTAGGGTTGGCTGAGGTCACAGCAACAGGACCCACCTACAAAAAATACTCATTATACATTTGTTAAATACAATCCAAGCCAATACATGAGGAAGAAACTCTTGTATATTCCCTCAATGGCCTATCACGAGATTCCATAGGCGTTTAGTAATTGGATATTATGTCTATGCAAGGGCAGTGAGTCAACCCCCCCTTACTAGATCAATGAGGTGGGTAGCCACAGAACAGTCTGGATTCCTAATAGCGATACTCTGGGGGGTCCCGATGTGTTTTGCAGCATCTCCTAAACCAAAGGCATCCATCCACGGGCCTGTGTGAGAGACAACACTAGGTAGCAATTTGTATAATAGGTCTGTCAATCTTGCAGAGGCAGCAAAGGAACTCATGAATTGCATTACTGGACAGATACAAGATATGTATACACTCCAATTCATGCTTTCAATTTGGTATACTAACATCAAGCACTGTGTTTTCCATAGTTGAAATAGCTCACACATTAAAAACATGTTGAATTGATTGTTGTTGTTTGCTGGAACCCTTTTGTGGTTATGCACTATATAATGTACACACCTCTGGGTATAACCATGCTGATGGATGACGGCCACGCGGCTTCCATGAAGTCCAGTAGCTGGGGGCTCAGCAAGTGTCGGACAGGGTCAAGCTGCTTGATGGAGGACAACCAGATGGACATGGGTCGGTCCTGCGCTTGTTTCTTCACCCTATAGAAAAGCTCAGCTGTTACAAAATAAGCAATATAATGAAAATACAATACAATGCATAACCTTAATTTAGGAAAGATTGCTAATGCTTGTTACTCACTTGTATGCTTTGACAACTGCATCAGGCCTGTTGCAAGCTGCCACCAGCACATAGACGGTGTCAGTGGGCACCCCACATATTCCACCATTCTTCATGATGTCTGTAGGGGTGATGTTGGAGATCAACATTGTTTATACCCAATTTGAAGTGAGTATGCAGTAGTTTAGTATCAAAAGAAATAAAAAATAAACGTATTGGTATAGTATCATAAGTTAATAGCACACAGCAGATTGGCCTAAATGATACCAAAGGCAAGCACTAATATAAAACTTTCATCAAACTCCACTCTATAATCGTACCTGCAATTCGTTCAACAGATGTTGCCTTTCGAGCTGGCAGATGTGGGCATATTGAAAGCTTCCCTCCCAGAACTCCACTCAGCTTAATTAAAGGTTTCCCAAGAGGGATCTGAGGTGACTGGAAGGTACTATTAAAAATATGAGCTGCAAAACAATAAAAACTAACCAGGCCAAAGATAATACTAACACCTATGTCATAACCATAAGGCAGCACACCGAGCGAGTCCATCAGGAAGCTGATGATAATAAGCTGGAATGTGAGTGCATAGACAAACCAGGCCATGTTAACAAACAAAGCAGCGATTGTCACCAAAATGTTAAACATCAGGAACGCAATGATGCCAACTGCCACGTTAAAACCTCTGGCATTGACGTACAGCCCTGCGTATCGTGTTGATCCCCAAACCGCCCACATCGTACCGTAGAGGATAAAAACAGTGCTCTCAAAGGTTTTTCCTCGGGAGAAAGCGACTGATCCGCAGATTAGCTGGAGGACGCCGCCGGCTACCACCACCCAAGGGAGCACCAACAGGGAAAACGCAGCTCTGTCTCCGACTGTAATAGCAAAAGTAGCTATCACGCCACAGGCATGGCCTAAACCCTCAGCATTTGCATACTTGGAGTACCCCAAGTGGGGTGCATGGAGTTCATTGTTATGGCATCGGAGAGTCAAGCCTTTCCTCCTGGTTACAAAGGCTTTAAAAAGGTTCTCTCCTGTAGGGATTTTCTTGACAGAGACCATGTTGTAAGTTGTTATTAAAAGCATACAAGCAGAGCCAATAAATATAACCGCCTGTACACCCTGACTTCCTTTCTGGAAAAAGCCTCGAGGGTGAGAAGCAATTGCTACACAATAGGCAACGAATAAAAGGTGATAGATGGCCTCCAACAAGCTTTTTTGACAGCTAAACAGTGTCAGGGTGAGGAAAAGTAGAGAAAAGACAACCGGGAAGGGAACAGGAGAGAGGGGTTCGATGGAGTAAAATGATAAGAGACCACTGGAGCCTTCTGCAAACTTCAACACTGCAGTGAAGCCGTAAAAAGTAGCAGAGAGTGGATCCAATGCTCGGTAGAAGAGGATACACACGATGAGCTGTAACATACCTGCCGTCCAAAGCCAAGGGACGTGGCCTACAGATAGTCGAGGGACCACACCCAATAGAGGACACGCCAAGACTGAGGCTGACAACAAATTCATCACCACGCCCACTAAGGCGAGGTCATCGCACCTACGTGGTTTATCAGTCTTAACCTGGACTTTTGTCTTAACACCAGCCCATGGGATTTCCACTCTTCCATGAGTAATAGTGGTCAACAGATGTCCAAAACCGAAATAACCCCCAAAGAGACAGACAAGAAGATAGTTTGCAGCCATGGCAGTCCGACCAAAATCTTCGATTGATAGTTTGGCAATTTGATGGGCAGAAGCTAAGCTGATGCTAATAGCAATGATGAACAAAAGCAATTTTTTAGCCAGTAAGGCAACGCCAGCGATGACAAATAGGGCCAAGGCAATTGCGGCCAAGCCAGGGACGAATGAGGATCTGAGGTCTTCGACTTCAAGCACTCCTTGTCCAGCCATGATGTACAGCAGACTGGAGGCGCACCACAGTGCCGAAACTGTCAGACACAAGAAGGAGAACAAACTCCCACCGGATAGGCTCCGACATATACCTTTACGAAAAAAAAGAAAAATAATCATCCCATTTTGATTTTGCTAAATATATATAGTAATCAGTTATTTCTGATAGTTAAGTTCTGAACAAACCTGCATATGCTACAGAGGCAGAAATAACTAGGAGCAGAACCCCAAGTGCAGTTTGGGGGATTAAATCTTTTAGGGGAGTGCTGCCATAGTCATTCACCAAAAGTAGGAGACAACCTTAGGCAAAAAAAAAAGAAAACAGTTAGTTAAGTAGTACAACAATGGTGTTCCACAGAGCTCAATCTTAGAGGCCCTGCTGTTCTTAAACAAATAAATGTATGAATGAAAAGGCTTACCAGCAGAGATGCCCAGTATACCAACAGACACATGTAGCTGAGCCATTGCAAAGAGATGTGGAAAAAAACTTCAACTCCGCTACACTTTTATACAGACCTGTGGAGCAACATCACATACACGTCACACATTCAAGTGTCAAATTACTGGAAAATAACCCCAACACCAATTAAATAAAGATCTAGTAATAGAAAGAAAAAGTAAGGAATAAAATGTACACAATCTCCTATTACCAATAGTGTCTACAGATTAAAGTATTTAACAACAGAATTTATATTTAGTCCTGTTACAATGTCAAAGAGCCAAAACAAATGCTCAATACTTCAAACTTGTTAAAGAAATACTAGGAAGGATGACTAGAAGTATGATAGAAGACAAAAAGAAACACGAGTATGGAAGGATTCAGTATAAATGCAAAGATGCAGATGTATAAGTGCACTCTTATGAATGACATGAGGTCATCTATGTGGGAGGGGATAACCAAAAAAAGCAAATAAAAAAGAGAGGGTACACCCTACAAGAGTCACATCCCTTCTTGGAGAGCTGACTGACTGCTACAGACTTTGTGTAGAACTATTCAAGGTGAGACTGTTTATTAGTTTATAAGTAGTTATTGTTGCTTTTAGTAGTAATACATGTGTGTACTGTGTAAAGGTAAATAATAAAGTCGCCATGCTGACTCCAAACTTGATTTAACTTAAACCTGATGCATTTTTAATGCATGATAAATAGTGCATGATGTTGTCAGAAGTGATAACTGGTATTTTAATTTTTTTTTGTTACTACTCTCCCATTTCAAATGGATTGGATGTCTAACAGAAGCTGTAGCATGGCCAAGCAAGTGGCCGTTATTCTCTCCGGTTGTGGAGTTTACGATGGCACCGAGATCCACGAGGCGTCGGCTGTTCTGGTTCATCTGAGTCGGGCTGGAGCCAAAGTAATACTACACTATTTTTGGATACTTTCACACAGTTTGAAAAAACACTCACACTCTGCAATGTGTTTAGAAGGTGGCGGAAAAAGTCGAGAAATTTAAATACTAATCAGAATACTGTGTTTTGTTAAAAGGTCATCTTTCTTTGAAAATTTGCTTGTGTAATTTCCAACTTTTTCTGTTCCTCAGGCACACATGTTTGCACCAAACCAAGAGCAGTTACACGTTATTAATCATTGTGAGGGGAAACCTTCAGACGGCAAGAGAAACGTACTGCAGGAGAGCGCCAGAATTGCCAGGGGTGACATCACCGATTTGGCCAAGTTAGACGTTTCAGCCTTTCATGCTGTCGTCATCCCTGGTGCGATTTATTCATGTACGCAGACTGCCGTTCCCAGACATTTTTTTTCATCTTGGTCTTTTGTTCAGGTGGTTTTGGTGTAGCGAAAAACCTTAGCGATTGGGGAGTGAAAAACAAGGAGTTCACCATTAATTCCCAAGTAGAGAAAATCCTGGAGGATTTCCACAAAGCTGGAAAGCCAATGGCTATGTGCTGCATCTCTCCAGTTCTGGCCGGTAAAATCCTGCCTGGTTGCGAGCTCACGGTGGGGCACGACAAGGAGAGTGACATGTGAGTGATTTCATTTGCTATCTCAACAGAGGTCAAATCAATGCACCGATTGGTCGCTTAAATGACCTTGGCTCTCTCTCAGGTGGCCCTACGCAAAGACAGCAGATACTTTAAAGGAGATGGGCTGCAAACATGTGAACAAAGATGTGGAGCAAGCCCACGTTGATGTCAAACACAAACTCGTCACGGCTCCGGCTTTCATGTGCAATGCGCCCATTCACAAGATTTTTGATGGTATTGGCGTGATGATTCAGGAAATGCTGAAACTGGCTTAAGGCTACAAAATGTCCTTGTTTTTGCATATTGTTTGTCTTGGATTGAATTTTCTGTCATGTTGACTCACAAAGGTTCTTGTTTTACTGTTATCATCACGTTTGAGTTATTATGAAATAAAAGACTGAGAAAAGTTGGGAATCACATGTCATGACTTTGACTTATGTTTATACATGTTTGAGTGTCACAAGTGCGTGGATGAGGATGGAGTGGATTTCTTAGATTAATATACTATATTTTCATCACATTGAAATATAATATAATATAATTACATCAGGAATGTGGGGTTAAAAAGCTTTTGTATGGTCTTATTTGTATTATCTTGTCAGACATTCATTAGCATTGAACACAAGAGACTTCTACTTTTTTGTTTGGTTGTTTTTGAAAGATATTGTAGTCAACAGAATATCTGCTTGTGTTAGAAACCGGTCATGCTAAGAAATACTAAGTCATACAATTTTACTGGCTTTGTTTTGAGAAGTGTTTAAATTGATCCATTCCACTAACCAACATTGTCGCATGGAATTGTCGAGGACGGTCTGTATCCTGAATGGAGAAGAAAATTCCAGAAAATTTGAAAAAAACAAGGGCAAAATTATCAATAATTCTATCCTGCTAGTGCGAGAAACATGTTTTTCTCACCTCCGTTGGATAGGCACGGGTGGAAACATAACGAATCACAAAGCCACAACGTCTCTTCTGGGATGTGTTGGCATCGCTGGCATGTACAAGAAGGCCGTCGTGGATCTGTGAATTTTTTTTGTCAATATATATTAAAGGTCTAAATTTTGAACAAATATAAGGTCAAGTAAAATGTCCACCTACAGACATCTGTCCAGCAAGAAGAGGACAAAGCACAGCTTGGTCAGTTTGGAGAAGCTCCTCTGGAATCTCCTGGTTGACTGTCAGCATGTTTCCAGGCCGGATGGCTTGGCGATGGGGGTACATGCCAAAACTATGGCTACCTAGGGAGCAGATATACATAACGGGGCATCATTTTAATCTTCATTTAGAGTAGAAAGCCCACTAGAGTCCAACAAAAGGCAAAGAAAGATGACACATTATTATCTATATTATTATATATATATCTTTAGAAATATACAAATATCCCCTCATTTTAGTTTACGTGTATAGCCAACACTAGAATCTAGAGATATAAAGGCTTCATTGGAATTTACAGCTTTATCTGTCTTTACAATTAGAGGACATATATGAATGGATACCTTTGTAATTGATGGATGTATTAGAACCAATATAATTTAGTTTCAAAATATATTATTAGAACAGAGTACTTTTTCCAGACACTACCTGGGAGAACCTGCAGGGCACCGTTCTCTTTCAGCGAGTCATCTAGAGCCAGCCACACTGAGAGGACTGGGCCACCAGCAATACCCCAATACCTATGGACATCAATTAACAGAAACTACATTGTAAATTCCCATAAGGTAAATTATACCAACCTACCTCATATCCTGATGCCAGGCCACATATGGAAGCTGAGTGCCTGTTGCAGCTGTCATTGGGTATTTGCAAATGAAACGAGAGTCTAGTAAGACAATGTTAGGACCTAAGATGGCTTGGAGAGTTCTCAAAATGCCAGGGTGTTTGGTTAAAGCCATCACCCAAGGATACTGAAAGTGAACATTGTGCAGGCTGTACTGGGCGTACTCTTCACCTGGTGATGGAAAAAAACAAGAAACTAAATACATTGTAAGATCTATTTAGAAGAAATAGTCAAAAATATTTACCAAATTCTCTCTCCAGTTGGGAAAAGGCAAGTCTGGCTTTCCTCAGCTCACAGTTGGTCAACACGGGGAGGCCTGAGAGGTAGCCCTGGTGCTCGTATGTCTCCTGGAGCTCACTCGTAGATGCAGTCATGTCTACCAGCGTTCTGTTCTCAGCAAAAATAACGACTGTTCCACAAACTATTTTATGCATTTTCTGATGACATAAGGCCCACCTACACCACAGAAAAACACACTACCGACCAATACCAACTAGTATATGCTATAACAGTCGGGGCATAGTGTTAAATGGAATTTACAAGTATACCTGTGTTGTGTCCAGTCGTCTTTGCAGGCCTTTTTTGAGGTTTCTCAAGTGGAGCTCAACCTCCGGGCACTTTATAGAGCAGCGTGACACTATTGGAAATTCATCTGTCATTGTGCTGAGATGGAAAATAATGACAAGGAAGAAGGAATGGCATTCAAGATACTGTGACGTACATTGTGGATTCGTGACAAAAGGTCTTCTTTCATACATTTTGCACCTGTTCTTTTGAATCTTTACTCCAAAGGGAGTTTTTTTGGAGGTGAAAATTAATTTCCTGCTTGGTACACATCAGCGCAATGTAATATGGGAGTAGGAAACCTGATAAGTGGTTGCCATCTTGTTGGAAAAGCTAGAGTAGAGCAATGAAGACTAATTCAAAGGGGAGACAAATGGCATATAATGTAGTAAATATAAAGAATATATTTTATTGGGTATATTTTTTGTGAAAATATTAAGCGGCAAAAGACAGCCATTTCACAAAATAGGAGTATAAAATGATTAATGCCTGGATTAGAATTTTTTCAACCCTTAGCTCATAATAGACAGATTTTCACATATTGGGGCACTTTGGCTGTAGTGCATTATAGTACATGTCATACTGTCTAGAACATTACATAACATGTTATATTCCGGCAAATGTATTGTTACTTTCGGGCAATTTTAAAGGCCAACAGACTACCCACAAAGTTAAAATACCACTTTGCAATTATTTTGTATTGTAGAAAAGCAATCTTCATTTGCTTCAATTTTATACTCTAAGTAAGGCTGATGAGAATCTGTCTTGAAAAACAATACTTAAATATATTAAGTTTCCTCCCTGCTCAGTTTTGGCCTGTGTTTGGGTGCTTGGGACAGAGAGGATGATGTTTCTTTCTACTTGCTGTCTGTGTCCAATTGTCTCCTCCTTGTGTCTGTGATCCATTATTGCAACGATGCACAAGGACCGGCTCCCCTTTGGCTGCATTTTTTTTCAGCAGCAGCCTCTGCAGCATCTTCTTGTCTGAACGCTCTCTTTGAAAGTCATCTTCGTACACCTTAAGCTATGACCAATGACAAATAAGCAAAGTGAAATGAAAATGTGATTAGTAGTCCACTTACTTATTATTATTATTATTATTATTATTACAAAACTATGTATGTTAAGCATCTTGTTCCTGCTAGCTTTTCCAGTGTGCACCACATAATCTGCCTAGCAACACGAAAAGGCATGTGACCAGCGGAAAATATCTGAATGCTAAGATTCAAAGTAACTTGCCAGTAAAGTAATTTTAATCTAAAAAAAAGTCTACACAACTACCTGCTCTTGCATTAGATCCACCTTTTGCCTCATTTCTTCCCAATTCTTCCTGAGTCTTTGGTTATCCTCCTTTGTGTAATTATGGACGTTGTGCTCCATTTCATATTCTGCCTCGTAGATCTCAGTCTGAGGACGCATGGAAACATCATCCATAAATAATGCATCCGGTCCTCTTCTCCTGAGAAAATTGCAGGACAGAATGCAGCCACCACTTGGTGGTGCTTTTGTCCATCTAATTCCATACTTTTTCTCCATAGCAACAGTGGAAAGCATTTGTATTCTGTGCTCGAATAAAAAGCCCACCTGACACCTCATTGCTTCCAGTTGCTCTTTTAACTGGACAACTTCTCGGTGGCAATCACAGCCCGTGGCTTTGCCCTGCGGATGTCCCATGGAACTGGAAAGAGCCCTTGAGACACATGACGTGGGGCAGCTCGAGGACAAAGCGTCGGGGACGCTTGCCCTGACCGTGTCCTGTTTTGATAAAAGATAACCTATGTCAGGGTTGTCAGATTATCACCCTGCAGAAAAAAAAGGGGAGGTGAAAGTACCTTTTGGACAAGTGGCTTGAGTACTCGGCCCTCCATTACCTTGACATAGTCTTGCAGTTCCTGATTCTTCTTCAGTTCCAGCATGAGCGCCTGCTGGTAATAGTTCTTTGCACTCTGTCACAAACATCAGTAAATGGTGTTACGTGGTTAAGAGTTTGGAAAGCAGAGACAAGAACTGAAGCAGAAGAACCACGCTGAGTTGCCCCTACCATTCTACATGCATAATTCTAGAGTTCAAGTGATTTTTACATCCATACTTGGTGGAAAGAACTATTTCATGCACCACACAACGGAGCAGTTGGAAATAGAAAGGTCTGTGATTTTACAGTCTGTAGCTTTGTGCTTGCGTAATGTGGTTTTCATTACGGAGAGGCTAACAAGGAGCCAGAAGTGGACACAAATGCAAAGGAACAACAAGCCATGCAGAACTTTTAACAACTATATCCACAAATCTATTAACAAAATAAAAGTAGAACATAGCCAAAGACATGCAAAAGCCCAATTCCGCAAAGTATTACATTATCTGGGAACAACTGATGAATTTTAGTAATGGTGGGAGACGTGTCTGTAAAATTATGGTGATAATTTGGCAATAATTGGCCAAACACAGACGTCTTCTTATAAAAGCAGTCCCGCGAGAATCTGTGCTCGGAATTGGAATTGCATGACTTTGCTGTGTTTCCTTTCTTTCTGAATCCATTACTCTTCATTAGTGAAGTAAGCCTCTTATATCAGTCATTGGTATGGATGGCTACACTTTCAAATTTCAATTGGCAGTCTTGCCATCCTTTAATTCACTTTCTAACTACAGGCATCAGGCAGAGGACACCCTGAATTGGTACATATGCTGCTTACAAGTTTCAGCATAAAATTTCATATTTTAATGAACCTAAAAGAAAAATAATCTTCAGTGCTGAGTCCTAGTAGCAAAAGTGGCTTCCGAGTTTCAGCTTGGTTTTTCACATTTTTATCTACTTATTTAAATTATATGCAACTTACTTAAATTATATGCAAAGTAGTGAATTTGTGATAAGTGAAGACACGATAATCTGTATATGTATAGTAGGGTCCCACTTCATATGGATTGGAGTTATTAACCCATTTCAACACACAATAGACATTAAATGATCAACCCTATGTTAGTGTGTGTGTACCTTTACCTGCTGGCTATCAACTTTGAGCAGTAATTTGTCATTTAGATCTTTGAGGATGGCGTTTTCCACTTCCAAAGCTTCCAGCCTATGCTGCAATTCCACAGTGGTCTTACGATACATCTGGTCCCACTCGTCATTCAGTTTCATCAGCTGCAACACAATCCTTTCATCATTAGCAACGTTCCCATCAATATCTGATGGGATTTCAATGAAGCCGCAACTGGATTATTCTCCCTTTCTTAATCAATCATGTAATGGAATCCTACATTCATCAGGCTTTGAGTTCATGTGAAATAGAAATAAATAATAGCTTTTTTTCCAGAGACGGAATCATTTTTCTTCTCAGTCAAACTAGAGGAAGTAGCTCAAGGTTGTATGATTTGTGGGAGTAAAAGCCATTTCTACACCTCAGCTGCAATTTTTCACACACCGCCCACGTCCTCTGATTTCAACTGTGAAGCGTGCCGTTTCCAACATCAGTAATACAGCCAGTGTACGGGAATGCAAAATTTGGTGACCTTGTACCTCTTTGTTGACTCTCCGCAACTCTGTGTTTTTGTTGAGAAGCAGCAGCTTCTCTTGGTCAACAGAGGTGACGCTCATACTGTCTGCGGATTGCTTCTCCATCGAAACAGACCTGCCAGACACCAACAGTAAAATTAATTGCTATAAAAGTAATACAGCACTTAGATCCAGTACTTCCCTACTGGGAACAAGAGAAGTCTCGTATTTACAGCAGGAATATACAAAATGTGCGTTCTTTGGTCCAGGCCAAAATACAATGCATCTTTTTTGGTTTGGTTCATTTACATATTGCAACTTTTGGTCCCAGGATCCCTTTATACCCATATCCGCAAGCCTTTCTCCTTAAACATGGCGGTAAATATCTTAAATATATACTATATATTTATTAATTTATGTATTTATTAATTAATTTATTTATTACACATTTATTCATGTCTAAAATGTCTTTTTCTGTGTCTGTATTCTCACCCTCTTGCTACTGTGACAATGAAAATTCCAAAATATGGGATGAATAAAGTTATCTAATCTATTCCAATCTATATATTTTTTTGCATTTTTCTTTTGTTGCCCTCTGCCCAAATATCAAGTGGACGTTCCGACTCATAATAGCCAATGTACTGCTAACCACAGACTGTGTTGTTCAAAACATATGAATAATTATTACATTAATTATGACTTTTATTATGCAAAATAAGTTGTTTATGAAACACTTGATCTCACTCCAAAACACTACTAAATATATGGTAAAATGTTCCACTTCAGTAACACATGTAAACTACTCTGCCAACAAAGTAGAAGTAGAGTGGAGACTATCAATAGGGTTAAAAAAATAAAAATAAATACATATACAAGTTGCACCTATTTTGTATAAATTGCAGTCTGTATTTAAAAAAATAAATAAATCTAAAGATACCCTTTTCCAGTGACAACTACAAAATATTAGTACTTTCTACACACAGTAGTAGTACTTTCTACTCATGGTGGAAAGCAGTATCAGAAATTTCCATGAATAAAAGCAAAGACATATGCACAAAAGAACCTCAGGGTACTTTTAACACCCACTCACAAAGAGTGAGTGCACTTTCAGAGAATAAAACCTAAGCCATTATCTTCACCCACGCACACACACACACACACACACACGCATATATATGTACGTATGTGTAGTCACATGAAGCACTCAAAAATGTTTACCTTCATATCCAAATGACATTACACACCAAACCTTAAACCACCAATGAATGTTTTTGGATTGCATGATAACAAAATGAAGAGAAAACACGCTTCTAGAAGAGCACTCGAACATGGACGCTGCAGGGCTCGCAACGAAAAACAAAACAAAAAAGAAAAAACTGTGACCCTTCTTTCCCTAATAAACAAACTTGCCAGCAACAGAATTTGCTATGTGGCCTACTTTTGCTCTATAGTGCTTGTTGTCAACAGTAATTTGAAAGATGACAAAAATGTGGACTATTATTTGTTGACTTCGGGTCTGCAAAAACTGCAGAAAGCCCTTTGCATGTTGTCCTATATCCCTCATAGTTTTTATATCTGACAGTTGATAAACAATGTTCCCCAATTTGAACAAGTTACATCTGGTATTCTGTCTTGGAAGGGCACCAAAATGCCACTACATGCCAAACAATATGTTAATAACCTTGTCACGCGCTATGTTAAAGTGTGATAACAAATTTGTCAAGCTTGCCGCTATCTAAGGACAAGTTGGCTGCATATTGTCAGCATTTGGTTAGGCATGAGAGGATTATTATATGAAAGGAAAAAACATGTACATGAGATTATGGATGGAAAAGATAATATCACTTGTGATGACCTCATTGGAAAGTCCGTGGTTATGTTTTGTTCCTCTTTTTTATTGGGCGACAAACTTTCTCTATTTTTATTATTATGTTTTAAAAGTGATATGTTATCGTCTGAAATAGTGATCAAGAGGGTAATGTCATCCAAAATATAACAAATCGTTACTGGGCATCACAACAACTAAAACAAGAGGATGGAGAATGAATCGATAGATGATATCAGCAGGAGAACATTAATAGCAGCTAAAGTTATGTCAATATCTTATTAACCCCCAGTGTTTGACATCTTGTTGTATTGGACTTTTATCCGGAAATATTGAGCATACATACCATAGTACTTCAGAAGATTTGGTAAGGTTAAACTCGCTTGCTATTGATGATTCTTTGTGCTTATCTGCTTCTGCTAAAGATGCCAAAACCAGCTTTTCTTGATCCATGGTCATTCCTAAATAACAAATCTTTCTATTCTTAGAAATAGCCACTCAGTTTTAAGGTAAACAGCCAATGTTGGTATGTGCGCAAAACAAAACAGGAAGTCATAGAGGTCGTGCTCATGTGATTTAAAGTCCTGAGAAGAGGAAATGACACTTTGACAGTGATAAGCAGCTTTGGCTTGAACTATTTTCCAAATGTATTCAAAATTGCACAAGGTGATGACACAGTTTTACGAATGTTACTCGGGGAAACTTGGCTCAATTAATATTGGATGTGTTGTATCTGGAGAGGAAATGGGAAGCCGAATATAGTACGATATGCTTTTCTCACCAGAAGATCCTCAACAAAACAAGTGGAACAAACGTATTAATGCTGTATACAAGTGTATATGGATGTACACTCACGCTAAGGGTTTGTACACATCAAAAAAGATGAACATTTGAATAAATAAATATATTAAATAAATAAATAGTGATTGGTCAATCATAATGTGAACCTGAAGGAATAAATAGACATAAAAAATGGTGGAAAATTGTAGCATAAGGCATTTCAGTGTGGAAAAATTGCACATTTATTCCATCTTAAATGGAGAAAGTAAGGTTTTGTGTGACGTGCATCTGCTCAATGGATTTATTTACGCTTTCCTTCTTTAGGACATCTGAAAAAATGAAATTGACTTTTTAATACGTGAGATTATTTTGGCTGGAGTGTACAGGTTTTATATGTTGTCTATTCCTTTAACATAAAGACGTGTATACAAAGGTAGGTAATAAAAAATATTGGTAATTTTAAAAATATAGCCATTAAAAACTTGTGTTTTTGAGTATAAGTGGTATACTAATAAATAACCATTTTGAATTTTAAAATCACGTGTTAATCTTTGAGTTAATGATCCACACTATTAACATTTAAACCAGTTCAAGCTTCCAGGTCGGACTTGTTTGTTAATGTTAATGATATGAGCTTGTCGCAATGGACGATGCACTTTAGGTCTTCCCTTTTCTTCAGCTAGCCTGCTCACACTGTGGTGTTGCATAATAATGCCAGACCCAGCAGTAACTGATCATAACAGTGTCATAAATAGATTCATGAAAATTAATGAAAGGGTCAGACTGATTGTATTCACCAGTGTCCTCACTGTGGTAGGTTAATTAGAAAATCATATGCTCATCCAAAGGACAATCGCGCGAATCAAAAAAAAAATGTTCTTGATTATTTTCCTCTCATCAAGCGCAGGTGTCTTTTTTATTACCACAAGCTGAATTAATTGGCTGTCCTTATTAGGTTGGCTTCTATTGTGCAGTTTGGAAAATTCATGGACACTATAGGATTCATAAAATTATTATTCAAGAGAGTATTTGATTCTGATAATTCATTTATGTTGTTTCCAAAATTTTCCCCTAATAGTGTCTATGTTGACTCTTTAGCTGCCATTGATGGTAATAAAAGATAAAATTGCAGTACCAGGTCAAAATAAAATGAACGTCTAGCCCACATGTGTCAAAGTGGCGGCCCGGGGGCCAAATCTGGCCCACCGCATCATTTTGTGTGGCCCGGGAAAGTAAATCATGAGTGCCGACTTTGTTTTTTCAGCATAAAAGAGTATGGAAGAATATTAAATTTCCTGATTTACCCCCTTATAAATCAATAATTGTAATTTTTTAATCCATTTTTTCTGTGTTTTTAGTTCAAAAATCATTTTGTAAAATCTAAAAATATAAATATAAAAAAGCCCAAATAAACATTGTTTTAGATCTGTAAAAAAATCTAAATATTATCTTTAAAATGATCTGGCCCACGTGAAATCAACGTTAAAGCGGCCCGCGAACCAACTATTTGACACCCTCGGTCTAGCCCGTCACTGCCAGCCAATGAAGTAAAAGGGGCTGGCAATAAATTCAGGGTAGACCCTGCCTACTGCCTGTTATTGTCTAGGACAGGCTCCACCACCCCCGCGACCCTCGTAAAGATAAGCGTCTTGAAAAATGAACAAATAAAAAAACGTGTCATCTATTGAGTTAATCCTGAGTTCAATCACTAAAAGCAATTTCTATTTGGCTCCCCACAGAGAACTTGAAGTATCCAACACTCTGTCTAGAGACGGGGGTAAGCGAGGCAACCATATGCATCACGGCTGTCCACTAGCTTGGTCAAGCCCACTCGGGTGATTCCTTTCACACGCCACTTCCGTCTAACTCTGTTTCCAGTCAAAGTATTGCTGTGCCAAGCAGCGGCTTTGCCGGGCAGTCCCACAACAGCAATGCAGTGCCTGTATTGACCCGAGAATCCGTCACAGTCAAGGACAAATGGGCTTCTTGCTTCCGAGGGGGATTAAGAAGGGGCATAACATAGAGGTGAATAGCTCATTTATCCACTTGAGCTTCAGGAATTGTTAAGAGGACATCTAAGTCAGGGATTGATCTATGATCAAAAGACAAATAAGGACGGAAAGCCGCCAATCTGCAGCAGAATCGCCCGCATTTTTGTCCTTTGCGGCAGCTGGTGTGTGCAGCAAATCTAGGGTCACTGATTGAAGGTGACAGTGAAATGTTACAGATGCTGACTGAGGGTTTTGGAAGTGGCTATGTCCTGGACACTATCTTGTTTAAGAAGTAAGCGCTTGTCCGACTTTGACAAATTCTGTCAAGGCGCCACGAACTAATTGATTAAATTTGTCCACGTTAGCAAGTCTCTTTAGGGACTAGCTCTAAGGAGCTGCTTACATATTCTTTTTTCAGGGCATTATTTTATAGTATAATACACTTATGGGGATTTGAGACATGAACAATAGGTAGGATGTACAAAAATGACTACTCACCACAAATGTGGATACTTTTAAATGTAGTCCAACAACTGCATCTGCAAGAAAAAAACAGATGCATCAAAAATAATCACGCAACAGTAATAGTGAAGCCATTTACAAACTTTCCAGTGTATTCTGTGTTATTTATCCGTCACTTTTTGGACATATTTTGCTCAACTAATCAAAGTAGAAACTGATGTAACTCTAGGAAAAATGACAGGTTTTGTTTGGTAACATCGGATTGCTTAAAAAAAGACTTAATCTTTAGTTTATGTCGATCTTTCACTTTTTTTTCTTTAAGTCTCTACTTGTCAGCCTGCCAGAAGAATCAACACAGTTTAAAATAAGGCTTGGACATCTGCTATTTGTGTCAAAACTGTGAAAAACATGATTTAGTTACATTTTTCTCTAAAGAAGAAAGGAAAACAAGTTCAAAAGACAGCTTGTCTATCGCACCATGGGTATGTCTCATAAATATTGTTGGGCCAAAAGGGTTTTGAGTAGTGACAGTAGCATTTCTTTTCAATAACACACAACACTGCCTCTCAAATATCTTATTTTTCTGCAGGCTTGTTCTGTGCCTATTCAGATCTTAAAACACTGTCGGAGAAATGTAAAGAAAAAAAAGGTATAGAGCATGGAAATCAAACTCATTTCAAGCTTCTAACTATGAAACTCCCTCCATCATTAGCTGCATTTGATTGGAAGGGAAAGGATATCTCGTAATAAGCTCTCAGAGGGAACCAAGCCTGGGAAAAATACAAGGACAGACACTAATAAATGTGAAATATGAGAATAAAAAATCTTTAAATTTGGCAAGATGACAGAGAGAATATTTGAGTTTCCTTCAATTTGTGGGCAAGTGCGATATATATAGCTTATATTCCAGGAACTAACTAGCACATGATGATATTACCTCTTAGCATTGAGCCATCCAGATGGGCAACTTCAAAATGGGGTCGACCCGTAGACAGTTGGTTCCATGTGTTTAATCAAGTGAAGCCACACAATAGGGAAACAGATTGTGTAGCAAGTGCTGAAACATTGATTTATCGGACGTCAAGCCATAAGAAACATGAGCTTGTATGATCCATGCCACTTGTGAACCAAGTTCCTAATGAGAATAGGCCAAGGGGGACCAAGGTTTCATTGATTTGTGTTTCACCCTGCCAATAACTCCATTCTCTTTACATATCTTGTATCAACACGCTAAATACCATATACATAATTTAACCTCCTAACACTCAGACTCTTACAAGGCATGCATTTTATTTTCTTTATGATATTTAGGCTAATTGAGAACTGATGAGTGTAAAAACTAAAAAATATCTTATTGCTTGATGTAGTTTCTGAGAAAAATGATGTCCACATCATAACTGGACGCAAAACTGAAACTGGTAAATGAACCACTATGTAAAAAAACAACTCTGTTGTAGTAGAAAATCAAGTTCCTTCAAGCATCTGTCACAATCCAATTGAAGTGGAAAGATTGATCAGCTCCTAAAAAAATGGATTGCCTTGAAAGTCTGACTACCACAGTCTTAAATAGGAAAAGTTCATATTCCTGATGTAAGACGGGTTGTAAATCTCCCTTCATCTGCTAATATCCTTCCAGCTTTGGATGCTCTTCACAAAATCATAAAGATGAGCTATTGGCTTCTCACTACTTTAGCCCACCTTCACTTCTACAGCAATCTTACATTATCATAAATGTGAGCAATATAAGATGGAATTGTCTTTCATGGGGCAGTCACTGTTAAAAAAAAGTGTCTGTCTTTGACTAGTGAAAGTTTCCTAAAAGATAGAATATTGTTATAATGATTATTGGTTTATTAACTAATTCACGGTACCTGGACGTGCAATGTGCATTCTTGTCCGATCCCAGCAATTCAAGTCACAGGTGTGACCGCTGTCCATGGTCCTGACGACCTGTCCACGGTGCTGACGACATCTGTCCACGGTGCTGACGACAGCTGTCCACGGTGCTGAAGACCTCTGTCCGCGGTGCTGATGACTTGTCCATGGTCCTGACAGACCCGTAAAACAATGATTTAGGGAAGCAATTTTGTATGTAATGCTGATTAATGAATGTTGTTTAATGTCGGCTTTTCTCCAACAAACGTAGTTTCCTATTCAAACAACAATAAATAAACAAACCAATGGTGATAATAACATGGCATTCTTGTTGTAGTAGCACGCACCTCTGGTCAGTTTGTTCTGCTGTTCATTAAATAATATGACAGTATTGAATAGGCAAAATACCACAGACAACATTAGACAAGTTAGTGTGTGAAGTTAACTCGTATTCTGCCATTGACGGCAATAGGCGTCCAATCTATTTTCATTGGGCGATTGGCAGTTAAAGAGCCCATTCATTCACTGCGCTTGTCAACAGTACATTTCAACCAAAGGTTCCACTTTAAATGGATTGGTCATCTGGCAACTACATTTGAACTGCACTTCAGTTAGAGTTAAATTTATTGGACAAAGGGACTATACAAATTAATGAACATATACATGTAAATATGTAAGATTATAGCCACAGGTTAATTCCCTTTATGAAAATAATTACCCACCCCTGCTTTAATATTAAACTTCTTTAATACCACTTCAACCAAAACTTTTCCACCCCCAAAAAATAACTGACAGCTGTTGCTAACCTCAGCAGCGAATGCATTTCCTATTTTTTTCTTATGTCCTAACCTTTATCTGCTTGATGCTGCTTTCCCACACAAAAAAAACAACTAAATCTGCCAGATTTCCTTATTTGTCTTATTGCCCCTCGACCCAGGCTCCAAGCATTAGCTCACCACAGGCCCTAATTGGGATGTGTCTAATACGTCACAAAGGTCCCCAGGGTGTGCTCTAATGTCTAGAGAATACCATTAATGCCACTATGAGAGATATTGGCTTAAACCGTACTATTGGCCCACCAAAAAGTCATTTTTTTAAACAATCAATTGTTTTTTTTCAGCTCAATTCAGTTGTTTTGCAGTACCAGGTTAGTCGGAGAAAAGATGAACGTATGAACAGCTGCTGAGTTTCACGGCGAGGGCACCCGGAGGCGTCTATATCTCGCTGTCACGGCTCACACGGGGAGACGCCATTGGAGTCGCCCCGGATCTTAACCTCTCCGCGTCTCCATCTGTCTACTCGCATGGTGCTAAGTGCCCTTCAAAAATAGGGGACAAAATGTCTGCTTGCACCATCTGCAACAGAAGGACAACCTAAATGCTATAATTTAATGGTTTTGTTTTTCTCGGGAGGGTAGAAAACTTATTTCTGTTTGCTTTTTCAGTCTTGGTATTGATCATCAGGTTGGTGTGCAGATGTGCTTTGCCTCTCAAATAATGTTGTCTGCTCTGATGCTTTTTTGTCACTGAATTTTTGTCAAAACTTTATAGTCTTTAAAGGCATATTGACTACAGAAAAGTCCATAGTTCGCTTTTTTTTTTTTTTAGCTTTCATGTCCTTCCTGGGCGTGGATGGTTTTTATAATACTAATACATATAGAAGGCTATATTTTCTGAGGTGTGAATAGTTTGCTTCTTATAATCCAATTAGCACAAGATTAGTTTTAACCGAGGAACTGTGGTGATTTGCAGAAAAACTGCCAAGAATGTCAGACAATTTTAATCCCGTGAAAATGGGATGCATAGAGTTTTTGAAGAAAAATTCCACCACCAATTATGCTAAACACAGACATCCAGACATAATATTAGTCCTGTAGGAATCTGTATGATTTGTTATTATAATTGTCTTCTTGGGTTTCTTTTCGTTGTGTATTATTTTCACTTGGTGGACATTCCTATATCTCTCCTCAGTAATTGAGGTTGTGATACACATTTTAATTAGCAGGATTGACGTTTCTTTTAAATGATAAAATGCTTCCTGGAAATTGATCTGCAAAAACGTCATGCGTCCCAAATAAAATGACTTTTCCTCACCCTGCTTTTATGCTTTTAAACACTGGAGTAGCAACAGCCTCCCACTCAATATTAGCACAAGTGGAATAGAAACGGAATATGACCAAGTAAATAGACTGTTCAAGGCCCTTTTCTGCTTTCTTCACATTCCGAGTGCATTACTGCCACCAATTGTGGGTGCTGTAATTTCAGTGAAATAGTACATTTTCAGGCTGGTAGAATTGTTCAAATATAATATTGAAGATATTGAAAATGCAGACTTGATTTGGAGTGAGATTGAGCATTTGGGGAACAAATTATGTCATGTTTTTTAGGTTATGAAAAACTGCTACAATATTATCTTTAATAGATGCCTATTTAGGCTGTTTTCCCCATTATAATGCCATTACTTTAAAGTATAATGTTGATTTTGTTCAAATAAAATCCTATTTTCAAACTCGGGTGCAATTTTCAATCTGATAAAGTTCTTTGTTATGGCAAAATGTTTGAATATTTGTGTCCTTATGCAGCTCTTACCTAAAATATATATAAGAATGAATACATAGATGGCTATTTGTGACAGAAAAACTTTCAGTGACGGTTATATTTGAGAATGGCTGCTTGTGGGATTGTGTTGATATGATAAGCAAGTGTGACTGGCAGAGGGTGGGATCATCCGTGGCAAGTTATAAGGGGGCTGGATTCTTGACTGGAATGAAAATGAATGTTAGAGAAAGAAAATGAATGTGGGCAGAGACAATTGGAAAGACGGGAAATAAGAGTTAAAGCGGGATATGCAATTCTCCAGGGATTAACTGGAGAAATAGCTTGTGCATGCCATAGAACAGCCAACTAATGACCACATACAGGAACCAAATGACCTTCAAATCTTTAGTGAGTCATTCCATGTTTGCTATAGCGTCTTGAAAAGTGTGTGTTTGGGTCATGTGTGTGTTTACTGTCACGGCCCACGCACTGGCACTGTTCAGATTGAGTGACACCTCATCAATAAACATTGCTCCTTGAATATTTAGCAGGCAAACAGAAAAAGTGAGCCTTGTTAAAAAAAATCATTCCATTGGCATAGTCGGAGTTTCTTCTTAATATTTTCTTCACTCAAATTGATGGCGGCGTTCAAAGGAAATGAATTAAGGATGGCGAGTATTTAGGGGATCGTAAGAGTTATGTAAGCTTTTGGTGAACGTTTGACATCAAGGTAAACTCTACTGCAGTATACTGACCTTGGCTATAATTGCAACAGCACTCCTTGTTTTATGCATTGTTCATTGGCATAGACCATTTAAATGTCAACCAAGCCCCTAGGGGGGGTCGAAACAGTGGTAGCTCACTCTATCAGTTTGGAAGACATCCAAAATGTCTGACATTCATTCTCACGGATGCCTTTTAATCCCTCACATACAGTCAAAAAAACATGTTTGAATCTGGACCCTGCTTTTTATCCACAGGGGAGAGTCTAGTCATTGTGTGGGGTCAAGGCCTGTCAAACATCACTGACAAAATGTTCTGCATGGGTTGTATTTCATGAGCTTACAATGTGTTTTTGCCGATGGACATTTGCACTTTGGACTGTGCCTACTCACTGAGCATCAAACTAAAGGCACGCAAACTATTAAGACTGCAGGGAAAACAAACCACTTGGTGACATTGGAGTAAAATGTATTGCTAGCATGCTAAATATGTTCCTGGTGTTGTTTTGCAGTAGTCTATGTGGGACATTATGTCTTATTGACACTTTAAATCCAAACATTACAAGTATAAGCAAGTCATATAAATTTATATCTCAAATTTCTGACCTTTTGGAGCATGTTGTCATGGTATTGGTGTTTTTCCACATCTGTGCACTGCAAATTCTTCCAGGATTGCACATTTAAAACAAGTGGCATTTCACCTAAAGCAATAGAAAAATACAAGACAGTTTCAATGTTTTGGACAATTTTGCTTATTACGTATTTGCATTGTTTTTTTTAAATGTTTTTAACCATACGGCATGTCTGCAGATAACAGTTTTGTGTTTGATGGATGTTCATATATAACAATGCAAAGTGACTTGAACAAAAGTTTGCATTGGGAAATTTGAAATCCTTTTTCTGTTCCTTAAAAAAAAAAACTCATTCTGGTCATAGCAAAGGGGTCCTGCAAGTTGCAAATTTGTTTTTTTTTTTTTGTTGCAAATAATCACAGACCGCTTCATGTGTCGTGAAATCATATCATATGAAAGATGGGCTGGGGAAAAAAAAAGATGTGGAGTATTCTGCTGGAGTCTGCCACTACCCCACCCAGTTTGTCATTTATCAAAGCTGCACATTCAGAAGGTGAAAATAACTTCAATCAATGACTCTGGCGGCTCAATTCAATCTCTTGCTACAAATGTCTTAGCCTGGGGGCCAAACACCACAACCTAATCATATAGAATAGCCTGTCATCACGCACCATGGATTAAGAGGACATATTACACTGAAACAGGTATTGGCAGATCGAGCATTTGATCATACACTTGTTTAAAAAGGCAGTGTTTTGGGAACTAAGGGGACAAGAGGAATTGTGGCTGCAAAGAATGGAAGTCAGTCCACTGTGTGACCAACTTTTACCATGCTGATGTAACTCTTGCTTTTCCGCAGTGTAATTAGATAGTTTGAAGATGACTTTCTGCCCTGAAAATGTCCCCTTCCTTAAGGACATGGATGATTGACAGTAACCAATAAGAGCAAAGGCTCATAGTGGTGTAATGATGTGTGAATTCTGGCAGGTCAGAATTGTTCTTTTCTCATAATCTTAGGTCAAGTTGACTGTATATGGGACACGGCGTAACAGCAATCAAAAATGGCACTTTGCTCAAGGCAGGCTGTTGGCAAGTGGAGAGTGAGGCTCAACTTGAATTGGAAATGCCGGATAAAAACATGCAAGTAAGAGCTAAGCAGAGGAGGGGAGGAAAAATCTATCGAGCAAATGAGAGATAAAAGATGACGTGGGTAAAGCCTTGAAAAGCATTACAAACAAAGAAAGAAAAGGTTTACTGATGACAAAAGTTCAAGTATTAAATAAATGTTATGGACACACACTATGGGTCTGAAAAGCTGTGTTTTTTTTAGCTATGTATTAAATACAGATTACAGTTGAGGTAATGCTATACATGAATAAAATGTGTCTTATGTTGATATCTGAAAGGAAAACCTTGTAAAGTTACCTTCAAACTGCTACAGAAAAATGTGCTACTTATAAATCATTGTCAGTGTTCAGCAGGTTGCTGGAGAAGATAAACTCTGTGGATGGAATTCTAGAAATAGGGTCATTGTTTTTATACTTAAAAACAATAGTATTTGTCTTCCTATTCAATAGCAAAATCTTGCAAATAAGAAGGACATAACCACAAGCAACACTTCGGTATCAAATGTCAACAGTGCAGCTGTCCGACAGGAATACAAAACAGAGTGAAAACACTTTTGTATTTTGTGTTAACTATTGTTAAAAATTGTGACAAACAAACAGTGAATAAGGATTTTTAATCTAAAACGTAATAGAGACAAATCTAGACGACTGATGGTGGAAATTGGAAACATTTTGCCAAAACACTTGAACAATATTGTATTAAAAATTACTCCCATTAGGTAATATATTATTGTTTATATACAGGTAAGGGAAAAAACTATGTTATACATTTTATTTTTGTTTTAATTGCTATATATATAAACATGATGATGAATAATCACATTCAAGCTGGCTCATTCTTCATTATCATTAAAAACAATTACATATCTCTTAACTTTACCCCTTTTTTTTTCTAATTTACTGCTTGACTAACCTGGTAATTATCCCAATTCTCCTGCAATAAAGATTCAATAACGCCGAGTGTCAGCAGTAAAGACAACAAGAAAAGTGAAAAAATTAGAGAATAAAGAGAGAAGCCTTTTTTCCCCCTACTCCTTTCACTTAAAGTAGTTTCCTCAAGGTCCTGACAGATAACAGAATAACAACCTTTCTTCCTGTGTACTAGATTGGCGTTTCATGTGTATGGGACGTGATGGCGTGTGCTGACTCGTGCACAATTATGTGCCTTTTTGGGCACAAAGAGGAGGGTGATATGTGGTCACTTAGTCCAAGCACATCATTTTGGAGAAACAAAGTACTTGATCAGATAAGGCCTCAAAGGGATTGGCATTCAGCCTTGGCAATTTTACTGTCTGATCACGTAAGAATCAGGCATGTCCCACTTATCTCCAACTTGGCTCCACATCAACAAAATGTCACCTCATGCATGGTGGTGCATACTACTAACCTTGCACATAATGAAATTTTAAAGGTGCAATGAAATACTCTAGGGAGTAACTTTAAATTTGACAGTAAGCCATATTTAAGGGAAAAAAGGGAGAGAAAATGTTAAGTTGCCGCATTTTTTATCTTTATCTTTTTCTATCTCCAAAGTTAAATGCACATGAGTGAAAAAGAGCATTGTTTCTTTTCCATACACGCAAATAGGTAAAAATATGTTCATATAACAGAGAAAATGAGAAGATGCCCACAAAAAAAAAACGTGTTGAACCAACAAAACAACTCAGCAGCACAACAAGTTCCAATAAAAGTCTTAATGTGAAAAGCAAACTGAATGCTATCTATTTTAAAATGTTAAAGGAGTGTTCAAGGTCTTTAAATTGGACAGAAGAGAAGAATGCACCTTATCCTTATGTGGCTAGCTGCCACTCTTGTGCGGTTTTCATTAGGCCACTGAAAGAAAATGGTTTCCCAGATAATGGGGTCCAGTGTCAGACACTTTCTCCTACATTTAAAAAAAATAAGAATTACTTGCTGTTCGAGGTTGCTTAGAAAAGGAAAAGTGCCGCTGATGGGCTTTGCTCAGCCTTTCTCATACACCAGAAACTTTGGTCTAGTGAAAAATATCACTAACCTATTAGGATATTACCATACATTACTATATTAATATACTGTCACACCCTACAAACTATACTGACATTGTAATGATAGTCGTGACCAATTTTGGGTGGACTTGGCAATACAAATGGGATATTTTCATTACTCATGTCGAATTACAATAGGGAACAAACCATTAATAGCTTTAACAGGAAAAAATCCCAAATATTTACATTTATAATTTCCAGATTTCAGATTATTAGACATTATGAAGTAGCTTGGAAGCAAATTTCATTTTAACACTACAAACATACTGACCAATACCAGGATTTAAGTGCACATTTAAAGTTAGAAATGTGGGATTTTGGGACAATTATACATATATGTATAATGTAATTTAAAACATTTTGTCTTAAATGAATTTTATTCAAACTATCTTTTATAAGTGCTCCTGAAAACTAGACTGCCCCTTTTTTTCACCACCTTGTCCCTTCCTGGATTAGAAGGTCAGCAAAACTTTTTACATCTTATGCCATTTTTTTCACCATTAAATTGAATAGTAAAAAAAATGCAAGATGTAGATACCCCTTTGCTTTAGTCTCAAGGTGACTGAAAAACTTTGAAGAGTGCCTTTGGTCGCGATATCTTACAGAATGCTCACAGAAAGAGACAAAAGCGAGGTATAGAGAATATAAACAAATAAAAGTATATATACATACATATTTCGAGTATGATTACTAGCAAAGCCACTGCAGATAGTGAGACCATCGATAAAAAGACAGTAATACCAATATGTTATAAAGTCTTGGATTAAATCTGTTGCTGTTGGGGAGAAATGGATTAAAGTAAGACTTGAGCTAAACTTTATAAACCGGGAAATGTTTTTTTTTTTTTTACTCTAAAGGAAGAACGCATATGTGATGAGTGCTTGAAGAAGTAATAATAGCTTGGAGAGTGGATGAGTAGATAGTTGCCAGACATCAAGTCAGATCAAGTGAGGTTGAGTAAATAGCAATTCTGCGGCGTTGGAGAAACGCCGAGGGGATCACGGCAGGCGGACGACCAAAGATGTGCACCAGAAAGCAAACAGGACGTCAGTTGTTGACTATGACATCTTGAGGGAGTTTTGTTTTACCATGTCAAACAAAAAAAGATTGTTTGCAGGCTAAATGACTTTGCATTTCAAATTCCATTTGAAAAATAAACATTCCTGCAACAAGCACGGAGCTTAATATTGTGAGACTAGTGGAAAGTCTTATTTATATTCAAGGGGAAATAGACACTTTGCTTCAACAATTTCCACAGCAAAACATAGGGATATTTATAGATTTAAAGGAACAATGTGTACCCCCCCTGACAGTTAGAAAAGCAAGCTTGGGCGCATACACACTTTCCATCCAAGGGGAAAATGTGTAAAGGCTACCACTGCATATGTACATAATGCAATTAGTCTGCTAGTGAGTTTGGGCTTGTGTGTGTAAGGAGTGGAAATAGGACATTTTCTTTGCCAACCACCTGGTTAAATATTGAAGCCATCAGAGCTGATGGGGTGGACCACTGTGGTGGGGGGCTCTTGAGGTCTGAAGTAGCTTACTTACATGACAGCTGACCCTTGTTTGATGGCTGAAAGTTTAGATGTACAAAACGTACCTTAAGGGTGACGTTAAGTTGGTTTAAATTGAAAAGAATACATGGACAATTGGGAAATGTTATCCTAATAAAAGCTCCACAATTATATTTCAATAACTATAGTCCGGAATATACTAAATCACACACAAGATTATACATTCTTCTTCTAAACCATTCAGCTCAAACATTAGCAAGTATGTTTTGTGTTCCTGTGGGAGGGAAGCGGGTCGTTGTAAAAACGTGCAGCGTTCGTTCCATAGTTATCTGCCCTTTGTTCTGTGAATCCCAAAAGGAGTTGAATAAATCGCTACTGATGAGATCATTAGCAACTACAATAGACTTATCATAAAACTTGGATAACATTTGAAAAAAAGTTGTTCGGCAGTGGACTCCCACAAGTCATAAAGCTTTCTCAAATCTCGACATCGTTAATCCAATTTTCACACAGCGAATGACTTTAAATAGCGGAGGATATAGTAGGTATGTATATGTATGTATATATATATATATATATATATATATATATATATATATATATATATATATATATATATATATATATATATATATATATATATATATATATATATATATATATATATATATATATATATATATATATATATATATATATATATATATATATATATATATATATATATATATATATATATATATATATATATATATATAGTATCTTTGGAATAGATGTCCACTGCAATAAATGCTGTCCCTCAAAAGGTTAAACTATCAATGTTGATTTGTCTCAGTCTTTTGTATAAACTTGGTAATTTAGGTGCCAATGACCGACCGGATAAATGTTAGATCCTTAACCTCTCACAAAAGAAATTCAATAGATCAGCCAAGCTCTCTCTTTCTTGCATGGACATGCTGCTGATTTGGTGGTTGCTATGGCAAAGAGACCTTAAACTGATTGCGGCAATGTCATTGAAAGCACTGTGGATGTCGTTACATCACCTTTTCAACGCTCTACTTTCAAACCTTTTGTGTGGGGCTGCATGTTCTCCCCATGCTCGCCACTTTTCAGCTCTTACATTAACAGCTCTACCTTTTTTTTTGGTTTTAATTGATCGAACAAGGTTTGCTGGAACAAAAACATTTAGAGAGGAACAGGGGTTGTGGAATTTTGGCAACAGAATAATTGAAAGTAGCAAGAAACGACCAAGACAATAAGTTACAAAGAGAATAAAGTCACCTTGTAATGTATTTACAGCATCTAACTAAGCAGAGTGGCCAATTAATTTTTAAGGTTCTTGATGCGCAAGATTCTTATGGACACGTCAGACAAAAGTGAAGGTTTTATTTTTGATTATTTTTGTGGTTTAGCAGCAATGCCTTGATTTTGATCTATAGGTTTTCTTAGTTGATGACTATAGTCGATGGGATCACCTCACTATAATTCCCATCATTAACATATCATATAGTTGTACGTTTGTGACCTACTCTTCCCTATATTCTCCTCTGAGCATCAGTGCGTTTGTCAAGAGTAACATTGGCTTACAGGATATGTCAGAAATGGAGTTTGTAATGCATCAGTCAATCAAAATCTTGTGGTGAAGCGTTGCACCACCACATCCCAGCTTGAGCTCCTTGGCAAAAGCAGTTATTTTTATGTTTGTATATTTCTGACAGCCAATTACTTGAAACTGCTGCAAGATCCAGGACACAAGCCAATATCTGCCTGCTCAGCCACCTCTGTGCAAATGACCCCAGGGAACACACTACCTGAACTTCAATACACCATAGAAATGTAAATGATTGGACTAAGGCCCAGTTTACATTGGAAAAGAATTACACAAGAACCTTCAGTGAGTTGTTTCCTGACCTCTGTGCATTATTATGCATATGTTACACTTTTTTTTTGCTGACAAGAAAAACATGAGTCACTTGACAGCTATCAACCAGAAACTGACTATGAGGCTCCAGTGTACAGTCAAGATTTCAGGTACTCTGGCTTCTTCCAGGAGACAAAGAAATACGTTTTTGTAGACTAAACACATACTGTATGTGTGGGTTGTCGTTTTCTAGTAGAAATTGCTCATCTCAATAAACATCATGTCTATAATTAACAAGTGTGAAGCCTTGGTAGGCTTTAACGTCCATTGTGGCCCGAACATAAGACGTAAAATGTCAGTGTAGCCCCTTTCAGACATATAATTAAGTTTGGCAGGGTTGTGCTCATGTGTAAACACAATAACCTAAGTGGACATTCCCCAAAGATTTACCACCAGCAACCTGGTCACAACTCCGTGTCATTCTTGGGTTTAATTATGTCGAAATGCAGCATGTAATGTTTTCTGCTTTTGAGCACTGAGGTTAATGAAGTATACCTATCACACGATTACTGCATGAGCACAACATTTCCTAATTTTTCTTCATTATAAGACGAAATAACATTTGACAAGCAGCAAAATACTTATTAGTCATAGTATGTGACTCAAAGGATGAGCAAAATGAGCATTTTCTTATTGGATTCACTGAATTATATTTATTTCTTTAGCTTGATTTAAAAATAAACTGGCATGACATCATACTGCATGTCTAAAAGTGGCCGAAGAAGTACGTAAAGTAAAAAATGACTTCATTTTCTATGAGACTTCTGTACTGGATTATCCTCTAACTGTACACACTTTACATATCCATTGGATTAGACTGCATATCCATTACGCAATTTAATTAAAACCTTATTGGGGAAAGTCGTCATCATGTTATTGCTCTCTGAGTGAGTAAATTCTGAGTCATCCAGGTCATTACAATCCATGTAAATAGCATCTATGACTAAAAGTGCACATGCAATAGCTCCTATTTGAATGTGTACACTGGTATCCCTTGTGACTAGTTTGTATTAACAGTGACTTTAATGAAAGAAGGTGTGCGACTTTGCACTTTTGACTTAGTGGAATGTCCACTGGAGACCAAGAGGGAAGAAACTGTCCACATGATGACCAGGCACCATTTATGAGGGTTAGAGCCAGGAGTCTTGTAATGGAAAGGGCAGGGCATGCCTTCAGGCTACGTGGGCTTAGCTCCATGTGTAATGCACTCATATTTTTATTTATTTATTTTCAATTCTTTTGATTACACTGCATTTCTTACAATTTCCCTCCGGGCTGCATCCTTCCAGTTTTATCTTAGGATATCTATGTTTGTAGCTTATTTAATTTTGACAAGAATAATTACATTTTCTGAAGGGTACAGAAACGAATCACAGAGATAAAAATATGGTACTTGATTAATGTTAAGTGTCAAGATATGAAGTACTCTGGCAGTAAAAATTCTGACACAAATGACCAAAAACAATGGTACATTGTTGTATGATGATGTGGTATTTTTGTTACAAGAAAGTAGATGCAAAGTTGGTGAATATGTAACCTACTTTGGGACTTACAAGTTGATTTCAGTGTTTAACGTGGCAGTAATTAGCATCCATCCAGAGGGGTGTTACCAATTAAATAGGGTGAACAGTTCCCAGTGATATGGTCACGGGCAAGCTCACTTGCTACATAAGGCACATTCATCTTGTCAGCGCAATTGGTCATGCTGGGCTGTATGATAGATGATGTGACAGAAAGCGACCAGATCTTATTCTGGTATTTACACACCAGCAGAACAGATGAGGCAGCAAAAGCTTACATCATGACTGGTCACTGTTAGTACTGATATAATGAATATCCAATTTTTAATTCCTTAACATTTAGTATTGGTTTCAACACTATTGCCATCACCAAAAAGGCAAGGAAAATGTACAGGTATACTTACAGGTACAGGTTATAATAATAAATAATAATTAATAATAAAATCAGAATGCTGCTGCCAGAGTCGTTACAAATACAAAGAAACTGGAACATATGACACCCATTATGAAATCGTTACACTGGCTTCCTATTGTATCGTAGAATAATGTAGATGGATTTCCTGACCTTAGTACAGCATGCATTGCGAGATAATCATTATCCTGACACTTATATTGTCTCAAATCAAGAGATTCCCACTCCTAATAAATACAATATATCAGAAAAAAACAGCAAACAAATCCAATAAAATACTCAAACTAAGAAGTTGAAGTATCAACCACTTAAACTAAAATGACCTTAAAATTCTGTTTTTAGCCTACTACAATTTCCAGTCATTTTATCAAGTCATCCTGGGCTGTTGCAAATTTGCTTTATGACTCTAAGAGCTCTAATATGCAATTCCATATATTTTCTAGGTTTGGCCACTTGTAAATTGTCATACTGAAAAAGCGCAATGCAGAATTAGTACAAAGATAAGCAGTGTAAAGGTTAAAATCTACACACAAACAATATGTGACCTAAAGGCACCTTAAAATGTAATTTGTAGTCAGGCCTGCATATAGCAGACCTCCAAAATAAAGTATTCCTTAGGACGAGCGCTTTGATTACAGAAAAGAATGCCAAACCTGACCTTTCAGCTGATTGAACCCATTTGTTTGTGCAGCAACTTGTTGGAAAGATTAAATTTTGATAGAATTTTGAATTCCCATCATATCACATCCTTCATATTAAATATGGATGGAGTTCAATTTTTCCTCTACAAGCTTGAATTATTTGCAATGTGGCAATTGTTGTTGTTTTTCAAAGTTTGTTTTAAGTTAATGTTAAACTTCCAAATGGTAGAAACATTCAATTAATGACAAGAGCCAACCCCAAACTTGAATATACCGTAAACACTTGCTATGATTGATGTAGTCACATTAAATCAAATGATGTGGCTTGGAGATAAATGGGAGGAAAAGTATCTCTAATCTGTATTTCTATTGTCTATTCTGGAAAGATAGTTCTCATCTACATGTTTATTACTCACTGAGGGGAATGTGTCGTGCAAAGTATATATGTAAAGGCCACTATGACCTCCCAATTTACATATTTTACAGACTACAAGTCTTATTTTTTTTCACAGTCTGGTTGAGCTTTCGATTAAGAGTCAGGTAAGACTTATGTTGTTGTTTTTTCTTTTAAATCACACACTGTCAGCCGTAAGAGGCACACTCGAGGCTTGCTCTCAACTTCCAGACATGGCGTAGGTGTTTAAAAGTGATATTTAAGATGAAAACTTTTGTATCGGATTGGGCCGTAATTTGGAGTGATTTGATATATTACAGTGCATTTATCAAGTACAGTTTCATTGTATGCAAGTGTATTTTTTTTACAGTGTACGCTTTCAATGTAATTATCTACTACTCCCTAGAGACATTTTTTTTTGTACTGTTCTGTGGTACTGTGGAAAAACACAATGCGTTATGTCAACGTCACTTAGCCTGCTTTTTACGAAATGAGTCAATCACATTTGCGGGTGATCTAGGGTAACTCAAATCCATAATAGTTAACCACTGTAATTGCTTACGTTGCTAGTCCCAAGGAGCCATTCTGGTTAATTGTTAAGGGAACACTCAGTTGACGTGCGGGAAAGTGAGTGAAAGTAATTGCGGTTATTGCAAAATAGAGGATTCCTTATCTGTCCCTGTTGTGTGTATTGTACAATATTGATTTGCGCCCATAGAGCTGTATTAGTTACAAAGATAATATAAGACCAAATGGTTGCTTCAGGTGTGTTTTTTGAGCAAATCTGTCGTACAGTCCTGACTTTAGGGAATGACTTTGGATGATGGATCATTCACCAGAGGAACAATGCGATTTGCAGAAGAAAAAACAAGGCTATTTGTGTATCTTTTGTTAGTGTCACATTATCGCCAATGGTTAGTTGTAGATTTAGTGTTGTCGTTTGGGTCCATGTTGGTCTTCATCACCTACTATCACTCTTCTATTTACCCTTCCTCTCCTTCTTTATCTCCTTTTTCACCTCTCGTTATCTTTCCCACAAAATCAATAATTTTTAATAGATTCAGCACATGATTGAGTGTAGGCATCAGTTTTCCACAAGCTGGAAGAGAAGCATATTAATCACAAAAATGTCTTTGTTTATGACTTTGTACCAAAAAGCCTTTTGTTATGTGCCTCTAGGCTAAGCTACCCTAATTGTGTATCCAAATGTGTGCAGGCGCTAAATCTAAAATAAGAAAAACAAAACAAACAGTCATTGTTCAAGAGTGGCACTTAGGATTTTACATTTTGTTAGCAAAGCTATGCAATCTAAGCGGTTACTATATATAACTCATTTACTATTACAATTGAATGGATTAGAATATCCATGCAAGATTGGAGTGCATTCTGACTTGGAGTACAAATTTAACTTGACAAGATAGGATGTTCCTAGCATGGAATCGAACAATAGATACAGCTGTGAAACCCTGCCTTGCACCACAACACAAGTTATTCATTGGACATTAAAAGTGTAATCATCCTCTACTGACATCCCACTGTGACAATTGTTCTACACCTTTGTCCTCAGTCACCTTAGGAATCAGTTGCCTTCCACAAAAAGAAGAAAAAAAATTCAATGCATTCACTTCAGTCAATGTTTGCCACATAAAATGTCTTTTATGGCCAAAGCTCCTGCCATCTATTCCTAGTCAATATAGTCCCTTTTTAAATCCCGATATTTCATTCTTGCCAGAGTCTTTACAAGCTATAATGAACTGAGCATGAGGAAGCATATTTTTATATAAAGTCATGTTAACTACTGAACCCTGATGACGTATTTTTTTGGGTTAGAGTGACAAATTTATAAAAGCTAATCTTTTTGTGTGATTGTGAAAAGTGGCACAAATGCGTAGAAATATCCTATTTTCAAAATGTACATTAATGCTGCAACAATTGCAAGGCCACTGCAACAAAATCAAGATAAGAGTTTCTCCTACCTAAGCCTCTCCGATACAAGTAGTTGACAACCATGGCTATCCCATTTAAAAATAGCTGCCACTACAAATTTGCCCTTGGTACAGAGCAATCCCAAGCTCCCCCAGCAAGCAGATTGGAGACATTGATATAACAGTGTCCTTACTGCACACAACAAGCATTGAAACCTAACCTAACTAAAATGTCACTTACAGGAAAACACAAACTTTCGACAAAAGGAGAGTAAACATAGAATGTCCCGTCATTGTGTTTT
The DNA here is from genome assembly GCF_051989575.1 of Stigmatopora nigra. Lineage (NCBI taxonomy): Eukaryota > Metazoa > Chordata > Actinopteri > Syngnathiformes > Syngnathidae > Stigmatopora > Stigmatopora nigra. The sequence goes on from NC_135521.1 coordinate 10,760,782, forward strand.
CATTGAAAATGATGTCAGATCATGCTAATAGACAAGGTGGGACATTTTGAGTGATCTGAGCCACTATTCCTCACAAGGGTTGCGGGGGTGCTAGAGCCTATCCCACCTGACTGGGAGGAAAATGTAATACCTGGAGAAAAGCTACACAAGCCCAGGGAGAAGATGCAAATTCCACATAGTAGTACTGCATTTAACAGTAGCAGGAAAAGAACCTAAATGAGAATATTTACTTCATAAGTCATTTGCATTTTCTACTTGCAACATTAAAATTTAAAGTTAGGGGTTACTGTTCTCCCAGTGAACAAAATAATGTAGTATGTAGCCTTAGGTGTCCTAAAATATTTTGTGTAATATGTAAAAATGTTTTTCCTTCATACTTTTATATGGAATGGTGCACATTATGGCTCTCTGGAGAGAAAACCTGGCCCATGAGAAATGGGAAATTGACAACCTTGCCATAGCGCTTGAGGTAAATTTTTAAAAACGTCAACGCGCTAGTCATGTTACATAACACTCACATAAGAAATGCAATTCGAAAAGATACCAGATGGATTTCATAACAGAAATCTTCTTATCTGTACACAAGAAGTACATTTGAAATTGAAAATGTACTGATCAACTCATTATCAGATGAAATCTACATACAGGAAACAAGTCTATAATAACAAACCTATTGTCGCCGTATCAATTGAATGCAAAAATGTATTCAAAAAGCTGACACTATAAAATCTCTCACTCTTCAAGTAGATGCATGAATGCACCCATGTATTAGGTTTGATTTTGATGAATGTCACTTGGTGGCGTGAGCATTCATCCGTTTACATTGGTGACATCCTGGAGCAAAGTCAGGATAAAAAAAAAAATGCAGGCAAATAAATGTATGTGTGTGGTAAAGACAAGAAAGACAGATAGAGTCGCAGCATGCATGTAAACAACTCTATTAGTGAGCTGTCCTTGCGTGATGGAGAGAGCCTCATTGGGATGTCGTTCTCCGCTGTTGTGCCAAACCTCTTCCTGTATCCTTCTTTCCTGCTTCACATTATAAAATACTCAATGTACTCTGAGAGCTTTTCTTTTTTTTTTCGTTGTTCCTCTCACCTCTCGTGCATCTACAACATTTAAGGTCCCTGCATAGTAAAGGCTTAGTATTCCGAAACCCACGTAAAGCTCCCACCCTCCGCACTCCATGTACGATTTCCCTCTAATGCATTAAAAAGAAAAGCTGTCAGCTTTCAGACAGAAGGTGGGTGAAGAAAATGAAAGGATTCTGAGAAAGCGCCTGCATAAGTAATAAAGAGATATATGACACAGACGTGCTGAATGACAGACCCTCCTCTTGAGGTAAGGTGAAACCAGGTCTCTAATCTCCTCCACTCCCCACTGATTGCAAGGCGAAAAGGAATCTGGGATTCTCATCAGCATAAGCGTGACGCCGCAGAGCACATGCTGGAATGCAAACGCTTAACCTTGGAGCTGTCTTTGGTTAACACATTGCACCATCACCCGCCTGACACTGCAGTACAATAAAAAGACAGGGGATTGAGTGTGCACCTTTTGCGTTAGCCTCACATCTAGAAAGCTTATGTGCACAACTGTCATGTCACACTGTGTTAACAGCCTGTTGCATAGAAAATCATATTCTATGGTATACAGGCTCTGATTTGTTATCACTTTGAAGACGACATCTTTTATCTTGCACCCTAAAGAACATGGAGGAGCTCCATACAAGCCAATGAATGAAATCTCATAGGGGGAAGCACAGAAACAGACAGATGGAAGCTTACCCTCTTGAGAAATTAGCTATGTTATCACTGTTATTGTTCTTTCCAGGTGGGGGCTCTAAAACGGAATGGCACTGTTGAAACGATCATTACATATCCATAATTTGCAAGGAGTATGTCGGAAGTGTACATTTTTTGATCATCCTGACAAAAAATATGCATATATATGTGCGTTTTGGGTAATTTTACAATTTCATGGAATTTAATGTCAGTCAGTTATGAGGCATATTTACTTATTTAATTACTCAGACCCAATTATGTTAGTTTCTGAGGATAGGAATAGGGATAAAAAAAAGGATCAGGTTCTGGGTTCCTGTGACTTTGCTAGATTTATCATTATTCAGATTGAAAGTAGAAACAATTCACCAGACAATATATGGAGGTAATTGAGCATAAACTGCATTCAGCTCATGACATGACACATCCTTCCTGATAGGACTTCATTAATATTTATAAGAAACCACCAGAATTAAATAGTAGTGCGGTTCACAGCGGGGTCTTTAACATTCACATTCCAACTAGCATCCGGAAAGGTGATAGTACTGTAATGTTTGTTTGTTGTGAAGTGTTTTGTCCTCTGTGCTTCTTCCTTTATGAAATGCGTTTACAGTTGACAGAACAAGGAGGCTTGTTTACACAAAGCTTTCCATTGACTTGTTTTTCTATCATGCTTCAATTGAAAAATGCTCTGTTAAACACAAACACAAGTGAAAATGTGCTTGGCAACATGATCAACTAAAAAAAAACACAGTATATATTTTCCAACAATTGTTTAACTTAATAGAATTAAATAAATACTGCTTTTTTTTCAATTGAGGGTGACATTAAAGGAGTTAATTTTAAAAAAATCCTTACTTATGCATGCAACTAGACACACATTTGCAAAAAGAAAGTGAAATTCTATTCTGGCAACTCAAATAAAAAGGAGGAAAACACTGCCTCAGTGAGGTTATTGCAATTCTACCTCTGAGTCTGGCCTCAGTTGGTGTTTGACAAACACACTGAAGTGAAAGACAGGCCTACTTATCTTGAATTTATCAAGTGAGGGCAATTTTCCAGAAAAAGCAGAAAAACATTTCACATCTTGTAGCTGCTGAAAAACCTACAAAAATGGTGGCCTTCTAAATTACATTAGTTGAAAATAGTAGCAATGTGTTATTTTTTATGAATACAACTAATATTTCATCACTGTAATGGATTTCCGATCTATTAATGTCAATGGGTGAATGAGTTAAAACAGAGAAAACCTCCTAGCGCAAATTATACTTTTTTAAAAGTGATATTTTCATATTCTTGTGTTGATGTGTATGCGCATGTGTGGTGAATCTGTTTGTGTAGTTCTTCAAAAAGGGCCAGGGGACTTTTGCTTTTCCCTCTGCTTTCATGATTAAAGCAGAGAAGACTCTTTTAATCTCTGTATTAATTTTTGCTTCACACTTTTCTCAAGAGGTTTTTACTCCTTCTCGTCCACCCCCAACTTCGACAAAAGTCTTTCAAACCACCGTAACAGTAGATCATCCCAAGAGTTTAGGTATGCATTTTTCTAAGCAAAAATAATAGTTTGCAAGTATTAGAACGTATATGGAAAATAATTTACTTCCATAGTAGCCACACTACATTGTGCTAATGAAGAAAGGAATATTTTATGGTATAACATAATGGCAGGAAATTCCAAAAATCCCAAAGGAGAACAAAAGAAAGGTCTGTAATTGAGTTGAAGGTGAAGTGTGCTAGAAAATTATTTAATCACCTGGTGTATTAGATTTGATTTAAATAATATTGCATTGTATTCCCATGTTTCATGCAGAGTAACTCCAGGTTAACTAAGACAAATAGCTTTAATTATTGCCAAGGTTGATTTTAAAATATAGGATCATAAATGAAATAGATTCGATAAAATGAATGTCAGTTCTTCTGATACACATTTATTTTAATATTTATTTTTTAGGACATTTTAGATTGGCTTAAGATCTATTCAGGCTGAATTTCAGTACAAAATCTGGAAAGTGATAGGCAGTATTTTATCATTTTTTTTATAATTCATTCATTTTCTGACTCGTTATCCTTACAAGGGTAGTAGGGGGTGCCGGAGCCTATCCTAGCTAACTCTGGGCACCAGCCAGAAGACTTTTTAATGTTTAACGCAAATGGACACTCTGCCAAATAGCACCATTTAGTTTTATGATTATTTTTTCTCTTTAAAAAGGCACGCAGATTGCTTCATTCACACATGAGTAGCTAAAATTTTTAATGTTTTTCCCCCCTTTTTTTCCATTCACATAAATTAGCTGTCAGCCTGCCTTTCCTTTGGGCACCTTCATATAAGAATGAATAATGGATTTTTTGCTGCAATATAATTCATTGTCTGAATCATCACGTATATTGCTTTACAAAAAGTGCTGACCCTGCAATGTTGGGTGCATTTCCAACCCCTCTTTACCCGACTTAATCTCCTATCTTTTATTTTCTCATTCAGCAAACCACTTATCCCCTATTAAAAGCATTTTTTTATGCCCGCCAACCAATCTGCATGAGCAGCATTAAGAAAACACTCCAATTAGAAAATTGATGATAAGGCCCACAACTGTTTTGTCCATTACACAAAAGTGACAAATAGGTACATTTGTACAAGATTATGTGTGTACAACTTACTGGAACGCTGACGTGGAGCTACACTCAAGACTCTAACGGGCTAAATTATAGAAAGTATTACATACTGTGGCATTTAATGACAATTAAATGCAATTCCTGGAAAGAAATATGTGGGGATCATTTTGTTCTACCTTCATAATCACTTGAATACTGAAATATGCATGAGGTTCTAAAAAAAGGGGGATACAGTAAGTTGCAGTACGAAGCGGGCCGAGGTGCATCAGCAGGATGTTCATAAATGAATAAACAAAGTATGACATTGTTGACTTATTCATGTCGAGCTTTCTGACACTGACTTTTCACGTAACTGAAGATCCAAGAAAGCCAAATGGCCAAATCAAAGAGAGCCATAAAAAATGAATCTTTTGTCCCCATCACCACTAAAAATAGAGCTGACTGAGAGCTTTCACGTGTCACTAAATAATGTGCACTTGCCAAAAAAGTGCCTCCTTTATTTAACCTTTAAAAGTTAGATACAATCATTAATTTCAGCTCACAGCCGAGGGCTTCCATTAAAAACAAACAATTACCCAGCCTAATTAAGGAGGTGTCCCATACTAGCGGGATTGTTTATTCTCCTCAAGCTAATTGCTGAAATTCCATTTCTCACAACACAACACATTCACATAAAGGAATATTTGAAAAATGATGCAAGACAAGAACATTGAGGGCAGAAAGGCGGGCACTGCCATGTTTTTACAAGGTAACCCGATTGCTAACCATACAAAATATGTAAACACAAACAAAAGTTGAATCAAAGGCTGTATTTAAATTTAACGTCAAGCAATTATGGCTGTCATTTTTTTTCTCGAAATCAAATAGTTTGCATATCTGCTTCATATTTAAGAAGTTCCGGGTAGAAATCCCAGATTAAACTTCATTTTTAATCATGGGCCACATCCCTGTGATATGTCCCCTATCATGATTGCTTTTATTATATGTACCCAATTAAATGAATGATAATTTTCTCTCAATCATTCATTTTCAGAACCACCTATCCTGATACGCTCGCAGGGGGTGCTGGAGCCGAACCCAACTAACTACAGGCGAGGGATCTGCAAGTGAAAAACGATACATATCTATCTAAAATCAAAATGTAGAACGCTTTGACGGTCAAACAGTTCAACTTTGGAGGTTCCACCAAATTACACTTGTGGTGTTCCAAAAACTTTTCCAAAGACTTTAAATTCATAAACAGATGAAGCTCAAGGCAAACTGCATAAAGGCAGTGAAGTCATTGATGTTTTCCTTTTTTTTCAGAGTACAAACACTAGACCTTTACCAAGTATATACACACTCAGAAGCCATACGACACGCCTCGCAGGGCCCACTGAGGCAGACGAACGAGTACTGCATTTTGCAACACAAAGCATGAGTTAAAATAGAGCGCCGCCTTAAAATAAAAAATAAAATGCAAAATCATCCAGTCAGCGTATATTCTGATGATTAGAGCTATATATTGTGCCAAGGTGAGCGTTGAAGAAAGCTTGGGACTGGAACAATTTTACTTGGCGGGGGAGAGATATAATTAAAAGAAGAGCAAACAAGAGCATCTCAATGTTGATGCTCTGGTTCTGCTCCATTAGAGGAAGAGACCATCATTGGTCTAACGCGTCCACAAAAAGGCTGCACAAGAGAAAGAGAAGGAGTTGCTTGGGTCCGAATGGACTCGTTAATGAGCTGCCCAGCCGACAGAATGACTCCAGGGAGGAAAGCACACACTGTACACAGACAACAAGCAAATACTGCCATCAACTAATGAGGGGAAGGACAGGCCACATGTAAGGGAACAGCATGACCAAAAAAAAGGAAAATAGTTTTCAATGCAAATGTCAAAAGAGTGGAGAATAAAGGCAAATGGCAGCTAGTTTAGGAATAGATGATAGTAAACTCTTGTCTGTATGCCCTCAAATGATGCACTTGAAAACAGCCCTTATATATTAGCCTGCTGGTAAATACAGATTAGGGCAGAAGTAAACGAAATATAAAAAGTTTCTTGCCATTTATAATCACCTACTCATACAAGGAGAAATTGATTAAGTCACCAGTTATTTCTGTCACGCATATTCTGTGTATTTTTACGATTTATGGTCGATATATCCTTCCAGATCAATTAATTCTTATAACCACCTACACAACAGGAGCCTTTATCCACAGTTGTTTTGGTGCTGGGCCCTAATGAGAATGAACGGTATACTCTAAAAAATATATTATTTGGAAGTCTTAATAGTTTCGGCATTTTTTAAAAGAACACATTCACTTTTCTGTTGACAGTGTATACAGAACAACTGTGGAATGACCTAACAAATCAGAAAGTAAAAGGTATCAATGACCATGTTTGTGATCTAGAACAGAGGTTGTATGCAGTGACCTAACACAAATTCCCACAAACAAGTTATTTGGTACAAGGAGTAACCTTTTTCATTAATACAAGATGGACCTGAACTCCTCTCATCCAAGGAAAATCATTGACACTGACAAACATAAGTGAGCTTTGGTCTCATTTCATTGGCTTTTTCAATTTTAGAAGATTTAATTACCTCATTTATCAGTCATATCTCAAGCCTCCTATACTCTTATTCAACGGCCTTTGTTGTGACAAGCTGCCCTCTATCTTGCCCCACTGATTTATTCGTAGATGACTTGATTTGCATTTTGGGACAGTCCAGACGACCTTAGATTAAAAGCGGTCGCTACAAGATCATCCAGCAAAGAATATTCCACAAGAGTGCCAACTAATCTAACCATTGAAATATGACAGTGGCAGTTATCAAATCATCAAAGTAGGATGCGACAGGAATATTTTAGAACCGTCTCTTAAAGTAATCACACTAGGTCCCTGTTGGAGGATATCAGAATTGGACTAGTAGCACATCAGTCACATTCTGCATTAAGAGCAAGAAACAGGTTTCACCACTGGGTATTCATTTTTCCACAAAACAACAGGGTCTCTTAGGGCCTTTGTCCCATGTAATTGGTTGGTGACCAGTTCAAGGTAAAGTCCACCCTTTGTTCAATGTCATCTGGGAAGAAAATAAAGACTCAAGTCCCAAAAGATGACCTGATCCAGACGAAAATACATCAAAATGACAAAAACGCATTGAAAACAATGATGAAACCAGTTTTGACAATCACATCATCATCTTAAAAGTTTTGTTAAAGATATTCAGATGATCAGCGTATACCGCCTTCTTGAGTATTTACGCATTTAAAAATGAAGTCAGAGTAGTTTTAAAGACCTTTGTTCGTAGTATACAAGACTTTGGTATCCCGCTGCTTGGATGATAGTGTGATTAAGAGCGCACATTTGGAATCACGCTATGCCAATTATAATCAGTAACCGGACCTCCTGTTGCTGTCATGCAGGTGTGAGATAGGATGCAGGATTGTTTTCCTTTGGTTTAAAAAGCCAAAAATCAATGCTAGACTCCCAGGAGCTCAAGACTCTGTACTAACATGGTTGTGCTGTGTCTGTCTTTGTAATGTAATGCTCTTTGACTGCATGGAGTCCCAAAGGCTATTTTCAGTCCCATTCCCATGACGATAACAGACAAGTCTTTGCTATGCTTGGACAGCGACCTATAAAGACTATCTTGGAGCACCTGAAAGTATGGACAACATGAATTTGCAGTCTTCTTTTTCAAAGGACAGTGCTTTTAGCGACCGGTTTCATGACGAGCAATTGGTTTGACCCTGAAATGTTTTTTTTCGACCTCCTCTGCACCTTTGAAGCATTAGAAAGAAGAAATTGGGACTGGGGCTGCTCCTGAACAAAGGGAAATTATAAAAGCATATTATGTGAATTCTGGCTAAAGTATAATGTCAGTCATGGATGACTGTAGTTACATCTCCCACACACACACAGTAATTGATGTGACAGAGGATGACATTTTAATTTGCCTGGTTTAATCCTTAGAAATGAAGTCAGTGGTATGATACCGTCGCTTTACTGAAAGGGTACATCCTTTGTAATGGGTAATTTTACTTTGATTTTATACTACACAAACTATATATAATCTGAATATCACTTAGCTAAATCTATTAAATGCAGAAAGCACTCTAGTGAAAGTGATCGATGACCACAACAGCAGAGCGTGAATCAAATTTAAACTTAAAAAAAAAAAACAGACGCACAGTGATGATTTTGTATATTAACACAATTTCAGTTGTTAATCTGATTCTCCCTCATCCATAAATGTTTTCCCTTCCTACCCATCCAAACATAAAGCCATGTTTCCAGACCATCCACATCTTAAAGATGCAGCAGAAGTGACAGTTTTCCAGTATGGTATTCATTCTATTTAACCTAATAATGTCAGAAGATACCATTAACTGATCTCAATGTCTTGAAATAGCTGCTGTGTTTTTCCTTCATGTTAAGGTCAATGTGGATATTGACCGTCTAATTTCACATTGTGTATTCACCGTGCATCCACTCATTAAACTTAATGCTCTGGAACACTTGACCCCCTCAAGTGACAAAAGCGACTGAGTGATATTGCCATGTGTGCACGCATAAATCTTCAGCGCAAATAATATGTCAATGTTCACCCGCTATCTTGCTGCGAGGCCTCTGCGTGTATACGCATCATGGGTTTGAAAACATTGTAAACCAAAAGGGCTTTGGGGCGATCCAAGGGTTAATGGGAACCGGTAAGCCCACATGCTGTTGAGAATCAAGGACTCAAAGTGACATGACCGCAATCAGTGCTTTCAAGCTGCTGCTGCTACATGCTGTCTGGCAAAGTTATGCTGATGGAGCGTGTACGGGCTTCGTGCCTTTTGACATGCATCAGACGAATCAAATGTGGTCCCCATTTCTACATTTAATGCAGCAAACACTACAATGGATCAATAGGCATAAAAAATATACACTCAGTGGTTGTCTCTGTACTGCATCTTTGCACTGATTTACTGCCAGCTGTTTTCAAAGCATGTTCCGCATATTGCCTGCCAAATTGTAGCAATTTGACTCAGAATATTTGGTTTAGAAGCATCAAACGTATCAAAAGAAGCATGCTAACCTCAAGAGGTGCGGTGCTGAAAAGAAGGATATTTTGGCACCTTTCATGACTTAACAATGGAACTGGAACTGAAACAATCGTTTTTTTTTTCCATAGAGAAAGAATCCAAACCAGGATTACATAAAATACACTTGAGATTAGAGAATGTGACGGAAACATGTAATAAGTAAAATAACTGACCATTGCCAAACCAGCCAATGTTTCAAAAAAACAAAACAACGAAACGGCCTGTAGTACATGATGGATGTAGTGGAGTTTGTTTGAGGAGAGAATCATAAATTATATTTGAGAGTCAGAATACATTTTAAACAAAAAAAGATAAGCCAAGTCCAAAAAAATGAAACATTCTGGCTGTAATGCATTGTTTTTTGTTTAGTTTACAATTTAGTTCAACCACCAAAAGCATTAGAATACAAAGAAGCCAGAAAATGTGCAGTAAACATTCTGAATACAAACAATGTGAGCAAGTAGAAGAGGTTATAAAGGTTCAGGCCGAACTCTTGAATGCATTCATTTCCAAGCCATTTTAACAGCAACAATATCTGCTCATTGTTGTTGGTGTGTACACTATACTTTTTCTCGATTCTGTTATTTGTGCACGAATTACAAAGACGTGGTAGGTTTATTGTAGGTTTCTATACGTATAGAGTTGTGGGCTATTTTTTCATCATCATGGATGATTGTGAGCTTATTCTCACCTGTAGGTTAACTGTTAAAGGACCAGTCACTGCACAGTTATTTCAGCTTGTTTTCCAAGTTCAATTGGTTTTTCTGTGATTTAATGGAAACCAGTCAAGTGTGTTGCCCATTACTGGCTATTTGCCCCAACTCACACACGACATCCGTGAAGAAAAGAAAATCAATGAGCAGATCCCTGGTTAACTACAGCAGAAAAAATAAAAACTATGCAAGATACTACCATATTAAATATGTCAATATTGTCTTAGACTTTTGTGCTAGTGGGTGTAACAATATTGCAAAATCCTTTTGTTTTCATGAATAGGTACTTTATCTCATCCTAGTTAATCCTTCACAGTGTATATTTTTCAACAGATATGAATTTCTAGCTCATAAGAGGTATAAACAACAAAATAACCAATATACTGTGAGACATTTGGTGTGAAGTAATATCAAATAACATCAGCAAACTGACTCCAGCAGAGCCCCTATCAGCCCTCGGGCTACCCCTGGATTCCACAACAATGCTACAGTGCGACTGGTACAAGTGCATTTTCCTCCTAGAGGTAAAGCTAAAGTGCAGGAGGAGTCTGAGTGAATTAAAGTCTTTTCCTTCACACATGACTGTACTAACCTACCCTCGCATGCATAATTACCCTTGCAGAGTCATGCACCGTGAGATCAGTAACAGGCTCGGTTCACACCTAAAGCTTGATTGAGCGGCAGATTACAGCGAGACGAACACATTGGAGCATCATAAGCTGACACCAGGTCAGCACAGGCTTGTTACGCTTTAATGTTGAGTCATATTTCAACAATGATTGAATAGTCCACACATTGGGATTTTTGGATACTTAGGAATTTACCCTCTATTTATATGTACTAAATAAAATAATGTTTCCCTTTAAGATAATAAGTAGCAAAGGCATTAAGAATGAAAATTGCTGTGAAATGAAGTATTGTCTTCAAAAGAAAATGGGTGTGCCATCCTTCTCTCTACTTCTAATATGTCTAGACGGTCTAATTTCTAAAACTCGGAACATGAGTTGATAGGCTTCTCAGTCCTATTGACTGGACTAACAGCTGCTTCTTGAACTGCTCTCCCTACACAAATCCCATATTGAATCTTAACCAAAGGCTCTTTTAATTTGGGATGTGACAAACACCCCATTAGGGAGAGATCTTTCTTAAAGAGTATTAGCAAGAAAAATGCAAATAGAGGAAGACTTCGCTCTTCTTATCCTTGTATCATAAAAAATAAGATGAAGGGTTTGTTTAGTATGCGCCTCCTGTTATTTGAAAATGTCCTTGCTTTTTATCAGATGGATATTAGTTGTCGTACACTCCTTCTACCTCATCTGCAATCCTTTCAGTTGTGTCATTTATCATCTCTTTTTAATTGATGCAATCAAAGCTGAATGGACAGAAATTAAAATGCTGTAATGTTCAGAGGTTTTGGGGGAATGAATTTGGACTATGTCCAGCACTCTATAGTCGGAGACACCCATAGCCACACAAAAATAAAAAATTCCATTGAATTCAAATGATTCAGAAACTAAATGCATGGATATTAGGAGATTTGTGATCTAGTGTGACATACTAGGTATATTCCAGTTTACTTTTCAAAGATCAAAATGGCATCCCAAGTCTAAAAAAAACAACAACTAGTGCTCTAGGAGGTTGAAACATCTGGGTTCCTCCCAATAAAATACAAATTGACACAACAATGATTATCTGGTGATACAACAAGTATAAGCATTGTGATATAACACCATATATTGCCTACTGCACTCCGGGTTCAAAGTACCACTCTACTGTATCCTTCAATGTCCTCATGTGAGACTATTTCATATAAGGGGACAGCTTCCCTTTTATCTCTGTGTTTTATTAGCAGTGTATCATTCCCCTTGTGAGTTAAACATACAAGGACCTGTTAATGCTGAAGTGTCACAGGTATATTTACTGTACGTCCACATGCGACGAAGAAATATGTGACGTGCGTTGTGCCTGCACATGATGCTCTGTCATGGGAATCGGTGACTCATTAACTCTGCCGCTGCCTGACTGATAGATGACTATGGATAGACAGCTCGGATGTGGGGGTATTCATTTTTCCAAGCACCCTCTCCCTCCCCACTCTTAAACCATTCCTCCCTCTCTTTCCGCGTTACCTCTGCGCTCCTGCGCACTCACTCTCTCTCTCACTCTCTCTGTTTCTCTTTCACGTTGCCCGAGCATCCCGGAGCTGCCGGCAGCAACAGAATCACTGGGAGGAAAAATAACTGACAGGCAAAACACATGGGAGAGTGAGGTTTGATGGACAAGGAAAAAGCATGCTATGTCCAGCTGAAGTGAAGTGAGAGAAGGTGTTCCACTTGCGGCTTCACGTCCGCTTGGGTTCTCTAAGGACCTCCCATTGCACACCCCTCCGCCCACCTTGATCACTGCCTAGTGCTGCGGATGCTGAGGGGTACGCTGGAATGACCCTGACGAGCAGGAAGCACAAGAAGATGTGTTTTGCCACCAAGGAGGAAAGACTGAGACTTCATCTGTGTTCTGCTGGACAGCACGCCGCTTACCTGCGTGGTGTATGAATGCCAATGTAGGAAGGCATGGCTGTGTAAAAGGGGGTATTGACAGCAACCACATTGGACCAAAAGGACCTTTACAGAGCAACGTGCAGGTGAGATAACATCCTCACGCAAGCTTTTTTTTTGTTTGTTTTTAAACTGGCACGATCGTTCATTATATGCTGAAGGTTTTTTTGCCATTGTGTTGGGCTGCAGTTGCTGCGCTGACTGTCATTGATTAGAAAGCAAATGGGACTCTGGCTGTGCACTGTGACAGCACAATAATGGAAGATGCCTCCTGGAGGACGTGGTCCGATATCCATCACACGTCTGTGGAGAGTCAGTGGAACGTAAGGCCGGGATGAGAGAGATAGAAAGGGGGAGGAAAAAAAGTGAAGGTCTTTGGCATTTTTTGTGATTTATGTCACTGTCATGTCCTTTGGAAAAGTGCTGTTTGGGGATTGTGGTGGGAGTGGTGGACCTTCTAGACTAGTTCCATAGTACAGCATTAAGAATTAAAGGCAAGAAACTTTTTTTGTCATTTAGCCTGCATTAACAAAGGCGATGCAACACAATTTAGTAGCAAAAAATAAAGACCTGTGTGTAGACTAGAGTAGAATCAACTATAATTCTGTGATTGGCTGGACACTGATTCAGGGTGTCCCCTGACTAGTGCCCATAGTCAGCTGAGATAGGCTCCAGCACCCCCAAGAACCCTTGTGAAGATAAGCGGTATGGACGATTCATGAATGAAAAAAATTACAAAGAACAGATCCATGTACTTTTCAGAGTAAAATCTAACTAATTTCTCCAACAGTACCAAAAAAATAGAAACTTTACCCAACCTACAACAGAAAATAAATGTCCAAAACATCCAAAGGGAAGATAAATCTAACATGACAAGCTAAGTAGACTATCGCACAAAAACAACTCAAGGCCGAGTTGAGCACTGCTGAAAAGAAATACTTGTTTGTGCCAAATGCAAATTCACAAGAGAGGAATCTGATTGCCCACTGGCTTTCCTTACACAAAATACTTTGATATAGTTGGAAAAATATGACATTAGAACAGGTTTTACGACAAATCAAAGCGTTAAGTCCTCCAAAATGTGAGTTCTGAATTGCCACAACTGCCAACCCACCATTGCCCATATCAGTAAAGTATCTTTTCGGTCATAACATGGAGAAAACAGCCTTGAAATTCTCCTCTAATAAACTTAGGCTTATTACATGAGTGCCAAATGGTTATTCTGCTTTTCATTTTCAGTAAATGTCATAGACAAGAGGCAGCAACAGCAACCCTAAAGTGCATTTCAGAAATTGGCTTGGGGTGGATGCACTTGTTCAGTGTTGCCTGTGGCTGAGAGAGATGAGCTGTCCAATACTGTTGCGTAGAGCATACATCACTTCATGCGGGGCTGTAGAGCCGGGAGGAATCAACAGAAGGAAAGCCATTACTTAGATAACCAGACTCCTCTGATCTCATCATGTGGAGGGCCAGGTTATGGACACTGGACATAGCCAGATGGAAGGAATTAGACAGGTTGAGTGAAAGAAGACTCTTTAAGGTTGCCATTTATTCTACATGGCAGTGTGTTCAGCATGCCGGAAACACTGTTTTCATTACAAGGTTTGTTGAGAATCGTGAAGTGGCCGATTGTGAAGGCCATAAAATATCAATGTTTACAATCTAGCCAGGGCTGACAGTGGTCCTGCAGCAAAGCGTCGTGGGCGTCTGACGGTCTACTTGATGTTCTTTTACAGAAACGCTGTTGGCTATGTAAGCTTTTATAGCCAGTCACTCAGTGTGTTGTTTTCTGTCAGAGACTGAGGAGTTGATTCGAGTTTCCAAAGCAGTGAGAGGTTGTGGATCATAGACTGGAGTGTGATGTGTTAGTGTAGATTAGAGAAAGGCAAACAGTTGTTTGGGCTTGCCAACTTTGTGCGGTACACATATGGAAGAGTAGCCAAGCATGAGCCAGAACGTACAAACAGAAAGCTTCCATCATGTAATGACATGGCTTAACATCAACATGCCACGTGAACATGTTCTGTTAAAGGCCAAGCTAAAGGTTACGCATAAAAGAGAACGACAAAAAGAGAAAATTGGAATCTGGCCTTTGTCATTATAATCTTGCTGTGATGCTCGACTGGCAAACTTTCTGTTGGCAAGCATTTTCAGAGCAGTGGCTTGATTTATGTGGCCTTCTGTGTATTTTTTCTTTGTGAGTGGTAAATAAAGCTGCCCATGTTACTATGAATGTGGCTGAGTTCAGGTTATAAAACCCCAATTTCACTAAATTTTAATAAAGTGTCCTAAGCTAAGGGGAATTCTGGTTATATATGTTACATTAATTGTGTTAAAAGCAATAAAAAATTACCATTGACCCTCATAATATTTAACAGTTCAAAAGAGTATGGTGAACAATAAATAAGTTTCTAGGAACAATATTTTTTTTAAATCACTACAGAAAGCATTAAAATGGGAGAAAGTATGTTTTAGTCTTACAAAGTGTTTAGTAGTTGTTAAGTATGAGTCTCTGTGGCTCATAATTTTTTAAAATTTTAATCTTACCAGAGCTGTTTGTCGCCTGTCTTGCTCCCAATGTTCGTGCAGTTTTCAAAGCACTGCTGTTTCCAAAGGCATTTGATTTTCATTTAATTTTAAATGGATTCCTGTCTAAATATAACATGGCTGAGTGGCGACCTGGAGGCTAGACAGTGGCTATACTATTATCATAATTGATGAACATTAAGTAAGGTAGAGCCATTCCAACCACGGGTATTATGGCAATTGGGTGCAGCTCAACAGAAGCAGTTAGGCCTATTTAAAAGATTTTTTTCCTAAGTTTAAATACAAGACACTTGGGCCACCACAAGAATTTTGTTTCAACATTGATGGCTGAAGTTTGGAGCTTGAACATGGCAAAACAACACAATAAGTCATAATTTTGCTTGTTCTTTGCCAGCAAAGACCACAACGCATTTTTCTATTTGTAAAATTTGATTTTTTTTACAGTTTTAACTGTGTCCGCCAACATTGATGGCGAACGAGTTTGGTTTAAAGTCTGTTCACCCTCTTGATTTTAGTCTGGTAGTGATTTGTCATTCTGTCTGATCCCTGAGATAAGGCAGTTAGCCCTTCACTTCACTCCTTTCTTTTGCTCATGTTTAATTTCCATTACCTTTCTGTCAAAACACTGGCAGAAAATGACCATAAAAATTTGCAAACACTACCCCAGCGGTCTCAAACCAACTACGCAAAGGGCCACTGTGGGTCCCGATTTTTGTTCCAACAGATCTAGTTTTGACAGCTTAACCAATCAGGCTTCTTCTAAAACAAGTAGCATCTGACGACTATCAACTGAGTTGAAAAACGTGTCCAGTTTGAATGAATACTTTGGCACAGTACACAGTTTGGCTGGGCCTGCCACATATTATAACTATTATTCCCTTTTTTTCTATCACTTTGACATATAATGTCGTATGAATTATACTCCACTGCATCGTATATATATATATATTTTTTTTTCCTTTTTATTGTGCATTGTTTGCCTAGTGCAACGTATATTCCCAAAAAATACTGTAGTACTGCTAACTACACAAACAGTACATTGCATGATATGGCAATGAGGGAGCAATTAAGGATAAATTATGCTTGACTTTTGTTCCAAATGTTCTTTGTGCCTTCATTACCTCAAGTCGTCGTTTGAATAAATGAATTTAAAACGGCAGATAGTCAATTTTTTCTCGCTTTTCATTTTATCTTTTGATTGGCATAGAGGAAAACCAGTCAAGCTTAGCGGAGGAACCAATGTCAGAACCCCTTTAGCATTTCACCCAGCCTTCACAGTGTCTGGCATTGATTGAGATACATGACAGCAAGTCAGAGCTTGTTTGTGCATGAGTCACAACAAATGCAAAGGATCCAACTTTCTATCCTCTCCTCCTATATGAAACACTTTCAGACTTTCAATTAAACTATGAGACCAACCCACTAAAGTTCAAGACGATAGAGCAAAGTCATAACCCCCTAAAAATACCAAAATACCAAAAAACGAAAATATTCTCAAATCATTAAATGCTGCATGTTTACAGTTTGCCATATATAGGGTAAAGAGTAGTACGTAGTGTATATCTGGATCTAATACACATTTATATATAGTATACAGGCACAAACTACGCAGCGAACCAATAAAACTAAAGCCCCAACTTACAGTATATTACATTTAAAAAGTATCATTGTTACCAGGCTGATGAATATAGATATCCATCTGTTTTCATTTCACAATTTCACACTTGTGCTCTGCAATAGAGTGTGGATCCCTTACCTAACTTGGCCATCTTCCAAAACTATCAGCTACGAATCAGAAGACAGAAACCCTTCAAACTTTGCTTATTACACAACAGTGCAATGCAATTTGAAGAGAAGTCAAGCAAGATATCTTATGATATCATGTTGCCTAGTACAAACGGTATTAAATGCCGAAAACATTGTCACTAATAAATCTATTCAGTCAGGCGTAACGCTGTGACGTAACATTCTGCTGAGACTAATTTCCAACAGTGGGACATTGGCAATTATAATGGCAGTTACACAAGGAAGATGCCAACAAATTTCAATGTTCTATTTTCAGATTGCAGATGCCCAACATTCGATGATAACAAGATATTAATTCAATCCGTGAGTGATTGATTTGCAGTCTACTGTGTGTGTGTGTGTCACTGTGGTCATAACCATCGAAAGCACCACATGTTAGAACATCATAAAAAGGCCAGCAATGTGATTGCAACCATGTAGAAAATAGATGACTGCAGCGTTTTCTGCAGAGTCTCTCGCTCCCGCTTTCATGCCAAATTCTCGCTTTGCAGCCCTTTTCATTTGTCAACGGAGGAAAACAAGGACCCCAAACGTATCATAGGTTTGTGTGCACTAAAGAGGAAAGTATTTTTCAAAAAAACGACAGGAGGGGGAAAAACAGCTCAAGGAGACATTGCAGGCGCATGGCATGATGCTTTTGTAGGATAAATGACCAGCTAAGTCAGGTAGACAGTCCTATAGTATTGAAGAATTTTGCTGGACTGAATAAATTTCTTCATGCAAAAATTAAGAATATACATTTCCATTCCCAGTATTAAGTGTTCAATCAAAAGAAGGAAAGAAATTAGGGTATTATTCAGTAATACTTTCGTAGATTAAATCTTCAGCAGTGTGATGTGGATGTGCAGACCCACTAACTCGCCTCATTATTACATTTCTTCTAAAAGAATATTAAGCATTATTGTAGTTACATAAATATTAATTTACAAAAGAACAGCAGCAATTCAATGGAACCATGGCAACATTAGCCTTGAACAGTAGTGACAAAGAGAAGAAAGGTAAAGCAAAACGTTAAATACTGTGTCTTTGAAAAGGTAATATTCAAGTCACAAGTGAATACAGAACATGTGAAATGCAGCTATTGTGACATGCAAAGTCACATTAAGGGCTACATTAGATTGGCCCTTTGCATTTATACAAGCGGTGCTTCCAACTTTACAACCATCATCGTCATGACAAGCACCATCAACATTATCTTTGTTATTGCCACCACCTTCTCCCTGCAGCACTTTCCCTCTCACATCCTCATGTCCCTCTCTCACACACTTTCACTTCCTTTCTCATACACTATATAATAATCATCATCATCATCACCATCATCATCATCATCTTCAATTGAGATGAGCTTTGGGAATGCAAGTTCAGAAGAGTCGCCTGCTTTCGTTGCTTTTGGCATGCATGATATCAGAAGATATTCAATGTATTCTGTAATGTTTTTTGTGTTCTCTACATATAGATAATCTACCTGTATTGTTTATAATGTTAACTCTTTTGCACACTACCGATGTTTCAATTACAAAAAAATGGTAGCCCATGATTCATACTTAAAAAATGAATTGGTGAGTGCATATTTATTGATTAATTTATTATCACTTATCCTCACAAGGGTCTCAGGGGTGTTGGAATTTATCCCTCCAACTATGGGCAGTAGGCGAGGGAGGCCCTAAATTTGTTGGCACCACAATGAGACATAACAGTCTTTTTCGCCTCCCTCTTAATACTCAATTTTCTTGCTGCACACTTAGATCTGCTTTTGTAGTAGACCCCATTTTGGCTTGATTCCCAAGCAAGTGTGTCATATGTTGGTGCAAACTGCCAATGCAAAAAGCAGGCTTATTACGATGTCACACATTTGCAGTGATTTACGCTCAATGAGACAAGGCCAAGTGAGAAGCAACATGCCAAAAAAAACACTAGCAATACTAAGATGCAAATGTAAACACTGCAGTTTTCATTTAGACAACAGAGCCACCTTTTCGGGTAGGATAAACATTCAATGCAATGACAATGTCAGAAGATTACAAACAATGTTGGAAGGAGAGGCTAAATACTCCTTTAATTCCATTGCGGGGGGACTAAGTTCCTTTTACTGTATCTCATATGCTTGAAGCTAAGGAACCAGGAGTTTGAAGGAATGGAAATGGGGAAAAGACAGATGGTAGAGGATTTACATATTTCACCCTTCATAGTACATGACATAATTAAAAGATTAAAGGACCCAGGAGGGGTTTTGATGCATGGAGGGCAGAAGTGTAAACTCATCACTAGAGATCTCCGATCCCTAAGAAGGTGCATAAAGAACCAGGAACTGTCATCAACCTATAGTTGGATGTACAATGAAAGCATCATGCAGGATTTAGAGTTTCTACGCTGACTAAATAGAGCATAAATATGAATATATTAGTGTGTCAATGCGTCATAGAACTTTAGATTGTTACATATCACTTGTATAGGAAGATCTTAAACGCTGCTGGTAATGGTAAGTTTGCACATATGAATAGCATGACTGATTCCTCAATTGCAAAGATGCCATTACTAGGAACTGCAAAACACAGACACAATTGAACACAACACTACACAGTAACATGCAGGATTTAAGGTTCATTTTTGCCTGCTACAATTAGCTAAATAGCTTGAAATGTAAAATATTGTATATTTTAGCATAAAGCGGAGAAGATAACACTTGCTCCCGACTGTCTAATTAACGGTATGCCCGTATTGTAGGCGGGCAGGTCTCCAGTGACTGTTCAGTGAATTCTCTGGAAACGGACCATAATAAAGTGCTCTTCGACCAACAGCCATCAGTGTAGCAAAGAAAAAACGTAATCTAGAGGCTTTTTTGATTGATTGGTTAACCCAAACTATGACAAAATCATGAGTTCAATATCTATATAAGACAAAATTCCTGGTTTGTATTTAAAGGAGTGCAGTGACTTACATGTTTGCTTGTAATCTCAGCAATAAAGATGTGGAAAATTGTCTTTTCTTTCCTCTCATCTGACTGAGGAGAGGTGATAAATTGAGCATGTTTAACTTGAAAGCATGAACTCAAAGGAGGGGAGAAAAACAAAGTATGGATTTAGACAAAACTTCATCTAATGGCCTGACATTCCGTGTGGGAACGCGGTGAACACAGGCAGAGTAAATTCTATCAGCGTGTATAACTTCCTGACAAATAACGCTGACAGCATTGCACAGCTCAACAAACAGAAAACATGAATAATGCACTTACTCATGAGAATCAAGTCCAAATATGACAAGAGATGAGCCCACTGCAATTTGAATTGAAATAGTAGTATGTGATTAGGCTCAATGGAGAAATGAGGAAATTGCTTCCTTTACTTAGCATGCATATACAGTAGATAAAAACAAAAGAGAAAAATGGAAATATAGCTTTACCCTATGTGTGTGTTGTCTTAAACTATCACAACAACAACCATTCTAATAAGGCTTAGTCTTGATTGATGTTGACAGAGAGGTAGAACTAGGCAATTAATTGCTGGTGATTGATGACAGTGATAAAAATTAAGGTCAATCAGCCTTGACATTTCATCCCTCAGACCTGACGTAAATGTCTTTGTTATTGCAAATTCATATAAGAATTAGCGCTTTTTTCATTTGTTGTTTTTGACCTTGTATATTTGCTGTTGGATGTATTTCAAAGTATTAAGTACTGCTAATGATCTGGTTCTATGTACTTCATAAGTTAATACAAATTTAAAGTACTCTCTAATGTTTATATTTATATTCAACAGTTAAAAAATAAATAATAATCCAGTTTGAATACTAGGTTTTCTTTAATTTTCTTTTTCGGGATTACCAGATTTTCCAAAGAGGTTTTCATTTTATTAATTATTAATTTGCAGTGGTGCACTATTTACATTGAATATATTTATATATACCGGCAAATAAAATTAGCTTTATTTGGCAAAAAGTATAAATTATTTATAAAGTAAAAGTTTTAGGGAGGATGAATATAAGATGACAAGCTTACAAAGCAAAATGTCCACAAATGAATAATGCATTCCTCCATAAAATTCCAAATATTTTCATGTTAGTGCCAGTTGGGAATTATCTTCACACTAAACTTTGTTTTGAAACAATAAACTATAATCAAATTTTTAGGTTGTGATAAAGTAACACGAGCAGTTTTAGCATAAATGGTTTCATCCAGCTGTGTTATACAATTACAGCTGCTGAGCTGTGGATTTCTGTCCCTCTTTTTCCACATGATGGAATTGATATTGAATAGATATTGGATTTTACCAGAGCATGAAGTCAAATTAGTCTGTAAGTCTCACCAGCAAGGATATTATTCATGAATAGGCCTTTGAAATCATATTTACATTTATGTGACGGCAACGGATGACTGATGATTAAACCAAGCCTCTCCGCATTGTAGTCATATCAATATTCACTACAGTAAAGCCTGCTGACATGTCAAACAGTTTACAGTACTTGTCACCCCAGACATAGTTCAAATTCTTTTTTGTACATAGTATTGACTTGCTGTTTACTGCTTCCTGATAACTTAGAAAACATATTTTACTTGCACACCAGATTAGCTCTGGATAACAAGAACATTGCATATAAAAGCATTTATCTTGTACTTTTTCTGGAGGCATGGATTGGACGCCATTCGCTGTCAGTGGCAGTGAATGAGCTTCTATATAAATTACTCTCCTTTCACATTTTCTTTCGAGAAAACTGTCTCGTGTATGCTAAAAATCAATTACTTGGCTTGTCCTCTTGACACATGGGAACAGTCACCTTTGATTCCTTAATCATCAAGGGTATGTCAGTGTATAAAATGAAGCATAACCTCTCTTTCTTACTCACAATGGCTGCTATGAACAATGTAGCTGACTGTAGATCAACATCAAACTCTGGACTTCCTTGCTCCCAGTCTTTAAAGTATTTGCCCACACAAATTATCAATGGTTACGGAGAACGACAGCCGGGCGCATTTACCAAAAAAAAACTGTTATCCTTCCCTCCAGTGCCTTTTTTTTATTTAGAGACCCAAATATTGTGCTGTTCATTCATGACGCATGAAACCATGAACATCGTCAAGCAAAGCTTTTATCCAAAAGAGGACACTCAGTGGTTGTGAAAATGCTCCAAGCCTATTTTTAACTGAACTATTGCTTGAACCATGATGTGTATTTGTTATCGCTTTGTAACTGTGCTCACTGTGTTGTCCCTTTCTCTCTTGACTGGATGGCTTCCTAGAACCAGGACAAAAGCAGACGACTTTTCATAGGCATATGTTCCTTTTCAGATTGTGATCTTTGCATTCCAAAAAAAATTTGGACAGGAAAAAAAAGGCATACTTTGGGGAATACAGTGGTGCTTGTATTAATCCATGTCTTGAAGTTCAGCATGGTCAGACAGTGTTTTGTTTCCTCCTGTTTTTTGCCTTTTTTCAAGAGCTCCTTTGAGACAAACGAGTGGAGGTTACAGCAGCTGGCAGAGGGGAGGCTTGTTTTTGATAAGGGGAAACTTAACAGCCATTTTTAATCACCAGCTCCTTACATATATGGTTCACAGCAGCTGGGAGAGGAGGATCTGAGCCATGCATTAACCAAGGCAGATCGTAGATGAAGCCTTATTACTCTCTGGTACCATCCACATCCACACATTTGTCTTTTCCCTTAACAAGTCCCTCTCTAAATGAGGTCTTGTCTTTTTTTTTTATAGCTAGACTTGCCGAGGGTTTCCTTGCAAAGCCTGAAATAACGACTGCAGTGTAGTGAAGTGTGGAGGAAGTCAAATATGAAATAAGATTTGGACTTTTAGCAGCAGTCGGGAGTTTTAGAACCCTATCTTTAAAGTAAATGAGAAAGCCACATATTATATCGCTGCCACCCCTCCCACTTCAAAGGATTGGACATCTAGTGTAATTAATAAGGTAAACAGTGCATGACTAAGCCACCATAGCAATTATTTTAAAGTCAAGTGAGTATGCAGCAATGTAGTATAAAACATGTGTCGGAACTGGTATCAGAAAATGGCATGAAAATAACACTTAGATATTTTTAAAAATGAACATTTAGTGTTTAAATTAAGTTGTATTTTATTACTGTATAATGTTGACTATATTATTTTGAAAAAGCACATTCTCCTGTGTGAAATACAACTAGTATTGTTCAATATTTGCAGTTAAAATGTCAGATCTTAATATTCTGTCAAGAAAATTGTTCTGCATTTTGCTGCAGTGTCAGATAAAAGTAGAGTGGTCATGTCTAGATGAAAATGTTCACAGTTTGACCCTGACGTTGCGACACCGTATCATATATTATAAAAGTGGTATGCTGGCAAACTTCACCATCTATAGATTTGTCACCTGTGACATCTTTTTTTTTTCAACCGGAGCTTTTTCACCCGATGAAAACACAAAACGGACATCCAGAGATTTACGACACAGGCCATAATGTCCATAAGGAAAATGGCTGTAAAGATGTGTTGCTAGAGAGTGGGGGCGAGACTCCGAATCATTACTGACCTCAACCTATAACATTTCATTTTTCTTACTCTCCTATTTTCAGTTCAAGTATAGCGGTCCAGTGCAGGTGGCTTTAATGATTTCAGCTTTACAACTTTTATTTGAGAATGGAGAAAAAAAAAAGACTCCCACACAGACTAGAGTATTGAGGAGGAGACAAAAGGATACGATGCAACGATTCAAGGCTGGAACGGGTACCGCCCATTTGTGCACATCTTTAATGCAAATTTATGGTTCCCGCTGATTGCAGGCGGGACTGTTTTGCATATTACCTATCAACCCCTGAGGAGAGTGCGATTACTCATAGCTCTGTTCAATGGTTTGTAACTTGAGGAACTGCGTTTGCAAGTTGAAAAGAGGCCGAGTCAGCTTCTTTAGTGGAAATATTTTGCAAATGGAAACTCGATTGGGAACGTTTTGAATTTAAACGGACACTAAAAGAAACTATTTCTGTCTTAAGACCAATTCATTTATTATATCGACGTAATTCCAACATAGAGGCATTGGTAATGTTTGAGAAAAGGGTTAGAAAGAGTCTATAGGAATTATATTTCTGAAAAACAGAACCAACTTTAAAGGTGCACGTAATTTACCATGTGTTATTACCTCATTGAATCAGTTTGCTAGCTTTTTTTTATATGCCTCTTAAATTTCATCTATGAGGATGACAAAGCCGGCATTTCATTAAATCATGAAAAATATCTTTGCCTACTCTTCCTATTGGTTAATAATAACACTTCACTGTAACATCTTGAATCCTAAATCTTTAATTTGGGCAATATCTTGATTAATTTGTGCCATTAAATGTATGAACTGTATATCAATTGATGAGGAAAACGACCAAGGCACCTCTCATACACATAGAAGATGAAATTTTGCAATTAAATACCTGCCAAGTGAGGGCAGCACAATTGATTTTCTTTAAATATAGACTCCTTCACTTCTTATACTTGAGCACAAGGTTTCTCATGTATGAGAGTAGCACTCTGTAATCGTTATGTGCTCAGCGCCTCATTCTACGGAGATCTCTTCACTATAAACTATGGGGAAATGTTACGCTGTTGGATTGGCTGCAATTTCCTGAAATAGACAGCAGTCTTTTTGTTTATATCCCATTGTTAATGATTGTAGCTCCTCAGCCCAGGTCCAATCTGTCTAACTTTTATAAGAAGAAACTTGAAGATAAGAGATTTTCATTAAGTGTTAGTGATGCACTGATAGGGAACTTTAATGAAATCAGCCGTATCAGGGAATGCTATGAAATAACACGCTGATCCGATGCAATATGAATATTTTTGAGCAATTTCTGTCCTTTCCAAAATGATGATAAAGTCTAAATGGTTGACCAAAACCATGATAGCCATTATTTTCCATTAAGTTAGTATTCAAAGTGAGACAAACATATACATATGTATTTAAAAAAACTACATGTTAAAGGTTTAGATTGGTTTAGAAGAGTTTTAGGACCCAAAAATTTAAAATACTAGTAAGTATACTGACTTGTGACATGAGGTACTTTTAAGATTTGTTATCAGGGGATTATGGAAATGATTGATTGACTGAGAAACCTCAGTCTGAAATATATAATCCTTTCATCACAGTTTCTAAAAACACACACTCCCCACATCTACCATATTAACGGGCTTTTCTAAAAGACTTTTCACTTGCCGTAAGTCGAAGCTTTTACAGGTTTACTTTCACGTTATGACTTTCAAAGCGTTTATTCCAGTGATTTAAAGTTGCGAAGTATATAGGCCAATTAACAATCTTTGTAAATAAGTTTCAGGGCACAGCATAGTCCAGTATTAACTAGTTTTTTATTTAAATGAGTTTAGCTGGGGTGCAGCTATAAAGCAAAGCCAGCCTTACCCAATTTGGCAAACTAGATTTTTGGTAGTTCCACCCTGCCTCCCGGAACTTATGTTATTAATATATAATATATAAAATGGGTTGCATACCTCAATAAATGTTGAGCAAGCATTTTGTCCTAAATACCATAGCAAAAACTGATGGGATATTGCATGATACAACAAGATACACATTGTACATATATGTATAGATATGGATGGATGATTTGAGTAGAAATATGTATGCTACAGTGTTGCTTCTATTTACACAGTTTCTTGTTATGTTGCAGTACTTTTGATTCAATTAACCTTTATGGCAGGTCAAGTGGAAAATAAAGTGAGTGGGGGGGAAAGCCGCCATAATTTAAGTTGTAGTACATCAATATTTTGATATAAAATGCTCCTTATCAAGATAGATTATTTCAGTATTACACAGTACTAGGTAATTTCTTTGCTCTTCAATTATAGTGTAAATTTGTTATTCTCAGCATTTGTACAATAAACGTCCAAATGTTGCTGTCTTTAGTGGAGTGGCTCAATAAAGCAAGATGCTGGTGCAATATAATAAATGATGGTGCTGCTATGGGGGCGTGTTTTTGCTAGTTTGACATTATGAGTGAAAAAAGGGGCGAGTGCACCAATTAGTCACTGAGAGCTGCTGCCGTGCACTCTTAAAAGTGGTCACAGAGTACATTCAGGAAAGAAAGTGGATGAGTGGGCTGACAATCACACAATGAGCTAAACATTAAAATTATGCTGGTACATTAAGAAATGATTTACATTAAATGCATTTTTTTAGAATGCAATATCCTTTTGCATACTTTCAATTTTTGGGAAATATATGGGGTTTTATTTGCAATGTAAAAAGCAATATATGATGAATTGTGAGGTATTTATGTAGTATTTTGAAAATGCTGCATAATGTCCTATTTTGTTGTCACTATAACTATCTTTATAGAGGAAAATTAGTCCAGTAAATATGTTTCTCAGTACTTACGTGCAACTGAAATGTCACATTATTTCTGTGTTCTGGTGGAAATTGGACCGAGTCCAGTTCCTGCATTGAAGTTGAATCTGTGACCTTATAGCATGTGTAATTTGGCATTTTAGGAGATTTGATTAATCAATGACCTTTGCTATGCTGCCTTTGTGTGAAGATGTGCACAGCATGTTGGCATCAGTAATATATTTAAAAAAAAAAACCTGCTGCAGGTATTTAAGGAATATATTCATGGAGAAAGTAACTTTATTGCCTTTGCAAAGGTCATTTTATTGGGGAAGCCAAAAAGGGGAAACTACATGTAAAGTTGTTCTTTAATGTGGATCCTACTTAGAGTAGTAAATACCAAGGTGAGGAAATATGGTCCCTTGAAAAGTGTGAGGCATATTTATACTTGTAATTACGAACTGGTAACACCATTAAACTTTTTGGATGTAAATACTCTCCAACTAAAGTTAAAAAATGGTAGTCAAACCATATTCCTATTATATCAAGACTAAATATACTGTATCATATGATAAAATCAAATCTAGGAGGCAGTTATATTAGGGAAAAGCCCATTTGACATGAGGCTTCAGACAGTCCTGTGTTATCTCAGCTAGTACAGAAGATCCATCAAGTCAGTTACAAGGTTGGTGCCTCATTGATTTGACTTGTTTTCCCCACAGATTAGATCACAGTGAATACCAAGGCCTTGTCAGTCCCTTGAACTGTGTCTGGGTGCTTCAGTTTATTTCTGACCAACTGTCACGTGGACATTTGAGAATTAGCATCTAGGAAAAAGTTACCATGAAATGTCTACTGCAAAGTTCAGTTATGACAAAGTGCCGATTACATGAATGCAGATTGGATGAACTAAGGTCGTAGAAGTTATTTTACATTTAAAATAATGCCAAGGTGGGGGCCTTATAAGTTGGTATTCATTATAAGGTGTTGGCAGATTGGGTTCAATGATTAGTTCCTCACCCAACTGGAATAATAGTGCCTACAGTGACACAATATCCAGCAATCAGATAATGGCATATCAATGCCAGCTTCTGCTGTGATGTAAAAAATAATACTAATAATTGTATTACAATTGCTTTCAGCACGGGGAAGAAAAATAATTTGGTTAGTTGATGTAGTGCATTTTCTGGTATAACAATTGTTGTCTTTACCTAATTTTAATGAATGAATTCCTCTAAAACGTGAAAAATGCTCTCAGAGGCCAAAATGTTGTTTCCTTGTCTATTTGTTCAATTTAACATCAATTTGGTAAATTAGCTTAACTCATAAGCTGATCCACCTATTTCTTATTATTTCCCGATACTTCCATTTTAGTGGGTGTATTGCGGACTCTTATCATAATAGATTGGGTATTGGTGCAAAACCAGTTTGTGTTTGCACAGACGTAGGCCAAGATTGTGCCTGCTTTAGTGTGGTATAATTTAAAATGAATGGCAGTTTCATGAGCAAAAAAATAACTAGTGTGAGCTTGTTAGTAGAAAAATTGACAGTATAAGCTTATTAATGTCCTATCTTTGCCGATTCCTGGTATTGGAACTGTTCTATGCAGTGGTGCTGAAAAATGTTCGAACATATTTTGCATAACATCAGGATGTTTTTGACCTTGAGCTTTTTTTGCTGCATGAAAAACTAGCTGGAATTTGAAACCAGACGAATGAAAATGGATGATTTTTCGATTTCAGCACAGCATGAGTGCCAGAACAAACTCGACAGACATGTAGTTATTATGTAAACAGAACGCCTTAATTAGTTGCTTGTCTTCCTTATCGCCAACTCGCACAGTTAGGTAATCATGTATGCTGTCCTAGGGTGCAAACATTAAGACGCAGGGTAAATAATGATGAGGTTTCTCAAGGTCTTTACAGATGGTGCTGGGGATTAAAAAACTAGTTTTTCTTACAGTGGTGTTAAGCAGGACTTGTTTTATTTTGCCATACATGGCATTTGTATGAAGCAAATCTAACAAGGTATGTTCAATAAAACTTTAAGATGTGAATACTCATGTTTTGCGGCCATTGATGGTGTCCAATTCATTTTGAAAGGGCCCTAAATGGCAGTCTATGAGTTAATAAGGAAGTCAACCTAAAAAAAATTCTAACGTTTATCTTTAAAATTTAGCATACAGTTTTTTGTTGTAATTTGCACCCATTTAGTACAATAAAGGCTTTGTTTCCCCCTGCTAATAACATGGTTTATATGAGCATAGATTCCGATTATTATCGTCATTTTGTTTGTTACACTTGCAGGTGGTACATCCAAGATAGAAAATTAAAATTCAGTGACACGAGCTGCTTTCAGTGCTGCTGATTACTCGTTTGTTATCAAGCACTGTGTTTAATGTTCCAAACATTGCACGGTGTCAATCATTGGCTTCTCAGCTCAAACACTGAAGCAAATTTGCAGATGTTCTTGTTCTTACAATGTAATTTCAAGGAATTGTTTCTGCACAACTAGGGCGCCACAGTCGGAATATGAAGCTTAATATCAAATTGCTAACAGCTGGGTCATATAGATATGGACCACTCTGGAGTTATGTGGGTTTAAATTCACTTCATTCTGCAGAATTTCATTTAAAATTCAGGTGCATCTAACAACTCCATAAGACACATTCTTGAGTTTATTTGAATAAAGCACGTAGAGTGCCAAAAGCAGCTGCAACAGTGAGGATCTAAAAGGTGCCAAGTAGAATATTGACTATAAAAAAACTGGAAACCTGCATATATTTTATCTTCCTCCCGGATAAAAAGCCGAGCTTTTAGCTCCCATAACTTTGTTAAGCACATTTCAGTGGTTGAACTCAAATTTTCCCCCCTTATAGTGCTTTTAATGTCCTCATTAAGGCGGCTATGCAGTGAATAACAATTAAAGAGTGTTAAAGGAATTCAGCAGATAATGAATAAGTACAGAATGAAAGCTGGCGCATCAAGGTTTTTAAAGCCCTGATTGGAAATTAATTTTACTCTAATTATTAAACCTAAAGGGGGAAATTCTAACAAATGTACAGTGCCTATTTTTTGGGGGGATACATGTTTGTATTCTGATCATGAAAACTACACAGAAATCATTAAGCTTGCCCATCTTAAGGTTTTGGTGAGCTTAACTATAGCCTTTAAAAAAGAACAACAAAAAGGGAAAATGTTGGTCATTTTAGTCTGTACAAGCGGATGTCAAAGGGTATCTTGTCTTATCTTATTGGATCATTTGTCATTTAAAATATTTAGTTCATTGGCCACTATGGAGATGAGTTTTTGAATGTGAGAAAGCCCTTCGCTTCTGAAGTCACTGTATTGGTTCCATATCACTGCTTTAAATCCTAAAGGAATTGTGTCTCCTTCATAAATAATGCTCCTGAAATATGACTTCTTCTTTACTCTTAAGACCAATTTAATAGAAAAGTCTCTGACACAATACACAGGAAATGAATTTCCAAAACCTTATAGAGACCTTGGACAGGCAAGATGGAGGGGAAAAGGTTTTGGAGATATTCCCTGAGCTGCCAACCATTTGGATGTCAAGAGTAAATCCCATCACTAGTTCTAATACATGAGAATATTCACAAGAAAATGTAATCTAAAAGAATGTTTGGGCATATTTGAATTTATATTAAGGACATGTAGATCCACTATGTTGTTGTTGGAACTAATATGAAGCCGTATCATGATATGGCAAGTGACATTTCATGTTATTTGCAAACTAATGAGTTGATTACCCACAATATCACAAGAACCTCCCTAGGGGCCTTTTTGCTTTGAATGAATACATTTAAGTCAGATCTGATTCTTGTTCAAGTGTTTATTAAAACACTCCAGAAAGTCCTCCCGGGTAAGATTAATAAACATGTTGTTTCCTGTGATTTAAGTATATCCTATAACTACATCATTGGGAGTATTTAAAAATGAAACTTATTTTGACTAGTACATTTATGGATTTGCTTAAATATAGTGTTTGGCATTCTGGAAAAAAACAATAATAACGAATATACTTGTGAGTTGGGAAAAATAAAAATGAGCTTGCTTGAATCCATAACCTTTGATTTTTTTTTTTTTAGGTATGTGATAAAATACAATAGTTTTTGACGTCTCATAGCAATTACATGGACTTGCTAACATCTAACATTTGAAGTGTGTATAACGAACTATGTTTTTGACATATGTTGTTGACATAATAAGAATAATGTAAAATAATGACCCCCCAAAAATAAAGTATTCTTTCATTCTTCCTCATTTGCATCCAAACGGGCCCACCTAAAAATATGATGCAAATGTCATTCAGTCTAGAGCTGCACCTAAGGAGCTTTTCTTTCACTTCCTGATTGGAATAGCAAGCCATAACACAATCCAGCTTCAATGACCAAGTACTGAAGGCTTAGACCCACAAGCATGCTAGAAAGAATAGACATTATTCTAAACAAAATTGGCTGAGTAAACGTGTCAGTGTACAAGAGGTGAAATGCCTTGTAAAATAACCACAGCTATCCAGTTGTAATCAATTCAAAGTCCTGAGAACTACACTAAAACAGTGCAATCGCCAATTAACTGATCTGGTCTCAATATCAGGCTCATTATGTCCCACTTAACCATCCATCCAGCCGTTTTCTGTACCACTTATCCTATTCCATTAATGGGAATTATGATAGATACTATGTATATAATGGATCATAGATAAAACTGTGATTCTTGAAGTGTAGGTGAGCCAAATTCTGAATTTGTCAGATTTTTGTGCTGTGATTTAAAAGTATAGTATTTTAGAAATACAGTATAACATTTAGCATCTGTGTTGCTGTTCTGACCATGAATAAACGGGGATCTCAACAAAAAATATGTAGTACAATTACAGTTCTAGTATCCCAAGGCACACCAGATTACATAGTGTGTGAAAATACTTTTTTATAAGGCAATTAAATACCTCACTGCAGTTTTCTTGTTAAAAACAAGTTTTCAGCAGGGAACAACGATTTGAGGTATGAAGGGTCATATATCTGCAGGAAATTGTTGTAGCTAATATTTTACAATATTGACTACTACGAATAATAATATTTTGGTCTAATAGGGCAGTTTTATGAGTCTCTAAGAGAAACATCAGTTTTTCATTGGCAGAGTTTAATAGAATTATTCAAAATGAACATTAAAACAGTATTTTTCTTTTTTGCTTTCCAACAGATTTCTACATTACAGAATTGTGTGGAAGAACCTTTAAGGGGTCAACCCTGTTGACAAAGAAACTTTCAATCAAGACTCAATCACTGTAAGTACACAATTTCTCCCTTTTTTTAAACCCACATGAAGCAAAATACTCCACAAGTATAAAAGGATTTACGGCACAAGGAGACAGAGAACCATTCAGCATGTCTAATCAGCCTCCCATTCATGTATTTGAAATGTGGGATGGAACCAGAGTACCCTGAGAAAACCCACACAGGACAACCAACAAACTCCACACAGGTGGACCAAGCTGGATTTGAACCCAGGTCCCCCACTGTGAGACCGACATGCTAACCATTCAGCCACCCGGGCGACAGAATGTAAATCATTTCACAAAAATATGTCCCTCAAAAAACATTAAATAGTTTGAGGATTAGTTTCAAATATGGCATCAAACAATAGCCTCAGGTTGCTTATAGAATAGCCCAGTGTTGCGTTAATGTACTACAAGCTTTCTCATTTAAAACTAATCGCTCTTAATTATTCCCTTGACCCCTCATCCACCCCTATTTTCAGTCCCTTTTCTACTCATGGCCATTAAGCAAGTCATACCCCATAAAAGGTTATGAACTCTCCCTATTGTGTTGATATTGACAACACAGCAGCATTTTGGCATTGGGAATGTATGTGAGCTTTATGTCACTTATGCAGCTTTTGCTCACATCTGCAATTCTGCATTGATCCGTCAGACAGTCAGTGAGTGAGCACAAAGCTGATGCAGACTTCTGGGTTCTGTAGTGGTGGTGGTGGTGGGGGGGTCCATCAGCCAGTGGCCATGGCCATAACTGTGAATGATTGCAGTCAATACAGCAATCACAATGTGCTGCAGTCATCAGCCGCTGCGAGCAAATACACACACTGCCTGCTGCATGTGATTGATAAAGCAATTTGGTTATAATAATGGAGACACTTTTATTTTTCTATTTCCATAAAATATCTTAAATATAATTTTAAGACAAGGCCAGGAGATGAATCCCCATGTTGTTTTAATACCGCATGGCATACTAAACACAGTGTTTGGCAAAAACTAAATCTTAATTAGCATATGAAACACTGCATTAACAAATATACTGTTTATCCCTGCAGCTCTTCGGGATTATAATCTACTCTTGGGGCCACTTTTTTCTTCTCTGTCTCAGAGTGGTACTTGTTATGCTAGTTAGAAGCCCTTCTATGATGCACTAATGTATTTCTCATGCATGTGGGTCACTATCAGAAAGCAGTGTCAAGTAAATAAAAAAAGACTACAAAAGCACTGCCCTGCTGACTTCATAAGTAGTGTGCAAGTGCTGTTTGGCAGAGATTGGAGCTGTTAAGGCAAAAGTTTCACTAAACAGTGTTTTCTGCTGTTACGCAAATAGATTTTTGTATCCTCCTGCGATGAAAGCCTCACACTTTGCAGAGGTTTGAACAAACAGCCACTGAATGCAAATGGCCACAGAGGAACTAAGAAAGAAAATACAGCTGCAATGAAGAAAAATAACCTAAACTGCTTCAGGAAGACTATATACAGAGATTCTGCCATTTGAGGGCTGTCCTATTCCAAACATTGATGAGTTTGGTTCCCACCTGAATGGAACTGTCTTTGGTTTACAGGATTTGTTGTAAAGTCTTTTGATTTACTCAGTACCCGGAGACTGTCATGCCATCATAAACTCTTGATGAACTCTTGGGTTTGATTTAATACAATCCCACATAGCTGGCACAAGCAGATTGACGCTTGGCATCATTATTCAGCAGGTTTTTACCCCATACTTCAAATCAGTGCATTCTTAAGATCTGCCTTTTCAAACAAAACAAGTGTGTGCTACACCAGGCTGAAGGTTGCCCTCTTCTGACTCACTCTAAAACTTGAGGCAAAATAAATCTGGAATAAATAATCACTCCTGATATATATTAAAAATAATAATAATAATAATAATCAGCCAACAAGGATTGATACCTACTGGCCCATGCATATTTACTACCAAGTTTCAAGACAATTGATACACATAAACTGGGGGAGTAGCATTTTAAAATTAGTTTCCATAAGAACAACTACTATTTGAATGGTGACTAAGCGATCTATTAATCATAATTAGATTGACTTCTAGAAGAAGATTGAACATTTCCTTCATCTTTGCTCATTGACAATGCCGTGTACGTTGTATTCTATATGTTGTAATAATGTATTGAGTATGGCAGGGGGATTTCAATATTCTGTATCTCTTCCAATTATTTCCTGAGACACAGCTGAGTTACTTGTCTCACCAAGACACGGTTAGTGTAGAAAAATATTATATAAAATTATAGGGCCTCTTATCTGAAATTAACGAGACACGGCCTTGTAGTATCAAAAAAATGAGACAGAAGTCTACTTGTTCAATACCCTGAAGAGCCTGTACTGAGGGACAAGACAAGAACTTGATCAACCAAGATTGTGGCACAGTGGGGAACAGCATGTAAAAAAATGGTGGAGACTACTGTGTCTAAACGAGAAATTTGCACTTTAGGCATCACACTCAAATGGTTTTCACTGAGGAAAATTGGATTTGGGACAGCACTCCAAATGCAAGTTGAAGTTCGAAGTGATGGAATTGGAAATGTTCGTGGAAGAGCCAAACTTCTCCTGAGCAATCATTAATGGGAGTTTTGTGACTAGTCGGTTCCTGGTTCTATCAGAAGCAACAAAACTGCATTGCCAAATACAAAATAGATGTTTATTTTTGTCTCTGATACTTCATAAAGGTATACCAGTGGTATGCAGAAATGTAATATTGTTTCTGCGCTTTGTATTGTTTGTTTGATGATGCACACAAAACACAAGAATATAATGAAACACTTTACATAATAATCAAATTTGGAGTTTGAACTAATTGACAGCAAGTCGACCTTGCAATGAGGATAAGAGCTTATTTATAAACATTGAGAGCGAGAGTAAATATGCTATGCAAATAAATTCATTTGAAAATGGTTTTGCTAATTCTTGCTGATCTACTAGAACCTTATCCCTGATTACACAGAGTAGTCCATCAACTTTCTATTTTGTTGAATGAAAGAGCTTGTTTGTCACTCGTAACTACACCAAAGAAAACAATTTAAAATCCCACAGTAAGAATACATTTTTTTTCAATCTCCTCCCACTTGTCTCGCTCCACTATCTGTATCATCTAATCGCAAATCATATTTTGGCACCTTAACTACTTTGCAGACAGTCGCAACTTGTAAAACTGGTCAGAATCCAAAAAACAATATTTCCTTCAGGGTTACTACAATACACCATTACAAAACTTTTGCTACTCCTTTAATTTTTGTCTCATTTCATCAGTAGTATAGTTCATTATACCTTTTAAATGTGGTGAATGGCTAACTGCTGGTTACATATACACAGAGCATACTCTAACTGTACTATTTTATTCATTTGAATTCCATTGAGTTAGTTTTTATAAAGATTGTATGATTTATTATCATATAAATAATGCAGAATTATTAAAAAAACGTTAGTATTTGAATTTTTGAGACCAAAATTGTGACTTGCCAGAAAATTCCAACTTTTAAATAGCTGTCAATCATAGCCACTTGTTATTTTTTTCCAGTGTTATGGTTCCCTTCCCTCCATCTGCGGATGAAACTGTTCTGTCTGTTCTGTTCACTTGCAGTATGATGATGGAGAATGCCGATTAGCTTGCAGTAGACATTGCACACAGTGGATTTTCTTATCGCACGTCCCTTGAGCTGACAGGCTCAGGCTCACTGAGGCTGCCTCTCTTTTGCATGTTCAGATTGGAGATGACAGTTCTCTATGGACACTAAGCCTAACTTCTGCTACCATGTAACTCTACTACCCGACACTGTGGTAAACAATATGGCAGATGTTTCATGTGCGAATGGATCATGTAAATATGTCTGACACGGCAATCAGTCTTAGGATGCAAGCCTCTCCACATTGAAATGAAATCAATTCACAGGCCTGAGTATGAATTTAGAATGTGTGTGTGGAGTCTTACAAGTGCACATCAGTCGGTGCGATCATTTCTAGGCTCATCAAAGTGGTCCTCGTCGACAGTCACAACACTGTCTCCCAATAAGTGCCGCCTGACATGGCACTGCAACTAAATATGAAGAAGGGTCCCTCAAAAAGGTAATTAGCAATTCTGTGAATTTCATCATCTTGACATCCATTTTTCTCCCGGAAAAAAGAAACAGAAAATCGCATAAAAGGCTTGAAAGCCGATTGTAATGGATTTTGAACGAAAGGAAAAAAAACAGAGATGAATCATGACTGTGCGGCAGAAAAATTGATGCATTTCCCCTTTACAGCCGCTACTATTGAAATCTACAGTTTATTTATTAAGCAGGGAAAAGCTAATGGGTTTCCATTTCTGAAAAAAAATAAAAAAAATAGCCTCATCTTCACTATGATTTCTAACACACAATGCAAACCATTAACCAAAGATTAGTAGTTTTCTAAAATCAATTACATTTTGTTTTAATATTTCTTGGTGTGTTGGTTTGTTTGTTAGTTTTTATTAAACGACAGCGCTATAAAAAAACCTATCCAGGCCAACCAAACAATCAGTGTTATTTACACACACGCATAATGAAGTATTTTATGTTACCACTAAGCAAAATATATACAAGTACATTGGCAGCCACTCAATTCTCGCGCTCTCAAATGTGGCATCGTTAACACAACCAAGCAAAGTAATTTAATACAGTACGTGGCTTGCTAGAAGTTTGAAGTTAATAAGGTATAAGCCACCCAGCAGAACCCGCTTGCACAGACTATTAAATAACTTACTGCATGATAAATGTATTGGCCTTGTGAAGCAGGTTTAGTGAGGATATTTGTAACAAGGTAGTACTACCAGAGTACTATACTCGAGTAATGAACCCAAAAGGGGAAAGGCCTTGAAACAATTGGCACAACATCATGTTTTTCTATTAATTTACTTGAACAAAAGAGCTACAATTTTTGATTTTGACGTACGCTTTACTACTTTCCCACTACAAATACAGCATCTTTTTATCAACAAATCCGTCATGCACGCAATGTTTCCCGCGTTTTTAGCATAATGGCCTTTGCAGCAATCCAAAATCCAAGTGACAAATACTCATGTAACCTTACCTAAACAAAATGCGCAAACTAAAAGCCTTTTGTTGAACTTCCTGTAGCCGTTTGTACACCCAATTACTCATAACCTGTGGCCATCTAATTCCTCCGAGCCACAGCTGCAGCATTGAACACACACACAATCCTCTGCTTTTCTCTCCACGTTGCCATGACGACACCTGTCCTTAGGACTATGCAAATTAATAATCGAGCACACCACATTTTGGTTGTTTAGAAGGAAACGATTGTAACGTGTACCAACATGAAATTTCTACCCTACTTGTACGACAATATGGCTTCCACGCAACACTTGGAACACGTGTTGTTCTTGTTGGAATCTGCAGATTTGAAGACTATTTTTGTGTCAGGGATTAATTATTCTGTTAATCTTTATATGACATGCTTTGTTTTGGTAGCACAGACACATCTGCCCGCCTCTGAGTCTGTCCTGGAGACGCAAATGCTTTTTGGAGCATGAAATAAGCTTTCCTTGGAAGCGATGACGGGTATAGCAACTAATGTCCCCTGCTATTTCTTAATTAAGTACATGCAGCTCTCATCTTCAAATTGTAAATGTCACCTCTGGGTTGCCTAACGAATAATTCACTCATTCCTATTGGTTTCTGGCCTGAGCTGGTCAACAAAAAACGTTTGGGAGATGTAATTCAACACTCTGCTGCCATCTTAATCAGCCTTTGAAAGTGAAGGTCACGATGTCAGGCCATTGACTGTGAAAAGTGGAGAACTTTCTTGAAATGGGAAAATGGGAAAATCTGCTCTTTCCTCACCTTTTGCTCAGACTTATGTTGCTCTGTATGGAAGCATGCATACTCTACGCATGTATGTGTGGGTGGAAATCTTGTCTGGTTCAAACAAAGATGATATGATGAACTCATGTTTCCACTCTGTGTGTGTGTGTGTGTGTGTGGTGTTGTAAATTAAATTGTGAGAAGCCGGGTTTGACACATTGGTGTTCAGCATCCGTTTGCCTCAAAACTATTTGACCACACATACAAATTGCTTCTGGACTTCCTGATACTTTCAGAATAGAACCACTCTCTCTATCCTATTCATTATTGTTAATACAACGGTTCATATATAATCTATTTATTTAAAATCATGTATGAAGTTATGAAGATGTACAATTTGATGGTAACCCAAATTCTGATTTACCAAGGTCTTCAGTCTACTGAGGGCTATATACACTGCAGACTAAAGTAGTAATTGTTAATTACTGATTTGCAATTATCAACTTGAAGAGGAAGCAGTTTTTATGTAGTGTAACAAGAAGCTGCAGCCTATTTTGATGATAACCTCTAATTTGTCAGTTCAGGTCATATTTAAAAAGATATGTAAAATAGAGGTATTAGACGTTTCAAACTGCATGACAGAAATCTGATCAATGGCTAACACAGAAATATCAATTAGAATTGATCTCCAGGTATATATATATAGCCCTAGACCTAAAATTATGCCAAAGTTGTACTTCAACCTCACAGAAATATACAATCTTACAATTACAATGTCCTCGACCTACAAGGTTTAACTTTACAAAGCCCATGCCTAATTTGCCCTCAAGTCCTCTGCACTATAGTCCCTTTTTAGTTACTGCAGAGTGCTTATTTAGGCACTGGGAGTGCCTTTTTGTCCCTCTTTTC
Organism: Stigmatopora nigra; assembly: GCF_051989575.1. Classification (NCBI taxonomy): domain Eukaryota; kingdom Metazoa; phylum Chordata; class Actinopteri; order Syngnathiformes; family Syngnathidae; genus Stigmatopora; species Stigmatopora nigra. Next base: position 10,799,176 of record NC_135521.1, read on the forward strand.
TTTTCCATTATGGCCCTAAAGAAGAACACTGGGTTTTCTAGGTTCAGCCCAAAGAGTAGCAATCACCATGGAAACGGAGTTCAACATTATGAAAAGAAAAGAGAAAGGAAAGATACTGACGCACGTCGGTTATATTAGATATGCTGCGTTCAGATAAGCGAAGTGAAACCTTTCAAAAATGCCTTACTCGGCGATGAATCCAGTTTTGTGGTCACATAGACCTGACGTCATCAACAGTCAGTCAAACAACTTCTGGTTCACATAACTTAAAATAAGGACAGACACAAAACTCCAACAATTTCTACAGTATCCACAGTAGAGACTTATTGTTCCTCATGCAATATTGATTTGATATGAAACTGGGGATATTTGTTAGCTCAAAGCTATACAGTAAGAGTCAGAGCTTTACTTGGTATCACCAGAGTGCTGAAACGGAGAGCTCCTGTGGGTGGGTGGTGGCAGATAGTCTAAGACTAGTGGGGTGAGAGGCCAGTGTTGCATGGAGAATGAGTTTCACTATCTGGCGTTGGACTGTCAGGAGAGATGCTGCTTCACTGGAGGGTGACAGCAGAGAGACACAGCCACTCTGCTGCTGTCATGGACACTCTGCCTCTCTTCTGGTTCTAACACGTGGGTGATGCGTTTGGTGAGCACAGCTGTTCAAAACCTCTTGCTTATGTTTGTGTCACTTGAGTCTCCATTTTTCACCAAGAAACATTGCTTCTAAAGAGTTTGTTTTTGTTATACATGGGTTGAAAGGTGTGGTGGGTCAATGAAAACACAATAAGCAAACATCTTTAGTCCAGACTAGCCTGATTTTTTTACCTCAACTACAACATGTGAGGAAAACCAAAGGAAGTTTAATTCCCTAATCTGCAAACTACAATACAATGCTTCAGAACCTTCACATATTTGACTTTAAATACTAAAAATACATCAAACCTTCACTCCAAAAAATATATTCACTACACGTTGGTTCATTGCAGTATGTAACTTCTGCCATCTAGTGGAATAGCATATAGTATTTGTTTTATTTGTCATTACTTGATATAACTATGCAAATCTACAGATTCTGTAGTAAAATAATTCCCTGCCTAATTGAGTTATTTTAGTTATTTTTGGTAACGTAACGCAAAGCATGTTTTTCATTTAATTTTTCCGACTATGACCTTGAAGTTGTGTCCCATAAAAACTTCAATTTTAATGACGAACATATTAGTGCACTAGTACAGGTTACCGCTAGACTTCCATCTTATGCAGTATGCAAATTACCTCTCTAGTGTCAGAACTCTGGTATAAAACCCAAGACCTTTTTTTTCAATGATCAATGGAAACATGTCATTAGGCCATTGGGAACTGGCTTCTGAATAACACTCGAAATCAAAGCCAGATCACAGGCTGATCCAACTAGAGGGTTTTTTTTTCTTCACAGCAGCTCATAATGTAGCTCTGTACTGTCTATGACCTTCCTATGGCTGTATGCAGTCACCAAGGATGCAAAATCATTCATTCAGATTGCATGCTGGTATTTCAGAACAATTTATTCACCTCACCAACTAAACAATATCACTAAAACACTCACATTCCATGTAGAAGGAAGAATAAAACAAATACAAGCCTCCTTCACCACATATTCCATTAAATCTGTAGTATTTATGCCTTCTAAATCCATGTATGCGTATAGGCTGGTTTCTCTATAAATGTTTTCTTTATGGCTTTGTATAAGTGGAAAATCTAAATGACATGGATTAGCTGCATTTCATCACCCCAAGACACCTCATCAACATAGATCCAACAAAAATAAATAAATAACAGCAAGCGAATGTTAGAGCTGAGCATCTGTTTCCCTTAACTTATTTACTGATTTCTTGCCTGTGTCAAGGTGGCAGTAAAGCAACGGTCTATGCAGAACTATGGGCGACCCAGTGTGAATGTTTATGGGGTAGCTTGATGCGATTGGACGACAAAAACATTCAGGAATGCCTCTCTGGGATCAATTCCATCTGCCCAGTGATTCATTTTTATTAGCTTATGTTTTATGTAGGATCCACCAAGGCTGGAGCCAACACAAATTGTTCATAGAATATTTTTTGCTAGAGGCAATAGTGCAAACAACTGGACCTCTGTGCTGCCCTGACATACTTACTAAATTGAAAATGAGGTTAATAAAATGCGTGCACACGTTAGATTGTTGGATTATGATCGCTGATGAAACCTTTGACTTATGATGCGGTGGAGGCTGATGGATTTCTTTTTGCTTAGGAGTGCATTTTTTTTTGATTGAAGAAAAAAAAGCTAAGTTTGCAAAATGCTTTATGAGTTATAATTAAAAATGATTAAGAGTTAATGATAATAAAATCACCTCATATTTTAATCTGGTAATAAATCGGGAGGAAGTGACTCATTTCAAACTGAATTGATTAATATCATGCGTGATTTAAAAAGCAATTGATTTGTTTAGGGGAAAGTTTGCTGCATTTAACTTTTAAAAACAATTAATGACAGCATCAACAATTGAAACAAATATTAAAATGACAATGTTTTGAAAGAAAATTTTGAAAAGCCATCTCAAATGTGTTATTCTGAACATATATGACTTGGAGTGAATCATATATTTAGGCAATGAAGGCCAAAAAAGTACCCAGCCCACCCCAAAAAATCTCTACGCAGGTTCATGAATAACAGGTAAACTCCACATAGGAATGTTGTACTGTAAAACTATAACTAACCCTAACCCTAACCCTAACCCCCTAACCCTAATATATTGGCTGACTAGTTGAAATGAATTTTTGGGGTAATTTTCATTCAGACAGTGAATTTTGCTTCATGAGAAGCAAAGAAATGACAAAACATTGAGAGAAGTAAAAGGATGGACTAGGGGAATGTAGAAAAACAAATAACATATAACAAAGCAATAGCTTTGCAGGCAGCTCGTAACTAAACGCCAAGTAGCCTTGTGGGGGAGTTCAATTGTGTCAAGTGAGGCATGGGTGGCATCAGGTTATCCAGCAGAAAACCACAGTAATACAAAGCAGTAGTTGGAACAGTCTAAACTCACCTTTTTGAATGCTTTTTTTTTGCATAAAATGAAGCCACATTAATGCTGGAAAAAAGCAACGTGCCCTATTCGAATACATACAATACATATATACACATAAAAAATAGCCATTGTATTCACAAAAGAGTGAGGAAAATCCCTTTCACTACAGGATTTATGGATTACACAAACGGCTTTCTAAATCTAGCCAATTAAAAACCGAGGGCATCAGTCATTACATACAAAAGTGACATACCTGCTTTTTAGGGGGTCCAAGAGGCTTGATCTTTGCAAGGCAGATTCTTTCTCCACAGAGGCTCATTTTGGCTCTCGGTGCTTTCATCTTGTTAAAAGGATTTCTGCAGATTCGGGGATTTTCTTTATGATGCAAAACGCTGGCAACTTTTTGTCATTGGCCACAGTAGAATTCTCTGTGAATGGATGGAACAAATTGATATGCAACACAGATTTAACTGATGAGAAAAACTCATCAACAGCAACATATTATTCCAGAGAATAATACTCATAAGTGTTATTATAGTATTTAATGTAATTATTGAAATTTCTCTAGAGTAGAGCCTCAAACATTGGCCTTTTAACATTGTACAGACTTAAATCCAAATATTTTGCAACTCATTTGTTGACAAAATATTTAATTGTGAATAAATATAGAAAAAAAATACAATGTCAGGAAAATTATGGTAGACTTTTTTTGCAGCATGCTATGCTTCGTTTTGTAACATTTTAAAAACAAAAGTTTGCCTCATTTGTGATGTCATTTATAGCCCTCCTTGGGGAAATTACACTCTCCTCAGTATCACCTCTCCACTGTGAATTGTTCACGCATCCCCCTCATTACTGCTCAGTCTAGCAGTGAAATTGAGGTTACTATCTGTCTGGATGTATTCCAGATCAAGAAATTAAATCTGGAGACCTTGACCTGCTCCTTCACAACATCTAAGAAATGCATGTTGTTGAAATTGGTTACAGTTTGTAATGATACTAATTACACCTTGATGAAAATGATGTGATTGATTTCAGGTCACTTCAACTCCAGTGCAGATTTTACATTAAAATGGCATGCAAGTGCTACTTGGACAAGCCTGAATAAACATAATATTGAGTCATTTGCCTGGCAAAACCATTAGCACTTCAGAAAATGGTTAAAATCTTTCAAAACATTATCCAAACAAACTTTAAATTAAAAGTATTGATTCTATTGATCCTATTTTTTTTCATTTGTGGATGTTCCACAATCATTGGGTTCCATTTGATATTTTCTATGTCAACAATTGAGTTTTATTTCCTTCACAATAAAACTAGTGTACCTCTGCTGTTTGTATTCAATTTAGCAACAATTTGCCTTAGCTTAGAGCACGTTGACTTTCCACCAAAACAGAAGAAGCAAATGGGGTGGTTATCCTCTGCATAATGATGTAATTTTATGCACAGCACAATATGAGTTTTAGGTCGGGGTGGGGGGGACTCACCTTGCAACTGGTCAGCAAAACATAACAATAAGTTTTCACAGCAACTGTGAAAATCGTACATTTGGTTAGATTATCTGCCATGTGTTATGCATATTCTGGGTATTTATGCTCTGGATGAATTGTATTGTATTAATGTATATTGGGATTTTGATACTTTAAAGTGAATGAAGTCATGTGGAGGTTATTTTTAGCCAATACTTTCAGCATAAAAACCTATAAAGTATTACGTGCCACTTTTTTTTATTGCTTCTTAGCAAAACGGATCGATTAACGGACCCAAATCCAAAGACTTATTAATATGCAGCTGGCCATCGTAGTCACCTTCTCAATGCCACCTCAACCTAATAATGATAAAGTTGCTATGGATGAAATGTATGAGTGCAAAGGTTATTCATTGTCTTCTAAGTCAAATGCCGTAGGAAGCAGTTGCAGTCCGGCTCACTAGGGGGCGGATAGTACCAGGTGTTGTGACCTCTGTGCCTGAGGGGTCTTCTAAAATCAAACCACAGCTGCTACCTGAGACCACAGAGCAGCTGGTGAGCTCTCCCTAAGATGCGCAGTCGCCACATCGCTATTCTCATCCACCCACCAGCTTTAACAAGCTACCAGGAGAGCTGTCGTCATAGCAACGGGCAGTCCAGCTCATGCCCTTGGCTATCATTTTTTGACAGAGTTCGTCAGTGTCCTCCCGTTTGGCATTTGCAAGATGTGGCTATTACTGTGTAGATGTGTTCCCTTCAGTGTCCTCTTCCAACCTTCATTGGGCCCTCACTACTTCTCAAAAGTCATGTAGTCTAATGTAATTCTTGTGAGATGTTTGTAAAAGCCACACAATAATTTCCGACTCAGTAGAAGGTTTGGGAAAAAAAAACTGTTTTCAAGTACTTGCTAAACGTGGCAGACAAAATAGTGTAGTACACTAGTGAGAAGCCAAACAAGACATCATCCTTTGTTTACGATTTTTTTTTACAGCAGCACTCTTGGCTCATCAACAGGAAAACTATGTTACGCTTTTTTTTCTACGACTATCCATAAATTAGAACTCAACAAAGGACTGGAAGGTGCATTAACCTTTTACAACACTGGCATTATTCCCCTTTATTCCAGTTTAGCTAAGCTTCTTGTGGACTTTTTTGTAAATAGTTGAAGATGTATTGGTTTTCTGCCATTTTGGTGTTTATTCATGACCCTTATGAGAAAATGGACAGATAATTGTACCTAAATGCAGCAAAAAAATACCCAATTGTCTGTATTGGAGTAGAGCTGCAACTGACATTTAGAACAGCACACAGTTATCACACCTACCTGATGAGTGAGGGGTCCTTGGCACCTCCTTGAAAACCCACCTCCCCAGATGGGTGTCCTCCCAGCACCTGGAATGTGAACGCAGATGGCAATTAAAAGTCATTAAAGATTCTGAAAGAAAAGGGCAAAGAAATATAGGTAGACTTGCTCTGTGTGGTAAGTTTGGATGTAATAATAGACGGTGGATAATAAATGAGGGGACAGTAATCATTGTCTACCAAAATTGTCATTTTTCAGCAGTAGTACCATCTGTGAGGGTAACATTCGTCACTACTGTTCACCTCTGGTACTGACAGATGTATGACAAATACTTTATTACCTAATTACACTTTTTTTTTTTAAATCCCATATGGCGTAATGGACTTTCCAAATACGTACATTGGTATAAAAATAAATGTATCAAAAATAATCTCTCGTGAGATTAGTCATGCACCACCAAAATTGTGCCGTATCCTTTGTAAGGCAATTTTAGCACAGACTGCAAGTGACAAGAATTGAAATCAATAAGCTATTGACTAAAGGACTCAGCCTACAGTTAGCGAGAGTTTGTTTTCAGCTTGTGGCACTTACAAAAGACATTTTCTTTTGCATCCATGCATCATAACTTGACATGTTCCTTTTCTCCCATCTCTATCAAAAGCATTTATGTCACCTCTAGTTTCATCTCTTCAGGTCTGATGCTAAAATGTTCACTATGTGACATTTTCATGCCATAGACTTAACTTTAATATCGCTCTTACTTCCACCCACACAGGCATCTGTAAAAGGAAATGCGTGGTTCACACTAGTGGCAAAAATATTCAGATATTGACTGATTCTGTGGTAAATACTTGTATTCTCTTGTCTTGTATCCTTGATGCAAGCTTGCTTTAAAGGCAAGTCTCATGCATCGTTTCTTCTATCAAATATATCAAAGGAGCATCTTTAAATTTTCACTCTAACCTTGTCTCGTATAATGTGATTTACAGATGCATTTGCATACCGCACATGCACTTTCACGCTAAATGTATAAATCCACTAACAAGCTGCAGTTTCAACAAACAGGAGGAAGGCTCAATTGAATGAAGTAAGAGATGCAATGTTTATTTTCTTTTTTTCATGGTTTATGCACAGGTGAATGACTTTGAAAAGGAGTGTGGCCTTTACTTGGCAAACCTGTCCCATGCTGCTCCCTCCTCTCAGGGGATGGCCGAGGTCCAGGATGGACACACATATGGATGTGACAGGTATTCACTTATGTTTCAATCATTTCTGGGTTTTTTTCCAGCAAACCCACTAAACATTAGAGGGAAATGTCAAAAAATGTTGAAATAAAAATAATGATAGATATTTTGTTTCAGAAGGGAGCAGTCAGGTTCCATTATATTGATGAAATCAGATAGATGCAGAATTGCCATAGTGGGACATATTGCTGCCTTCCATGCAGCTGTTGTTCATTTGATTCTTGGCCAGGACCCCAAAACACAGCTGTTCAAGCACCCCACTGCTGTTCTGGGCCCAGTTAAAATTAGTATGTTGTGTTCAAAAGATCAAACAAATTATGCCAATGATTTGAAAGCCAACAATTACACGATGGCTAATTTTCAGTCATTCCTGTTGACTCCTAACATGGTATTGTTCTGAGATTATTTTTATTCCAGCCTGTAGCTCTTTCTCAAGAATGAGCACAAGTATTGATTGACACATGAAACTGTTAAATTTGATTATGGTTTTCTTCTTGTTGAGACTAAAAAGTAACATGACTAGATTCTGATTTTAACACAGGAAGAAAGAAGGGCAAGCTTCCTTTACTATGTTAAAAATTCTACACACCCTTAAAATAATGTGTTACAACTTCTATAAATATCACATTAATTAACACTAATTGTCTGCATGTTTCACCCCTGTTTAGCTCTGCAATGTTAGAGGAGAGCCAAGATGGTATGGACAGTGGTACCCTAAGTCCTGCCACAGCTAGACAAGTCACCATCCAGCGGCACCCTAGTCAAGGCTTCGGCTTCGTTGCAGGAAGCCAGAGGCCCGTCATCGTACGCTCCGTCTCTGCTGGTAAGTATAAGCAAATATGCCAACGATTCCAAGTGTGTGACATTGTACGCTGTTTGTTTCTTGCCATCTTTCTGCAGACGGACCTTCCTTTGGTAAGCTTCTCCCTGGAGATCAGATCTTGGCCATTAACGAGGAGACGGTGAGCGACGCGCCCCGAGAGAGAGTCATAGACCTTGTAAGGTAGCATCCTTTACTGTCCCGGGAGGCAGGGTTGGATAATTTCGGTCCAGGGGACCAAATGAGGGGCCAAGTGAAAAGGGAAAGAAAAAAATATATACATATGTATGTATATATTTTTTTAAAAGCGGCTGGTCCAAAAGGAACAGAACGTCTCCTGCCGTGATTTATATGTGATCGCATGACCACAAAATGGTGGATGAGTCAGTCCTTTCATTGCTGAAGGACAGAGAGGAAAATGGCAGCTAGAAAGTGGCAAAGCGCTCCAAACGTTGTGCTCCACATGGCATTATCTAACACACTCTGCTCTGTTTTCTCCCCGTAGACGCTGCAAAGACATTATTGTTCTCACTGTGCTGCAGCCTCATCAGGTGTGTAGAAGTACTTGGTGTTCATCATTTCTTTTCATGCTCGTCTTAACATGCATGCCCACACAGTATCCAATTATTGAAGTATTTTCTCTTCTGGAAAAACGTTCCCAAATATTCCAGGTCATTCATTAAAATTCAATTTCATTCAGCAAAGGAATAAAGTTCACTTTTCTTTCCAGATAGTAGAGTAGTTAAGTTAAAACGCAGATGCAATTAGATTCAATTTACCACTCTTGTGAGTGACTCTTTTTTTGTACTCGGTCTATATAGCTTAAGAAGGGTTTAAACCCAAGGGATGATAATACTTTTTGCATTTTAGTAGCACATTCCTTTGTAACTGTAATTGTTCTGTTTATTTATCCACAGTCACCTAAATCTGCCTTCATAAGTGCAGCTAAAAAGGCCCGTTTGCGGACTAATCCGCCAAAAGTGCGCTTTTCAGAGCAAGTTTCCATCAGTGATCCAGACTCAGTAAGTTGAATTTCTGACTTGTGATTGCCATCACCTATTGTTACCCTTTCCCTTGAATATTCACAGCTAAATTATGCAAATATGCTCTCTCAATCCACTCTGCACTAACTGGAGGTGTCCGTGGAAAATAAAGCTTTAGGCAGAAGGAGTATAACCTTTTAGGCATTTTAAAATTCCTGAGATGAGCAACCATAAATTCCAAATCAACCTAGACTGCACACATCTTGCTTTCATTGGTCACAGAGTGAATTCAGTGAGACAAGCATTGTTATACTGTTGGTATTATGAATAACAAAATGATGAATATTCTCTGGTTGTTTCAGTGCTAAATGACCACCCCATCACTCAAGCCAAATAAAATGGAATGAGCACAATAACTTCCAGAGTTTATTGGCTGTCATTTTGACTCTATGCTATAATTTCAGAAATGTGGCCTAGTTCTGCAATGTATAGATTGCTATTATATTATAATGAACCACTCCTATAGTAGTTGTCACTAAAGTGTGACTCAGTAACACCACATTGCGATATATATTATATAGATGTAAAATAAATATCTAAACAAATCAGGGCTCCAGACTTCACCTTTTGAATACATCTAAAGCTTGATAAACTTTTCAAATAGGGCAGAAATACGTTTCTCGTCACCAAATGGAACCAAATGATTTCTTATTAGCTTGTTGGACAGGCTACTCGAACTTTAATTACAGCTGATTTTGAGGAGGGTGCCCTGCTTGATGAGACCAGCATCGAGCAAATGCCACCGTTTTCCTAATTACATCTTGACACCATTATTGTCAATAAAAGATAGATTTTCTGCATCTGTCCTCTTTAACTAATTTTTTGCCTCACTTGGGAAGTGACTCATTTTAACCTGAAACTACCTTAAATTTAACAATTTGTTTTCCCTATACCTACTTTTATTTACCTTCATTGACATGCGTGGGGTCCTTCCTGCTTATAAATAAATGAATCAGAAACACAGTCCTATATCCAATGACACTTAAAAAAAAATCCATGAATTCCTAAAGTGTTTCTGACAGATTCTTGCGAACTATAGATTAGAATCAAAAAATGCCCAGAAAAAAAAATAACTAAAGCCAACTAAATATCTATGTTTACCCAAAATAGACAGCAGAGCATCTGTTGTGGACACAGAGTGCCATGTCAGATACATTGTTGAATTAGCTGTTTTGTAATAAAATCAGATTATCCTCTTACAAACTAAAACAAGAGGTTATAAAATGGCTGTAAATTTAACGACATTTCTTTTGCTGCAGCCAGGCTTCCTTCTACCATTTAAAGAAAATGTCTATCCAACATTTACCAAAAAAATGACTAAATGACTCATACTTTGAAAAGCCACATGCGAGATGGCATGAAAGAGGAGACAGAGGCAGGATGCCAATCACCTTTAAGGAAGAAGCATTTCATATCTTTTTTTCCAAAGATGTGCTTTGAGTAAAGCTAGAAACCTTGGCTCGCCCTCTGTGCCTCCTCTTACACAAGTTTTCTATCTTACCGTGCAATTTTCTAAGCATTAGAAACAATCTGAACATAAAAGATGCTGGATTCCGCACTGACAGGTTGCAAAGCAACACAGTCAACAACAAGCCACCATTAGGTTCTCTCCTACCATCTCTTTTTTAGACAATGCTGAAGGACGACTCCTTACTACTCATTCCGAATGTTCTCAAGGTGTTTTTGGAGAATGGACAGATCAAGTCCTTTACCTTTGATAGCCGTACAACTGTGAGGGTGAGTATAACTATCAGTTATGTAACTAAGGTTGCCAGATTCCTAAAAATAAAAAAGGACATCTCATTGGTAGACAGAGCCACGTCCAGATAAAGAAAGGTCACCCTTTAATTCATTTTTGGCCTGAGTTAAGTATTTTTAATTACTTGATTCAAACCTAAATTAATTAGATAGATATCAATGTATTGTTAATACAAGTTTTATTTATGAATTACCAATAGGGGGAAAAAAAGGAAATATCAGTGATGCTTAATTTAAAACTACATATTTAAAATTACTACAATACAAGTTGATTCCATTTTTCTATGGGACAATTGGCAACCTGATATGTAATGTGATTTCCATTTCTGATCTATAGAAAAACAATTATATGATGTTGTTATGGCAAATAAAATAGTATTTTGTATATTGGAAGCCATTCATCACCCTTCATTTCTCTTTGAAACCTCTCGATTTTTGGATGTCACAAAAGTAAAGTTTGACAAATCTGATCAAACGCCTCAACCAATAAAGAACCTGAGTCAGAAGCTGTGCCGTTCTGCAAGAATCTGACATCTCTGAACGACTCATTAAATCGGCTCTATTAGGTTTCATGACTGTTCGTAGCTTGAGAAAAAAAAGGAGAGAAGAGAAATGGCTTTTACGTTAAAGGAGAAATGGGAACTGTCCCTTGTCAGCATAATTAAATGGAATTTCAACTTAATAGGGAGAGGTGGATCAATAAAGAAAACTGCAGATTAAATCAAAGGCTCACCAGTATGCACAAATGCACACACATTAGCATGTCTGTCAAGGGAAGGAAGCTACCTTGAAACATTCTAGTTCACAAATCATACACAGTCTGTGGCTCAGTGGATGGCATTCTTGGCATATATCACAAATCTTACAAGTTCCTACACTAAAACTTCCCGTAATTGCTTTTAAGAAAAAACAGCAATCACTCACGATTAGAATACCTCAAACCAAAAGCGAGACACTAATTGCAGTAACATGTCAGTTCTGCGAGAACTTGTGTGTGTGTCCATAAAACTAACACTACGCCAATCTGTTTAACAGCAAAAGTTTGACCTCAAACCTCCATTATTCAGTAAGTACTAACTGTGCAGAATAGTGAATACATATATGGAAGCGATCCATAGCTCAAAATGACAAATATGACACTGAGGTATAGGATAAGAAAGCACCTATCACTATGATAAAGTGTTCTGAATAAAAATAACATGAATCTAGGGTGGAAATTGCCTCAATTTATCAATGCATTTGTTGTGGTTTCCCCAGTGTGAAAATATTTTTGTGTCTAATCACTCTCCATCCAGGATGTGATCTCTTCCCTGCAGGACCGCCTCTCACTGCGTTACATTGAGCACTTTGCCTTGGTGCTGGAAGCAGGCGGTCTTGACCAGAGTCAAAAGTTGCTTCTACTGCAGGAGAACCAACCCCTGACGCACGTAAATACGGCATTTTGTTAAAATAGTAATAATAATAATAAAATAATAATACATCTGACTGAGGAACAGGGCTTAAACTGAAATATCTAGAGTATTGCAACGCAAAGTACACACAAATTGGCCTAAATTTTCTTCATTTATTTTGTAAATTTTACCCAATATTTTTAGTTGAAATCCAAATCTCTCCACTTGTAAGATGTTCAACTTTAGAGACTATCTGATTAAACAAAACTAATGATGCAATTTGGAATGTTGCTGTCCCTATTCAACTATGAAAACTGAGAGATCCATTTCTTTCTGCAGGTGGTGCATAGAACCTATTTCCAAGGAATGAAGTGTCTATTTCGCATTTGCTTCTTCCCCAAGGATCCTGCAGACCTGCTCAGGCGGGATCCTGCAGCATTTGAATACCTCTATATTCAGGTGAGATAATGGGTGAGAGCTGTTTGGCAGAAGGCAATAAGCCACGTTATATTCCACAGGAAGAGGCAGTTTTATAAGGTTCATTGGCAATTGGATTCATTTTTCCATTCATCTAGAGAAAATGGCACAGGACTATAGATTTTGAAAAACAAGACAATTGTAATATGGATTTTCTATCTCAGACTTGACTCAAATGAATTCAACACCCCTGCATTATATGGTTTGCCTTTTTTATCTGGTTTGGAATTTCCACATCAAAATTTACAGTGTCAGACAACACACACCTTATTCAATCACAATCACATTTACCTGTACAGTATTTCTAACATAATTATCCATTTTTGAAGTCTAAACAATTAGCTGGAGCACTTTAACTAATGGCAAAGATAAATGGCTTGGTGTTTAATGTGGGCTCTTTGTAATTAGTAAAGTTCAAAGAATAACATTTCATGTCCTTACAGAATCGCAATGATGTTATCAAGGAGCGCTTTGGCATGGACTGGAAATCTGACATAACGTTAAGATTGGCCGCTCTGCATATCTACATCACTGTATCCTCAGCAAGGCCCAATCAGAAAATCTCTCTCAAACACGTCGAGTAAGTTCAAACACACACACACAAACTCATCAAATGACCAAAACACTTTCACCATTAGTTCCTTAATTTATTCTTTAAAACCTCAACCTTGCAAATAATTAGCCTTGTGCAATCATCCGCTGCGCTTGTAATAAATGACAGTGATAATGGAGGACATAAGGTAGCCTGTATGACTCTTTGACATCTGGCTTTCCTCCGACTCTGCGTGGCCATTCAATTCTCCTTATTTATCTTGCGTTTTCTTTTTCTCTGACACAGAAAGGAATGGGGACTTGAGCCTTTTCTTCCGCTTACTCTGCTCCCAACAGTCAAGGAAAAGAATGTTTGCAAGATTCTGTCACAATTGTTGAAGACCTATCAGCATCCGCCACCATCAGGAAACAAGGTGCTACAACCTATAAACTCTAAGCCTCCAAACCTCAAATGTCATTATTGTTTTTATCAGTTATATGACTTTGTAGCGCAAATCATTGCAAATGCAAAAACAAACAAAAAATACAGTAGCTTATGTTGGGCTTCCTCTGACTCTAATACAAGTCATGGCTGGAGCTCTGATGGAGCTTGTGTTGTTAATGTGGCATAATATATCAAAACCTATGGTACAACAGCGCCACTATGAGGACATGTACTAGGATGCAATCAGGATTTACCATGTTTTTATCTCGCTTGGCAGGTCCCACCTCTCCAAGGAAAGCTACAATACTTGCGTGTCCTCAATGACCTCCCACCTTTTGGAGGAATACTGTTCAACACAGTTGGACTGGTAGTGCATTTTGATTCTTGACATAAAATAACATAAAAATACCACAGGGATGTATATTTAATCTTTGAAACATTTTGTAATGTTAAAGAAAGTACCTGCTAAATGCTTGGTTTATCTGTAGGATGAAAAACAATCAGCCACAACACTACTGGTGGGCCCTCGACATGGCATCAGCCATGTGATTGATCTGAAGAACAATCTGACAACAGTTCTGACTGAATTCACGAGGATATCAAAGATCCAGCTCTATCGAGAAAGCCAAGGGGTAGCACGAGTGGAGGTGTCAATCCATGAGGGCAAGGTATTATACACACCTTTACCCTAGTAATCTTTTTAGAAGGTATTAAATACTATGACAATCCCCTTAAAGATGTTTGACTTTTTTTCTGGCAACGTCCTGCAGCCTCTGGTGCTACTCATGGAATGGCCAGATGCCAGTAACTTTGCATGTCTCATCTCTGGCTACTTCAAACTGTTTGTAGACCCAAAACGAAACATCTACTTCAGAATCTCCGGTCAGTCTCATCTGACTAAGACAGGTATCTTGAAAGCTTTCCTTGTCTAAAAAGCAAATAAATGCATATTTAAATGTTGCAACAAAACAATTCATTATCTAAAACCTTCACAATGCTTCACATCTAACTTAGTACTATGTCAGAAAAAAAGTATAATGGTTGATATGAATCAGATGCATTGGCTTCAGCAAAAGCTAAATAAACATCCCATGGCAACATCTTCTGTCTGTCATCATTTTTACTCATCAGAATGAGAAATTCATTCTTTTTTACAAAAAGCATGACATTACAAAATTCAAATGTGCGACCTTTTGCTGTGATCACAAACATTTGTTGGAGCATGAACAAATCCGCCGCCATATGCTGTCTACCAGTAATTATCATAAAAAATGGACCATCATGCCATCATCGCATTCCACTCAAACCCTAACTGTCAAAACTCAGAAAAAAAGCAAACTTTTAACATCCATTGCTGAAATAACAAATATTCCCCATGAGACCATTAGCTGACCGCCTTTGCTTTCCCATCTGGAACGTCATGAATCAAAGTCATTTTTGAACGCCTCAAACTCTTCACTGCTCTGACGATTCTATCCCCAGATTACAGAAGCTCCCATCATTCACACCCACGTTCTGGGGCAACCGGCTTACCATGTGGAGGGCGGAGAGGGGAGGAGAGAGAAAACTTGCACAGGGAGTCAGGGTCTTCAAGAGCCTTAGCATCTGCAGAGTCTCAACATCTAGGTCTGTGTCATTTCCACCTTCAAGAACATCAGTTTCAGGAGCTTCAAGCACACTCCGAAGCTGAACTTGACATCAATGAGAACTTTATTCCCCAGGAGGCCCCAGAGCGGCCTCGAACCAAGTCAGATCCCACGCAGCAAAGTACAGAAGATGTAGTAATGGTAACAGTGAGTCCACCAGTCGAGAATCCCGGATTTCGAATCCGTGCCCAAACATTGGCTCAATCTGAGAAAACACACCAGCATTTCTGCGAGTCCTGCAAAGACAGGCACAGGACCGGCAATTTGTCCCCAACAATGAACACCGGTCGAAAGATGGGCAAAACTTGCTCGAGTGGTTGCGCTTCCAGAAACGGGGGTGGCGTTGATCTCACCGCTCTGCCGCCCCCTGGGAATGAAGAAGACGAGGAGGACGAGGAGGAAGGGCCACCCAATGGAGGAGAAAAACTGCAACCACCACAATCTGCAATTGCTGCCCCACCACCTGGCTTCAGAGATAACAGCTCAGATGAAGATGACTCAAAGAGAAGGAGAAAAACTACCAGTGCCAAGACAGATGCCACCACTGTAAAACATCATGTTAAGGAGGATGTACCTGTGACACTTATTGATAATGTGGCTACCAGAACAGTCCGAGATCATGCACAGGAACTTGACGATGCTTTGGTATCCACCTTACAGGCTTTAGAGGCTTTGGCAGCTTCTGAGGACTACCCACATCATCACCAGCAGCCAACACAGACTGCAGGTCGACAACCTCAGTCATACTATATAGTCTTTACCTCAGTAATACATGATTATCATACCAGTAAACATTTGCAGTGTAGAATTCGTTTTGGATGCAGTCAAATGGCAAACAAGTCTCCTATAACATCATTAATCACAAATCAACTAATTCAACATGATACTTAAACCAATATGTAAATTTGAGTAATGCATTGTCGTAATGAGAGCAGAATTGAGATGAGAAAAAAATAAATATAAATAAAGATGCCACTGATGACAAACCAGCACCATGTAAAAGTCAACCAACTGATTACTGCATTCCACTAAGAATTATACTGGCTTTTCTTGACAGATGTATCAAGCAAATGGCACGGCAAGAAAAAAAATACTATTCTCGTGCTGAGCCAAAAAAGCCATATAAGGCAGTGATCACTCAAAAGAACAAAAGTGAATACTAACGAGAGTTTATGAACAACTTGTCTGCATTCATAATAGGAACTCCATCTCAATGCATGTTCTCCCTTGGTTTCGGACTATCCCCTTAATGGTATTTTCTGTCTTATTCCACAGGCCTTATTGTCCTGGCAGCCATTACACCAGAATCATCGTTGGATTCGGGCCACGAAACAAATTCTTCTGAACTGACTGATGTTTCTGAGATGGTCTCAGCAATGAAGCAAAATCAAAACCAAGCCTACCTGCTAGCACACCATATTAACAAGGAAAGCCGCATTTGCCGCCGTGATTTTCCCTTGGCTATCCCCGGCTGCACAGCAAAGACGATAGGCACAGGGGCCTTTTCTCTGGGTCAGATCCGTGCCGGATGTCCACCGAAACAAGTAATCCTAAGTAAGACTATTCCATTTAAAGTCAGTCCAAGTCAAGATTCTGGAACCGTCGGAGTGGTGACAGAACAGAGAGGCAATCAAGATACCATTCCGAGTGAACAGACAAAAGAAGTTAAAGCAAACCTTGCTTCTACCAAAGCAAGCATACCTGATCCCCAAGCTGAAACACCCGAAGAAGTTAAAGCGCCCGATATTCCACCATCAATTACAGCCTCCAAAGAGCCACAGTTATCCAATGCTTCAGGGGAGACACAGAGGCTAAATCTTGTCAATGGTGTAAAAGAAAAATCAACACCACCTATGATTACAGACAAAGCCTTATCACTTCTATTACCCAAAGACAGAACTGTCTCAGCCAAGATTCCACAAAATCAAATGTGCCAAGATGCCGAGACTGCCTCTAGAGAGACCGTGAAGCCTTCAAGCTCAACAGAATTTCTACCAATGGATGATCTGTTCTGCACGTGCCCAATGCAACAAGAACTTGGGATCCAGTTAAGAATTCAAGATCCACAGGTTCAAAAGGTAGTGATGTTTCAAACGTCATCTCCCACAGATGATGAGCGTCTTCGAGCAAAAGGCCTCTTTCTGGCTAGCAGCAAAGAAAATACTGGAAGAATAGGAAAAGAATGTAGTTTGGCAAAACCTAGTACAACAGTAGAAACCAAGTATACCCCTCATTTGCCCCCAGAAAGAAAAGAAGGAGCTGAGAACAAGTTCGAGGGGGTCTTGGGCAAATCCCATTCTGAATCGCAGATATGTTCCATTAAATCATTGCCTAACTTAGAAGATAAAACCCAGAATCCTCCTTTAGAGAGAGTATCTACTCTAACAGCAAATGATTCAAAGAAATTATGTAGTGTAAAGGGAAAATCCCAGCGAACTGCCCCTTTTATGAGCATTAGAAATTTACTTTCAGCAACATTCCCAGCAAGAATGAGAAGGGAAACAGATGAGCGAAGAGCTCAGTTGCAAAAGGTACGCCAGTACGAGCTGGAGTTCTTAGAGGAGCTGCTGAAACCCAAGTCCTCACAGGGGGAGTTTTTGCCTCAAGGATCCTCACCTGTACCTTCTGGGACTCCTTGTGCCTGCCAACTACGCACTAGTCCCGTTCTTAAAGCACCGGGTATCTCAAGGGAACAGCGACGTAGTTGCGACTGTAAGCGAATGTGCAGAGGCATGAGACTTCCCGATACACCGGTGGGGTCTACGCCCGAAACACAAAATAGAGGCAGGGATAGAACTACGACAAAGACCCCTCCGACAGTCTCTAAAGCACCAAACAGTGAAGGTGCTGCAAAGCAATGTCAGAACTTGGAAGTGAAGACTGCACGGATCCGATCCATCAGCCTAGAGTCGAGAGAGCCGAGGGGAGAACAGGGCACTTGCTTGCTCCCGTGTACCTCACAAACAAACTATGTGGAAGCACCAGAAAACAAAAAACTCCAAAGGCGATACAGCATCGGAGAGCTGGATAACAATACTAATACACCTGTTTATGCAGAGGTAAAACCCAAAACAAAGAGTCTTGAGAAGGAGATGGAGCGAGTTCGAGCCACGGGATTAAGGTTGCCAACCCCGGTGGAGCCAGTTCATACACAGTCCCTCCTGGCAGAAGGAAAAGGGAAAAAGGGTGTATTTTATATCCAAGGCAATGCATTACTGACTGAAAGTAAAGATGTGAGTGGGGAAGTGTTGCTGTCGTTACCCAGTGAAGACAGTGAGGATAGGGATCGATGTTGTTCTTTTTGTTTCTGCTACCGCAAGTGTGAGGCAACAGATGAGAGCAGTGAGAAGGATGAATTGTCATACTCAATTCCCCTTCAGGTTCTTCCAGGCATGGAGTTGGACTCAAGCACATTTCCTGTTGTCAGCAAAACCCTGCAAGTTTTAAGTGCAGAAGACTGCAGTGGAGAGGAACAGACAGAGAAAGAGATACAGGCACAAGAGATTGACTTAAGAGCTTGCGGCACACTGGAGGGCAGCCTGGCCCGGGTTGAGGCTCTGCAGGGGAAATCTTTCAGCTTACCCGATGGCTTCCTAAACGCCCAGTTGGATGCTAACGAGTTACTTGCCATTCTGCGGCAGTGCGCTAACAGCCCTCAAGCCGAGGGCGAAGCTCGTCTTCAACCCTCGCGGATTGCAGAGTACAAGCAGGAGTTGGCAGTGAGGTTCAAAGAATTCAGGGCATCCTGTCGGCGAGTGGCCAGCGTGGAAAAAAGCCCCACTTGTATGCTGGCTGTTGTCACGGCCAGCTTTCAAGTACTGTGCGATTTAACTCAGACCTTCATTAAATTGGTCAGGGGGGTTCGCACAGAGACTCAAAGACAACAGCTGTTAAGAAAAGTGGAGGAAGTCGCTATTAACTACACATTGCTACTTCGCGCAGCAGAAGAGTCGATGGGACATTCGAGCAGCCTCCCGACAAAAACTGTTAGCCCACAAGTGTCCTCAGACACGAATAACATGACCTCGCTCACTCGACCCATCAAATAAAGACCATTATTTGGCAGGACTATGTTCAAATCTAATAGAAAATGCATTATGTATTCATCCACTGTTTACATTTTTACTGAATGTGCAAATGGATACTCAGCAATGATGATTGCAATGAGGCTGTTCCATCACATGTTTACAGGCCCCAAGGTAGCCTTGTGGATATTGCTCTGAAATGTAAAGCTACACAAAACTAATGCACAAATGAGTAGAATAGTGAAACAGGGCTAATCACGTCATCAGTATAGTATCGGAATAAAAATCGGTCAATATAGGACAATATTTTATATGTAGTGTACATTTGAGTTGTGTCTATTTAGAAAGTAATAACTTTTTTGTGGAAGAAAAAAAGATGATGGATCTATTTAAGAAGTAATAATTTAACAGAACTTTAAATATGATTAAAGATATATATATGCTCGGGAAGTTAAAAAAAAGAGATTTTGTCGAGTAGCTACTTGCCGTAGAGTGTATAGTTTTAAGCAATGGTGGATTAAATGGTATTATATTGGTGCGTGGAGATATAAATGTTGCAATGACAATTTCACCATTCTGTTGGCTATGATGGACATATTTTATGACGCGACAGAACATATTGAAAAATGCTCAAAGCCAAGTGCATCATGTTAAACTTTGTCATACCAGTTGGAATTCTCACAGTTTCAACCTTATGTAGCAGAGACTGAAGTAACTCCCCCGTAAAATAACATCCTATTGAAAAGGGGTACCCTCGCTTTACTTCCTCCACGTGTATTGTAAACCATTCTGCTTCATAATCCCACTACACATTGAATAAGTCCATTCAATAGCTATTCAGGCTCAATTAAAACAATATTTCTAGCAATTGTGCAAAATCACAGCATACTGTAAATGATGATAGTTTAAATATACCCATTTACAAGCAATGGAATAAGAGGAAAATTAGAACTTTGCACACCTTATCAATTTAAAACTCAAGTTGAACTATTGTGTAAATCTGTGTTTTTTTTATTCCCTCTTTTATTTCAAGATTTGAGTATGCATACATTTTACATTAACTTTGCGCTTTCATAGAATCCCATTACATTAGGTTGTCAGGCACCGTAATAACTTGCTTTCTGTGTGCTGTTGTACATTGTGCATTCTAGGAAGTATATAAGAAACACACAAAGTAGTTTTCTATGTATTTTAATAAAACTAACACATCCGCCCAGTGTCTGAAATCTTCTTTGTGTTCCACCCTTATCACAAATTAATTAAGCTCTGAAATGTCTCCGTTCACAAGACAATAAATTCAAAAGTGAATTTTTAATTTGACACAATAATTACACTGCATATCATTACAGTAGTAAGAGAATTAAATTGTTGTATAAACTCAACATTTGACAAATATTAATTTATTTAAATGACTTGTGTACTGTGTACCCATTAATATTTATGAGCATATTAAGAATATCAATGACGGTGTTTTCATTCATCTTTGGAGATTTTTTTATTCTAAAGTGAAAAATAGACTGTGGCAATATGTAAAAAAAATAGATTCTATGGCAACTGCTTTCTAAATGTAAATATTAGAAGATAGCAATATAGGCTTTTGCAATATGAGATTTAGCTTTTTATTTTATATAAAACAAAATGTAGAAGGAAACCATACTATTAGTGTTGCAAAATGGAAAACCACATTTTAAACACTTTAGTCAATCACAAGCATGCAATGTTAAAGTTAGTATTTTTATAAATACAAAACATATCAAACAAAGATCCTGGCACCTTGATGAACATCATTATTTTTGCTCTATGTCTGTGTCATTTCCTCAAAATAGCCTCCATGGTGGAATTCATTGCTTTGTTGTTGTTTTTATGTGCTCCCATTCATTCTTGTCTTGTTTTACAATAAGTGTTAGCCACTGTGGTCTTTCCTTTCATCTGTGTTGTTAAATCATGTTATGTTTTAAGAGAAATAAATGGCATCCAATAAACTCCTCATGTTACTTGGAAAACACATTTCATGGCAAACTGACTGTTTTGTGAAACAAATCACCCACTAACTTCTTCTCCTTACAGCAATCGCGGGGGTGCTGGAGACAATCCAAGTTGACTAGCCATCTTCTGTTCCACTTCTCTTAGCAGATAGGACTTGATTATCTTGATAATTCTAGTAAAAGCTCTTGCACTACCATTGACAGCGATAGACGTCCAATCCATTTTGAATGGGTGATGCTGGGTTTGAGCCTTGTAAGTGGTAATATATCAAATCTACTGTGTGATCCATGCAAAATATAGTAACTTTTTAAACAATTGATTTATCAAACAAAATCAATTGTGTGATCCATGCAAAAATAGTCATTTTTAACACAATTGATCTATCTAACAAAATAAATCGCGGTCAATGAATGAATGGTTGACGATAGCAACGCACATGTGTAGCCAAACAATTGCTCCTTATCCCAGTTATTTCATTTTAATTTGTTTGATTGCTTGCTTCTGACAAATAGAACGTTGTTTATAGTACCTATTGCATAAATATAAACACTGTACATAATGCAGCTTACCTTTAATGTTTATCTTAAGTTTGGATGTTGTTGGTCGTTTGGCGTTTTACCGCAAGTGCGTGCAAATCAAACAAATCTAACAAACAGCTGTTTTCCGCCAGATGGCCAATATTAGAAACGGACCTTTGGAAAACATAATTGAAGCCACAATAATTGCACATAAAAGTGTATGTAATTGGAAACTATCTAGCAAAAACGCAGTGATAATTTCATATATTTTTTTCTAATTATCCAGCCAACCACGCAAATATGACAGGACATATTTAGTAGACTATTAAATGTCCGAGTGTTATTGAATGCCTCATTTGCTGTTGATTCTTGTCCGATGTGACGTCATTCCCAGCAGCCATGAGTGAAAACGTGCGCGCGGCTCGGGAAGAAGAGACAAGAGTCACGCGTGATGTGTTGGCCTAGAGGTGGCTAACTACTCGTGGGTTAAGGGTAGCCGGACAACTGTTGCTCATTTCTATTCGATTATTTGTTTAGATCCTTCCTGCCCTGCTGTTGCCTTGCCTGCGTAGACGTCTCGTCGCCCTGGAGCGCAACAACATGCCAAATATTAAAATATTCAGTGGTAGTTCTCATCCAGATCTCTCTCAAAAGATAGCAGATCGCCTCGGTCTCGAGCTTGGAAAGGTTGTCACTAAGAAATTTAGCAATCAAGAAACATGGTGAGTTCATCGTCGTTGTTGTTCTATATTGTATTTACAAGTTGCTAGCTAACTGCGACAATGCATGCTATTGCCGCGCGTTTGTTGAGATGAGCTTTGCTTATTCTCACTCGTGCAGTCAATCGTGCTTTATGATTTGTTCGATTTCTTTTATAATCAATTTTTGGTACTAATGGGCTCTGTCTTGATGAGAGTGCAAATCAATAAGTGAACGACTGTCTTCGTAGTAACGTTTTGCTAAGGCCACTTTTGGCCTACTATTATTATGGTTCCATTATATGATTACATTTTTTTTTTAATAAATGTGAGTCGATTTTGAAGATCTGCTTATAGAAAGTCCCGATCTAATACATCAGAAATGTATTTAGGGGAAAACTTACATTAAATGTCTTTTTCCCCCAATTTTATCGACGTTAAAGGTTGGGGGACACATGTTTTTATTTTTTTGGACTTTTACTTTTCCGTCTGCAAACTTTGTTTTAGTAGTGTAAATAGGAGACCAACATTGGGCATCCCAAATGAAGATGACTACCAAGAATATCCTTTACAGGCTAGAATTGGTCACCATAGCAAATAATTGCGCTCCCTCCAGTTTAACCCAGAACATGTGATGCTTATGGATTGTTTATTCTGTCTCCTGTTAGTGTGTTTGCTTAGCTTTCTGCTGCTAAGTGATCTTTCTTTCTCTTGTCACCTCTACAAATCCACCTACAGTGTGGAAATAGGCGAAAGCGTACGAGGAGAGGACGTCTACATCGTCCAAAGCGGCTGTGGGGAGATCAATGATAATTTGATGGAGCTGCTCATCATGATCAACGCCTGCAAAATAGCATCCGCTTCTAGAGTCACAGCCGTCATCCCTTGCTTTCCGTACGCCCGCCAGGACAAGAAGGACAAGGTGGGGGTGAGGGACATCTGTCTAATTTTTTTTCCCCTCATGCTGTTTGCCATCCGACGTCATGATGAAAGCCACTGGCCATGTCCATGAACGCAACGCTGCATTTGGGTTTGTTTCCTGCTGGTTTTCTCCCATTCATCTGCTTGGTTTGCAGGCTCATTTCAAATTGATGTTTTTATCCTGTGCTGTGTAAAAAAAAAAAATCAACAAGTGCTTATGCTACCATTGTGTACCATCAAATATTTGACATCAGCTGCAAAAATTACATTATGCAGTATCAGCACACTTTTTTTTTAGTGCTCCTCAATACCAAATAGTTAAATTGTGCCATATCGATACTAGTATCGATGCAATACTAATAAAAACACAGTGGAAAACTAAAAAAAAGCAAATGTGCTAGTCACAGAAAGTGCACACATTTTGCAATCTTTGTAAGATCCATTAAAAAAAATCAGATAAGTATAACCTAACATTAGTGTGCATTTGTCAAATGATGTCAATTTTGGGGGGACACACTGCTTGTCTTGTTTTCCAATCTTTGGGTGCACATATTTTGCATGCTCATATGTTTGTTTGTCATTGGTTTTAATGGTGTATCTAAATCTTAAGTATTGTCCTGCCAATGCAATAAAACGCTTAAGAAAAATACATCATAATTCAAGCCATATGAGGTTTCAGAATAACATGCTAAATTCACAGGTCACTTATTATTAGCTTCAGATCATGCCTGTCTTTTTCCTCGTGACTTGACAGATCTATTTTGGTTGCAGAGCCGGGCTCCCATCTCTGCCAAGTTGGTGGCCAACATGCTGTCCGTGTCAGGTGCTGACCACATCATCACCATGGACTTGCATGCCTCACAAATACAGGTGATCACTTATACAGAGCAATTTGGGTCTGATTCCAGTGAGAACAGTATATTTTCCAGGTTAATCACCTTTAAATACAGTTGGAATTATTGTCTTAACCATTGAATGGCTTTCTTAGAACATAGTCGCAATTGGCCAGTTTGAGTCCAGACTCTACATAGCTGATGTCTTTCAGGGATTCTTCGACATACCGGTAGACAACCTCTATGCAGAACCTGCTGTATTAAAGTGGATTAAAGAAAACATAGCTGAGTGGAAGAACTGCACTATTGTGTCACCAGATGCTGGAGGAGCAAAAAGGTGAGCTTTGTTTTAACATGTGCTGAAGTAGAAATGTTTGGATTTCAGATAATTTAACATGGAGGTAATATTCTCTTTTTGCAGGGTCACCTCCATTGCTGACAGGTTAAATGTGGACTTTGCACTCATCCATAAAGAGCGGAAAAAGGCCAACGAGGTTGACCGCATGGTACTCGTCGGGGATGTGACAGCTCGAGTTGCCATCCTCGTAGATGACATGGCAGACACTTGTGGGACTATCTGTCATGCTGCAGACAAGTAAGCCTTTTGCATGATGACAATACATTTTGCTCCTTTCTGACTG
The DNA here is from genome assembly GCF_051989575.1 of Stigmatopora nigra. NCBI lineage: Eukaryota > Metazoa > Chordata > Actinopteri > Syngnathiformes > Syngnathidae > Stigmatopora > Stigmatopora nigra. The sequence continues at coordinate 10,823,964 of NC_135521.1, forward strand.
AACTTCATATAATACAAAAGTTTTATTGTTAATAGTTATAGTATCGTGAATTGGTTTTCTGACTTGTTGCATCACCATTTTCTGTGATGATTTTTTTTTCTTGTTATAGGTTGATTTCTGCTGGGGCCACAAAAGTGTACGCAATCCTAACCCATGGCATCTTCTCCGGCCCGGCCATTTCTCGGATCAATAATGCCTGCTTTGAAGCTGTTGTGGTCACTAATACAATACCCCAGGAGGAGAAAATGAGGCATTGTCCCAAAATACAGGTAAATATTAGTTTGTTTATTTTTTTCTGGTTTGCTTACATTTGAAGTATTAATTCCCACCACCAAAGCCTTTGCCTGACTTAAGATTAGTCACCATTGAAATGCAGGGCATTTGATATGCTAACCAGTAAGCCCCCACTGAATGACATTTTTCTTATTTTCCAGGTTATCGACATCTCCATGATCCTCGCAGAGGCCATCCGGAGAACCCACAATGGCGAATCAGTGTCCTACCTATTTAGCCACGTCCCCTTGTAATGGTGTACACACTTTTTTTTTTTTTTTTAATTCATGTTCCATACCACCCATCCTCAAAAGGGTTGCAGGGGTTGCTGGAGCCTAACCTAGCTGTCTTTGGGCAAAAGGCACACTACACTCTAGACTGGTCGCCAGTCAGCCGTAGGGCACACAGAGACATACGACCATTCACATACCGCCACCAGCAGGAATTGAGCCTTCCCGCATTGAAGTCAGGCGAGTGAACCACTACACCATAAGGCGGCTCGGTGTACACACTCCAACCAAAAATAAATGAAGAGCCCCCGACCCAAACGCAACTGTTAAAAAAGTTCCCTCTTACGAGGGATGGAATGAAGTATCCTGTCTGTTACATGAAATCTCCTTACCTGTACATTATTTCTCACAAATAGAGCACCACAAAGACCATATTTATTGTGAACATTTGGAACAGAGAAGACATTTAGTTGAGATTGGGTTTGCCCACCAAAGTTATACTCGGAATATGTTGCTTTAGCTTGGGATCTCTGCTTTTGGAAATGGTACATGTAATGGTGCATCTCAATAAATTTCATTTTTTATAACTAAATTTAAAAACCCTGTCATAACAATGATGTATAATGTTACACAGAAAAAATAATCCCAATTATTTTATTCCAATCTGCCTCATGTTAAATAGGTATACTCTAAATTGTCCAAAGTGAACTACTACATAAGAATAAGTTTACTATAATCTTCTAATTTTTAGAGATGTGCCAGTACAGTAAATCATATTTTTTTAGGGGTTGCAGGATTTTATATCATAATTTCCAACTATACTGTTTACTTGAGTTGGTACCATTTATTTTTTACTAAAACTGAATAGCAGTTCCCATTTTTAGTCATTTATGAAGCACAGATGTGCCAAAGGGACAAAAACCAGTAGTGAATAATGTGAGAAGTTTGTCCAATATTCACCATTATTTGTTTTTCATAACGATGGTATTTAATTTCCTGGATTGTTCATGTCATGCCATTTTATTTGCTCCCGATTGCTTTCTCATTGGCATTTTCTTTTGGTTACTGCATTGATTTATGTCCACATTTAGTTGCATTTTAATAAAAACAATATTGAATATTTGTCTGAGTTTCTTGTCATTTATGCTTTCATGCCTGTAGTATAATTTCTATGAGATTTTACAGCCAGTCTCAGTTTGAGGAATATTTATTGCAACCAATGGAGGCAGAAAATGAACAAATGTATGCATATACTGCTTACCCTTGCACTTGTAGTGGATTGGACACCTACTCCACTCACTGTCAACCAATAGGTTCATTAGAAGGTGCCAAAATATGTTACCCTTTAGAGTAGTGCAAAATTTTATTTCTGATAGAATTATAGAGGATGCGGCACGCCCATGGATTGGCTGAACAAAAGCAGCCAATCGCTGAGAAGATGGCGATTTAGTCTCAGCCAATAGTTATTCTAAATGGGCGGACATATGATGGTTAAGCGCATCGCATCTTATCTGCACGGCAATAGACCTTATTTTATTCATTTTTTTTGTGTGCAGGAAAGTAGAATACTAATACCATGCTTTTATGACAGGTGGCTTGTTAATGTAATTTCCTATTTTTTCCAACACTCCTCGAGGTGCGTTTGGGAAATCAATGTTGCTGGTGTTGTGGTTCTCTACATGTTCTGCTTTTGTTTCATCGTGACATTTGAAATAGTAAGTACATCTTTTGCTTCATTTCTCTGTTAATGATTTTGTGATTGTTTTTAGTAAGTAGATTTTCATTGCAATTTTTTATACTGTTTTTGCTGTCCGAGGTTAGGATGAGAGTGTCAGTTGAAATACTACATCTATGATGTCATTTTTCAGATCAAGTTAAATAGGAAATCCCAAGATGACACAAAATGAAGATGCCCTGATGGACTCAAAGGCACGTTTCCAAAGCTACCTCCATGGTGGGACCTCAACCTTGTTCTCCACCCTGATTGTATTCCCGGTCTACAAGACTGTTTTCCGTCAACAAATCCACAATATCCAGGTTCACAGGGCCGTAAAGCAGCTCCACAAAGAAGGTTTTGGTAAGCTCTACAGGGGGGTTACGCCCCCATTACTCATGAGGACGCTCAATGGAACACTCCTCTTTGGACTCCAAGATACCTTCGTTCGCCTGTTGTCCCGACCAACCTCGAGTGCCATACCCGCCTCTTTGCTTCCCGCGGTGGCGGGTCTCGGCGTAGGAATGGTCGAGGCGGTTGTGTTTACCCCGTTTGAGCGTGTCCAGAACGTGTTGCAGAGTGGGCACAACGACCGCCGTTTACCAACACTGAAGAGTGTTCTTCTAAGGTTGAAGGCTCAAAGGTTTGGTTCCGGTTACTACCGGGCCTTCCTGCCCATTGCGGCTCGTAACGCTTTAGGTAGCTCTCTTTATTTTGGTTTGAAGGGGCCCTTGAGTGCCGCCGTAGCCGGGCATGGGATATCTCCTGTTGCATCTTCCTTTTTTTCTGGAACAATGACTTCAATGGCCGTCAGCTTGACCCTGTACCCTCTGTCTGTGCTGGTAGCAAATATGCAGGTGGAAGTTCAGACTGAAGTGAAAGGGGTGATGGCTTGCTGGAGGATGCTGTGGAAATCCCGGCAGAGGAGTGTTCTATTACTCTACCGGGGTGGTGCTTTGGTTATTCTCCGATCGTGTATCACTTGGGGAATCACCACAGCTATCTATGATAGGCAGCAAAAACACTCATCTTGAGCAGACTCTACTACAAGTAAAACTAGAATTAATGGCAAAATGTATGTGTGTAATGTATTGTCATTAATTTTGTCTCTTTGAATCATGTACTCAAATGAATTTTTGTCCATTTGCCTTAGGGTGAAAATGTATTGGATGTCTTGAAAGATGAGCATTTTTAGCCAATCTTTAAAGCCATATACTATTCTTCTAAATTGCAAATTTTATCAGGTTTTATTCCACTGTAACTTAAAGTGCTATTGACTCTCATGTGCCTTTTTGTTCTACCACATAAACAGAAGAATCCAAATAACCTCAAATTATATCAAATAATGTACTGCATAATAAAATGTCCTCTGTGTTTGATGCAAATGATAAAATTGATAAAAAAAATAATAACTGAATCTACCAAGCAGTTGTAGTATCCCTTTAATGCCAATTAAAATTATTGTTGAACAAATTCCTGTACTTACATATGGTACATTCCAATATATTTATCATAGACAGTTAGCCATTATTCAGTTCATTTATATAGTATTATTAACTCATTGGCCTTGGATGGTGATTGAGGAAACAGAAATTCTCTCATACTGCATTCCATGCCACATTTAGTCCTCTAGATGGTACTATATTACAAATGATCACAAAAATCTTCCTTCCTGTACCATTGAAAGCTCACTGAGTTCACTCCAAGCTATTCTGATAGTTAGTTACTCTCTCTTGCATGCCCAGACAGGAGCAAAGAATTGCACTGTTGCAATGCCAAAACCATTCCCATAGCTTAAGGGGGCCACCTTTAACCCTTTCAGGAATGAAATCTATGACTTTCTCTTTCCTCCAATCCTTTTGCAATAGAAAAAAGTAGTTTATACATTATTCGTCTATGCCACTTATCCTCACAGGGGTGCTGAAGCCTATACCACCTAACTATGGGCAGTAAGTGGGGCATGAATTAGTCCCCATCCAGTCACATGACACATGGAGAAATACAATCAATTTCTCCCACAGACAATTTGGCGCTTTCACTCAGCCTACCTTCTATGTTTTGGGAAAGTGGAGGGGAAAAAACATGCATTCAATGGAAATAACATGCAAATACTACACTAAAAAAAAGCCCATGGCCAGGATTGAACCCTTGATTTCAGAACAGTGGGGCATATAAGCTAAGTACACTTCCACTGTGCCACCATACCGAGAGATACGGACAAAAAAAAAACGTTAAAGGTATTTCAGGTGTCAAAAAAGAAGCTTTATTTTGAGCAAAAATAGTCCCTTGCCTTAGAAGAGCATTGCCTTAAATAGCTTTTCATTGTAGTGGCCACTGTTCCCGAAAGGTTAATATTCAAACCAATTGGAGTGCTTCCATGCTTTGGGAGCCAATGGAATAAGTGTGATAGTTGACTGCACATTGGGGCGTTGCCTCCAGTTCAACTGTTTGCTTAGCTTCTATCCCTCACACTCTTCTTACCTGCAGAGCACTACACAACTCTACAAAACAGGTAAAAGAATCGACAATGTTTAGCTGTATATGTTTCCAATCTTCCTGTGCAACCATTTAGGCTGTAAATATTGTTATACTTGCAAATTTTGTTGTACAGATTTTTTTTAAATGACCAGATTTTTGTTTTTCTTCTAACACAATGCATCTACTGCTGATTTCAATGAGAAAAGTTTATTTTTCATGCTGCAGTCCTCTTTTAAACTTGTTTAGCAGATTGTATATGATATGACATGTTATGAAATGTAGTTTCTCGTATTTTGGAAGTTGCGCAACTTCAGGGTACAGTGCAAATCGGGCATTTTTATGGGTGGGGCTTGTGTACCTGTATGGGCATGAAATGTAGGCCACACCTTAAGTGATGGGTGCATAATGAGATTTTATGTGCAGGAATGTTTGGGCAGTAGAACACAATTCATTTAAAAATAAGTTGATTTAACCCTTTTGGTACAATGGTCACTACAGTGGACAGCTATTCAAAAGTTGGAATTTAATAGGAATAATAACAAAATGCATCTATTGATGGCCCCTCCTAAGGTATTTTTTTCTTTAAGAATAGACTTTTAATTCATTTGAATCAAAAGGATTGGCTGTAAATGCTCATGTTTCAATGCCACAAGGGTTAAATTACCTTTCTCTTATAAAAGCTTTCAGAATGGGCGACAATCCAGTAAAACAGGAAGTCAAGAACTTTAACGTGAAGACACTGAGGAAGATAGAAACAGAGGAGAAGAATATACTTCCTACTCAGTCGGGTATGTGGCAATTTTTTTGACTACAATACCATTCCTGGCATTAAAAAGGGCAATACGTACTACTTCCCCTCCAATTATTAAACGTACCTGCAGACTTTGGATCAAGTTTCAACTGTGAATACACACCCAGTGATAAAGAGGAGCTCCTTCTGCTATTCACTTGCATCATATAAAGAAGAAGAAGAAAAAAAGAGGAGTGACGTTTTTTAGGCTGAAAAAATAGTCTTAAAATGATTCACGATGCTTTTGTTAATCGATTATTTGACTCAATGTGACAAACCTAGTTAGAAAAACAAATAGCATTCCAGGAAACAGTTATGTGGCCTACTTAAAAGGATGTTTTTGACATACTAAGTGTAGAATTTTGTATAGTTTAAGAGCTGTTGTTGCTTTTTCAACAGTGTATTATCAAGTGCTTGATTATTTTTCTCTTTTATTTTAATATTTATATTTTTAGAAATCCAAGCAGAAAAGAAAATGGTGAACGAAGAACGTAAGTATGGAAGCAAAACTTTTGTAAATAAGAATATTACTACTTTAGTTGTTGTTTTAGTATTAAAAGTGCACAACACTAACTGGTTTGTTGACACGCCTATTTACATAATAAGGTAGGTAAACATTTCAAATCGATTGGACGTCAAGCACTGTCATTGGCGAATGGGAAAAGTAGCATTTTATCATTTGCAATTTATGATATTCCAATAAAGCTTTCTTTAATTGAACCCTGGAGAAAATGACTGGTTAAGTTGGTACTTTAGGACTTGTTGTGCTAAAAACAGGTATTGGTTTGTCATAATGAATATTTACATAGGAAGATTGTTTTCTTTTTAAATAGCTTGCCGGAAGGAAGTAGAGGACTTTGATGTGAAAAAGCTGCGGAGGACAACAACGGAGGAGAAGAACACACTTCCAACTTCAGTGGGTAAGTGGCAAACATTGAACGCAACATGATCCCAATCAAGCAAAATAACTCCTAATATAGAATTATTGTTATGGAAAAATATAGTACAATATGTGCATTACCACGCAACCCATTGGATTCAATATTATTATTGATTTAGTGCTTATAATATAGGCAACCATATACTATAGTGAAACATTTTAACATTTGTTTAACTGCATTTAAATAATTATGTTAATTTCAATGATTGTTAAATTCTAACTCTTGGTTAATGTGTTTTTCTTTATCTCCATTTTGATTATTTTTTTTAGACATTGAGACTGAAAAGACAATAATAAAAGGAGAAAGTAAGTATTCAAGAATTATTTTTTGGGGGGAATGATCCTATTAGAAAATGAAACATTTGTTATTGTTTTAAGGAGTAATCGTGCAAAAAAATGGTAATTGATTTGCAAAAAAACAACAATAGTAAGATAATTTGATATTTTGACAGCTTGCCGGAAGGAAGTTGCAGATTTTGATGTGAAAAAGCTGCGAAAGACAACAACAGAAGAGAAGAACAAACTTCCGACTCCAAAGGGTGAGAGGAAGGAAACCCTTGAATAAAATACTATCCTCTTTGATATGACAGTATTCATGCATTTAATGTACTGCTCATCTTCACAATGTATGACTTAGTATTTGTTGTCACTATATATGTCATTATATAATTAAATATGTTTTTCTTTGTTTCTTTTTTTTTTATAGATATTCAGGATGAAAAGAAAATGATGAAGGGTGGACGTAAATGACTCACCCATTGCTGAAGCTTGACTTCTTCCCTTCAATGTGGTCCAGTTCCATCCATCTGCCACCTTCATATGCTAACCTGAATATTGAAAAATGTATTACTGCCCTTTGTGTATTTTAATCACTCTTTTTAAATAAAAAAAAGTCAAGCAAATTCTATCTTACAGAGTTTGACAAAATAAAATGGGATTCACATCCATGAAATTCAGTTTGCAAATGCTATTTTCTTTTCCCCTTAGTCCTATTATGGCAGATATTATTGAAGAGTTTTGGATGCTTGGGTAAAAATGAGTGTTGTTTTTGTACCATACTGCAAAACCAATGCACGGTAAACATTTAAAAAGGCTATTCAAAAATAATTGCTCCAACCGGTAATGCATGTTTTCTTTTATGAGACTGATTTCCTTATGAGAGTGCTAGCTCTTATTTTCCATAACAGGCAACTATTTAAAAATAGACAAACATTCCATACTAAACAGTAGACCTTAGTTCTATAACTACAGTATCCGGAGAAAACCCACAAAGGCCCGGGGAGAACATGCAAACTCCACCCAGGTGGACTGACCTAAATTTGAACCCAGGGAAATTCCTAATTTCTTAGTATTTACTCCAGGTTTTGAATTATACTACTCATAATACTCAATATCGTTGTAGAACACACGCACCTTGTCCATTTGCCTTTACTTTGCCTCTCCACCAGGGGGCGCGGGATAAGACAGGAAACACTGTACGGTGGGCGGGGCTCTGCGGGTCTTGCTCAGCTCTGGATGCTAACTTAAGTCCATCAACAAGCTAGTTAGCGACATGAGTGCAAGTACTGAGTTCCCACTGGCTTCAGGACAACATGGGCCGAAAGTGAGGTGTTTTTGCGACCATCGATGATCATCTTTGCTGGATAGGGATTCCCTCCTTCATACATCTAGGTCGCTGGCGGTGGGGGGGACTTGTTTGATTTCGGAGTGGCGGGCACGTTCACTTGTCACGGATCGCGGGGACAACACGGAACACTTACCGGTACGTTTGTTTTGCTACTCCGGCTAAGGGCAAACAGTACTACTGCAAGGACATCGCTAGTTGGCAATTCTGAGAAATAGATCACAGCAATAACACTGCAATATTGCATATAGATTTATGTTTTTTTAATGCTGGTGTTGCCTTTTCCTTTGAATGTCTTAACGAGCAAAAAGTGGTGTAACCCTGTTTGTGAATATCAACGTCGTATCGTTGTTATTACTATCTTGATACCGTTGGGGCGTCTGAAGGTGGGTTGTCATCCTTTTTTATCTGATTTCTTTCATTGTCTGTGGAACTAATCAGAGAGGGTTTAAAGGTTATTATAATTGTAAAATAAAAAAATGCAGTTCCCTGGGGATGCTTAATGTGGGGACTCAAATCCATGTAGATTCTCCATCAATTCCTATTAAATTAGGATATTATTCAGATCACATCCTAGTAACATCCTTTCATTGTACATGTTCTAATCCTGAGTTTAACCCTCAACAGAGAATAATGGTGGTTCCAGAAAGTACAGGCCTGGTCCCCCAACCAGATAATGGCAGTCCCCCTGGCCTGGAAGGCTCCATCCTGGGGTGCAAGGAAGAGATGGAAGGCGCTCAAGGGGGTGTAGAATTGGAGGAGGTCCGAAAATTGCAGGAACTTGTTCATAGACTGGAAGTACAGAATGAGACGCTGCGTAACAGGGGCGGCAAAAACATCATCAACCGAGGAGCCAGCAGCGAGAGCAACCACACATTGGCTGTCGGTATCAATGACCGGCTTAACTGTTCAGCCGCCAGCACAGACTTTGACCTGTCACCCCCACTGGAAAACTTCACTGGGTCCATCAGACCCGAGGAAGATGAGGATGAAGATGTGGCTGAGGATATGGGCCCACGCGCTGGCTTCCTCACTCTGACCTGTAGCGGAGGGTCAAGACAAGGTCAAAGCCAAACGCCAGATAGTCCATCGCAAGAGAGCTATGAGTCGGAGACACTTGCAGAAAGCGATTCGGGAGTAGAGCAATCGGCTCTTGATGAGGTGGACATTCTTGATTTGGAAGATGAGTGTGCTGAATTGGAAGATGAGGACAGCTGGTATGTTCTTTCAACTGTACAACATATTGCATTAATGTCACAACATATGACCATGCATTGAATGGCATGACTCATTTGTCTTAATTCAGGAGTCTTTAGAGAGATGAGTCACGTCGTGACTGACTTTTTACCCAAAGGGCTAGTGACTGTTAAGTCTACTTAAGCCATTTGGAATTTTGCATAAATATGGGAATTTTTTTTTATTAATATGTATTTAGGGTGAGCTATTAGGCAAGTCATGTTTTGCAATTTATGAGCAAAGGAAATTTAAAGCAGCGAGTGTTAAAGTAGTACTAAGTTGCAAAGGCATGAATACTAGGAGTTGCTTATTGCTCACTTAACAAAAGTTAACTATAATTAAGGAAAACTGCTTCAATAAGTTAGCCAACATTTTTTGTATGTATCTTTTGTTTTATGCTAAGAGTTATGTGGATGAAAATAGTTAATATTTTAAACATGTTCCACATTTTGCACAAAAAGTTATTGTTTTATTCTTTTTTGACAGCACTATATTTAAAAACATTTATAAGTTGTATAGCAGTCGTTTATATTAAACAAAGTAATGCGTTTAAATGAGACTTATGAAGCATATCGTTTTAAAATGTTACTCACTGCTAATTTTTGGCCAATTGCATCTGTTCATTTTGACTGTAGATCAGGATTTTATTTGCATTTAATCTTCCATATTTTGAATATACGCCATATGATTTCCAAAAGCAGATATAATCCAAAAGGCTAAATCCAGCCAGTTTATCTCCTTGCTTAACAGCCAGTCTATTCACGTCTTATTTCATCATTAGCCATACCATATGTGATTTAGAGGTGCATCATAGCCAAAATACCCTGTAATCCTGGTAGCAACATAATCTGAGCTGGCCTGGCCTATCCGCTGCCGCATGGATAAACTGCTTTGGGTGGGATTGCGCAGCATGTGACGCGGGGGCCCCAACTGTGACCGGATTGCAACTGGGACAAAAACACTGGCGCGGAAGAACTCGAGGGAATCTGGGGACCAATCGTAACGCAGCATGAATTAAAGTCGTGGTCAGTTGGGCAGAATAACAATCATTTGGAAATTGAATCATAAGGCCAAAGACAATAGAAGATTTCCTAGAGTTTTTGTCATCGAAGCTTGACCTAAAAAAAAAATATATATATATATTATCTTCATTGTTATGATTCTGAATTATCTGAAGTCTCATAAAACTCGCTGGGGGCTAGTGATGATGATTTGTGACTTTAGTGCCATATATTAAGCTTGAACTCTTACAATTTAAGTGACTAGAGTGAAAATTGTGTGTAAAATGTGTTCACATAAGTCAGCTCAATTTTTAATATCAAAAGAAGTTTTTAATTTTTTTCCCTGTTGTCAGGGTCCATCACAGCGTGTTACTTGCATGGTATTTTTTTTCTTTATGCCCTAGGGCCTTCCTCTCATACCATTTTTTATCCAGGGCAGACATTGGCAGTAACTGGGAATTGCTGCACATACACACATAGTACACACATTATTGGTGCTTACAACTGTAATTACTGTGTCAACAAAATTGAACATTATCTCATGCCAAGTGTAAATCCAAGGCTGTGCTTCACTTTTTGACCCGGTAATTCTTTTTATAGCCAAACTGCAGGTTGTAAGTCAGTGAATAGAAAGAATGAAACACCTGAATATATCATATTACAGTCATTAAAGAAGCAATATGTAAAATCAATGACAAAATATGATATTTTAACCAGGATCAAAATAACCTGCTTAACCAGTGTTATCACTATATCCCCAATCCATGATTCTTTCACATCTCTACTCAGAATATTACGTCCAGCTAATCAATAATTAAAGTGCAAATCTCACGTAACGCTCCTTTTGAAGAAGTTACCATGTGGATACACAGAGAGACGCAGTGGGATATGTGACCTGGATTTTTTTTTCTCTTGTTGCCCATTCCACTGGGAATTTACTCGCTTTTGTATTTGTTCGCTGAAAAGATCATTTGTGGGTGATTCTGGTTCTGAACCAGTTGGGCTGCGTCTTTTGTGTGCACACCTCAAAGGATCAGCTCATGTGAGCATCACTTCAAAGCCTCTGGCAGGTTCTTTACTTTGAAAAACACATGAACTTCTATGAGGTTGTTTTTGTGTGATGAAGTAGATCATTTGAATTAATTGCCAAGCCTAAATAAAACAGCCATATTGGCATCTAGTATAACAAACGTTCAATTTTGGAAACTTGCACCATTTCTATCGCGATACATTGCTTCTCCTTCCTTTAAAACAATATGCAATGATAATTTCGGGCTATTTCCCTTTTTTTTTCTTGTAACAATACATTTTCTTTGTTGTCATCAGGTTATACGTGTCGCCTAAAAAACAAGTATCTGATGCAGTCCCCGAGTCGCCTCTGAAGTGGTGTCGGCAGGTTTTGGACCAACGCAGCCCAGAAACGGAGAAGGCATGTCGGACCCTCATGAGTCGCTTGGACCAGAGTATGTGTTATACGTAATATATGTTATCATTCTTTTATCCATCGTGGAACCAAATTTCATCACTGTAATTGTCGGACGCTAAGGCGAACCTGACTGTAAGCCTCACCCTCCAAGTTCAATGTGAACCAACTGCATTTTTGGTGACAATTCATCTGCATTAGTCTGCCAAATGTTGTTAGGGAGTGTACATTTAAAGTAAATCCCTCATCCAAAACACCCTTTATTTTTTTATGTGAATGCAGTTCTACTATTAGCTCTTTTCAGAGGCCAGACAACACATTTTTTTCGTGGAGAGTTGATTGACTTCAAAAATTATGCACTTAAAGTGCTTCTTTAAGAGCCAAGTTTCCTAATGTTGGGAATAGAAGTGAAATTGCATGTTTTGGCAAGCCATACTTACTATTTAGGTGGTAGCAATAAGGCACTGTCTCCATTCAGTGTAGTTCAATTTTCTTATAATGTTTTCACTTGTATTTTACAGTCCTAGATGCCTAGTTTCATTTTGAACCTTTTTATTATTTTGCTCCCCTGTGTAAACTTGGTTTATGCATTACACTTGACCCACCTTTTCTTTTGTCTGTGCGCCACAATGGGTCACTCTATCCATCTTTTCCCCCACAGCATCCCGGTGGAGGAACATGTACAGCAGCCCATCAGCAGAGGCAGGCTCAGCAGGCTCGGGCCTGATCTCTCCTGGGTACCACAAATCAACTAACAAATCTCTACTAACCTGTGGCAGCTCAGGTATGGCATGACATTAACACGCTCTGCTCCTCACATTCCGCACAACACCAAAGATGGACTGACCTCGGGATGTAGGTCACTTGTTATGTGTGCACGAATGTATCCACCATTTGTTCACTTGAGGGCATTTTGCATGTTTGACTGGGGTAAATGTAGACCACAGTTATACTTTAAATGACTTCTATTCCTTTTTATTTTGTCGGTGTTCAGCTAATCCAAATTTCTAAAGCAATGTTCATGCTTGATATAAGCAAGTACATGCGAACCACCAAATAATACAACAAAGGAACTCTTTCTTATCTTTATGGATAGTGACCAGGTAATAAAAGCTTTTCGGATACACCTCTTTAGGTGTCACATGTACTGTTTGAAACGTACATGTACTGTTAAACCCCTAAAACAAATAAAACTGATAACAAGTGATCTATTGAACAGTAAACGTTGACAGTTGACATCTTTGTTCACTGTTTTTTTGTAATGGCAAACTAGCACAACAGATGAGATTAAAATATACAGATTTTAAACATTATCCTTTAACTGCAGAAAGGGGAACAAAGGAAACAGCAAGTTATAAACAAGTAAATATTAAGAATATAGAATGATAAGGTCTGTTTGATTTTCAGACAAACTGCTAGAAAGACGGTTGGTAATTATTTAAAGTCTATTTTCTTTGGTGGGACTTAACATGTATTTTAAATATGTTTAAGTAGTGTGCTAACATTGATGAAATCTAACCGTCTAACTTGTTTTAATGGGTGTCACATTCACTCTCTTGGTTTTCCTGACATTTTTCTCACATTGCTAATGTTGGTGGCAAAACCTATAATTAACAGTTTTTGCATGGCTTATGGTGTTGTGATCCAGAACAATCCCACCAATTTGCTATGTTGTCTTTTTTTGTCAGTTTAAATGCCTTTTTGTATTGTGTACCTATTGTTAACACAATATTCCTTATAAAGTTGAGTGCAACAAATCAATATATATATTTTTTTATATTTACAATATTTTTTAATGAGGTTTTACACAACAGGGCAGTGTATTATAGCTTGGTGCCTTTCCATGACTAAACCAATACACATTTTGTTTTCTAATACATCCTCTCCCCTGACAGGAGTCTGTGGTGTGCCATCAACCATGAGTTCTCAGTCTTCTATAGATAGTGAGCTCAGTACATCAGATGACTCAATCTCTATGGGTTATAAACTGCAGGATCTAACTGATGTCCAGATTATGGCTCGTTTACAAGAAGAGAGTAAGTACAGACTTGAGTTTTCTCCCAAAAATATTTCAACTCAACAACAACACAACATTGCTGCAACAAATGAGACAATAGTCATCTGAAAACAACAACAAAATGAGATTCCATCATCACAAGATTGATCATTTGACATGTATATCTTTTTAATGTCAGGTCTGCGGCAAGATTACGCTTCTAGTTCAGCGTCTGCTTCACGTAGAAGTTCGACAACGTCCCTTCAGTCCCTTCGCCGGGGCGGTACATACAGCGACCAGGAATTTGACAACTATAGCCTGGAAGATGAAGAAGATGAATTCAGCCCTGTCCCTCAGCAACGCCATCGCTTCACTCCCTCTCCTTTAGGCTCACCTCGATGTTTGTCGCCCTCCACGTCCAATCATGGACAAGAGCACAGTAGCAGACTGTGTGCTCCTCGTGCAAGAACACCCAGACGTTCTTTACAAGGGCCTAGTGCGGAGCTTCTCAAATTTGCCAAGAGCGAGGGTATGTCACAGCTTCTAGTGGTCCCTATGTATACAAATGGTCAAAGTTTGAGAAACGGGGTGACAACAGTAATTGCGCCAAACAAACTCTTCTTGCTTAATGCCTCTTTTTCCAGAAGAGTTGAGGCACAGCATGCCTAATCTGGCCCCTCGCACCAGCCTGCGTTCCCTGGAGGCAGTCAGAAACAGCCGTAGCATGGAGGCTAACCTCCAGAGCTCTGGCAATCGCATGTCCCACTTGACTCCCTCCCCATCCTCAGGTAACCCTCTACCCTGGACCCCCTTACAGCACATGTGTCAAAGTGGCGGCCCGGGGGGCCAAATCTGCCCCGCCGCATCATTTTGTGTGGCCTGGGAAAGTCAATCATGAGTGCTGACTTTCTGTTTTAGGATCAAATTAAAATGAAGAGTATAGTTGTATATTACATTGACGGATTTTCCCTCTTTTAAATCAATAATTGTAATTTCTTTTCTGTTTTTAGTTCAAAAATAATTTTGTAAAATCTAAAAACATATTTTAAAAAATCTAAAAATAAGCATTGTTTTAGATCTATACAAAACTAGATATTCAGGAATTTTAATCCAGGTTTTTTAATCCATTTATAAAAATAAAAATTCTAAATATTATATTTAAAATGGTCCGGCCCACATGAAATCCAGTTGACGTACCAACCCGAGTCTGACACCCTTTCCATATAGAATCACAATTACCTATTGTCTCTCCCTCATTCCTCTGAATGCTACTTCCATTTACTCACCTTGCTGCCACTTACAATTGTGTTTCACTTATTGCTATTACAATTTTTCATTTATTCATTTTTAAACAATGAGCAAATAGTCTGTTTTCTCTCAGAAATAAAAGCGGGCTATTCACTAGATTTCCTAGGGCGACGGTAGGCACACTATTTACAAGTGCTGTCTCTTTTTTTTTTTTACTTAAGGTATGGCTGCTAGTCGGCTGCGAAGCAATGGCCAATCTCCTCTTTCTCTGCGGGCTCCAGTGAAAGCCGTCAACCCCGTGGGCTCTATAGGATCTCGTCAGCCGTCCAGAGGACTGCCTGTTATCCAATCACCCGCTGTTTCAGGGGGTCGTCGGGTCCAGCCTGCTGCATCTTCTAATGGCGGATCCTATATACCAGGAAGAGCCTCAGCTGGTGTGGGGCGAACTGCAGTGAGCCGAGGACAGTCCGTACCTACTAGAAGTAAACTGTCGCAACCAACCAGAAGGTAAGCACTAGAAAATCATTTGGGACCCTTAACATTAGGGTTTATATGTTTGTTTATAAAGACAAAGAAAAATGTTAATGGTTGTGTTCTAAATTACCAATAAAATAAATTCAGTGACCTTTAAGAATGCATTGTAAAGCATTTCACAGAAATTAATATGCTTTTGGGGTAATGTATTGAATGAGCAGTTTTATAATCATTTTCTTGGCAAAGTCAATGAAAAAAATTGATTTGATTCACATTTTTTATTGCTATAATATGACAATTCAACAAACTGAATCACACTTATTGCTCCTTGAGTGGAAGTGTCTCAAAGTCTTGTTAAATAACTTGAATTCTATAATAACTCCATTCAATTATGAAGCTTATTTGTCCTACTTATGAAGTCATTTCATTGCTGCTGACCTTTGTTATCAAACATCGTTTTATTATCCTACAAGCACTTCCGTGAACAGAGGCAATAAAGACTTTGGATCTTCTTAATAGGTCGTTGGGCATGGTTAAAACTTCCGAAGAATCCTGGAAAGATGGCTGCTACTGAAGTTGATATCCTATGATGGGTATTTACTTATGCAATCCTCACGTAACCTTCTTCTCATGGACATCTTTAAAAAAAAAAAAGCAAGAGGGGACTGGATTTTTGTGGAAATTCATCTTTGTCTTGCATGAAGCATTGTCAACAATAACCAGCATGGATGTGTTGGCAAATAAGAAGACACACTCCAACAAATGTTAGGACAATCTCAAGTGCTTCCAGAAGATTTGTTTGGGTCAATTTTACCTATTTTTCTATGGTGATTGTTTGAAACTGCTGTACTATTCATTAATTGTATTTGCTTTGTGATGTTATTAATATGGAGTTCTAAGGAAAATTGTCATCTTTTGTGTAAATTCCTACTAGATGTAGGCACTAAGTAACGCATGCTTGATGTTTTTGTTTTTTCTGGTGTCATACAACATTGTAGTATGACAATTTTTATGTTTGATTGCACAATTTCTGGGAATTGCTGGAGGTATTGTTGATTGGATAAATTGTCAGGTTTGTGTTCTCGTAAACTTCAGCATCACATCTCGCTTACGTCTCAGACAAAAAAAATAGTTTGTGCCAAGGAGCATTGGAGCTGCAGCATCTTTTCTAAATGATCACTGATCATCTATGTTACAATATTGATAATATTGCATATCTGGTTGCAATGTTTTTGTGTTTTCAATCTATGGATATAAATGTTTATGCAATATGGGCCTCCTGCCTTAGGAAAGATTTCATTATCAGAATACATCTGAAAAGAAATGAGAATAAAAAATGTTAAATAAAGCTCAATCTAAGATCTAACATGTTTGTTTGTGTACGTTCTTGTTCTCCTCTATCATCACAGGCTGAACAAGTTCCAATCTGGAATAGCTGCAGTAAGAGAATGTTGTTGTTTCCTGGGTGGATAACCAAAACTGCTACTCCACCCATCGCCACTAAATGGCCTACGGGCCCCGTGCGCGTCAACATAAAAGTCTGGGGAAATAATTCCAAAATAATTTCATGAGTGCGTGTGATATTGGCGACGTATTGTAACCACGCAGTGCGCACAATGCGTTCCCGTGAATAGAAAGACTAAGTGTAACTGCTCTCTTATGCATGACGCAAATAGTAAGGGATCAGCGGTAAACGAGGCCACGCATTGTCTGCCCCCCGCCCTCCCTCTGCTTGTCAGGAAGCAAGTTGATTGGCCGAGGCCTAGCAAAGAGTGCCCGGGGATCCAAAACTGCAGGCCGCACTTAGCTTACCGTCAAAAATAAACCAAAAACAATAATACACTAAACGGAGGAGGGGGAGAAACACCAAAAGAGTCAGAAGACGACGTTATCAGGTAAATTTGCTTTAGGCCAGTCCGAATGGAATGTGATTTAATTCGCAAGGGCCCAGTCGGCCGTAGCGGGCCTCTTTGAGCCTCTCGAAAAACAACATGGACGTAATGCGGCAGAGGCGGCTCCGCTTAGCTTAGCAGGCTAGCTAGCCAGACGGAATATTGTAGGTTCGATTGAGTTTCAGGTACATCATCCGAGGCGGGGTAGATCATCGCTTTAACCGGCGACGACGTCATTCGCGTGTCGCAGCGATCGGCGGAAATCGGGATATTATTTTGTGTTTTTAAAGCGTTTAACCATCGCACACATTTAGCAACAATGCTAGAACAAAATGGCGATGGGCGTATCTGTTATAGCCTGCTGGCTAGTTAGCTTCCGTGGGTGGAAAGCTGTAGCCATCCTTCATGAAAACACACCAGTACGTCTGCAGTGCATTCAGCCTAGCTAATCATCTGGATTTTTTAATCATCACAGTGGTAGTACGGCTGCACCGTTTGACAACGGACGGGAAATCTGCACACAAAACGCATAGATTTGACAGCAATCGTACATTTTGAATTAAGGAGCGATGTGACAATAGTGTATGATTTCCCCCCAGTGAAACATGCAGGAGTGACGATAGTGCATGATTTCCCCCCAGTTAAACATGCAGGAGTCCCACAGTGGCAATACTGTCGGGCTTGTCCAGCCCATCTCGCAGTGCAAACTCGCTTTTCCCAACGGAGAACCCGCCATCAGGCTCAACTGGCTCCAGGTGTATGCATAAATGAACTCAGGTTACAGGCGCTTGTAGTACTTGTAGTTGGCAGAGGACGGAGCCAGTGGTCAACAACATGCCAGCCCACTTCCCAGGTGCAAGACAGTGTCCTTCATAAACAATCATCCAGAATAGCAGAGATGCTTTTTTCATTAATATGGAAGGCTGTGTGCACTGGACCTCTTTTTAACACTATATTTCTGCAACAAATGCTTTCTAAGTTCATGTTCTGTTTTGGGAAAATAAAACACTTATGGAAAATGCTTGATGGTTGTTCATATGAAAGTTTTATAAGATTTTGGATGCTTCAAAAATAAAGTAAATGTCATTTACAACCTTTCACTAACAGGGTCCATTGTTTTGGTAATGGGGGTGCAGGAAAGTGGAAATTTGTTACCAAAAGGAGTATGAAAATATATAATGATCTAAAAAAAGTCAATTGTCATTCAGGTTTCTATTTGTTTATGTTATTTGTTTATTCAAATTTGTAAATATAAATGCTTAGAATTTGATTTATTAATATTTATTTTGTATTTCTAAATATTAATGTTGATCTAATAAATGACTACAAATGTCTGACTTTGTTTTACCAGGGGGTTCATTGCATTGATGGGAAGAAGCACATCTAATATGCTGTTTTTATCTTAAGGTTCTGCGCATCAAATGTGAAGGTATTGTTCATATTTTTTGGATGCATGTTACTTGAACTTATTTTATACCCAAACTTCCACTACTCTTGTTTTATATGTTATAGGTTTCAGGGCTATTTTCTTTGGGTTAAATATGGACCAAGGAGGTGGTGTGTTGGAGTTACACACACAGGAGTTGAAGATGCCTCATGCTATGATCATGCAAGATTTTGGTGGGTGTTTATGTGCTCCTAGACTAGATGAGTTAACCATTATAATATTTAAAAATCCCCTAAATTGTGGGCTAATAAACTTTTGATCATTTGTTTTGGCCACTCTCCCAATTATGAATTTGAATACATTCCAGATTCGAGGCGCACCATCTTTGGCTTTATTCTAATTTTGACCCGTCTTTTAAGTAATGCATCTTATTTGAACAGTTGCAGGGATGGGTGGCTTGGCACACATTGACGGGGATCACATTGTGGTGTCCGTGCCCGAAGGCATGCTTCTTTCCGACGTGATGACGGACGAGGGCATCCTCTTGGAACACGGGCTGGAGGTAGAGGGCCTCGAAACTCAAGTGGTCGAAGGTCTGGACACTGAGGTTGTGGGAAGTTTACACGGGGATGTGGACGTACTGGACGCCGAGGTGGTCGACGGGCTGCAGACGCACGTGGTCGAGCTGGAGGCCCAGGTAGTAGAAGGTCTCGATGGAGATGTCGAGGTGGAGGGTCTGGAGGCGCATGTGGTGGAAGGACTGGAAACTGAAGTGGACGTGGAGGACCTGGAAGCTCATGTAGTGGAGGGTCTCGAGGAAGAAGTGGAGGTAGAGGGCTTGGAAGCAGAAGTGGTGGAAGGTCTGGAGGTGGACGTAGAAAGCCTGCAGGCTCAGGACGTAGACGGCCACGAAATGAGCGAAGAAGACATGGTGCATTCAGAGCACAGTGTCATCATGCCGGACAATATCTTAGGAACAGAAGTTGCAATAGAGGAAGCTTTGGAACACCACCACGTGCTCACCTCGGACCTTATCCAGGATGACAACCACCACGATGACATGTCCGACCAGGTGTTTGTAGCGGAACTTCTTTCGGACCACCAGGGTAACACTCTTGACCACCAGCTTGTAGCCGAAGGTTTGATGGTGACAGAGGCCAATGCGGAGACCATCATCCACCAGCAACTTCCATCCGAGGCCGTTTCTTTGCAGATGGATGAGGATGACGACGGCAGGAGTAGCTCCGAAGATTACCTCATGATTTCATGTAAGATAGTCTTGGGTGTACAATGGCGTTTTGGAAGGTTTTCTGTTAGGGGTTTGAGTTCAGATTTTTTTGCTCTTTAGTGGACGAGGTGGGCGAAAAGCTGGACATAGGAGACACCCCTCTGGAAATTAGCACTGAGGTGATGGAAGACAAGGAGGACAAAGAGGAGGATGGCGCTGAAGTCATCAAAGTCTACATTTTCAAAGCAGAGGCAGATGATGATTTGGGTAAGTGGTCAATCAAGACTAGCAAGTGCTCTTTCGATGATGTGCGTTTGGAAATAACCTCCATTTTGTTTTGTTTTTCCTTCAGGGGGAACTGAGGTGATCACCGAGGATGATTACCAAAATGGTCACCCTGACCTCGAAGCTGCGTCGTCGGGAAGACTCGGGGTGGGCCGCGACAAGATGGTCTACATGGCCGTCAAGAAGCAGCCCAAGATAGAAGAGGAGGAGGAGGACGACGATGACGAGAGCGACGATGATGATGACGATGACGACACCAGTATGTTTTTCAGTGACTGTCACAAAAGCTTTAGTGCAATTTCTTTTCATTGGGCCAAAGGCTAAAAAGATCAAAAGAGGTCGAGTTCACCATAGTCGGCCAATGGCTGTGTGCAGGTAATACGATAGAGCAGGTGAAGAACGGAGCCTCCACGCAGTTCCTACAAATCCGAGAAGGTTTGGCCATGAACCGTGTCCTCAAAGCAAAAGCCAAGAAAAAGAAGAAAGGGGACATCCGCCAGTGTCAAACGGGTAAGAACGGGTGGCGCTCTTTTGTTAGCGTTCGATCTCAACTAACTTGCGAGTTGCCTTCTCTTTCAGCTGTCATCATCGGACCCGACGGCTTGCCTCTGACGGTTTACCCGTGCCACATTTGCGGGAAGAAGTTCCGCTCACGAGGCTTCCTGAAATGCCACATGAAAAACCACCCCAATCACCTCCTGAAGAAAAAGTACCAGTGCACAGACTGCGACTTCACCACCAACAAGAAATTGAGTTTCCACAACCATCTGGAGAGTCACAAGTTGTTGAGCCACAACAGCGAGCGCTCCCCGGAATACACGGAGTACACGCGGCGCTATCACGAGTCCAGCCCGCTGGGCTCGGACAAGCTGATCGTCAAGGACCGCGAGACCAAGCTGCATCACTGCAAATATTGCGACTACGAGACAGCCGAGCAGGGCCTCCTCAACCGTCACCTGCTGGCCGTGCACAGCAAGAACTTTGCGCACGTGTGCGTGGAGTGCGCCAAAGGCTTCCGCCACCCGTCCGAGCTGAAGAAGCACATGCGGACCCACACGGGCGAGAAACCCTATCACTGTCCGCACTGCGAGTTCCGCTGTGCGGATCAGTCCAACCTAAAGACTCACATCAAGAGCAAGCACGGCGCCGACCTGCCCTTCAAGTGCAGCCACTGCCCGCAGGCGTACGCCGACGCCCGTGAGCTCCAGCGCCACATCGAGATGGTGCAAGGCCACAAGACGCACCAGTGCCCGCACTGCGATCACAAGAGCACCAACTCCAGCGACCTGAAGCGCCACATCATCTCGGTGCACACCAAGGACTTTCCCCACCAGTGCGACGTGTGCGAGAAGGGCTTCCACCGGCCGTCGGAGTTGAAGAAGCACGCCGAGACGCACAAGGGCAGCAAGGTGCACCAGTGCCGGCACTGTAACTTCAACGCCCCCGACACCTTCACCCTGAGTCGCCACATTCTGTCCCTGCACACCAAGGAACTGCCGTTTAAGTGCAAGCGATGCCGGAGAGGCTTCCGACAACCGGCCGAGCTAAAAAAACACATGAAGACGCACAGCGGCCGCAAGGTTTATCAGTGCCAGTATTGCGAGTACAACAGTACGGACGCTTCGGGCTTCAAGCGCCACGTCATCTCCATTCACACCAAGGACTACCCCCACCGCTGCGACTACTGCACCAAGGGCTTCAGGAGGCCTTCGGAAAAGAGCCAACACATAGCCAGACACCACAAAGACATATTAATGTAATGCCATCATCACACTTCAAATCGCCCCGCCCCCTTTTGCACCCCAGTAAATCTGTGTCACACCACCCGGATGTCATTTTAGTGTATTAAAAAAAAACCTAAAAAAACAAACAAACATCAACTACCACAAAAAAAGAATGGTGTCGTAGGCTGTTGAAGGTAAAAATGTTATATTTGCCCTTCAGTGTTATCATGAGTTTAAACTCCTAAAGCCAGAACACTTTTTTTTTAGATGGGAATGAAATATTTTGGGCTTGGGGAGGGGTGCACTGAGTGGGACTAGTGTAAATTGTTGTTGTTGTTTTTTTTTTGCAGAGAATCACATAAGAACATATATTCAGGGTTTCAAATGTCTATATTTTTATACCCACTCGGCTGAAATGCTGAAGGAGAATAACTTTCACGGAAAATAATCGAAAGGTTCATGAGCATAATATCAACTATACTATCCTTATTGCCCTGTTTTAACACCCCCCAACCTAGTGATCAAGCACCATGAAGGCATTTTTTTTTTTTGCGACACTCACCGACACGACGCACCTTAGCTCAGTTTTTTCCTTTTACCTCGCTTACGTGACCGCAATCCATTCGAAAATGTATTTAAAGTCGAATCATGGTTTGGGGACTCATCCACACCACCAACATGTATGATTAGGATGGTGCTACATAGGCTTTTTAAGAATTTGGTTAAGATAGGCGTTGAAGCGGGTTCCCTGTGACGTGGTTAACTGTACTGTTGCAATCATGCCTTACATCTTGTCTTTTTTTCTTCTTCTTCCCCTAAGCACTGATGAGCAAGTTCAGTTTGAGAAGACATTTTTTAATTTGTTTTTTTTAACTCAATGATACTGTACCGATACCATTCTCTCATGGCATTCAGGTCAGTAGAAGGCACTTTAATAACGTAGGTTTTTTTGTATTTTAATTACAAATGTGTTTGGCTTTTTATGTATATGGATGAATTTACATATGAAATCTTAGTCAATGATTACACGGACTCGTCAGCGGGTAAATGTTATCTATAGCAAGTGGGCACAATACCGTTTTTTTGTGGCAAGTGACGGGTGACGCGATTTTTTTTTTCAGTTTCATGGCAAAGTGTTTTTGGGTTTTGTGTTTGCTTTGTGCTCACTAACAAATTTGCCACATCTTCAACTTCCCTCCCAGTCCTCTACGTAAACCTAGCCCAATCCCCAAATATGGGATTATATTCTCGTCGGTGGTCATCACAATGGCATTAGTCTATAAGTATGCACAGATGCTGTCTCCATGAAATTGTGGTATATATTAAAAATCCCTTCATTTCATATACCTTAGTCTATATTTCCTTTCGGTCTGATTGTGGATAAACTACTGGTGGGAAGAAACCAAAATAAACAAATATCTTTTTAAGCCTCATGTCTTTTCTGCTTGGTAAAGACGCAAAATAGTATTCTAAACTACAGAATTGACTCTAAACCATTTACAAACACATGCCAGCCAGCCTGTAACCTTTTACCGACAACATTTCTTGCATTCTGACAAGGTTGCCAATGGCAACCGCCAAGGTAAAACTACTGATCAGAATGCTGGTCATAAATCTCCCCTTTATCTCACAGCATCATCTAACTCCAATTTGAGAGGCTGTTTTATAAAGGAAGCATTACAATGTCCACGTCGCTGCCATCACAACTCAATTATAAGTTTGTTTGGAGTACCAAGTGGTATCTCAAGTAACTTGATAGTAGGGTCACTATTATCTCAAGGAGAAAAAATGCATACATGATTTCTAATTACTGCTTTCAAGTATTATGAAGTAGCATATGAACACAGTGTCAAATGTTTTTAATAGTGATGTTTCTAATCCATTGCAATAGAGTAAAAATATTGTTTTAGAAATATATTTCTATGGATGGACATTATTTACAATGCTGGGAAAAAAATCCAGAATGAAGAGAGAGAAAAATGCCACAAATGAATGAAAGGGTAGCAAATGGCACTCAAGCTGCAATTTAGACACCTCTACTTCAGTAAGGGGACAACTAAAAAAAAACTTCCACGTGAGGATTTACATGTATTTTTATGTGCTTTCACGTGGTGTTGATGATGAAAATCCAGGGACACAGTCATTTAATCATGTCCAATCCACAACTTTCCATAAAGCCAAATATTTGGATTAGTCTGGACCGCATGTGATTCCAGCTCATGTTTTTTTGCATATTGCCGTGAAGGGAGTCACAGCGAGCTGGGACTTTAGCCACCGAGCCCTTTTTTTGGCAGGCAATCTTGACACATTCCGCACCCCACGCTGGCCCACTTAGCAAGACGGAAGCCATCCAGATTTTTTTTCCAGACAAGGCCTTGTTGCTTACAAATAGATTGGACGGTCCTGCGGGAAATCAGAATGCACAAGACAGACAGAGTCAGCAAAAAAATAAATCAAAATTAACTGCTGATGACTGATAAAAGACAATTATTGACTTGGAGGGCATCGGTTCATCGGTGTTAATCCCCTGGTGGCTTTCAATGTGTGATTTATGTTCACTAACAAAGTTTTTGGGCCTTAAAAGCCAAATAGATGGATAATAGAAAAAAATATGAAGATTGTGAAGTCTCTTGTGGATTTTTTTTTCAGTTTTTGCTTCATTTTAAGTAAGTGGAATTATTCACAAATGTGAAATACATCATTAAAAAAATCTCATCCAGGATTGAAATAACATGGGAAATGCTTAAAATGCAACACAATCCTTTAAAAATATTTATTTGGTGAACTACACATGATCAAATCCTGCAAATATAATGAAAAATAAAGTTACTGTTGAATAGAAACTCGAATTTGTGGTCACAAATTACATTGCATTGTGATCGCTAGATGTCACTATAATCACATCTTGCATGACACAAATTCATTATTAAATGTTCTTAAATGTATTTATGTTCATTGTCATTCACACAACATATTTTAATGAAGAAAAAAAACAATAAATTGATTTAAATAAATTAAAAAAATCCCCAATAACACTCTAAGGATGTTGTTTATGTTGGTATCATTGTTTTTTATACTTCATAATATTTAAATTACTGCTTACAGAGAAGGTACATTCTAATCAAAATGGAATAAGTGACAGGGTTCAATTCCATTGACGGACATGGATGTCTAATCCATTTTGACTGCCATCTTCTTCCAATCCCCACAAAAAAATGGACTGGACGTCTATCGTCGTCCAATAAACCATTGCCGTATAAACGGTTAAACGCAATTTATCGTGGGGGTCGCACGTCATCGCCAGTGGGCGTGTCTTATCGCTGGAATTATGTTCCACTAAGCCGCAGAAGAGCTCCAGTGTGACACGCGCAGGCGAGATGGAAACCATTCGGATGTGCTTGTACAGCTTCCTCGTCTCTCACTACTTGTGGAAAGTGGGCTTCATCTTGTGGCTCTTCATCAACGGGACCCCCACGGAGCTCACTAACTATGGAGTGCCTCAATGAAGTTGGCGTGGATCTGCGCACCGATTCGCGTCCGCCTCCGGGTTCGAGTCCCAGTCGTTGGTGATGGACTGTTGTGAAATTTTTGCGCTTCCTCTTCTGCAGGATTTCCGTAGGAAATCTCTAACGTTAGACTCAATGCTGATATGCACCATCTTTTGCTAATCATGGAGTAGACAGTTTTTAGTTTAGTGCATGCTTAAACGGCAGTTTTTGACTTGATTTTTAAAAAATATTATTATTATTATTTTATTGGTTTGGGCTATTCCATCCGTCCATCGGGTTGGTTCTCGCCAAGTTAAACTTCGTCCGCCATGGCTCTACCAGATAGCAGCATATCCACGGAAGAACTCCCTTTCCCGGAGATCGTGGAATTGAACGTCGGCGGCCAGGTGTACATCACCCGCTACTCCACGCTCACCAGCGTGCCGGGTTCCCTTTTATGGGAGATGTTCAGCCGCAAGTCAGCCAAAGGCCTGGCTAGAGACACCAAAGGCCGATTTTTCGTGGACAGGGATGGCTTCCTATTCCGCTACATCCTCGACTATATGCGAGACCAGCAGCTGGTCCTCCCGGACCACTTCCCCGAGCGCGGGCGCCTGCAACGGGAGGCCGAGTTCTTCAACCTCCCCGAGCTGGTCAAGCAACTGGCTCCCAAGATAAGCAAGCAGAACTCCCTGGGCGACGACGGCTGTCCCAGCGACCCGGAGGACTCCTCGCCCGGGGCGGACCTCGCCCGGAACCTGAGCGCCCTGAGCGCGGTGGCCTGCGCCACCGGCCCGCCGCCCGCCTCGTTGGACGGTGGGAAGACGTCGGGCTTCATCACCATCGGCTACCGAGGCTCCTACACCTTGGGCCGCGACAGCCACACCGACGCCAAATTCCGGCGGGTGGCCCGCATTATGGTCTGCGGGAAGACGTCCCTGGCCAAAGAGGTCTTTGGCGAGACCCTGAACGAGAGCCGCGACCCGGACCGCCCGCCAGAGCGCTACACGTCCCGCTACTATCTGAAATTCACCTTCCTGGAGCAGGCCTTCGACAAGCTGGCCGACGCCGGCTTCCACATGGTGGCCTGCAACTCCACGGGAACCTGCGCCTTCGCCCACGAGCAGACGGATGACAAAATCTGGACCAGCTACACCGAATACGTGTTCTACCGTGAGTGACGCTGTCCAACCTCCCCCCATGCCCCATGCCCCCCGTAGCCCTGTCTGCAAGTGTCCCCTTCCACGTTGAGCCCTCTCTCAAGTAGACTATATGTAGATGTTCTGCCCCAGACTCCACGCAATTCCAGTGACTCTTTGCACCTTCTCCCACCCTTCAACCCCTCCTCCAACCTCCAGCTTTAGCCCCCCCAGACCCATCTAGCTGTCTGCAGGAAACGGACCTTTGGCGTACAACCCCTCTTGACATTCCATCCGCCTCCTTGAATGAAGCAAAACTGTTTCTATGATATCGCTTTGTTCAAATTACTGGAAAAAAGGGCTTCAAATGAGTGGTCATTGGGAGGCAGGGGGGCATTTTGGTATCTCCAAATACAATTTGCGATACAAGGCTCTCCATTACGGACCACCTGGGTCAAGAAATCAATACAATTATTGACGATAAAAAACTTTATTATTGGAACGAAATGCATTTTCATACTTAACTGCTTTCCCCATTGAAAACAATAGACTGGCTTTAAACGCCCATGTTTGGCAAAAAAATATAGTTAACAGATACTATTTCAGATACTATTGAAAAGTTTTGGTCGAGTTAAAGATTTCAGTATTGAAACCTTTATATAACAGCAATATTATATTATTGCATGGTTAATTGCCATTGACGGCACTAGATGTCCAATTATTTTTAGGATAAATGTTCCTTTCGACAATGAGTTAAACATAGATACCATTCCAGTGGTTGATTTTGTTCTAGTGGACCATTTTGGAAGCATAGCCTTTGAAAAATATCACAATATAGATATATCGTCCCAGCCCTAATGGCCATCTTATTCCTCTGAGTCGAAATAAATCAGTTAATTCAACTTCTTACAAGCCTCAAGAGGGGACGTGAGCAGTATAAGACGCAACATGCCCTGGGATTTTACATCCCGGGATCGTGCAGGGAGCGGATAATATTCATTAGTTTTAAAGATATTGTCAAAAAGGCTAAAAAAGAAAAGCAGAGATGGTAGTAATAGAAAGTGCATCGATTGTGCAACAAGAGCTTTTACTAGTTTAATCAGCCACGCTAGAACAGACACGAGGAGGGTGAGAATTGCGCCATAAGGCCGCTTAATATTTGTCGTTTTGTTGACGTTCTGTGGCTCGACAGAAGCGGTTTTACGTCAATATTGTTTGAAACTGTTGTGTAGTTGAAGTGAATAAACGGGAACGGTTCGATGGCGCTTTATAGTCAGCCTGTGTCCGTTTATTTTTTATTTTTTTGGTTTTGTTTTGTTCCGTGCCGTTGCTTCGCCGCCGCTGCTCCAGAAAGGTCAGCACATCGTAAACATACCTCAAACTCCAACAGCTGAAAACACAGTCTGGAAAATAGTTGAAGCACACACACACACACATGCTGATGTATTTAGGATGGGAAATATTTGGCCTTCAGGGTTTTTCGTCTGATGTTTGTTGTGAAATGTGTGACTAAACATCCGCGTCAAATGTTAGAGCTGGCCGCAAAAGACGTTGAAAACAAGTGTTGAACTAAAAAACTTGTCCAAATAAAGGATGTTCTTTCTTTTTCATATGCATTTGGGATGGGAAATGTTGTCTTAGATTCACATTTAGTGGAAACAGGAGGGAATTGGGTTCAAAACTAAACTGGATTAGTATCCTATATCATCTAGTCTAATGTAAATTTGACTAGTTACTGTATAAGGATTTTTCCTTTCAACTAACATTTAAATATCTCATTAATGGTGATAAACATTCAATCCATTTTGACTGAGATTGAACAAATAATGGCTGCCAACCCTCCAGGTAAAATTGGATTGGACATCAATTGCTGTCAATGGCACTGAAACATGATCTCTTAATGTAGTACTCTGCAAAGATATTGTAATATTAATAACTACTTAAAGATGAAAATTTTTTGACATGTGAAAGTTACATAGAAATTTTAATTAGGTCAATGTTTGAAAAGAAATAGACAAAAGAATACCTTAAATAACTTTTACATAATAAATGGTAAAATAATAATTGATTCTATTACTACACTTTGAGAATTAATGCAATTCTCTCATAGGCGCCATGCATATTTTTTATTACACAAATTAATGCATAAAACAAAGTGGGCAGATTACAATACAACTTTGAATACATTTTTTTAATTGGGCATTATAAATCCCCACCAAAACAGGTTGTATAACCCTAATTTTTGCCAGATTATTGTTTTCAATTCTGAGTAAGAGCAGATTTTGTCTAAGGTCAATACAAACCGCATCAAACAAACCAATGGCTATTAAATTCCAGTTGAACAACAAGTTATGTACTGGCCAATGTACCGTAGGTGAGATAAATCCTTGTGTAAACCTCTGACTCATGTAACACAAGATTATCACACAGCAGCAATTCTCCATGCGGAACCTGATCCTTTTTTTTTGACCAAGATGAAAACATTCATCAGCATTGGGGAAGCGGCGAATGAGAACGGAACAAAACAGCCGCAAAGTACACAGGGCTCTCCTCTTGGAAAACAAAGAGTCCTCCGGGAACGAGTCTGTGTTATGCCTGCCGTGTCTCCAAAAGCCTAAAGCAAACAGGCAGCATTCCTCTGTCACTGTGCTCGACCTCGCACCCCAAAAGGGAAAGTTCAGTTTTACATCCTGCTGAAGCATAATTAAATAAGATGTATATACAGAAATGGCCACTGGTGTCAAACTAAAGGCACAGGGGCCACATCTAGGTACACCGCATCATTTCTTGTAGGCATATGCACATGGACTTGATGTTTGTTTGTTTTGGGATTTAAGGATTTAAAATAACTTAATTAGTAGAAAGTACTTTGTTTATCATGGAAAAAATATGAATCTTGATTGGATTTTAAAATATAGGCATTTTTATAATTATACATGCATGAATGAATTAGTACATTGATAATAAAAGCTAAATTAGAAAAAGAAATAAATATATATATAAATATATGCAACAGAACACAAGCTATTTTACCTGAGATCCTAAATATAATATAATATAATATAATATAATATAATATACATTTTCTATCCAAACGAACACTGCACAGAGTGCAACATTCTCAAGGACTTCAGAACAAATTCACGCCAGGCTACTTTGACAAAGTCATTAGCACAAAGTTGCCGAGTCACGTGTAATGTGTGAAATTTTCCTCTCTGGTGTCTTAGCCAGCCGCCATTTTGAACCGACGCGGGACTTGACATTCAACAGTAGACGAGCTGGTCCTTCTCATTCCGGGCCCATTCGTTGATTGCCCATTACATAATGGCTACATTTGCATGTTCCATTAAATTTGTGCTTTACGATTCAGCTGCAAAAGCCCAAGGCGGAAAGAAAAAAAAAAAAAGGACCGGTCTGTTCTCGCCTCCTCCCGGCGGCCATTCGCCCCTCGTCACGTTTCCCCCTGCTGTCATTGTCATCCACATGGCGGAGCGGCTTTCGTATGATCGCCTTGTTTCTCAGCCAGCTGGGTCAGCGATTTCCCTATTTGGATAGCAGGAGGGGATGTACATCAAAGGGGAAAAGGGGCTTGGAAAGTGGGCCGAGGCGGGGGAGGCGAAAAAAGACGGAAAATAGGAAAGAGAGAGACACACAGAGAGAGAAGTGAGGTGGGGATAAAAAAGCATTTTGCAAAAAATGTCTTCCTTCTTAAAGCTATGTCAGAGACAAGTGGACTCCAATAGACTGGCCTGCGATTGTGTTACACCAAACAGATAAAGAGCCATGAAATTAGCCGGCATGTTACATGAGTCATATCGATTTACGATAAAATGACATCACCAGAAAGTCCGAAATGTGATATTTGCATGACAGTGAGTTAGTTATATTCTAAAACCAGGTTTTCCAGGAGGGAACTTGTTTACCAGAAGACTGAATTTCACCCTGTTTTTTTCTTCTCATCAAGAACAAGTGACATCTTTAGTGGTCTAAAAAAAGTAGTTGCAAATGAATATGTAGATAAAGTTGATAACTCATGACTATAATATATAACACCTGTTTTTAGAACGGTGCATCCATCACTAATCAGGAAGTAGCTCTCAGTTTCCAAAAGGTCGGCGACCCCTGCATTAGCCTAACATCACCTACTGGGATAAGTGCCAACTCCTTGCCACACTGAGCAGGATAAGTGGTGTCGAGAATACTTAGATGTATAAAATTCAAGAAGTTTAACAGGAATCCCCCTTTTCCTATTTCCTCTCCTAACACAATGCATTCATTCATTTTCTGGGGTGATTCTGGGGACATCTTAAACAGGCAGCTGCATCAGACATTGACAGCATGATGCTCATTCAAAGCACCGGGCTGCAACCATCTGCATCCCTTTGCTTATTCATGCCATCTCAAATACTTCAGCTGCCACTTTGGGATCCGTAAAGCATCCCGTTATGTTTGGCAGTCGGAGAACAGGTTCCTCCTCGCCTTTTTTTGGGTGAGTGCACTCAGTTCTCGGGGTGCTTTAGGGGCTGCGCTAGGGCAATGTACTTCCCACTTTACCATTATGCTGAGCAGGCATCTGGCACCAATGAAGCCAAGATAAATCCAGACGGGATGGAATATGTGTAGTTATGCCAATGATTAGGAGCTGTGATTGTCATGTTTATCACTTGTGGTTGTCATATTTCATAATATATTTATACAACCATATGGCACATGCACCATTTTTACCCGCCTTTCCCTCTCAATAGCAAAAATAAGGAGATTGTAGCATCACTTATAAACTGGGAGGGGAGACAACAACTAACGTTGGCAATGGGAGTCCCAGCTGTCCATTAAACGCTATCATTTTCCCCATCAACATGTGACTCAATTGCGTAAACGTCTGCTCACTTTTGTTGCATCGTTGAACTATCGAGTTCGTATATCACCCTTGACGACAAACACCCACGCTCGCATGTAAGCTTCCGTGCAGCCGCGTGTGACAACACTGGCTCGCAGCATCTTTATCTCATTGTGTGTTAGAGTATTTTTAGTGGACCAGGCATTGGGCCAGATGTGTAACTACACTGGATGGTTGTGTCCTCCAGCATAGGGTACATGTACTTCCCCAAATATGGTCAATATGTGTGCCAGGGTATTGCTTTCTCCCTCTCCTGGCTGCTACACAATATTGCCTCTTGCCCCACAAGAACCATTGTTGTGTACTTAAGAGAAATTTATGATTGCGCCGAGCAATGGCATTAGGCAAATTAACCGGTCTGGGGAGACTAGTGACATATTTTGTGAGAAAAAGATCAATAAAGATGCAAATGGGTTGAGAGAATCTCAAAAGAAACAAACAAAGAGGCAAAGAGATGACAAAAATGACAGTTTGGGGGACTTATACATCTCTAAAACATTTATTTTGAGCTTTATTTTTAAATATGCTATAATACATTTTACTCCTTTTATTCATTCATCCATTAAATTTCCCCACCACTCCTCCTCAGAAAGGTCATGGGGGTGCTGGAGTCTAACTTAGCCAATTTTAAGCAATAGGGACACTCTGTAATGGTTGCCAGGCAACCACATGGCACAAAAAAACAACAAACAGATGTGCCATTGCACACATTTGTTTTTTTTTCAGTCAAAGGAAACATGCAACACAAGCTTTTGTTTGTGAAAGCTGTTACAAGTGCGTTTGATACAGAACATTGTGCAGATTTGTAAATGATGATGTGCCTAAAGGTATGTCAATGTGTGAGCAACAGGTTGGAAATGTGTCACTGTTAGCTGTTGCTAGGCTGGGATTCACCTCCCAGCCATCTGGAGACTGGTTTTCTAATCTGCCTGTCTAATTATCAGTAATCTGAAAGGGTCAGCTTTGTCCTTGGTACTGCAGTCCTTCCTTGTCTGTAGTGTGAAAAGAGATGAGCTCAAGCATGTAAACGTGTGTCCAAATATTTAGTTTTTCCTCTCAGACTGAAAGGAAAAGCTTTTATTAGTTAGACAAATGATGGTTTTTCTTTCACAGCTCAGAAATCTCATGCCATTTTTGTCACTCATTTTCTCAACATGATGTGGTTTGACAGCATTGTAATTGCTCAGTGGTTACCGAGTGCGCACTAACGAATTTTTGATTCTTTTCATAGCGGCATGTAAATTTAGAGCCGTGTCAAAACGTCTAATTACACGCCCACGTGTTTGTGCTCTGATGGTAATCAAAGAGAAAAGCCTGTCAGTGGTAAGACTAAAGGTGGCCAAGCCAAACATATGAAGCATTTGTTTCGATATGTGAGCTACACACTCAGTAATTATATGGAAAACAGTTAATAAGGGCCAAAATGTTATATGAAAGGGACTATATAGGTAGTGTACAGTCACACATTGTGGATGAAAGGCTTTCTTACTGCTCTTAGACACGTAACAATCCACTTTGGCTCTGCCTCCTGAACACCGTAGAGACGTTTCCATGGAGATGCCGTCATCCTCGTGTTTGCCATTCCACTGTCGTTAGGTCACAAAACATCAGCAGATATTACATGGAAGTTTTCTAAAACATGGGTTTATGGTCATTCTAGAATTCGCATTACATTCTGTTCAATACATAACACAAAACAACCAAAAAAATCATGTTTTTTTTACTGTGTCTGTATGTTGAGCTAATCAAGCAATTGATAGTTCATTCCTTCAATATAAATCTGAAAACTGAACATTTTTTTGGTAGGAATTGAGAATTTTTTTGGCAAATGTACCTCATTTGTGGAGAGGCATAACAATTAAAAGGCTTTCCATTTTATGGCACAACATGGAATGAACCTAGATATTCACCTGATGCCACTTTTTGAGGAAAAAAGCAGCATTACTGCCAGCATTTTGCTCGCAGGTGTAGGAACAGTCCTCTGAGATGTTCCATTGTTTGACTGACATTTTGAGGGCTGATGTTGAAAGAAGATACAATTTGGACCTCCACTAAGCATTGTATTGTGCAAGTACCCTTCAAATGCTGCCACTATTCAACACACTGCTCAGCCTTTTCAAAAAACGCACACATTGCTGCCAGTGAAGCTTTTCTCAATTAGTATTGTGCTCCTTTATCTCCGGAATAGAAGAAAGTGTGTACATGGTGTGTACTTTACATTTAAAATACTCAATGTCTATGTGGTAGTGAAAATTTCATTCCGTATTGTTCTTCATTTAAAACTAATTGTACTAAAATATATAACAGAGTATGTTATGAATAATAGAGACTACTATAAGGTGCTAGCAATTTTTTTATTTTTCTTCTGTCGGTTCTAACCAATTCATTATTATATTTGCAATATTAGTGTTTGAAAATGAATTAGAATGAGTAATGTAATCCATTAGGACAACTCATTTAGATAATAAATTAACCGTGTAACATGTGTTAAACATGTGTGCATTTTCTTTTTATGGAGGCATTATTTTTATCATAACGAATCTCACATAGCTTAACTCTTATGCTCCTTTTCTTACTATGAAAGCCTGGAAATTTAACCAGCTGGAATTGAACCCTCACCAAAGTCAGACGAACAAACCACTACACTATCAGGTGGCTATATACAAAAAAACACCTAATATCTAAAAATGTACTATCATAATAATCATAATATCATAGTTGACGTTGATGCTCCTTTACTTTGAATTTCAAACTCGCTAACATAATTGCAGCTATTGCAGTGTTAACCCCATTTTTCAAGGGGAACAACATAACAAACCTTCCCAAGTAGGTTCTTTGACATTAAGGTGCTAAATGTCAACAGCGTTAACACATCGAAGCTGCTAATAGCAAAAATGATGGCGACGGAACAGCGTGACACATTGCACAGATTGCCAGAATGCCAGAGTGCTTATGTGAGAAAGTACACTGGCTTTTGCATACATCCCTGCAGAAGTGGCCTCTGGGAGGAAAAAAAAAAAAAAAGGTTGAGTGCTCCCTTTTGCTGTTCTCCTTCACAAGGCTTAGCGATGGAGGAAATTATGGAGCCCATCCCCCATTGGATTATTCCTCCGACACTGCTAAACCCCCATACTCCCACGGCCTGGCATCCTCAAACACGTATTCATTACAGCTGATTTGAAATGCACTGTGCACACTTAGGCGGCGGGTGGAGAACGTGTTCCTTCTTTGCCACCTTTCTTTCTTTTTTTTTTTTTTTCTTTCTGTCTTTATCTATACCACTTTCAAATGCCCGGCCATGTACCGAGCATAAAGACATCCACACACACACACAGGAAAACTCCCACGCATTAATGACAAAGACATAAGGTGGACGACAACGTTATGCCTCGGGTACTCTGTCACGTTGATGTGCGGAGAAAGGACATGTGTTGCACCGATAAGGCAGTAAAATGACGATAGCGGTATTTGGAAGTATTACAGAATGAGAATATGAACTTTTGGAAATGGAGTTTTCAACCATTTGTCGCCTTATCCTAAAAACACAAGCTATGGACACTGCCTTGTTGACAGATGTGTAGAAACAAATTACACATGTGTTGGGAATTGATATGAATTTATCTCTAGTAAACAAAATGTTCATTTATTTGCTGCCATCCTTCCCACTGGAAGTGGATTGGACATCTTGCACCATTCATTATAACTGAAATGAAGTGTGAGACCAAGCCTAGAGAGTACATTACTTTATAGTCAAGTGAGTATGTAGTATTGCAGTATTCCTTCGCAATAGTGTTGATGCAAAACTATGGCCAATCAATCAAAACATATCTTCCCATCCCCTCTAAATGTGGCAGATTCAAATGTTGGATAGAGTAATTCTTTTGGGGAAATGTACCTATATTGTGTGACCAATGTTTTTACTCGTGTTTTGTTGGTATGGCAACAAACCATCATTATTGAGCTGGTAATAATTTCAAATAATTTAATGTCCCCGTACGTCATTGGCACTATCCCACTGCCCTGCCCACATGATGATTTAAAAATGATAATACTAATGACGAAATTAGTCTCCAGGCCAAGACCAGTCTCGAGAGTTACGACACTAGAGAACAGAAATGAAATCAGACTAAAGTGCATCTGGGGTATGAACAGAAAAATGTACTACATCATTTGCAACTATTCACGCAAAGATGAGATTGGGTCTTTTGTCACAAAATGACTCCCTCGGCTTCTGTGAGAGGCTTTCACACTATCACGTACTGGGGAATATACACATTAGGTTTTGTCTTCTATTCCTATTGTGTGATTTTAGGGGTTATTTGTCCCCTTAAAGTGTCTCCAGCCTCTCCACTGAGAGACAAAGCATCTGTTATTTTCCAGCCACATGATGTACTTCGATTAGTCATACAAAATTAAAGCAATTATTTTGTTTTGTTTTTTAATTGGACTTATTACAAGGCAAAACACGTCCGTTATCCAGCAATCTTGCTTTGGGGAGAAGATAATTAAAGTTATTATCTCCCAACATTGTAATTTCTTGACAAATATTGGCATAGCTTTTTTGCAATTTGGTATTTTGAAACAGCAATTGGCAGCCATAATTGCTACAGTTTGAATGTTAAATACTCAACTGTGTTTGTACTTATTTTTTTAGTTGTTCTTTGACTGAGCAATCACTATAGAGTCGAACTCATTATTTTTTGAAAACTCCTACTGTACATGACCTCTGACTGTACTCATGAATGTTGCAGCAATACAACATCGGTGTCGGCGAATACTAAGAAATAATGTGCAAAATGTACTAAACTATTGATATATCACATACTCTATAATGCGTAATGCCACAAAGAGTTAACAAGGATCTTAAATGAAACAACATTCTGTCTTATTCTTTTTCTTTAGGTGGCTCATCAGTGATTCCCAAGGCCAACACAACTCCAGATTTCCAGACTCTCCCTGAAGAGACCCCACTCCAAATTGAAGCGGAATGGTCCTCGGCAGAACCCAACAGTACCGCCAACATAAGCAATAGTTCTCGAACCCAGAGCCTCCCAGAAAGTAGCAGCCTCCCAATACCGGACATACAACCGCCACCATTACCCAAATCCCCTCCCCTCACCCCATTACCTCCATCATTTCCACCAGGAAGCCCCGAACTCCCCCCGCCACCCCCAAGCGTCCTTCTTCTGCCACCGCCCTCCCCCACCACCGCCAGTCCTCCTTCAACTCCACCTTGCCCCAAAAGCCCCAATCGCCCGAACGACCGTAACCTCAAGACGCTGCCCCGTCTTATCCTCCGAGAGAATGGCGGCCCCCCTGTGGGGGTCAATGAAGATGAGGAGGAGAGGAAGATGCTGGAAGAAGATCTGAAGAAATGCATCGATGACTTCAAGAAGATCCGCATGCCCAAAGTTTTTCCAGATCGCAAGAGGCACTGGCAAAATGACTTGCTCAAGAAGTACAATGCGTAGCATGAATCCTTTACATTACCTCCATTTTCTAGAGATAGTCCACTATTTCACAAGTTTATCTATTGCATTTGTTCCTCCAGACTCTGAATGACATGTGTTTGGCTTCAAACATTAAATATTTTCAACAGTATTCACCATTGACATTATGTTGATGTTATTTCCAAAGCAGTCATTATGCTATGCCATTATCAAAAAGATATTAAAACCACCATTCATAAAAATCCTGCAAAAATGGTGGAAAAAAATACCCCCAAAACAAGAAAAAAATATTTAAACTGCAGAAATATACAACAAACCAAACCATTGACAGCACTAGATGTCGAATCCATTCGAAGTGGGAGGTTTGGCAGCATAGAAAATATAAAAAGTATGCGTTTGAGTAGTCAAGTTCCTGTTGACAATCATCTAAAAAGTGTCTCAAAATGTCTCTCTCTGAGACAGGTGATTAAACGGCTCTCCGGTTTTGTCCATTTTTATGATTACATTAACTCTCAGCCCAGGAAGAGTTCAGCCAGAGAATGCAGTGTAGCGCAAAAAAAAAATGGCTTCCCATCAAGGCCGGCCGTAGTGGGGCATTATAATGACATAACTGTGTGAACCTATGCATGAACTCATAAAAATGAGTGGAGTGTGCATACATGTTCGACGGTTGCATTTCCCATTCACTTTCTCGGGCTAGTCACATTTGCATTGCAGTCTTTATTATATAATATTAGACACTTGGGACGTGATGTATGCATACACGAATGCAATTCTGACATCGGTGCAGGATATAACTCCATTTTGCAAGCAGATCATCAAACAACATTTATAGATGTCGTCTTTTACTGGAGGTAGCAATAAAAGCCGCCATAGATAACATTTGCATAGACGCAATAATTTTTGAACGGGAAAAAAAAGTTGTGTTGCATTGGCCGGGAATCGAACCCGGGCCTCCCGCGTGGCAGGCGAGAATTCTACCACTGAACCACCAATGCAAGTGATGCTCACCGTTTCTTGTGCACACTTTTTGTATGGCATTACAATAATTCCAATCTCAAAAAGGATTCAGTGGGGATGAATTGGACGTCTCTTATAGTCAATGGCAGGAGATATTTTAATAGTAAATTCTGCATTCTTTATTTTGTTTTAGCAGTTCAAGGTTACCTTCTTCTCCAAGAATGTGTTGGGGAATGCACACTAAACTGTTTTTTCACCTACTTTAGAGTGTTATTGGAGGTCATAAAAACAACAAATCTGTTTATATTCATCTTCATATATATAAATATTATTTTTTAAAAGGGCACTCAACATCCAAAGTGCAACAGATGTGCTCTTCTCTCTGGGGATTAACAAAAGATTAAATTCTAAAGATTTGCTGAAAAGAAAGTGAGGTCTCTCACAAGCTCACAGACTTGGCCACGTGATACTTGCTCTTCGCACTCCTGACAACACTCTGACCAACTCCAACTGGTTGCGGCTTGCAAAAAAAAAAATAGAAAATTCATTGACTTTGTGCTTGTTAGGTCAATCAAGTATTGCTTTGTCAAGTCCCTTTCTCGCATTTTTTTTATCTTGCAGTACTGGCTTGGGGAAGTGCCAGTCCCCTGTCTAGACTCAAATTCTATCAAAGCACATTCAAATGCATGCAGGGGAGATGGAAATAATGACTTTCCATTTTTCAAATGGTATTTAAGTGCTGCTGTCACTGCATGCCACCAACTCATTTGCATTTGGACACTTCATTGCAAGGCCGACTGTGAATTTTCTTTTTTCTACTTTTCAACTCTCTGATGTTGGCCTTTCAACTTCCGGGCACGATGAGTTCTCTGAAGCCTCTGCACTTCTACAAAGAGAATGCTTTAGATGTCCTTTGAATAGACAAGGTAAAAAGTAGAGAGAGAACATTTTTTTTAAGGATGGAGGATCAGACCTCAAAAGTGGGTCACCTGGTGGTTATGGGCAAGCCTTCATTTTTTTGGTTTCCTGGGATGTAATGGGATTTGCCTAGTTTTCTTTCAATTCTGACTGATGTGAAAGGAACTTGCAAAAACAACCCAAATATTTTTACTTTGTTTTGTAGGTCTTTCACCTCTACAATATATAAAAAGGTCTATTTGGTTGCCATCAATGGCTTCCAATGTGAGTCGATTCGAAATCAAGTTACATAAGATCATGAAACCACATAACTTGATAATAGATTGAAGCATTCAATACAAAGTAATGGAATAATGATCAATTTAAAAGTAAGCTACTGTGATCTGGAAAGTCTCTAATTCATAAGAATAGGCACCAACAAAGCAAAATATAGACATTTTTAATTAGATCAAATCATTATATACTAATAAAACTATATCTTCACTGTAAAATCTTATTTCTATAAGTTAGAAGAGTAGATAGTAGGATCACAGTACAAGCCCTGGCCTGGGGAGACGTAACAAGTGTAACCAGGCCAGGAATTTTACATTTATACACCAATAAGAATGGTGCCAAAACATAACACTGACACTTAACTTCAAAGGATATGATGAGATCTATAACATAGACTAAGCTTAGAATCCAGAATTAATGTGTAAACTCAGGGCTATACATCGTCAGTCATTTCATTGAGTTCATCTGAAATTGGAAAGCTATTTGCATGATCTGAATATGTAAAAGAGAGCCCAGGGCTGATACTTGAAGCCTCATGTTCAGATTCAGATTCCGTTCCTTCAAGATTTACAAGTTGGAAAAAAGATGAGGATTCTAATCCATCTGTGGATTTGATCTCATCAAGCACATTTGGAATTGACCAAGTACTGTGTTGTTCTTGGAAAGGAAATTGATAACGTATTTTTGAAGTGCCAACATCTTTATCCGTATCTGTTATATGTGTGACGTCTGGAGTTGCCATCTCGCTGGAGGTACGTGGGGTTGTGCTGAAAGTCATTGAGTCGTGCAACACTCTGGATTTATCAGGGGATAATTCCTTCAAATGGCCATCCAATGTAGGAATGAAAATGTGTGCTACATCTCGGGAGGGAAAAATATATGGAGTTTCTATTCCGTCAAATGTATTGATGTCAGAAAGTTTACTTTCTGTGTCTTCGGAATTCATGTGCGTTAAAACAGCTTCAGTTTCTAATCTGTCTCTGGCTGTAAACTCGTCAACTACTCTTGTATTCCAGTTTATCAAATTGTGTGGTTCTTGCATAGAGCAAGAAAACTTCCCCAAAGAGACTTCGTCATAATCCATGAGTGCAAAGCATGGAAAAACGCTACGCAGATTCAGGATTTCATTTCCGGAATCGTCATTGGAATTGACTTTGCGAAAGTTACTCGATGAATTATGATCCAGGGAATTAAGGGACCGTGATAATGGACCATCATATGTTGCCAGTAACTCATAGCGTGGGATTTCCTGGATGTTTTGTATTTGGGTTGCTTCTAATCCACAAGGGTGGCTCCCAAAAAGTGTACTTGGAATTTGGAAATTATTTGAATTATAAGTATCCTGGAGGGAAAGTACTCCAGTCAGTGTCCCTGCCTCGTCATCGCCAAGACGACTTGGTTGTAGGAAAACTGATTTAGATTCAAAACCATCAATGGATTTAAGTTGATCCAGCACACCTGACATAGGCCACGTTGGCGAATTGTAACGTTCACGGAAAGGAAAACTAGAAAGCATTTCCAAAGAGGAGTCTTCATCACTTTCATCAGTGTAAGGAACATAAACAGTTGGGTCCGAGAATTCCGCATTGACGTTATCGCTGAAATCCATTTGATCAATGGGATCTCTGATTTTAAAAGTTGACTCCTGTTGAAGAGACAGATCTTCCAAAGAGTCTTTGTATCCATCCAATTGTTGACTGCATGGACTATATTGGGTTCCTGGAATATGAGCATCTTCTAAAATGTCAGCGGAAATTGTGTCAGAAATTGAATTGGGAATTTGAAAGTCATCTGAATCTTGGGATTGGCAGGAAAAAATTCCACAAGTTGGTGTCACTTGGTCATCCTCTTCAGATAAATCTTCAATGCCTTGAACGCATGGTAAAACAGATGCAGATACAAACTCATCTGTGGGTTTCCTCGGATTGAGTACACTCAAAGGCGCAGTAATTGAA
Source organism: Stigmatopora nigra (assembly GCF_051989575.1). Taxonomy (NCBI): domain Eukaryota; kingdom Metazoa; phylum Chordata; class Actinopteri; order Syngnathiformes; family Syngnathidae; genus Stigmatopora; species Stigmatopora nigra. The sequence continues at coordinate 10,864,987 of NC_135521.1, forward strand.
TCAGGTTGTTCCTGAGAATGAGAGTGTATTCCCACTGGAACATTATCTTCATCCAATAATGCAACACACCAACTATCTGGTGTTGTGTGCATAAATCCAGCTTCTGAAGCATCACTGGAATCAACTTCCGATGTAGGGTCTAAATCATAAGGGGACTCTGTCTCAGAAAGTGTACTTTCTGTCATATTGAAATGTGTCAAAACCTCTGACTCGCTTTTGGTGAGCTTGTCGTCATCTCTGGGTAGGCATTCCAAGCCCTGAAAAGTTGTTAAAACTGCAGATTTAGTAGGCTTATCAGGAATAATTCCATCTAGCAAATCTAATGTAGGCCACGTGATGGAAGCACGTGACTCTTGGGAAACAGTCCCAACAATCGGACTTTGCCAACAATTTGTAGATTCTTGTTCACATGAATTTGTCTCATTAAACGTCATAGTCATGTTGAAATTACTACTAGATTTTTCAAAAGTCTTTCTGGGTTTTGCTCCTAAGTATACACTCTCTTCAGTTGGTAATACATTTAGATTTTGGGAAAGATCAGTCATACTTGATTTAAACCAGGGTGGTGAATTCAACTGCTCTTGAACAGTAAGACCGGAATGAGATTCCCAATCTTTTGCAATTTCTTCACTTGCAGGTTCAAGCACAAGTTTTGCTTTCAACCAGTCAGGAGGATTGATTTCATTGTTCATGGATAGGAAAGATGGAGTAGTATCCTTAGTAGCTTCTCTATCATCTAGTTGACCATCAATATTGCTAAGCATACTTTGTTCATCCTTGATCTCCCCATCTTCACCCTCCACGCTAATGTTTTCAATAGGTAGTAATGATTGTAAATCATTGGTTGATGTAAACCATTCGAACATAGGTGGTGTGGAACTATTTGGTGAATCGTGGTACTCTTGGCAAGTACTATCAAAATCAACTTTTTCATCTCTCGGAACCTCCTCAAGCTTTGGAGTAGAGGTTTTTAAATGATCCATAAAATAGTTGAATGTCATTAATATAGACGAGGCAATTGAATCAGTTGGTTCTTGTGGGGATGTGGTCCCACCGCTGATACTGGTTGGTGAAACACTCTTTTTATAAATTGGAGAATTCATTTCCAAAGTGCCATAGTGCTTGATTTCATCATCATCTGAATTTGTTGGCACACATGTTGGTTTAGGAACAGAAAATAAATTGTTCATTGTCATTGACACATTGCCAGTAGTTGAATCATTTACTTCTTTGAATGTAGGGACGTTCCAATCACCGATAGTCTCATTATTCCTTAAGACATCTGTGCATTCAAAAGCATCGCCCGATTCAAAATCACTGTTGGATGTCATCCAATCCAACATATTTTTTATAGGACTAGTTGAGGAATCTTGGTAAGTAGGTCCAGGGTTTCTGGGGAAAGTGTCCTGTTTCATCTGAAAGGAAACAGCTGCATCTGACAGTTCAGTTGATTGAGGGAAAATAATTGAATCACTGCATTCAGGTTCCCTGAACTCTTCCACTATGTCATCAGCATGGTCCATAATATCTGTGCTTTCAAAAGTGTCTGATTTTAATCCATTTATCATATCCAATGTGCACAATAGGAGGCTTCTTGAATCAGACATGTCTTGGCAAATGCAATTAGAGTCACCTTCCTTTAATTCAACATCTTGAGTTGGTAGCAGAGGTTTCGGTTCAAAAGCACTCAACAAATTTGCAACATTTGTTGAAATAGGTGACGTACTTGAATCCTCTTGGAATTTTGAGGTAATTGCGGGTATTGTGTGAACTAGATTTGGGGTTGGTAGCTGTACTATGGGTTTAAAAGCATCATTGAAACTGATGGGCATAGCTGTCATCGGTAAAGTTAATGAATCAGCATGTTCTTTTGAAATAGAGTTACTGATTTCAGCCTCATGATTACTTTTTGTCACTTCTGCAGTTTCAATAATATCAGCCAATTCTAAACCACTGGTGGACATTGAATGTAAATGACTTGAAATAGAGCCTATTGGTTGAGTTTGAGAAGTTGGTGCACAATCAGTTTCCTTTAAGCAATCTTTCAATTTTAGTTCAACGTCTTGGGTTAGGAGCATAGGCTGATGTTTACCAGTGAAATTGTTAACTGGACTAAATATTGGGGAGGTCCCCGAATCCTCTTCATTGGAACCATCTCCAACTGATTCTAAAACGATTTTGTCGGGTTCTCCAGTAATGTCCAAGTTTACTACATCAGTTGATGAATGCAAATCACTGTTGAGGGTGGTCAAATCAAACATATTTACTATCGGGTTGGTTAGTAAATGATGCTGTTCTTGGGCAGGATCAAGCTGGTCTTTACAGGTAGGACCAAAGTCACATTCAAAATTATCTTCTTCCTCTGTATTAATTTCATCATCTGGAGTTGGAACAATATTCTCAGGTTTTAAAACTCCAATGAAATCCATCATTGTAGTTTCCCCAGGAGAGGTTCTTGAATCATCATTTTTTGAAGCATGTCCACTAGGTTTTGCTATAGTCTCATCTGCTCTATTCATATCATCCATACTTTCAAAAGCATCAACCCAATCCAACTCACTTGAAATGAGACTCAGTGAATCAAGTTGGTCTTGGCCTATAGGACCAGAATAAGCTTCCATATATTCATCTTCTCTTGAGTTTATTTCAACATCAGGAGTTGGAAGCCTATGTTTAGTCTGTAAACTACCACAAACATTGGTAAATGTAATTGTAGTAGGCGGTAAATATTCTTTTTTTGCTGCAGGGTCAGAGAATATTTCTGTGGTTTCTTCTACATTGTCCATAACACCCATGCTTTCAAAAACATCACTCTGTTCAAAATCACCGAAGGAAGTGACACATTCCAAATCACTTGGTATGAGAATCATTGAATCGGTGGGAGTGTTACACCTAGGTACAGATTTTAAACTATCAATAAAATTGGGGAATCCATGTGAAATTGAAGGAGTGGTGACATCTTCTTTGGAAGAAGACTTAGATTCTGAAAGGGTTTTGTTATCTCTGCCATCAATATTTGTGTACTGCTCTTGAGTGGTAGAACCAAAATTTAGGCCCAAAGTTTCACTTACTCCAACATCAGGCCCTTGTAGAGGTTTTAAACATTCTTTGAAATTAATGGCTGTAGTCAGCATAGGTGATGTAGTTGATTCCACTTGTAATTTGGGGGTGAGGACATTAGGTTCATCCTTGGCTGTTCCAATAACATCCAAGCTTTCAAAACTTCTGCTGGATGTGATTCCATCTGACCTATTGGATATGGGAACACATCTTAAATCGGGATTTTCCAGACAAATTGGAGCTAATCGTGGAACAGCCTGAGGACTTGCAGCATCAGTTCCAACAGGAGAGTCAATATCAGTGAACATTCTTGATTTGTTGCAGTTTGTGGAATCATTGGCGGCAATAGAATTGCTATGTTGAAGTTCTGTTACAGTGTCCACAAGAAGATCTGGTACAAATCCAGTTTCAGAAACTCTTGTGTTATTTAGTTGGTCTGGTTGACTTGATGTGTTATTGGTGCAGGAATTGCAAGATAGTGGTGCATTGTGAGTTGTTGTATCACATGGAAACTTGCAACCACAAATTGATCCAATCTCACTGAGAAGATATGAGGGCGTGCAAGTAATCATATTCTGTTCACCTTCCGAAATAAGATCATAGGGCAAAGTCAAAGTATTATTATTTGTAGCAACTCTTACATCCAACACTGAGAGTTCGATTCCCAATTCCTCTCTACTTGTGGGATGGTGACCAGTTGAAGGACTTGATGTTGAGGAAAATTCCTCTTCAGAGCCCCTATTGTTGGCTTCCAATATATATTCAGAATGTAAAATGTTTTCTATGGGATTATTTATTGAATCTTCTTCATCTTTATGACCTGACAGTGGGCTCATATTTGTGTTTACTACTGCCTTGTTCTTAATAGCTGGTCTTTGTACACACTCTTGAGGGGGATTGAGATCATCAGGGCAACTGGACATGGTGAAAGTTGCATTACCTTGAGTTTTGGTGCCCATCGGAGCGTGAATTACAGCCCCAGAATCAACAGCTGCAGGTTGTAAATCATTTCCAGTTGTAACCTTTCCCAGCATCCTCGATAGTGATGCTATTGTATTCATTTCAGCTGAGGTTGCTTGGTCAGTACGCATTACATTGTCAGTCATTGTTTCCATGCAAGAATTTTTAGTCGATAGTCCAGGTATAGCTTCAGAATCAACATGTTGTCTGTCATTATTTGACTCACTGGTCTCATCGCAGAGAAATTGCTGGAAAACATCTGCAATTGAAGTGACCAGGTTACCCAAAACGAAACCTAGGACAAAGATGGGCATATTGGCTGACCCAACATTCCAGTTAGAAAAAAATATATTGATTTTGTACTTGTGTGATAGGTAAGGCATTTTTGGAGTATATCTTTTATTAAAACCATTCCACCATGTATGCAATGTCATCAAATGATGTTTAACTCTATGACATCAGGGCTTGAGCGAATGATGAAATGAATGATTTCATCCTCATAGCTTTAATACAAGTCTGTAATCAACTAAAAATGCTTATAAAAATAAAACTGGATGTGAATGCTCCTCTTTCAATGCCAATGACTGTGCCAGATGTCCAAGTACAGTGGATTGGACATCTTCTGCCAGGAACAGGCTGAACAAGCTGATCAGGAGGGCCAGCTCTGTTCTGGGCTGTCCTTTGGACTCTGTGGAGGAAGTGGGAGAGCGGAGGATGCTGACCAGGATGAGGTCCATCATGGACAGCACCTCCCACCCCCTGCACGAGTCGGTGGAGTCCCTTCGAAGCTCCTTTAGCAGTAGACTGCGGTACCCTCACTGCAGGAAGGAGCGCTTCCGCAGATCCTTCCTCCCATCAGCCGTCAGGCTCTTTAACTCAAAAAAGGCTGTGGGTTAGGACCTCCTGAATTCGGATACAGTATAGATGTGCTTCTATATATATGTATGTGTATGTATATATATATCTCAGCAACACAGTTACCTATTTATATATTTATTCATGTATTTATTTATTAACTTACTATTAAGTACCTATTTGTGTATAATGCCTTTCCTATTCCTGCATCCTCACCCTCTTCCTATTGCAACAAAGAAATTTCCCGATTACGGGATGAATAAAGTTATCCAATCCAATCCAATCCAAATGGCATTGAAAGATGAGAATTCATAGCTCTTAGTAGAATATATGCTCCAACAAGTATTTATTTGATTTAAACTTGATCATTTTTTTCAATCAGCAGTTGATTTACTTCATGCTGTGGTTTATTCTTGCCAATTTCATAAAAAAATAATGATTATTAATCCGTTCACAGAGCATTTGTTCGTTTACTTCCAGGCTCTCCATGTTATTGAACTGGTCCTGTTGCTGTCAAACCCTTTTCCCTGAAAGAACATGCTTACATTTCTAATTGTGACAATTACAAAACACTTGTGTTCCAGTTCCCGGAAAACAACCGGCTTTCACCGGAGGTCACCTGGGTGCAATCTACAGAAACGGAGCTTTGAGAGGAAACAGCAGAGAGAGACGAGCAAGGCCGGTGCTGATGTGTCACAGTTGTTCCATTTACATCATTAAAACCTGCAGCCTAATCCTTTAGCTACTTTAATCTCCTAATTCTGCAGCATTTTCTCCCTGCTGCACTCATTCTTTATTTTCTCTCTCGCTTTGCTGATTTAAAATCATGCAAAAGCTTTGGATACTCTCTCCATAACCGGCATGCACGCACATAAATAGTTTTTCATTAAGGTCACTCCACTTGACTGACTTCTTAAAGCCTTTATAGATGCATCCATGGTGCCTGCGCGTATTCCATGTGCTCGGTAAAGCCATGAATATATTGTATATCATGGTATAAGTAATATAGAATAATACAGGGCAGCACACTGTTCTGTACCCCATTACTCGCTGAGCTCCAGCCCCTCTTAACCCTGCAGTATAGATAATGGATGGATCATGCATAAGTCTGAGTACTCAGGCATATCAACCCCTATATAATTTAGCACCTCCCTATAGCAGAGGGCTCAAATAGTTCAACCCATGGGAGCAGTACAGGAAAAAAATATACTGCAGTTTAACATGTCTAGAAAAGGGGACATTCTCCTGTGTAACTGTTTTCCACTTGCGTCCGTTGCCGTGCACAGGAATTATCTCGCGCCAAATATAGAAGCAAATTTGAAAAAGGCTGAGCCTCCTGCAGGAGAATTATGTATTTATAAGAGCTTGTAATAATGGTTCAAACTCACAGGAGCGATGTAATAGCTCTCCGAGTCCCTCATTGGACTGCATTGTTTCCGGAGTTGATTGTTATTGCTTTCCTAAGTGCAAAATTTGACAAAATGTTTAAACTTTTTTTTTTTCATGTTAAGGGAAAGCCATGCTGACATGGCCATTTGCTTTTAACACACACAAACATTTTGCTATCATTCGAATCCGGGCAAAGAAAAGAATTAGACTTCACCAGTCAAAGGCTATAACAATTCATGATTAGGATTTTTGGTGATTTATGAATACGTGCTCATTAAACAATGCAGTTCTTAAACCTACTGATTTAGAGGCAAATCTAAATCTTACTGCCAGCAAAGTTACTGCATTTTTTATGTGGCCCAAATATTTCAGATACAATCTAAAAGTAGAAAAGTGAAACATACTGTAATTGCCTAAGGATAATCTCCAGCGATATCTGTTAATATATTTCAAAAAAATCATCTAATGATATTGTACCAGACACCTATTGTCATTCTTTCATCTAATCCTCTTGTTTTTTATATTAATTCCATATATTCTTACAAGTCAGCATTACAAAGCCCTCTGCGCACTTTCCGACTTGTTTACCACAAGATGGGAAAAACCAAGAACACAGAGGAGTAAACAAAGAAGCAGACTTGCAAATATTCCGCATTCAGGAACAGAGATGGTAAACAGTAATCCACAAAGCACACCAACTGGAATAACGATGACCTGCATCGTTAGTACAAGGGTGTCCAATCTTTTTTTCTCCAAGGCCCATTTTCATAAAAATTTAAGGATGTATATTCTTTAAAAAAATGACAAGAGTATTATAAAGTAAATTAATAATGGTTTATATACTGTTCTGCTAAGATGACTTCATCTGTACCAAGACATAATGTGTGGATGTGGTGTAATATTTCAAAATATTTCCAACCGCTATGCAAAAATCAAAGACCTGTCACTCGTCTTAAAATGATGATATATGACATCCAATCTTGTGGTGTCCAATCATCAATCTACTGTTAATTTAAAGAGATTGAACACTAGTCGACGTACAATGAATTTGAAGTGGGAGGGCGTCCGTGTTTGTTGAATAATTACTTCTGAATTAATTGAGAGAAGAACAATGCACTTCAGAGCGGACCACCTGCACGTCATCCATTATGTAAACGTTCTCACGTGGCTTTGAAGTGGTTGTGGTTTGTTTTATTCTCCAAAACTCTTCTAAAGTCTCTATTATGGCCTGTGGCTATGTCTCCAGCACACCAAGGTGTGTAGCGCACACCCCTGCAGCTCCAGCTATTTCAATGAACCGACAGAATTTAATTAAAAACACTACTAAGAAAAGACGCTGGAGTTATTCTGATTTAATCAGACTGGCATACTAAAAACCCTCACTGAATGAATGCAAGCAATTAATGTGGAACTGAAAGGAAAAAAAATGTGAATTCCTGAATTCTTCCCCTGTATTTTCAGGATCAGAATTTGTATAGTATTTCCTTTGCAATGTCAGATTTGCATTTGTTGTGAAGTTGATTTAAATCTCGGAGATGTTGAACTCATCATCATAGTTGTTATGATATACTCCCAAGGGCTATTCATCCGAGTACAGGCTGTCATGTTGGTACTTGATTAGTTTATGTTCTTCATGTGGAATCGTAATTTCAAGTCCTACTCCTGCGTCATTCGTAAACTTGTTATGTAGTCTGGCCCATTACCTATCGACCCGTGGACCTTCATTTTTAAGCTTTTGAATCAGGGCTGATTAATTGATTGAGCATTTGTAGTTAGTAGTCTTCAGCCCTTATAGCACATTAGTTCTTATCATTCATATACTACAAGTATACACAAGAAATTGACTGACTGACATATAGTACATTAATGTACATTTTCACTTATTTTCACTGTACATTAATGAGAAGGGCAACCCATGAGTTAAAAATTCATTTTTCCAGAAATTGCATTTTGTAGTTACTGTTCCAGTTTGTACTTTTTTTTTTCCTGGGGGAGAAAATAAGGCCTTAATTTGAAGAGAGGCCCTTATTTGTTTGAAGTAGATGACCTACTTTGCAAAAATGAAATACAGTAACAAGAAGTGCCTATTGACTGTTTGTTTACCAAAGAAAATTGTTCTTCAGTTGATGCCCTTCAGTTCAAATCATTTAATATTTCTAAATCCATCTTATACTATGTGAGTCCTTCTAATATCAATTTCTCCAATGGGGATTGACTTTTTAGGGTGACCCTTGGGTAATTAGATTTCCCAACCTCAGACTGTCAACATTGCCCCAGACGTTTGGGGAAATTAAAATCTTACTTGATTAGTAAATCAATACAAAACACCCCCCCCCCCCCTAAAGTATATAAAAAGAAGTTAGACTCAGTCTAGCAATTAACCTACCGCAGAAATTGATTCGGTCCTCTTCAGTTTCTCTCTCTCTCTCTCACTTGGCAATGTCTCTTTCTCTTGGCAAGACGTCAAGCTTCTCCACGGACGAGGAGGATGCGAAATTTATCATTGCTTCAAAAGATGACAACATGCCAAGTTCAGCTCAGATTGTCATCTTCATCCAGGCAATTATCTGCAAGGGTAATCAATGCACAACTGCTTTCTAATAGTTGTTGGAATCAACCCCGCAGCAGGGTGTCCAAATTACAGTGATTCATCAAGGCAGCCTAGTGCGCCCACTGACAGTAATGGTGAATCGATTTGTAGAGGCGTGAATACACATTGAATAAAACTACTGTCTTTGCTAACCAACTGTTTACTGGTGGGTTAAAACCCACTCAGTCTGTTTTCCATATCTCTCATCTCTTTCCATACATGAATCAGATATCGGGAATCATTATCAAGCTTCTGAAAGATCGTTAAGGATTCGATTCAGGTGAGTTTAAAGATTGAGACATGGAAAACAGACTGTATGGGTGCCCTCAAGGACAAGAGTTAAAGACCCCTGATCTAGATAGTCGTCAAATCATCCGGTGGACTAAATTCTCCTGAGATTTGAAATAGCATCCATTAGTAGAATACTAAAAGAAGATTGGCTTTTTTTTTATAGCTAGAGTAGCCTAATCAGAAATGATTAAATCAGAAATGTTTTCTCCATTAAGATGTTATAAACACATGTAGCGGTTAACTTCGGTCAGGGAGAAGGACTATACGGTGGAAGAAAATCAATGTCAATGTCAAAAGTCCACATTTATTTTCACACGAGATCTCTGGCTGGCTCGGTCGTGCGGAAAGAAATGCTCAAATTAAAGGTGAAAAGAATAAGAAATGGAAAGATTTGCATGATTTCTTATTCATATCTGGAGACTGAGTAGGCTGCACACTGTATATTCAATGGTTTACTCTAAAGTACAATGGTTAGTTGGTTTTTATTTGTTATTCTTCACAGTTTGTATTTTTTCGTCTTAGCAGTTGGGGTACAAATCCCAAAACACTTGATGTACTTGAATTAGTTAAACTGAGAGCTGTGTTTTATACTTTGCTTGTCTTTTCTAGGTACACCAGAGGTGCAAAATATCACAATGCTCAAAATGCTGCAATGCAGTGAAGAATAGATGATTTACATTGGAGTAGTCAGGCATAAATCCCTCTGAGTACATGTTCAACCCATCTTGACACCGTACTGCAGATTGAGGATTATGCAGTCCGTCATCTTTCCATCGTGTCACTCCGGTCAAGGGTGGCAGTGAATTTGTTCACCATAATTCATGTTGCAGAAAGGAAGAAGCATCACCCTCACCCATGGACTCAAAACAAAAGCAGAATGTGAAAGCGGCTCCTAGTTCTCACTAGAGACGGATTTACTGTTTACACAGACACTCGGAGGAGCTCCGTCACTGTTGAGCTGCGGATTTCCGCTCGGAAGATGTATACTTCATTGCAAATGCCTTGCTAGAACACTCTCCACTATGATAACATTTACTTTTCCGCAGGTGGCGTGTTAGACAAATGCTGTTTGATGAGTACACACTGCAACAATTTCCCAAGCAAATGAACATATTGCACACTTCATGTCACAGATAAGATGTGAGTTAATGCCACAACCTCAACCACAATGACCTCCAACCCATTTAATATCATTGGGATGAATAACAAAATGCAAACCTGACATACTCTCTCTAGGTTTTACTGTGTTTTTACCATAAGAATATCCTGTTTTACACAGTGTGTGACATATGAAGTGGTATATTTTATATATTTTTTCCTTTCGTTCATGCTTTTTACAGTGTCAGCATTTCTGAATTTGCCTGTTAGTGCATGACAAAGTCACTGTTTTAGATCGCTTTTTTTACCCATTCCTGACACAAATCAAAACGAGTTCCAAGATGCAGCATTTCACCAAACTTTGCTTCTCGGTGGCATATTTACTGAGACTTTGAAGAACAGAAAAGTGAGTCCCGAGGCTTCATCTTGACAAAATCTGCAGGAAATATGAATCTTGTCTGGATTGGGGAACGAAAATTGTGCACTTGTGATTAAAAATACATTAACTAGAGCGGTAGTCTCTCGTCTTCTCTTTATATACTATGGCAGTCGATGCCAAGCTATTTCTTTGTATTTATTTATTTGTATATTCCCTTGGGGAAGTCTGCTGTTAACGACCTGGGACAGAAATGTAAAGGTGTAGGAGTGTCTCGAGATTAAAGTCGAAGAGAAGATAATCAAGGGATCATTTGACTTTCAGATTTATGTGATACCTCATTTAGTATAGCAGAGTTTTATTTGCATACAGAATTTCAATGGGGACTGCTATTGACGGGCAAAAATCTGTTGAAAACCAAAAAATATTGACGGGCAAAAATCTTTTGAAAACCAAAAAAAAAAACAGATTTAGATGTCATATAAATTCCAGCCAGTGTGTTATTAACACTACGAACAAGGCGAGTGTAGTTGGTTAATTCAAGAGGGGAAAAAAATGGGCAATACTCCCACTTGATACAATTAGAATAGTGTAATAAAATTGTAGGTCTAATTGGTCCTCTACATGACTGGCTGTCAAAATATGATCATCTATGAGTGACTCGGCAGATGTTCACCCTTAGGCTGACTCTCCTCTAATGTTCCCATTATAGATGGTGCAACTTCCTGCCAGCTCATTTGCCACCCCCCTATGCACACGTACACTTGCAACACCCTGATGCACATACAATAGCGGAATCCTAATCCATCCCCACCATTTTCCTACAGCTCCTTCTCTCTGGGACTCATCAATAATTCAAGGTTCACTGATGACAGCCCTAAGCAAGGTGAAGAGCTGAGGGCTTTGAAGAGAAGGTCAGACCTCCGTGGGGGCTTTATGGAATGACATTAATTAAGACACTTCCAGGTGTCCACCCTCCCAAAACAAACACTCCCATCCGGTGTATGCACTCATTACCCTTCCCGTCGCAGCAGGGTCCCAACATTCATCTACAACTCAACACAGTGATGGCCTTATCTACTTACCTGTTAGTTTTAGGTTCTCTTAGGAGTTAAGTGGGGGTTTTGATTTATTCTTGGGCACCCCGGTAAAAGAGTGGTTAGGGCATCGGTCGGCCTTATTGTGAATTCAATCCCAGGTGGATCTTCTCTGTCTTGAGTTTGCACGTTCTCCCAGGCTTGCATGGGTTTTCTCCAGGTAATTTGTTTTTCTCCCAGAATTCACACAAAGTAATTCTTACCCAGCGCTAATATCGCACTGTTGATTCTCCACCTGCCCTGCCCTTAAAGATCGGACCACTGACGTGACCTCTGATGGGCTGCTCCCACCCACCCAGCGTACTTCGAATGATGGTTCAGTCACGCTCCCCGCCAAGTTGTGCCGCCTCCGCCGTGATCCGAGCCCATCCATCTCTACGACAAAAGGCAGCAGACGGCGGGGGACGATAAATCAGTTATATGTTGGCGATGGCTACACGCTTTGTATGGCAACTGCCTTTGTAATAGTTGTTATTCTCCTGAAATTAAAAAAGAAAACATCAACACAAGATGCAATTTCATTTCATGTCCTCAACAAGCTTTTGAGCCTTAAGTCTAATAATGCCGTATTATAAAAAAAATCCCCAAAATTAGTGCTGAAACAGTTCTTCATATTTGAATAGTCTATACAGTCTTTAAAAAAAATCCAATTTGTATTTGTTAAAATTCCTTGCCCCAGGTCGTGAGATTAATATTAAAGTAGCTTCCTAACCTAATCTTTGCTGCATTACTCTTTGTAATTTGCTGCTTTAATAAATTAATCCCCCCTTTAGTGCGATCAATAAAGTCTTATGTTGTCTTATAAATAATGTGCACTGAGACATTTTCACCAACTACTTTACTGCTTTAGGGCTGCAATCTAAACATTTCTTGCATACTAATTTTTTACCATTACAGATGGTTTAACAACACATTCATTTTCCCAGCCCCTTATCCTCACAAGGGTTGTTGGGCTCCTAGAGCCTATCTCAGCCAGGGTCAAACCACTATAGCAAAAAAAAAACATTAAAATCTATATTTTTACTGTTGAGAAAGCCTAGTTTGAGCCAAGAAATTGCCTAAGGGGTTTCCTTAAGCTTGTCCTTCCTCCATGATGAAGGATGAACAGATTTTCTTGCCTTGCCGTATAGAGTTGGATTTAAAGAGGAAACGGAGACTCTGCTCTCCTGCCTGCTGCCTACGTTATTGATTGAAGACTGGCAGGAGGATGAATCATTGCATCTCCATTGGTTTGGCCAGACGGGATGCTTAAGATTGAAATAGTGTCTCTCCGATTGCACCTGAGGCCTGTCGCATACTAACAAGCTCCCAAATATGCAAAGCGTAATGGTGCTCTAAACCTTGGTCAGCTTTACTTGAGCTTCACGCCCAGGAGGGATCTTTCGTGAAAATCTTACAAAGCTCCGTTGTTTTATCTTTGACCTCCACTAGACAATGTCATGGCAAATATTGGTTTCATGAGTCATTCGGAGGAAAAGCCAACCCGAAGTGGCGGTAATTAGATATTGGCAGAGCTACTTTTGGTTTGTTGATTTAAAAATGTAGGCACGCCTACATTTTCCTATGGGGTGCTATAAATGTATCGGCTGGTATACCATAAATCAATTTTATGGCGTCACGTGTCGTATGTAATTGCAAAAAATTCAGGTTGATTGTAATAGGTAGAGCCTGATTTTTTTAGGCTGTTATTCAGTATTGTCAATAGGAATATATGAAAAAAATATAGGATTGGTGGCCTTGATTCACTCATGTTATTGAGGATAACATTCGATTTGAGCTGACCTAAAAGAACTCGTTAATTTGAGGTAGATGTTGAGGTTTGTAAATTATTTAGTAGAGTCATCGGTGGTCAATGTGCGAGGCTTTGCCAATGTTCCTCCTGTCCTTCATGTGGCCACCTTCCAACCTTCTAAATATAATAGTTTCTCTCTCGATATCTCCTCCACGCTTTTCCAAAGATGCCATTAATGATAATTGATCATTTAATCCAATAATCTGATAAATGGCACTTTTGTAATTATCTTCACAATTTAATCATAATAATTGAAAAAAACACACACTATTTATAATGTGGTGATTATAAATTCTGTTCAAATTTAATGTGGAATAATAAAATACTTTTTGTATTAGTTATAGACATGCTGAAAATATTTCACTGCCAACTTCAAATCTTCTTTAAAAAAATGCATGCGTAGGATTTACTGTGAGGAGTTGCTGAATAAGGCCTGTTGTCCCCTCAGAAATCCATCAATTTGTTTATGTTCAGGACAAGATAATCAATAATGTTCTCTCTAGCCAATCTATGACCTGCTTTGACAGCAGCGCCTCTCGACACAACAAATCTTTGGCATTCTGCACTTGCTACATTTCGTTTATTCCAAACCGAAAAGGTTGTGAACCTCTGTTTTGTTTTGAATTCCCTATATTCCATCATTAATAGGGGGGTCATATCTTTAAAAAGAAAAACAAAACAGAGATGATATCCAAAGGGAAGCACATAAATGTTAAGCATTTTTGATCAACATTCAAGAGGTACCATTGTTTACCCCACATTATCCTTTTAATTCAATTCTTTAGGATACCTGTGAAATTAGAATTTGCTCTCATTCACTCTGTTATTTAAAATTCCATATAAAAATAGAGTTTTTAAATCTAGACCAGAATGGCACCCTGCCAGTTAGTGACCCCTTCTTGCCGAAGAAAACCTTGCCCCTGTAATGACTCCAGGGCCTTTAGAGTTCATCGGTTACATACACTGTCTGTATTTATGTTTTCTATGAGTCATAACGACCATTATGGCGCGACGGGATAACGGCAAGCAGGGGTCAGCCGCACTCTGCTGGGTGCTGCATCAGTGCTGGTGAGGTTATTAGTGATTAGTGCACTGCCCCGCGGGAAAGCAGCTCCAATTACTACACGCAGCTTGCTTCAAAACCACAGAGAGTGCCTAAGCGCATATTGCTAGAATGCGCATATCACCTCTGGAAGAGACCCCTATGGGAAGATGAAGAAAACACGCAAATTCCAACCAGGAAAAGGCCTAAACCAAGATTTAAGCCCAGATCTTCCAAACTGTGAGGCTGATGCACTCATCAAAAAAAGCCACAGTGGAAGAAAAAGATAACCTTTTTCCTGTAAACACTAATCTCCTTCTTTTGTATTTGACATCTCATCTACTGGGCTACCTTGTTCTCTCTCTTCAGGATGTCGGCCAGGAAATTAGCGTTGAAATTGAAGGGGCTAATTTGCCGTTTCCATGGTCGCAGAGGAAGCTGCGAGTCACTTTCGGATGTTATGAAAGCAAACCACATATTACGGCACTCAGCTTTACACACAGTCATACACAATGAGTGTGATAACACATTTTGGTCTCCCGGTTGAAGCAGTCAATTGCACAGATGTTTTTTTTAATTATGCAATGATTCCTTACAAACATACACTTTTGTCTCATTGTGGGTAATTCTATCTGAGAATGTTTGATTTGGGAAATCGCCATATGTAAAAAGTTGCTATGATTCTCCTAAGGCAATTTGTCCTCGGTGTTGGGTGATTAGTGCAACAGAACATCTGAAGGAGTAAACACATTATGGGAATCATATCATATCTAAAATATGGATACTACTGTCTCACTGGAGACAGGCCAGAGGTTATTTGGCTTTTTAACTGTCTTTTCCACAACCTTGAACACTTCAACAATTCAAAGTCACACAGAAAGTCTTTCACTATATTAAATGCTTTTGCTTTTTTCAGTCCTCGGAATAGAATTTAAAATAAAAAAGATCCATCTCTCCCTTTCTAGATAATGCAATCAACATAATACAGAGCCACCATCATAACTTGTTAGTGAGAACAACAACATTGGAGGACTTGTTTCCTCTATGGAATTACAAACTAAATGAAATGAGAGGCATTTACGGGGAGAAAGCTTCCCTCTGAATAAAGAAAGAAAAGACCACACAGGGAAAAGAATTAAGCTCCTAGAGCTAGTGAAAAAAAGTCTAAGCCTCAACCTCGATATGAACACGTCTGTGATATCTGCTAGTCAAAGATCAAGAAATGAAAAGCAGAAGGGCAGTTGAGCAATTGCTATGCTTTCTTCGACATGCTTTGCCCCAACAATTCACATCTTACACTTGCAATATTTCAAGTAACCATTGTGTGTTATATGGCCCTTTGCAAGGTTGACATCCATTTCTTATCCCTTTCCCAATTTTTTTCTTTTACCAATCATCAGAAGCATTTTTTGTGTGACTACTACAACAATAACAATGCCGTATAAATGACTGCCCATCTTTTTGAAGGAACTCCACTTGTGCATCCATTTAAGCTTCTGGTGAGCGTGGAAGGTCCCGCAAAGGTCAGAAATGAGATGATGCTGCCCATGGCGACAGAGATATGAGAAGACGGCAGTGTTTGAACAGCCTCTTGTGGTTTTAGTCAACGGCGTGGAGACGCCTCCGCCCCGGGGAAGTAAGCGGCTGCTTGTCGGCCGGCGTTCGGGTCAGTCGGTGCCGGCGACGGACGACGTCGAGGCTCAGGTAAGACTGTGTAGCCTACAAGTGCGCCCTGTAGTCGTGAAAATACGGTAATTGCTATTGACTTCCAGGTATGAAGCACTCACTACACAGTCACCTCTAGAGTCAGCCATTGTTGATGTTTTGGATTTTTGTGTATAAAATCTTGCGGTGGGGGAGGAGCTATATGATGGAAGATGTTGTAAACTAACTTTTAGTTCAGGCGTTTGTGTGAGATTGCACATGGACACTGAGTCGACATCCAATCATCTGCTCTGACTCTCAGATTGCTTTTCACAGAGGTGCTCTCATTTTAATGATTACAGCTTTCCCAGCAACCACGTCCACTACGGGATTACAAAATGCATCACATTTATTTCAATCTAAAAGCAAGGACAGAAAAGTTGGTCTTGCTGAGGGATCCAAAAAGTGACTCACGTAGAAGTATTTCTGGTTATTCTGGGATATGATCACTACAGTACACAGTTTACACAAAAGTTAACACATAAGACCTTTAACCCTTTGTCATGCAAGTGACTGTTTTTGGTCCTAAAAATAGTTAATATAAATCTGTCTTTTAAAATGCATCACATTAATTTTATTCTAAATGTAAGGACAGAAAAGTGGGATCCAGAAAGTGACTAATGTAGTAGTATTTCTATTTGAATACATTATGGGACGCTCAAGATATCAAGCATTGGTGGTTCAGTGGTAGAATTCTCGCCTGCCACGCGGGAGGCCCGGGTTCGATTCCCGGCCAATGCATCATCCTTTTGCATCCAAGTCCACAAAGATTTGTTTTTTTTTACTTTAGATTTATTTTCTTTCTTCTAAGTCCAACTTTGGAAAATGATCGCTACCATCTGACCCAATTGGAATAGATTGCCCCCCCCTGCAACAAATGAGTCAATGTTCATCCACTGCCACGTTCCTATATTGCAAATGAATTGAGAATCTACTGGTAATAGTTTCAATTTAGTTTTGTACAAGGCAATTTTTAAAAGATGTGAATTCTGCATTTTTAAACCCATGACACTGTTTGCTTCTGTTGTATTTGCAAAAAAAAAAAAAAAAAAGATTCCACTCAGCCATCTTCTCAGCTGATGCACAGGCAATTTCCTTCACTGCCTTCTGTGTTGCTTTGAAACCCAATTTTCTCTTTCTACTGGAACACTTTTGACTTGAATGCGTTTTGACTTCTCCAATCTGTGCACACAACTCGTGGTTTTTCATCCGTATTGATAAAGAACGACACGAGGAATAGCTTTTGATTTGTGCAAGAATTTTTTTCTCAAGTTGTACATATGGTTTGTTTGATGATGCAGTTTTCAGACCATAAAAGTAGGACACCATTTGAGTGTTCTATTTACCTCTTAGTGACACTAAAAGGTTGAATTAATATCTTCCTGTCAAGGCATGTTAAATACACTTGCATATTTATTATGACAATTCAAAAAACATTAGGGTTTAGTTGGAAATGTATTGTTAAATTGAAAGTGTAATTATAAAAACATTATGTTTGCGATTACGATTCACCATGAATTTCAATGGGATTTTTTCCCTGCACGTTAGCAAATTTAAAAATATAAAAAGGTCACGTGTGCAGTACAACCAGGAAGTGTGTCCCCAGCGGTCTGGTTTGTCAGCCCATGGTAAAATGGCGGCCCCCTCAGGGAGCAATCGCAGTCACAAGTAAGTGACTTTTTTCCAAGTTTTATGCATGATACGGTTTATTTTTCTTCTTGAAATTCATTCATAGACGTCCAAATACATTTTGTTAAGCGTTTTATCTGTTTTCCTTATCTATATTTTGAAATAAATGACCGTATCAGCCACATTGTCTATTTTGAGCAAGTCCAATTTGACCGCCAAAAAACTATCCTCAACTAATAAGTTAAAACTATCAATATTATATCACTAAACTCTCGGCACACAGTAAACGATACCCACATGTTGCTAATTTGTACACTGACAAGTGACTTAACGGGACAGTTGCCCTATAAAGAGTTGATATATTCAATAACAAACCAAAATTCTCAAGCATTCTACCAGTATAAGTTCAAAGAACATGTCAGGCACATTAAAAGATGCAAGGAAATACTAGTATAGGACTTGTATGCATTAAAGACACATGGTTGTGGCAATGGTTTCTGAAAAAAATAATTTATAAGACCTGTGGCCTACAAAAGAAGGTGCATATTGTAGTAACACAGTGCACTCCTCGAGAAATGGAGCACCTAAAGTGGCCCACATCTTACTAAGCTGCTTGCCTTGGTTAAGCGTATTGCCAACAGTAACCTCTACTCATCCCGTCTCCTCATGTGTGGTCATTATTCTCCTCTCATGTGTCTCCTCAATAACAATATGCTAACAAAAGATCCAAACGCAATCTGTGCTGCCGGGAACACAAATGTTTTTTTCTAGTTTGAGGTGGAGTGCAACACATCTGTCATTTTACAGAGAGCCACCAGCGAAAGGTCAAGGGGATTTTTTCAACGTAAACACCTTGCTGTATTTTCAGTGACTGATTGAAACAGTTGGTTGCCTGCTAACATGAAGGATGACTGTTAAAACGTTCTGGGAATAGGCCATTAACTCCTTATGAAGAATGGCCTCATTAGTAGTGAGCCAGTAGTGGAATCATCTTGGTGCTTGTTAGTGCCCTCTTGTGGACCAATGTGGTAATCGCAGCCTTTTGCGATTTGACTTTGATTTGTAGTATCACGCTGCAGTTAGAATCCTAACTTGTTTATTCGGGCTGTCAACTCCAACAAGTTCGAATGCATCTGGCGTCGGATTCACTCTCATTTCCAACATATTGCAGGTAGATCACCTTTAATGGTAACTATAATGAGAGCACTCTTTAACTCGAGGTTTCCAAAGCACAATCTATTTTTAATTTGGGGGTCTGGCAGCGGAAAAGGTTTGAAATACGAGGCAATGAAAGAAGTTCAAATATTCAAGAAAAATGTCTTGGTATGTTCTTTTGAAGGGGAAATCAAAAGGATGATGCATTGGCCGGGAATCGAACCCGGGCCTCCCGCGTGGCAGGCGAGAATTCTACCACTGAACCACCAATGCTTGTGAAACGGATGTGGAAGATCACAATATGACCGTAAGTACGAGTGTTTCTGTCCTTTAAGTATGTTGTGATTGTACATTCTTTGACTGACTGTAAAACATTGTGGTCAATGGTACATTGAGCAACTATAATTAATCAATTATTTCAAAGTATTTTTTTTACTCTACACTTTGAGTCCTGCAATCTGATGTTTTTCTTCATTGAATATTATATGAGGGGATTATTGTAAAAATTGACTGGTCTGGCACCTTTGTCATACAACGTCCTAGAATATATTTACCAAATTCCCTTCTAATCCATCCATAAATTTCAGCCTATTAATTTTAACCCCGCAAAATCACTGTACTATTGACACCACTCATATTGGTTTCAACCACCATTTTATTTGGCATAATTTAAAATCATCTCATTGTTAGTTCATTTATACAAATATGCTTTGTTATATATAAAACAAGTACAGATCTCTACAAATCAAGTTCCCAGTGTAAAAGCGTAGTACCACGCGTGCGGTATCGTACAGCTCTGGGACACAGACATCAGAGAGCCCACAGGTGTATGTTCCACTTCTATCATATTATTTGAATGAAATCAGGACATCCGATAAAAGGGAAATACAAAATATATATTTGAAGAAAATACAAGCTGACCACAGTTTGTCTAATTGTGCACTTACATTCAACACAAGTTTTATATCAGCCCTTTTGCATTAATTGCACTTAGGTTATTGCAGGCCGCAATAATCCAAAGTAATACAATTCGCTCCACAGTTCATAAAAAAAAACGGTCACTAAAAGAAAGAAACCACCTATTGCTAAGGCACAAAAAAAATTAAAACTGTCAAGGCTCCTTCCACCAATGCAGTTATTGCTGAACCAGGCAATGCAGGGATATAAACCACAGTGAGTTCAAAATGTGCGGTTGCGGCAACAGTGAGATGCTCGAAAAATGCAAATCCCTGGAGCAATAGCCTTTTTTTCAATGATGAAATGATCTAACAAATGTAAAAAAATATATATATACACTACTGCTACCATACAGTGGAACAGCCTAAAATTGGGTTGATCTACTCATTGTGAAGGGTGGCAATGAGCTAAAGATTGTGGAAAAAAAAAATCTGGAGAAAACAAAAAAAATCCCACCATAAATGGAGATCAAATAATGGGTGACATCACCAAGCTTTTGTGGGACTTATGTAATACCAAAGATGCCTTGCTTTTCGCAATATTAGAGTGCTAAAACCACGAAAATTACAAATGAAAACCGTCTTTACACAAACCCAAATCATGGTTAACAATCAGCATCAAATTGATCAGAAATGGGTCATTTTTTAGTCTTCAGCATGATAGTAGCTAACTTTTTGATATGTGAGCAATAAGAATGGAAAAATGTTACTTGTTAATTTTATGACAGTTTTGATTAATTTAAAGCCACATTACAATTTATTGGAGTTTGAAATTCGACAAATAGAGTAGCAAAAAAAAGGCGGTTCATTGTGTTCCAGTAAAACAAGATATGTAGGATCAATTATTGGGCTGTAATCGTCCACTAGCATTTCATGCAAGGCAACAAGGTCACTGACATCATGATGCGAGACCCGTTTAACACCTTAGGTATCCAATAAACAAGAGATTACAAAAAATATATATATATATTCAACTTTGGCCACTTGATAGGTTAAAAAGATTTGTGGAGTAAATTCAACATAATTAAAAAAATAGCTTTTGTGATCCTGAATAGCGGCGTGGATAGAAAATCTATCAAATTGGAAGCAAGGCAAAAAGGAGTGTACTACTTGGCTGTAACCAGCAGAGGCGCTGTTGTCTGCCTCGAGTGGTTGCCATTTGAAGACGACGGACTTCTTGTCAGTCGTTCTGGGGCACATTTCGGTCGTTCTCTTAAAGGGGGCCATTTTGAGAGGGGAAGTGATGCTAAAATGACTCGCCATGTTCTTGTCTCGAGTTGTTTGAATTTCAAAAAAGTGTCAACTCATTAAATGCACTTGCTTGAGACTCATGAGATACAACCTAAGTGAGGAGTATGAGGTAGTCACTATTTCTCCATGCACACAGTAGATCACTTCTCAGTCAAATAAGGCAGCTTGATTTAAATTGAATTATGGCTTTTGGACAACCACAATCAGGATTTCTTTATAAAGGCAAAGCAGGGGCTCTATAAATCTAGAAGTGAAGTATGGGTAAATATAAAAAGGGGAAAAAAATAAATGTAAAGAAAAAAAAAAGGAAATCCACACTTTTTTGCCCCCGTTTTGTCAGTCACTTTGGTGGTGATGCCATTGTAAGTATGTGAGACCCTCGTGAGGATTAAGAGGGAGCTAAAAATTAAGTCTTCCAAATATTGGGAGTGATGTTGAAGCAGCCATTATTTGCATCCGTGATCTCCATCATTCAAATGCGGGAAGCGTTATTACAAAAGCACACATTTCTTGGTGTTCTTTTTCGTGACGGGGTACAACACGGCTCTCACGGCCTCGGCAAACACCTCCCGGACGCCTTCCTGCAACAGCGCCGAACACTCCATGTATTTGACGGCCCCGATTTGTTTGGCCAAGGCGTTCCCCTGCTGCTGGGTGGTTGGCGCCAAACCCTGCTCCTTGAGCTTTTTCACCGTTTCGGCATCACCCCTCAGGTCCCTCTTGGTTCCCACTAGTAGGATGGGCACGCTGGGGCAGTGGTGGCACACCTCGGGGTGCCACTTGTGCCTAACGTTGGCGTGGGAAGAGGGGCTTCCGATGGAGAAGCAGATGATGAAGACGTTGGTCTGTGGGTAGGAAAGCGTACGCAGGCGGTCGTACTCCTCCTGGCCCGCCGTGTCCCAAAGATTGAGGCTGACCGTGCGGCCGTCCACGCTCATCTGGGCACTGTAATTGTCAAACACGGTTGGAATGTATTCTTCGGGGAAGGCATTGGTGGTGTATGAGATGAGAAGACAGGTTTTCCCAACTGCCCCGTCACCAACCACAACACATTTGATGGTCTGCATCCTGCCAAAGACCACTGGGGCTGCAGCACCTGAAAACAATTGAATAGGATACATTTTATTTTTGATTTAGATTTTTTTAATGTAAGATGCGCTAAAAAAAAAATAGTGTTGAAACTACCCTATTACAGTCATGGAGTAGTACAACAATTCGTCAAACGAGCCCTAAAGCTACTAAGTCATATTTTAAAGCTGACGATTTGACGCATCCATCAAATACCGATGGAAAAGACAAACGCCAGCGGGGAGAGAAAGTCAGATTGTTAACTTTTGATTCTTATCGCTGAGGGAACTCGTCTGGTTCAAGGCGTTCCCCACTGGCAGCGAGCATCGGGCTAAGGAACTAGCGCCTCTGCTGGCTCGCGGACTAGCGACTTAGCAAACAATCTGATGAATTTAAGGCATACAAAAGCATCAAAACATCATTATATAACCGGACAGAGCTCTCCCGACATTAGGACATTATTTTCCACGTGTCAGTCCATGTTGGAGACGCTAAAACTGGCATCGATGATGTTATTTAAGGACTTTGCCACTTACCGCCACTTAGCTTAGCGATCTCTTCTGCCTAGTCGAGTCAATCACAGCCGCATCCGGGGACCAACCCATAACGTAAGGTTACGTCACTAGGCAATGGAAGGTGGGAAATGTAGTTATAGTTTTGCGACAGTGTTTTTACCCCACGCTAGGTGGCAGTATTGTCCATTCTTAAGTCAAAAGATAGGACATTTGAAGGAATTTTGCACCGTTTTGGGTGCTTTAGTTCTCAAGTGAAAATAAATATTATCCAAATGAAATCAAGTAAGAAAGAAATGTAGTTGAGCTCAAACAAGGTAAGAAGTTTGTTGGTAGTCATTTGGAATGATTGCAACATTTGACAGGCAGACAATAATCATGTGCAAAGAGACTACCAGTTTGATCCAATTTTCTGGAATTGGCCCAATTAATCTTTAATTTGATTAATAGGTAAGTTATAAAATGTATGTTTCCTTTGTGAATACAAAAGCTATCATTAACAATTAATAATTAGAAAATAGATCCTTCAAGTATTGCGACATTGCGTGAGTATGGTAATATTTATTGCATTGATTTAGCAACGTTTTCTCGAAATGAGCTGTTACATAAATGCATTTGTGTTTTTTTTCCCCTGTGACTCAATAGTTTTTAAAATGATTTATTGTGACTGACAGGCAGGCTAGCTCAGGCTTATCAAGGTATAGTACTCGTTTTTGCTGCAGGCCACCGTGGGGTTAGGTTTTCTTTCAGAAAGTTGAAAGTTAACTGAATCCTTTTATATACTTTGTATTCCATCCATGTAGAATTACTGTTGAGAACAGAAGCCAAAAATAATAGTTCAATTATCGTTTAATATTCATTCATCTTCTGTACTGATTGTACGCACAAATGTTGCGGGTGGTGCTGGAGCCTATCCTGAATTGGTTGCCAGCCAATTGCAGGGCACAATGAAATGGACATCACAATCATAGATTTTTGTTGAAGTTACTGCAAAATTAGTTTTGTTAACTAAAATATGCTGGCAATATCTGAATTTAGTAATACGAACCTTAGAGATTGGCACAAGGGAGTATGTGAGAGTGAATGGTTGTCTATTTTTACATGTGCCCTGTGATTGAGTGGTGATTAGTTTAGAGTGTGTGCTCCTTCACTGGATAAACAGAACGGACAAAGGATGATTTATTGTACATGAGAAAAAGGTTAAAAAAAAGATGTTAATAAAAAAATAACTATACAGATTGATTTTTAAGTTACAGTTTATCTTAATGGGTTTTTGAATAATTGAAATTAACTGTTAAATATATTAGAAATGAAGCCTTTGGGTGCACTAGTTTGTAAACAAGTACCCAATACAGTGTAAGCAATCTATTTAAAATAGTTCACCTTGAATATTCATCATGAAGATTAGGTTGTGTATTGCAATACCTAAAACAATTTATACATATAAACTTGACAACAAAGTAACAAGATGCGTCACGTTATGCTCCGATTCATTGTGAATGGACAAAGGCAAAGCACAAAAGGGGGATCACTTTGGACCACTCAGTCTTGCACCACTGGAGACCCACTGATGATGTCACCTCTACACGCTGAGGTTAAGAGGCTAGTGCTGTGCGACAAACCGGACATTCAAGAACAAAAAGCGGGTCTACTTTATTGCCTTTCCTAAAAGGCTCTGGCGTCACTGCGGGCTGTTCCCACTGGGACCCCAACACCCGTGGTTAGGCTCTGTTCCAACCCTTGCACCCTCTTGTCCTGGCTGAATCCCCAGCATCTCCATGACAACGGCAATCTACTGAATTAGGGGCTACTTGTGTGAGATTTGACAGAGAAGCACATTTATTGGCAAAAATGTCAGATGACAAAAAGTTTCAAGAACATACTTCTGATATTATTATACAGACCAAAGAAAGACACCCGTTTCCATATCTTCTTTATTTATATTATTTACAAATCCACGATACACAGTGAAAATCAGCCACTGCTCTTCATTTAAGTTATATATATATATATATATATATATATATAATATTTGATACAAAACAATAAGCAGTCAACGTCTCCCCGTGGCCTGCTCAGCATTTAAAAGTGCATAAAATGAGTATATGAAATTTGTACCAAGACATGATGACAATGAAATATTTATTTTTATTACAGAGGGTTCAGTGTTTGAAATATGAAATGTCACAGATTAACACTCTTAAACAAAAGTGCAGCCAATCTGATTAGGCGTATCGTGATGATTTGGCTCTTCATTTGAACACCATTTTACATGGATTCTAGTTAAGGGTATAAATTGTTTGTTGAGGTAGGGCTTTTCTTTTTTTTTTTTACTTTTGCATGAGACACATGGCATAATGTGTCCTAATGATACAAAAATAAATCAGCTATGTAGAAGTCTAATGGATCGGAACTGATTATATACAAAAATAACCAGCCCAGGAAAGGCATAGAATATATTGCTTTCTACTTCCACAGTGGCTGAGTGGTAGTAGTAGGTCGAGGCATTTTGGGTCCAGGTATTCTTGAAGAGTGCACAGAGGTAGGACACGTGCCCATGTTGGTGCTTTTAGTATTTCTATTCCGGGTTGTGGGCATCACGCCCGTACGTATAGTCTTGGCTGTGGTAGAAGACGGACTGCGGGCTGGAAGAGTTTTGTTGGCAGGCCTTGTCTCTGAGTTGGGGGCCACTCGTTTGGACACTCGAAGTAAACTTCCTCTAATGAACGTTGACTGAGTTCTGGCTGAGGCTTTGTCCGTTGTTGGTCTTTCCGAAGTCCTATTGGTCAGAGAAGACTCTCTTGAAGTCTGTGGCTCTTTTCCAATGTGCAGTCTCTCTCGTGTGCTGCTACTTCTTTTTACATCTGAAGCAGGCCGTGTGATCGGAGACGGCCGCAAGGAAGGACGTGAGTTTGTTGAGTGAGCTGGGGACGCGGCTGGGGTACTATTCGTCACCTCCGTTTTGGACCGTACTCTTGGAACAGGAGTGCTATTGGCAGGCGCTGCCCGTAAGCCGGGTCCTCTCTTGGCCCTCATGCCATTACGTGCGGGATCCTTCAAAGCGCGACTCTCCTCCTTTATTGATTGAGAAGCTGGCGTGGCCAGATCCACTTTCCTCTCTTTTCTCCACTTAGAGCAGAGACTTGGTCCTGGTCGCGGGAGTGGGGGTGTCGATGATGACATAGTGTCATAGGAGCGTAGGCCTTTAACAAGAGTGTGACACTCTAGAGTTTCCCCCACGCGGGAATATGACCTCACAGGTTCCCTCTTGGGGCTCAACACATCCGGGTTCTCTGGGTGTGGCTGGCTGAACTCGGGTATACTGGGCGGCATACAGTTCGCCTCGACAGGAGTTGACGACCTTTCCGTTTTGATCTGCTTTGCCAGACTGTCACCAGTCCTAGACCTAGTAGCACTTGCTTTAATCCCTCTGTTCAATGGCTGCGACTCCACTTTATCCTTCGCGTTAACACTTGATTCTTTCTCAGGTTTCTGATACCTGGGCGATGAGGCACAGATGTCACTTTGAAGTATTCCACTTTTGTGAGCAGTCCGAGTTTCGGACCCATTTAGCTTATTGTGAGAATTATTCTTGTCAGTCAGAGGAATTCCAAAACTTGGTTGATGACTGGGGATCTGGGTTTTAGTGCACGAGGAAGGGGTGTCTATATTGATGGCAGCAGCATTGGGTGAAAACTCTGCATTCTTGGTAACCTTCCGCTCACATGACATTGATTCCACTTGTATAAGTCCACTCTTTTCCGACGTTTTTGTCTGGCGAGGAATGCTCTCTGACCCATCTTGCCTAACTGTGACACCACGTCCATGTTGCGAATACCATCCAACATGAGTTTTTTGAACAAGTTCCACAGGCTGATCAATTGCCCGGTATTGGCTCGACTGACTCTTGTTGTTTGTATCCAAAAGACTTCCTTGACCAACTGGAGAGCCAAACACATCCGTTTCTGGGGAGCTACAAAGCACAGCCGATGTCTCGTGGTCCGACGAACTGTTTGAGTGAAAGTTGATGGGCGTAGGGCTGCTCCCCAACTCTGGGAAGCTCTTGTCGCCGGGTAGGTAGTGAGAGTACCTACGCGGGTCAGAACTTTTCAGGCTACGACGGCTCCAGGTACAGCTCAAGTTCTTCTCGAGGATTCTCTCTAGGTCATCCTGGTTCTCCCGATTGTGAGGCTCCCGAGCGATGCCAAGGCTCAGATCGAGACCCGTGCAGACTGCCACAGAACGACGCTTTTCCCCGATCAATCTCTGACGTTCCAGACGTTTCTGCTCCTTCAACTCACGCTCAGCATTCTCCTAATCAACAGGGGAATTATGTAATTAGCCGCGACTATACCTTCTGTATAATAAGAATCCTATTTCATTTCTGGAGCCAACCTTGACAGCTTTTTGGAAGCGCAGGCAAAACAAGTCGAAGACTTTACAGGCCTCTTCCAGTTTAAATGTGCTGTCATCCTCACAGAAAAAATCCACCAATGCGCGACTCGACATTCTCATGCCCTCTACTTCATCCTCTGCCTCCTTCAGGCGTTCCTCTGTCACCTGCACACAATTGAGACATTTAAATGAGAATTCAATTCAGTTTTGGTCAAATATGTTGGCTTCAAGGTAGGTGAAAGGTGGAAGTTTTACCTCGAGGAAAGACTGTGTATGTCGCAAAATCTCCCTCTCTGTCAGGACATTTGTTTTCAGCGCCAGTACTCTGCTTTTTAACTTTGATAAATCCTCCAACACGGACTCCTCACACAACCTAGATTTTCAAAAACTGACATTTAGGACAGTTTTCCACTTTGTAAAACTAAGAGCTTAATTGTCATGGTTCAGGACATCATAATCGCCTATAAGTTTTTGACAGCTGCATTATAGGCTGAACCTTAATTATTATTATTATGAATTGATTTGGTTGCATTTATTTGGGGTGAAACTGACCTAGAAGCGGAGCCAACATGGCCCAGTTGGCTAGGAAATGAGAGTAAACTCTGATCCTTCTTCACAGCTTCCTGTGGAGGCAAACACAAATGATTAGAGCTATTGTTCCGAATAAATTAATAAGTAATTTGCAAATGCTGACAAAATCATACGCTCTGCGGATCATTCTGGAAAAAGGTTTTTTGGAAGAGAAAAACAATGTCATGAACGCATCTTACTGTTAAGGCCGTAAAAAGAAATATAGTAGTAACTCATTTTAATAATGAATTAATAATGTAAAATTCACAGCTGATGGAAAATAATGCAATTGAAATGAACAAAATAAGAAATATACAGTACTCTGGTTATGCCTCCTCTATTATTAGTTATTGTGTTGGTAACTTACCATAGCTACAAAATGAAGCAGATTCATGCCAGGTTTGTTTGCTTTGGTATCAGCCAGTTTGAGCAATGATGAAATTCGGAAACCAGCCGCATTCCCCGAATATCCACCCTGGGGAGAAGTATACAAGATCAGACAAACACATCGCTGTTCACCTTTTTGAAAATAAAAAAAAATAAAAAAAAGTGATACAAAAGACATGGAGTCAGATGTCTAGTTCACAATCCAAATTAGAACTGAAAGAGAAGAAAATAAATAGTATACAAAAGAATCGGATGTGCCACTCACTGCATTCATGTAGTTGCCTGCTTTAAGCACCAATCGAAGAATGGAGTGTAATTCAGGACAGCTCAGCAGTTCTACAATTCACAGAGATGGGGAAACGTAATTTAGTAAGCTCTAGTGTCAATGTAAAATGTCTGCATTCTCTTAAAAACACACTGGCATGCTTTTACTGATTGTCCTGTAAATTTTGGAATTTTAGAAAGTAACAAGGGCAAAGACAAGGATCTTTATGGCATGAGAGTACGCTACTCCCCGCTGTTACTTTACCTCTGGCCGCCTCCCTCAGACATCTGGCTGCCACACACAAAGAGGTCAGAGCAGGGTCAAACTCCTGTTGCAGAATCATGGCATCCAAACGTAGGCGGAAACTAAAGCAAGGGGGGACCGTGGCGTGAATAAGCAAGGATGAGCGATGATGAGGACACTGCTGGTCATCACTTAAATAAACAAACGTCATTTCAAAAGGAAGCAGACTGCACAAGCTATGAATCAAGCTTAAAAAAAAGCCCACTGGCGTAAGGGGGACATGCTGGGTAATAGTATCCCAAGCAGGGCTAAGGTGGAGCATACCTGGGGACTTCTACGAGAAGGAGGATGAAAAGATCAGGCTCTCCAAGCCAGCCACGTTCTCCACTGAATCTCCTCAGGCGAGACTCCTGAAAGGGAACAGATGTTGAGAAAACTCCATCATACCTGATTTCTGTTCAGAAGTTGAGTCCAATATCTTACACTGTGGAACCGAACCACATTATACAACATTGTGTAACGGCACACTTTTTGATCATTCTAAACAAGACCAGATGTGGTGAATAGGCAGAGGGGGGTAAGTGTTTTTTTTGAAGGTGGGTGCGCCTTACCTCCTCTCTGTCAGGGAGTAGCTTGTACAGTTCTGTCAGCTTCTCTGCTCCGTAACGGTCCCCCACTCCATGCCTGATATCTTCAACTATCTCCTTTGCGGGCCTATGGAAAAAAAGACATCAAGTGCCCTATAAGTATGACATCATGCCCGCCCGCAACTGGTCTAACCGGACTTTGGTGTCCTTTCCCAAACCCCTCCTGTCAGTAATAGCATGTCTTTGTTTTCCCACAGTCAAAAGATAATGAGGTTTTCCCCTAGTTTTTTTTTTGTTTTGTATTATTATCAGCGAAAGTGTGGAGTGATTGGTGCCACACTGGAAAATTGTGTCCACCACTTTTCCATTTACTACCTTTTCTACTGCAGCATTTTATTGCAATTCCCATGCGTGACTTAAAAACAATATTTAGTTTATATATTAGTCGTTTGAGTATATTTTGCAGTTGTTTTTCACCTACTTTAGCATTTCATTGGTAATTGCCTTCATATTCCTTTCTTAATAAGAAATTTATGCCTGGGAGGAAATGTTATGTATTAGATTGAGGTTTTTATTCTAACGACTAGAAAAATTATTTATTGAAGGTTTTTTTGCTTTGAATGAAGAAAGGTAATTGAGAAACGAGTATTTATCACCCAGGCCTATCAATTACAGAAAAAGATAGGGCAGGAGATTGTATTTACATGTAGCTTTTGTATTAGATTTCTTTTAATTTTGGCATTAGGTGCAGTGGGAGTGTTTTATTTCATTTTATGTTTGTTCCTATGCCCTCAATAACAGATGTTTTCCCAACTTGCCACCAGAGGCAATTCATTTGCATTCACAGAAGTCAAGTGTAGCTCCAGCAACTTAGTATAAAGAAGCTCCTTTTACGTTTGCCTCATCCACAAGTCTCAACACATCCAAGTTAGAAAAGCTGTGTCATTCAGGCCGGTGAATAAGTCAACATTTGCACGAATAGCTACCGTATTTAGAGGCAACTTTAATGATAATGCCAAGAAGAGCTGCCTTTTGTAAAAGGAAAAAAAAAAACGACAAAGTCACTGAATGACTTGACGTCATCAGGGAGCTGCCTCACAGGAAGGGGTCTTTTAAACAGGAGACACTCTCTGATGGGCCTCAGCAGGTGTCAACATAGTCTTAAAAAGCACTAAACGTGGACATTTTAAGGTGTCCAGTCCATCTGCTTTGGTTGGAGCCTACCCTGCACCTGTCCCCATGCAATATCAACGTGAAAAAACATTACGCACGCGCTTCCTCTTTGGCCTTAAATCGTCAGACACCCACTCCATGCTGTTTGATTTATAGCTTTTCAAATCAAGTGTGGTCCCGTTTGGGGAAAATTTAACCCGCACTATTTTCTTTTGACGCGACTGGATTTTCAGGTAAAAGATGAAAGCAGTTGGTGAAATGATGTTAACCATTGTTAGAAAGCGGAATAGTACAAAAACAAACAATTTGAGTCCGACACCATGAAAAGAGAAATAACCCTTATTATAATAAATAATAATTAGAAATAATAATGGTGATTGATAGCATAAGAAATAGTAGTTATAATTTTCTGTACAACATGAACAATTGTTATTTTAGGTATTTCTAAGTGTTTGTGTGCATAAGAATGCTGAATAACAAACAGCTAATTGGTGAGAAACAGTGTAAGAAGTAGCAAAATTATTTTTCTGAACTGCTTTATCCTCATTAGGGTCAAGGGTGTGCTGGAGCCTACCCCAACTGTCTTCAAGCCAGAGGCGGGGAACACCCTGAATTGCTGACCGCAGGACACAAGATTCAACATAACAGGTAGATACAAAAAAAATGGTTGTTTACTCAGGTAGAAAAATAATTGCAATGGTTGAACCAGGCAACTAGCTTAAATAGCAGCATCCTTGTCAGTCCCCAATATTTTTCCCACCACAGACACTTTTAACGTATAAATAAATAGAAATAATATTTTGACAGGGCACCCAAGTCATCGCAGCAACGATATCAAAAATTATTTAACTGCCTAATCGGTGCCAGGTAACAAATTGGCTTACATTTTGAACTGGCGAAGAAATATCCCAATGTTCATACTGCGTTTGGAGTCCAGTAGCGAGATCTGTAGATCAAGGAAATTCTAATGTAAAGAAAATAGTATTTCTGCTTCAATGTGAACATTAAGACATTGTAAGGGACTAACCTCCTCTGGACCGTCCTGGGGAGTTCTGCAACGTAACAGAGCAGAGCGCCGTCTCAGCGTTGCGTTGCTGTCCTGAGTCTTACATTCCTTCTGGCCGAAAAGCTCATCCAGAGAGTGCAAATCTATGGGGAACTCATCTTCGTCCATTCCGGCGCCGCTCCAAACGCTCTTTCTGCCTTCGACCCTCTCTTTGGGGATACGCTCCCAATTGAGTTTCCTCAGCCGGCTTCGACAGGCGCTGTCCGTCCGGGCGATTGGCAATGAGGCGGGTGGTGGCAGTGGCGGAGGAGGTGGTGGTGGTGGCAGAGGTGGCGGAGGTGGCGGCAGCGGGGCTGCCGTGACAGGCACCGCCACCGTGCATGAATCCATGACTTTTGCTTTCACGGAAACAGGTTCGAGAGGAGTCACAGTTCCATGAAAGGCACCGGGTTCTTTGACGCCGAGTGTCAGGTTGATGAGCATAGGGAAGAAGGAGTGAGCTCTATATGGGCGTTAACATGGTTCCAAGATCACAGTTCATAAGGTCCACCAGCCTAAGTGAGAAGACCAGAAATCAAACCCTAGCACAGAAAGAATGGAGAAGCTCATCCAGGAATAAAGTCAAAGAAAAATACTGGCGTCCACATCTGCTCATATCAAGCCACGCTTGCATAAATATTAATATTGTGTCCTACTGGACACAAAAAGCGATATCCACGCATATTTTAAAATTCCCCAAATAATCTCTTGGCCTATATGTAATGTTTTTAATCATCAGCTGCAATTGAACCTGTGTAGAGTTAGCATCCCTGACTCGTGTGGGTTTTTTCCGGGTTCCCACATCCCAGAAAGCTGCATGGTAGACTTTAGCATCAACTTCAATGTTCCATGCAAGTTAAAAGTATTTTTTAGAGGAGAGGAAACTACAGGATAATGCTGACATATGATTTTTGGAAAGTAAAAAGTTTGAAATGCTTGTCCCATCCTGTTCAACTAACTTGGCTAACACACCTTCTAATTAGAATGAATGGAAACACTACCAGGATGTAAAAAGTGATGCAAGGCTAACCACACAAAAAATAAGTACAGGGTGTAGACTTGATCATTTATTTTTTAATTTTTTTTTTGTTATTGAGAGGGTACCGACTGAAAGCTGTTTGCAGACACTTGCACTGGCAGGTTTAAGCAGGATTGGTAATGCAATTAAGGATGACTCAGAAGTTTGAGCAGGCTGCTTTACAGACAGACAGTTGTTAATCACTAGACGGAATTGGCATGAATACGTCCTCATATTATGGATTTCGTTTTGATAACGTGGGGAAGTT
The DNA here is from genome assembly GCF_051989575.1 of Stigmatopora nigra. NCBI lineage: Eukaryota > Metazoa > Chordata > Actinopteri > Syngnathiformes > Syngnathidae > Stigmatopora > Stigmatopora nigra. The sequence goes on from NC_135521.1 coordinate 10,897,763, forward strand.
TGCAAATCTGTCAGGGAAACGTGGACACTTTACAAATAAAATGATCAGGAACAGCACACAGACAATTCATTGATTTCCTCAATAAGAATCGCATTAGAATTAAGAGTTAAAAACAAAAACAATTTAGTCTCGTGTCTCCGTTTCCCCAGGTTGTCTTTTAAGAAGAGTTAGTCTTCTTAAATGAAATATAATGCGTTAGAGTGGCAACAAAATTAAAAGTTGACTTACCTGATGAGCAACTGTCCCAACGGGAAAAATTAGCTCTTTAATTGAACATTTTTCTTGCTTTTGTTTCCATTTCATTCCGTTGGAAGGATAACCGATCCAGCCTTTTGGTGAAGTGAAAACTTGTTGTGCGGGACGCGCATGAGCACGCGCGTTCACGCACTCTGATGCCTTCATTGTGCGTCCTCCCAGTTTTTTTTTCCCATGGGGGGCGGATTTTGTTGTCAGGTGGGAGTGCGATCACTTTTAGCGAACTTGGATTTTTGCAGAACGTAGATGTTTTTGTTCAAATAGAAATGCAAATCGATGGTTGGTTACTGTTGGTGTTTTCTATCCATTTTGTGCCGGTAATCAGGGGTGTGGACCTCCTGGTGCCTCACGATACGATTGCGCTCGCGATGGAGGCTCGCGATAACGATACAAAAGTTATTGAAAGTAAACTACGATTCCACAAAACAGCTCATAAACTGAAGAACACGCAATTTTCATCGTTCTACTCTGTATTGAAATGACTTTATCATGAGTTCATCACTAGTAGATGTCCAATCATTGTGAGCTGGGAGAGTGGAAGTGAATGGACATTCATTCATTTACTGTCACCCCTCCCACTTTAATGGGATTGGACGTCTATTACACTCAATAAATTTACTTATGAACACTTATGGAAAGTTTTGTTGGCAAGCTGTGGCAACAAACATGAAACTGAATGTCAAGATATTAATGGTTAATTACATTCATTTTGGTGTCTCTGCATTTCTAATTTACCTTCACATAGAAAATAAACTTTCAAAGTCATTATTAAAACCCTGGGTTAGAAATAAGATGCATCCGTAATATGGCTCTTTATTTTCGTATTATAACGTACAAAAGTGTCAAAAATCCATTTTTGTGAAAAAGAAAGGAAATTCCTAATAAGGTTAACAAGCAAGAATGTGATATGCTGTGCCCCAGCTGTTACTGGACGCTGGCTGTTAATGCGGTCTCGACCAAAATGCTTTGTGAAAGCAATGTAACCCTACTATTAGCAACACCGCGAGCCATGAATTTCCACCACGCTTGCGCTTATTAGTCTCATGTGTGAGCTGGATCCTTTTCTAGCTGACTTGGAGTGAAAACTCGGCTGCTGGCCATCCAATCACATATCGCAAACAAATCAAGATGAGAACTCCAAACCTCAGAATTTTACGCAACTTGTAATAACCACTTTGCTCCTTCCACTAACTCAAAGTCTTCTATCATTTTCATTTTGATGACACATAGGCCTCTGTTTTGAGCCAAGACTGTAACTGCAACTGGCGCTGAAAGCCTTGATCATACTGCGAAAAGTATCCCGTTGAGAACCCGAGAACCGGAGCGGATAGCTCGCTCAGACGTGGCAAAAGATGTCCACACATTGTTACCCCGACCAGTTAGCTCCTTTCAGTTTAGAGGAAAAAAAAGATATCATAGGTGAAAGGCAAGAGTCTAGATATTCCAAAATCAATCCTACTGTACCCTTTCATCTGAGGTGCTACTGCACAGGTAGCCTCGTTCACAGGCTACGCTGACAACTTGCTGTCATCGCCTCATGAGCTGCAGTAATTAGGAGGTTACGACCCGGCAAATCGGACTATTGTTGTGACTGTGCACCGGAGCATGGTTATAGTGTACTCATGCCAGAACAAACCTCTCTCAGGAAACTTCATTTTCTGTTCAGTTACTCAGATACCACCATACAGTGCGGTTCTCCGTTTTTAAGGAAATGCCGCCACTGTTGAGAGAAGGTCGCTTAATAATCTACACAGGGCCCAAGAAAGCCTTCACATTTTCATTTTTTATGCCAGCACCCACGTCATAGACCTGGTGGCAGAAATTAGCGAGGAGAAAAGGGCTAACTTGGCACCCATCGCGTGTTTCACTAAGACTGAGTCGAAACTCCAGGAGACAAAACAATCAGCGACGATGCCCTCATTTCATTACAGAGAGTGTCAGTGCATGGACTTCCATTATTTAATGAGTTAACCCTTTCTTGCACAAATTCTGATTATTATTTTTCATTTAACGCTCACAGTCTTGAAAACACCATTGACTGGGACAGGCGGATGAACCTTTGCGCACAGGGTCTGATAAAACTAATACTTCACAGGAATAGCATTCACACAAATATGTTGCAGAGGCGCTTTTTATGGTGTGTTTGAAATCCTGAGTCATGGTCTTTAATCTCGATGTCTCCATAATGTTTGTATTAGTGTCTAACAGCATGTCTGTGAACCCCCGCACAGCAGAAAATGTTGCTTGTGAAGTCTCCTTGATGTTTTCTTGTATATCTGCATGGGAGTGAACACAAATATTCTGGAGATTTACTTCAAGTTATTATGTGCGGTGCAGAATTACAGTAAAAGAAGCAAAACCACCACTTGGAGAAATTCTAGAAGTCCATTGACCGTCTTCTTATCAGGTTTGTGGTCTTATCCAGTCTAGAGATGGTCGTAAGGCCGTAACTGCCCATGAGTGTAGATGTAAGGAACCTGGGTTTGATTTAGAAGAACCCAAAACAAGGCTCACTGTCACAGTCTGAAATCAGAGCCAGGTGTGTATGTTTTCTCATACAGTCTGTGTTTAAAAATACCGTTGCGTTCAAACATAGTTACACTGACCTATTTATTCTACCACAAAACACAGAAGGCCCAATAATGGCATTCTCCAATGTCAATACTTTCACTTTTGCAGTCTTTCTTTCCACCGCATGTAAATGGGACACCGGGGCATATAATCTATATTATGGATTTTTGTACATCCTGGCCGTTTTAGGCTTTGCAAAAACAAATGCAGTTGGGGACTTTAGTGTGAAATTGCTCCAGCAAAAGTAAATCTTGTTTGCTAATCTCGTGCGTTCACAGATGACGGGAATAATTTTTGTGTGTCTGCTTTGTAGATGGAAAGTAAAGAGTTGGCTTGACAAAAATCAAGATTTAATGATTTTCAAATTGGCAAAAGAAAAATAATATGACTCACCCTTAAAAGTTTTGCTTCAGTATCAGCAATCACTCTTATTATATTATATATTTTTTCATATTATTTAATCCATTGCATTACATTGACAGTATATGTCTAATTTATTTGAAATGGGAGGGCTGACTCATGTTTCAATGCCATTGACATCACTAGACGACCAATTCATTCAGTCAAAATGTATTAGAAGGGTTAAAAGGGTTTAAAAAAAGTACCATGTTTTAGTATTCTTTTTTATTTGATCATAATATAAAGCAGGTGTGTATTGCACTGTTGTTTCGTCACACCATTTTTGCTCTTGTGTACTTTTGCAACAAAATAGGATTCCCCAAAGTAGCCAGCCTACTAGTGGCCAATTGTTCTTGGGCATTGTGTGTTTGTGACTTTAAAATTAAAACCCAGTGGGGTGACAAGGACACTGAGGGGCTCCAGTCAGTTGTCCTTGGGGGTTGGGTTTGACTATTTGTCCTTGCACATCTGGCCACAAGAGCAACTTCCGATTCCAATTAGGATTCCCCAAAACTCAATAAAGGAGATTATTGGCCTGCAAAAACACCAGCGCAGACTCTCCCACCCACAGCCACCTTCCTGCTCCAGCTGCTATGCTCATTACACCAGTGAGGACAACAGTTGCACTTCACTAACACTACAATGACTCAGCAACATCAAGCATGAATAAGCCAAATTTTTCCCCTTCACTTTTGACAATTTGACATGCAAATATAAAGAATTCCACAACCTCAATGAAGTATTTGCTCATGCCAAGTTTGCATCACAGTGGATGACAATTGTGTGTATTCCAAGCCGAAGTGGTTGGGGGGAGATGGGCTGAGTTGATTGGGGGTCCGGGGAGGCTGCTTGTGTGGCAAGAGTGATCACACAGTTAATATTCAAAGGGCCCGAGTGTGTTGTAAAGAAGCCACTAAATGGAGGTTGACAAAGCGCATCGTGCAAATAAAGGCTGAGTAGGCCGTGTATGTAGTGCAAAGCGTAGTGAACAGCAGCTTTGCTGAGGTGGTCATGTATGAAGTCTTTAGTGAGTTATTAAAGCAGGTTAGCCTCCTTTTTCACCTCTTTAGTTTTTTTATACTATTGACACATGAAAGCTTCTCATTCAGAGGTTTGTAGGCCAAACCTTTTTAAAAAAATATGTTCAATATGGGGAGTCTGGTGGGCAAATGGTTTGTGCATCGGCCTCACTGTTCTAGGGTCGAGAGTTTAATCCCGGGTCCTCACTTTATGGAGTTTGCATGAGTTGACAATTCTAATAACTGAAAGGAAAAAAGACAATTCAAATTAAGTGTGAACCGTGTGTGTTTTCTGCTGAGAATCTTTGTTTTGTTTAATAAAACTGACCATATATTTTTTTCATGGACTTGCAGTGGATGAGCTAAGATAATGCTCACTTTAGAACAGCTATCAGCGGAGTGATTGCTGTCTGTGAAAGTTTCAAATCTTATTGATTTAATTTCATTTCCTCAATGCTTACTTCTCCCTTCTCTTTTATTCTCACCCCTCGTTTAAGCAACACTTGAAATGTATGTGCTTGATGTTGAGAAAATCTGCGCAAATTCCGTGCTGCATAGCACACTCATAGTTAGTTCATCCATCTAAAACCTAATTATTCCCCCACGCTTCTTGATGCCAAGCAGTGATGTCACTCACATAGAGACAGTGGGAATATTGGCTTCGTGCCTGAGGTCGGATTTGCTCGCAGAGTGGGGCCTTTTTGTTTTTATCTTTTAACAAGCACTTTATTGCTTATGTGTCCTGGAATTTCAATTTATTTAATTGAAAAAGCTGTTTAACGGAGAATGAACAATATATATTTATTTCATACTCAAAAAAATCTTGCGTTTCATCGAAATGAGGCCCCCAAAATAAATAAAAAACTAAATGTAGCATTCACTCTTCGGAGGATTAACCTAACCATTCTGCTATTGGACCCAACAGCTTGATAAGCACTATTTCTTAGGATTCAAGGTCAATTTGGGTAAAAGCATACAAATACAGAAGCCATAAGAATCAAGGACTGCCTCGGGCATGCCCCTTGCTGCTCCTCTCATTCGCTCATTTTCACATGTATTCACTGGCCTTCAAACCTATTCATTCATACCAAAATGTTGCATAACAATGCCGCTTGACCTCTTCTACAGCATAGGGGTTGTTGGTGAAACATGGCACCCTTGGGTGCACCTAACCTAAAACTCCAAAATATGATTTCAAGCCAATATGACCCACTTTACCCTTGTCATAGACAATGGTCACTACAGAGGATTTCTTTACAGAAAAAAAAAGACTGGTTACGACCCTGACTTGTTATTTTTTAAATTATCGGCAGCCAATGAGTTCAAGCCTGCACAGGTTAAGAAAGAAAATCATTTGTACTTGGCAGAGATAACTATGGAACACAAATGAAGTGAAGCTATCAAGAGACATCTGTCTGAACCCTCTTTCTGTCCTTCAATAAGATAATTTTCATGACATGTTCCTGTTGATAGTCTGAGATGTTGGTGTCAGCCTGCTCCTCTTGGCAAGATAGTGGTTCATATTTCAGTGACATGCCTGTTTTTTTTTCCGCAGCGCATAATAATAATAAGTAAATGTAGGTCAGATAGATGGGAGGACTACACAAGCCTTTTTTTCCCTCCTTTTATACCAGACAGGCCTCTTTCTTTTTTGTTTTCAGACCTTTACACACAGGGATCTGGCATGTTTGGCAGAAGGACCAAAGTGACAGAACCAAAGGATGAGTGACAATGGTATGGTTTGAACAGTTCCTTGAGTTATTTGGTCCAATCCAGAGGGACGCGCTGTTGCTAGGGTGTGCGGAAAGAAACAGACAGAACTCTCGCCTAGCTCTTTGAAACCAAGCAGGCCTCACACATTTATACCACTTTCCCTCTTTAGAAGCGCTGCGATCTCCTCCAATTAGCATTATTATCCACCATTACTTCCCATCACTCTCTCTGAGCCTTTATGAAGCACTCAACCCTGAGAGGATCTAAAGAACTCAACAAGGAAAGCCTCAATAGTCATGAGTGATGTTGACTATTTCAAAGCCGGAAGGGGTCTTGTGTGGATTATGTGCAACTGAAATTCATAACTTCAATTGGATGGCTATTGATTATGGAATGAGCCCTCCCGGTTCCTGCAGTTAGATGGCATAGGCTCCAGCACCCCCGTGAATCTTGTGAGGATAAGTGGTTAGAATTCATCGCATGTTCATCAAGGAAAAAAATTCCCTTCTTGATATTTTTTTCTTAACACCAAAAGTTGCCATATTTTCTTTTTTTTAATGGCTTTTATGAGGTTACAGATAAGGCAAGAAGTTTATTTGAACAATTCCTTAACTGGTAGATAGACAGTTTGCAGGACAGGTTTACATAAACAACCGTTATCGCTTTAATAACACCAAAGGAAAGAGTCAAAAAGTAGTGTTGATTTAGCATTTTTTTGCAGAATTAATGAGAGCTCTTGTGTTGTATCCTTTTCCATGAGGATTTATCTGGGAAAGAGCAAAAAGCATATCTGACAGTATTTGAGAGCAGGATAGAACATGAAGTACGGAACAGGGCAAACTCATGGAAAAACAAACCCATGTATTAATGTTTACTCCTGACATTTTCCTCTGGCAAAGTGTTGTGAAAACACTGGATAGGCTCTAAAGGAAACAGACTAAATGGATTATCTTACTCTGCCCTTAAAACCAAGCGGGGACAACCAGACGCAGGACTAGACAGATGCAGAGAGAAAGCAAAATAGAGAAAGTAAAAAGAAACCCCCTTGAAATACGGGTGTCGAATCCCTAAAGGCCAATGTCTTGTTTGAAGAGCCCCGAGGTTCATGTCAAAGGTTTCAGGTCAGGGTCAAAGGTTATCACCATTGCTTTCGGGTTAACTGAACTCTGAGTCGATGAGCACTTCTTCGGTCCAATGGATTAACCCAGTGAAGGCATTGAGGTATTCAAACCGGTGACCAGATGTGCATTGAAATCCCCAGATACAAGTGGGGCCCCATTTTTGTGCGCTGTGTTGAACTTCTGTTGAATTTTGGGTTGCTATTGGGTGTGCCTCACAGTGGCGCTGGGGCGTGCGAGAGGAAGTCGGAGAGGTGTTGAACCCTATCATCCTGTTGTCGCCAGTCACACCTACCTGTTGTCGCTGGTAGGGTGTAAAGAGTTAACTGGAATGTCTACATGCTGTCAGGGTTGCCCAGTCACATCATAACGCCATCCCAGTTCAATTTAACAAAAAAACTGTGCCGGATAAGACATTTGAGTTAAACAAGTCTATATTTTTATATCATGAATGATGCATTGTGGGAGTACTATTACTGTTTTAAGTATGGATTAAGGGATTTGTAGTTCTTCGAAAATATTACAGTTGTTGTGTGGGTTAGGGTTAGGGCGGTTTGTCTCATAAAACTTAATAAGTGATAATTAAGCAAATATTCATTAATCATTAAGGAGAAAGAATACATTTGTCAATACAAACCATCATTAAAGTACAACTTGACAGTATATTCTGGAACTGATTTAGAAGTGTAATCCAAAGTAGAAAATTATTCAAAACAGACCAGAATATGCAACAAAACCACAGATTTTGTCAAAGTTGCTCAAATTTTAGCTGCAAAAAAAAAAAATATTTATCTTACAGAAATAGCCCATTTGGGAGAGAAGCCACTAAATGTCAAAAGACCTTGTAGTGTAGGTGTATTTTTTGGTTGTTGTTTTTGTTCTCTGAAAGGAACAAATCAATCACACTGATTCATAATGTGAAATGGAAATGAGTCGTTTGTGACAACAGACCTTTGAGGCTTTGGCCCAGCACATGAACCTAGACCAGACACAACAGTCACCCCCAACACACACTCCTGTGAATGATAATGGCAAATCCCATGTTTGACGCCTCCCTCATTTGGGGGATGGACTTATGGCACATTCTCAATGGTCTTCCAACTGTGACCTGAGCAAGACATAGAGGAGGGGGGGGGGGCTGTGTTTAAAAGAGAGAGGCAATACATTCACTTCTCACTGGCATGATTCCCAAAAAAAAAAAAAAAAGTTTTGTAAGCAATGTCACGCCGGGTGAAATTGTTTACTCGCCTAACTTTCATTCAAAAGGCTGCATCCCCTCTTCGTGATTGTTTGTCTCTCAACTGGATGTACCTGGTGATTGTGTGATAATCCATTCAATGGGATTTTATCCAACCTTGAAGAGTGGGTTTATGCTCAAAACCACATTATCCAAGACTGTGACACGCTGAGACCAAAGACAAAGTTGTTACGTTTGTAGTGATTCACAGGGTTGGTGGTATTTAGTAACACTCACATTGAAGGTCTTTTTTGTTAAAATCACATTAATGAGGTGGCTTTAACAAAAAAATCTTGCATGAACCTCATTGGCCATTCCGAGACTAACATAACAAGACTTTTGAGGTCCTGACCAAAAGAAGAATAAGAGCCTCCTAAATGTTTCTCACCAAAAATAAGTAAATGTAAATTAATCTTCGAATTTTGTGCAATATTGTTTTGTTGGTGACTGCGGTCAATTATATGGACAAACCCTCATAATTCTTATCTGTGTTAAGCATTGCTGAGCAAAGGGAAGTTCCTGAATTTGGACACAGTTTTAAAACTGAATTGTTTTCACTTTTCATTCGTACAGTCAGCGACACAAAAAAACTCTGTAGTTCCTGTAATTGTTTTCCTGAGAGATAACCCCAGAAAGGAAGTAATTGTGTGAATCTGCAAGATTGTAGAAAAACAAAACAAAATCTCAAATGCGCAAAAAAAAAAAAAAGAAAATGCCCTTCCTGTGATGATTGAACAACTTTCCTAAAGCCATAGCAGAATAAATAACTTCTCTCTTCTTATTACTTCAATGACCAAGACACCAGGCAATTGTGCCTGCATGTGGTCCCACGCTGTCTCCTTACTCAGTGGAATTTTTGTTTGACTCAAGAGGACAGGCAAAAGCATAGTACACACTAAAACGTTTTAATCTCCCAAGATCAAAAGGATGTTACCCCATGCTGCACTGTTCAGTGGCTCCTTATAGGATCAGAGTAGACTGAGCAGGACAGATTGGAAGGACATTAAATGAAACTGGTGGTGACCCACTCACTCTTGCAAATTTGAGTAGAAAAACAAATCCAGAAAAATAAGGATATAAATGTCTAAAATTATGCAACTGCATGAATTATTGCTGTATTTTGTCTACCCCATTACATGAGCATCATAGTGATTAGCTTTTGTTTTATTGCACCCCTTTTGGCAAAGATAGGGAATGTAGTGGTCATCTGGCGACAGTTACACCTTTTCCTTCCAATTCTTTCCCGGTTCCTTTCACAATCCTTGAGGTCCTGCCCATTTCCGACTTGGCAGTCTATGTAAAGATAGCGAACAACTAGACACTTAATTTGCCCTGATATGTCCTGGGGTCAAATGTTAAGGTCACAGCTCTAATAATCTTTCGGAATTCTACAACAGTATTTAAACTAAGGAACTCCCCAAACAGATGCAGATATATGAGTTCCACTTTCTCTTGTATTTCTGTGAATGAATGAATTACATAAACAGGATACCTGGAAAGGGAAAGAACTGGGTGGGAAACGATATGATTTGAAGTGTTGAAACAACTGCATGAATAAATAACTTGACAAAAGGAATAAGTTCATTACGTTCCCAGAGGTACAAATGGACTTTGTTAAGTCACAACATTGTTATAAAACAGAAAAAGTCAAAAAAAAAAAAACTCTGGGTCACTTACCATGAAACGGAACTTCTCAAAAAAGGCCTAATCCTTTATTGTGACACAGTCCAACATTATGTAACTTAAGCCTCCATCAAAATGTTCTCACACAGTATGAAGACCGTATAAGTAATCACTTATGGCATGATCACTGTCAATCTGTTTAACGAATGGTCGCCATTAGTGCCAGTTAGGGATTTTAGGACGATACAGTGGCGTATATCGTACTGAAAGACCAATAAGAGACTGATTTCGACTCTCGGGTGGTGACCTTCTTTCCGGACAAAAAATGTCCCTCACCATGACTGACTCATAAGGTAGGGCCTATTACGCAACCTGTGGGAAGAGAGGGGCAAGTGGGGGGAGTCTGGTCAGTGACGGATGATCTATTTTTCTGGATAAAAGGTTTTACAAAGTTGTTGTTTTTTTTCTCTCTCGCACAACACTCGTTCTATTTGCTCAGGGCCGGACACGGTTCAATGGTTTTATGCTGTAACTGTCACTGATGAGGAAGGCCAACCATGATTGGCAGAAGGCGAGGCCTCACTCAAAGGGAAAGGTTTTTCTATACCATTGCAATAACCTCTGTTGCTCTGATACCCAATACTGTAAAAATATACTATTTATTTGGTTTTAATGTATGTTTTGTATGTTAAGTAAACTTTTTTTGCTATAGTCTCATGGAATACGAGTATAACTGACATTTGAGCAATTGAGGACCATCCTCAATAATCAAATTATATTATAAACATTAATCATAAAAGTCCATTCTATTGAGAGAATTTCAACACATTAAACATGAATATTCTCTTCCCTATGTTGTTTTTACACCTGTTTTCTTGAAGAGACATGTCCAACCTTTTGTTGTATGTAGGGGGACATCTTGTGGACATTATTTATAAGGCAGCTCTTTGTTGACACCAGGATTTTAAAGAAGTGTATTGGACTACTGGTCAAAACCAATTTATTTGACCTTTAGAGTGTCTATTTTTTCATGCAATCCATTTCCCTCCCACATCCTATGTCAATATAAATTGACGGCTTGATGTAGTTCCTTTTCTCGTCACACGATGCCAGCATACGTATAAACAGTGTTTGAATCTGCCAAAACGAGGAAGTAATAGCTGCCTTTGGCAGCCAATCGGCAGCCGGGGCTCTATATTGAACCTTTGTTTTGGTGTGTTGGTTGAAACCACACACAACTACAGTTTATTTTATGAAACTTAGTTCTAATCTTTCATTTCCTCATATTTTTGTATAGGTTTACAATGAAGCTAACAGAAATTAAGAAGTTAAAAGTGGCTGAGCTCCGGTCGAGGCTTGATGGAGCCGGTTTGGACAGTCGGGGGCTGAAAGGAGACCTTGTGGAGCGCTTGTGGTCATTTCTGGATGACGGCTGCCGGGAAGAGAGCACACGAAAACGAGCCACTAAGCGACAAGGTATGAATGATATAATAGCCAAACCACTGAGGCTTACTGATGAATTTTGGTATAAAGATCTGCTATTGCCTGGCCACCAATTCAGGGAATTCTTCTCTCACATTCCCAGGGGGTGTTTGATTTCACTGTTATAAACGATTAGTTTAAGATGTTCATAAAAGAGTAAACATGACTAACACTTATTCCCCAAATGATCACATTTCAGCAGATCCAATTCCACCCTCTTCCCCACTGGTGCCAACAAATAACACCCAGACCCTGGAAGTGGAGGTGACGCCCCCTTCCTCACTATCGCCATGCTCTCCCCTTGAGGAAGTTCCCAGTGAACCACCACTGAGTGAACCGACGGACCAGGGCCAAGATTTCCACGACTCGGCCACACAGACTGAGGCTGAAATAGTCCCTGATAAGAACCAGGCAGAGGTCGAGGAGGAGCGAGGTCGTGCCTTCTACGAGTTTAAAGAGGAAATTCGATATAAAAGGTAACATGACGTCTTTGATTTTGGGTTTGATTTGACAAAAAGGATTTTGAAAAGATATTTTTTCTGACGCCAAAAATGTTATTGTCCACCAGAGCTAAACCACCAAAAGTTCCGCCAAAGAAAGAAGAGACGGAAGCACATCATGAAGATGGAGTCAAACTGCATTCAAGTGAGTGCTAAGACGCATTTTTAAATCACCTGACTTATTTCTGACTTGACCTGCATTATTGTGTTGTATTTTCACTTAGATGACAGTCACCTCCACTTTGATGTGGGCTCAGACGGCGCTTGCGGCCAGCCACGATTTTGGGACAGATTTCCCCTGCTATGGTCCGGAGGCAGACTTTCTCACGGGGTCTCACAAGGCAGAGTGGGCTTCCAAGTGAGGCTAGAGAAGAGGTTGTCGATCTCCGAGCCGGACGCTTCCCAGACCGACCAGATTTACGGGATGAGGATTGGATGGTCGGCTGCCCAAACATCCCTGCTGCTAGGTAAACTTTCACCGTCAGCCATTTTTTAGTTACATTTTTACTTTTTTGGCATGTCGTGTGTTTTATATATTTTTTTCTTTGGACCATAAGGAGAAGAAGAATTTTCTTTCGCCTATGATAGACGTGCTAGAAAAGTGACGTGTGGGAGAGAAGAAGAGTATGGAGAACCATTTTGTGAAGGGGACATCATTGGTTGTTATGCTGTGAGTGAATGTCTTCTTGAAACTCCACAAAAACACAGTAAATCAATTTCTTTACAAAAAGTAACATCTCTCTATATGAGGTACACTGATAAGTCACTTTTTGTAATGATATAACGACCAAAAGGCAATTTGGCAACACTGACCTTTCATAAAGTTGTATCTGTTTTCCACGGGAGACCATATTCTTGCTCACTTCAAAAAGTCAAAAACTAACAATTGTTACCATGATAATTTTTTTTAATGAATAATCATTATTGTTTTTTCTGTATCGCCTGTAAACTTTGATTTCGTAAATATTTAAGTCTGACTACTGTCATCCCGCAGGCTTTCTCCACCGAAGGTGACGTTCTGCTCTCTTTCCACAAAAATGGACGCTCTCTTGGCTTGGCCTTTTCTCTAGAGGCATCTGAGCTCCGAGGCCGTGCTCTGTTCCCTCACGTGCTGTGTAAGAGTTGTGTGGTCCGCTTCCTTTTGGACCCCACGGATCTTCCCTGGTATCCCATTCCTCCGGGTTTCACCCAAGTGGCGGCACTCCCCGGCGAGCTTAGATGTCGCAATACATCCGCACCGAGCTCCCTGGCGCAGTGTGAGGTGAGTTTCTGGTGCTGGATCACAGCAAAACTTCTACCCATCTCCTGAAGGTATATCATTACTTAATAGCTGAGCTTAGATAAATCGTGAGACAGAACACCCCCCTGCAATTTCACCTCAAATGACATTTTCTAGTTGTATATGTTACTATTTGTGTCCCTAGATGATATTAATGGTGGGCCTTCCCGCTTCCGGAAAGAGCCACTGGGCCAGAGCTCACATGCGGGAGCATCCAGAGAAAAATTACAAGCTGCTGGGCACAGAAGTGCTCCTCACGTGCATGATGGTCAGTCTCAAAGCATCCCATAGCACATCCACTGGTCGTGACATCAACATGACTTAACCCTTTCAGGGCGGGGGCACGAAGGAGCAGCGGCTCCAGCAAGCTGCTCAGTGTCTGACTGAGCTCATCAAAATAGCCACTCACACGCCAGGCAACTACATCCTGGACCAGGTAACTCTGGGAAATGACTACAGTCAATATGTAATACCACAATGTACTGAATTTTGTATTATTTTAGTCGGATAACAACCATTTTTTATTTTTTATTTTTCCCCAGTGCAACACACACTTCTCTGCACAACAATACAAGCTGCAACTGTTCTCCGGCTTTGGGAGACGCACGGGCGTGGTGATTTTCCCTTCATCCGACGAGTGGAAAAGACGACTGTCGGAGCAACGGAAAAACGGCGAGATTGTTCCTGAGACCGCTCTTCTCAAACTCCAAGGTGGCGACCAATTCACCATTTTTTTTTTGCCTAAGTCACTTCTAGTAAATATGATTGCTCCTGCCTTCCAGTCAGCTGCAGTCTCCCTGAGCAGCTAGATGACGTTTTGGACGAGGTGCGTTACGTGGAGCTGGCGCAGGAAGCGGCTCAGGCACTGCTGCAGGCGTATAAAGACGAAGCTCGCCGGCTGCTGCCACCTCTTGCCAAACCGGAGAAATCCAAGAAATATAAACCGAAGAAGAGACCGTATCCACATTGGCATCCACATCATCCACACTTAGGAAGCCAATTCAATGGTAGATATTATTAGCCTATTAATCATCACTTTACATATTGCACCAATAACCTTTTTTTGACTACTGTCTGTGTGGTATTGTACCAATACCATATATTTATATATATTTTTTTAAATTTTGCGAGTAAGTTACGACATTTTCTCCTTCCTTTTAGCCTGGAATAACATGCAGGGTTGGAGCCAGCATGTGAGTACAAAATAATTTCCCCACAACCAGATTTATGGCGAATCCCATTAGAACTGATTAAATGTTATTTTATCTTTCAGTGGAATGTACCTTATAACCAGCAACCCATGTACTACTGCGGCTGCTATGGGAGCTAACGACGAAGACAATGATGTGAAGAGTAAGGTTTCTGTTAAACAAGAAAAAATATGCTTGGCAATCATGGCTTCTAAAGATCCATCTGATCTGTGGGGAAACGCCGAGGGAAAAAAACTGCCATTTTGAAAGAACATTTTTATTTTAAATATTTCAAAGAGTAGTTTCGATTGTTTACAGTACAGTTTGGAATCATAGTGTGAGTGCCCCTTGGAAATCGGACTCTGTTAAAGTAAGACTTGAGGCTTCACAGTCTGGAAAAGCAGCACAGCTCCCTTGGCTGAGGGACACAGCTCCGACCAAAGTGAGCTGCTTACATTCAGGTGGGACAATTCCTGTTGGGAATTTTTAACATTTTTTAATATGCACTATTTTAAATGAAGTGGGAATTTCTTACCTTGCAACTGAGAAACACAATGTCCGTCGACTCGCTGGCCTCCGCTCCTCCTTTCCAGTACAACTCTCGGACTTGGTCGGATGAAAGTGAACAACTCAAGACACAATGACAAAATTGACACTTAGAAAATAGAAGACAGAATGCAAAATAATTGCTGTTACATGAACCTTCATTTGTATTCATACTGTATAATATGTAGCGTGTCTTCAATCACTTCTGACACGTAAAAACTCAGGCACTATTTTAAAAATAATTAATAGCAGAAAAAACATATTTTTTATACCCATCCCATCCCTTTGAAATAGGAGGGATGGCAGCCAATGAATTTGAAATAGATTTGGTTTCTGCTCGTGTTAAAACCATTTAAATTCACAGATAGTATTATTATATTATTATACCTGATGTAAAACTCAGCACTTGGTCTTCCGGCACTTGTGTGATTCAATGCAATGCCCATGAGTATTGGCTCCCCAAGGGAACAAAGAGGAATGTTGACCTAAGGATAAAAGAGGAGTAGTAAGAAGAAAAGGAAGTGGAAAAACAGACTTAGCTAATGTTACAGCCTTGCCGAAAATTTGCTGAAATGAATGTTGGAAAAAAGACCCACCTCGTCTCTAATCTCAGCGCAAATTGATGAGAAAAGCTCGGCGACAATGGCCTCCGGGGTCTTCTGCAGCAAGTTTAAGTCAATTTTTGTTTCACCCAGACGCTCGCACACCACCTGATGACGACCGTAATGATTTTTTTTTAAGGTCACACAAATAGCTTTCCAATGGAATAATACATAGTGCGTTCATGTTATATTGTTTTTCAAACTTTTTTTAAAGAATATATCAAGTGTACTTTGGGAAATGAGATGCCAATGTACTTTTTTATCTATTTAGTCAGTTTCAGGCTGTGTTCACCATGAGATTTTTTGTGTTTAAATGTGTTTACAATGTTTTAATTTTTTTTTTATTAAATGTGTTTGAAGCAAGTGGAATCGTGCTATGGAGAAACTTACTAAGTTCGAGACCCCTGTCCTATATGACTGTAATAAGTGCATTTTAAAAATTACAATACAGAGAGCAGTTTCATAACAATAGATTCCGGGGACCTAATGCAATTGCTTGCCCTCACCTTGGGTTCCGGGTGCCCACCGGGAATGTCCAGCTTCCCCCCTGCCTCGGCCACCTCCCGACTCCTCCTGATGAACACCACCTGTCCGTCACCCGTACACAGGACGGCGCCGACTCCTAAAGGCTGGGCCAACAGTGCTTGACTATTGCCCAACTCGGCTTCCCCACGTTTGCGCAGTTCGTCCGCCCGAGATGACCAATTGGTACCCAGGTAGTCCTTGTAAGAAGTGATGCCAACCCTTAGGGTGAGCAAGGGACTAGTCTCCCTTTCATCTGTGCTTTGACTATGCATGGAGTTTGTGCTTTCAGGAGCGGGCGTTGCAGCGTGAAACGAATGCAGTCGGAATTTGGCACCGTTGAAAAGCCACGGCTCCTTGGAAATCCGCGCCGTCCAAACTTCCTCGATGTGATGTTGGAGATCTACATCCATCTGACAGTTATACCTGTGAGGTAACATTTTTTTTACAAATACAATTGAATGTCCCAAGTCATATACACACAATCTCAATAAAGTAGTAATATGTGACTTTACTTTTCAGAGATTTCAACCTGCACTTGGGACTGGCGAAGGCCCCGCCAGGCAGCACAGTGGTGCAGCAAAGAAACCTCTGGGTCCATCACCCAGTTCTTCTGTCTGCTAAGGTATAGTTATTGCATTTCACTTTATTGAGAAAAATAATAATAATGAAAGCCTTTGATTGTTATGATGAAGGATGCAAAATAAATAATCAGTGCCAGCCTAGGTAAAAGGAAAAAGTTCACTCTCTTTAGACAGATACATAATATTATTAAATATTAAAGTATACTTCATTTCCTACCTAAACTGTGCCAAAGGCTGATCTACTGGATTTTTTTGGTCTGCCATATACAATAATTAAAAATCGGGGCAGGGGTGATTGAAATATTAAAGTTTTTGAAACAAATTATAGAAAAAAATTATAATAAACTCACCAAATGTCAACTGTGTGTAAAGTTCCAATAGATATTAGTGCGTTATTCGTTGTGTTGTTGTCAAATGTTACGACAGTTGTAACCTGTTTACGGTGAGTGTCAAAGGTACTTTGTGAGGTTATTGGCTGAGGGAAATACACGTGACTCAATGGTGAACATATGTAAATAAAACAAGGTCAGGAATGTTATAAATGAAGATGAATAGATATATACAGATTTTCCCTTAAACAAGGTTAATTTTGTGGTTTTGAGTGTTATTTGCAATGCGTTACATGTATATGAATGATCGTCAGTACGTTTAAATTTTCTTTTATTTTGAAATTAACACGTGCCCTGTGCTGGTTTTACAACAGCGAGCTTGACTGTGTTGTGCAACTCCATCCAAAAGTACATTGTGTTATGAACTTCATTCAGTCAATCTGGTAAGTCAGTTTTCTGATCCACTTTATTAAAAGGTTAATGCATTTTTTTCTCGTTTCCCACAATTACTTACTTATAACACTACGTGGCATGACAGATTTGAATGTTTTTTTATCATGTTATGATCGTGAAGCTAATGCTTGCTAGCAGTGTTGATTAGGTGCAAAAATATCGTACTAATAAGGCGATAATCAAACTTTCAAATCTGTTTGCAATCATGTCCTTGTGGGTGAAATAGGCTACATTAAATGTTTCTTATTTCAGAAAAGGGGCACTTCGATAGTTGGCGATCTCATCCTTTTTGTGCCCTTCTCATGTAACCAAACAAGGTGTGTTGGGCATGTGAACAGATCATGCATATCTGATTCAATATTATGACAACAAAAGCATTTAACATTTATTAAGACCCTGTGCATCCCCACCTAAAACCCACATGAATATGTTCTTCACTATTTGGTTATCTAGTATATGTCATGCTAGATCCACATCTTCAATTCAGTTTTTTCATCCATGAGTCCTGATAATCCCATGCTAATTGTGTACTCATGTTTTCCCCCTGTAAAGGAACGCCGGGTGGTGCCACCACGGCCATCTTCGGCCATGCAACTGGAAGCACAGCTACGCCTCTGCCATAGTTGCCTTTGGTGCTACAAAAGTGGATTGCGCCTCTTGTCGATGAGCAAAGCACAAAAGTAATATATAATTATTCCTATGTCCCACCACATGAGTCAACACACTCTTTGTTTTGCTCACATGCAACTATGTAGCTAACGTGGACAGCCACCAAGATAAAAGGTCATGCGGGCTCGCTTAGTGCACACATCACAATGCACACAATACTTGCATTCTAAACAGATTCTTTTGTGTTTGGCACCTGACACTGAACTATAGTCAAATGTAACAAGCATCCATTCACGCTCACTCTCCTTTTGATGGAAAATTGAGTCCTAAATGAAGAAAAGACATACTATATTTCCCAAAAACATAAAGCACATTTACACAAGAACACCGTGCAAACTTTGAAAAAAAAGTTTCAAAGCCAAGCCTTATCTAGTTCAGTGAATTTCTGTATTTCTGTCCATCACTTGTTTCTCTAAAGTACTATCCTCTCTGTTCCTTTCATATCAGAAGTGGTGTCAACTACTACGACCTGCTGGGAATCAAATCAGACGCCTCCTTAGATGAAATAAAAAATGCATTTTTTAACAAATCTAAAAAGGTAATCACTGTTTAGAAAAACAATCACTTGCAAATACACAACCTTTTTATCCCTTAAAATTCATCTCCAACCTCATAAAATGACATCCTCAAAAATGTTTTGCATATCGACTGATGTGTTGAAATTATACCACAAGATGGCAGTGTTTCACCACTTTGGACTAATTTCGGGTGCATGTATAAAACCCAAATACTGTACATACTGTATATGTCCTACCCACATTTGTAGTGTGTACTGTACTGACCCATTTTTCATGCGCAGCTGCACCCAGACAGCGACCCCTCCAACCCGATGCTTCACAGCCAGTTTGTGGAATTGAACGAGGCCTACCACGTCCTGAGCAAGAAGGCCAGTAGGAAGGAGTACGATTTCAAAATCAAACATCCCTATAGGACAGGAGGTGGCCAAGCCTTCAGGTCGGCATCCGGTCACACCAGCTATGGAACCAGGTGATGCCCTCTAATCGAATGTAATTATTTTTCTGGGAACTACATACTAATATATCATATCATTTCAAGCAACAATTTTCTCCCTTGTCTGACTGCTTCACAGTGGGTCAACGGCACATGACAACATGCGTTACTGGGAACAAATGTATCAATCCCACACACAGGAAATGTCAGAAGAGGAGAAGGAGCGGCGGCGCAAGAGAAACTTCCGCCTAGTGGGCTACTGCTTCCTTACAATGGCGGTCAGCATAGGGGCACACTTTGTCTTCTTCAGGTAACACTTAAGTCACACAGTTTCAATCACGGACTAATAAACGAATAGATAATCAGCAAATGCTGTACTTTTTATAGTCAGGCACCAACGCTTAATTGCTTTGCACTAACTCCTACATTTAAGCTATCAGAAATTGGGAGATGCATGTAAAGGATAAAGAGCAGCAAAGTAGTCTCTCTTAGTGAAAATGAAGAAAACTGAATCATGTGTTGCTCTCTACTAATATATATTCACTGTTTGACCCATTGCCAATTAACTACTATTTGAGCTAAAGAACCTCAAACTTTAAATGTTCTATCTACATGTTGACGGTAACTTTTTTTCATTATTGCAGGAAGCTAGAAGAGGTCCATAACAACTTCATGGACGAGAAGGATCGCGTCATTACGGAAATCTACAACGAATCCAAAGAGAAGGCCAGGTGGGTGACCAATCCAGTTTATACTTGGCTTGCGGTCATTATGTTGTGACTTGGGTGTTGTGTTTTTTATTATGGATATGTCAGGTTGTCTTTTTTTTAGGTGGAGAATTTCTGCTTCTTCCCTAAAAGCACAATTTTTCTTCCTTTTTTTCAACAGGCTAATGCTTGCTAAATATTTTATTTCACTTGAACAAAATATTCGAATTAATTTTTGTGTCATTGTGGCTGTTTCCAGGGTTAATGGATTCAAGAAACAGACGGAAATCCTACGGCAGAAACACGCTGAGTTTTTGGACAAATACAAACTGCGCAGCAACGGTGGCGATAAGTAAGAGACGTAACTCAGGTGGGAATTAGTTTCAGACTTTTACTCAAGCTTGTTCTTTACTTAAAAGGCGTTTATCCTCCTAACGAGGAATCACACAGAGACTTGAATCGCCATTTTCCGTAATATTGATCACAAATGACACTAATTGATGCCACTGTGGTTCAAAAAATGAATAAATGATTGGTGTTACCCTTATAATAGCAAATGTTAGTAATATATTGATACTATTTCTTACCTGTAACAACCTCTGTTTAAAGTTTGAAAATTATGGGATGGCAGGAGCTCAAATGTTCACAAAACTCATTGTGATGTGATGCCGTACTGAATATCATAGGTTCAAATATTCTTTACTGACCTCAAGTGGCTTCAAACGTAATAATAAAACGTGTTTGAATTGTGGATGTAAATTAGTTGTAACTCTCCTGAACCTTTTCTTACCCTAATCATCAGACTTTCTGACACAAAGTTTATGAAATTGAATGGCTAACCACTCCACATGAAGAAAATCAGGAGAGGGTTATTATTAAACAATTAGGTTACAGTGTAGATGACATTATTTATTAAATAATATTACATTTAAGTAGTTATCCATTCTAGTGTGAGATTAGCCTAAAGCTAAGACGTGTTTCCCGCCACAGCGAGACTTGTGTCTTCGTATCTCGCACCTGGGTGATAGAGGTGGGCAGCAAAGGAGGGGGAATGATCAATCACGGTGTGATCCACCCCCAAGACCCTCAGGTCTGTCTGGGTGAATACATGAGTGCTCCTGGGGGGGCCTTTGTGTAGGTCTTTCCTCCCCTTTACTGTTTTACTCCACTGTTCTGATATTGAAACGTACTCCTGGTGAAAGACAGGATCTTGGCACGGTAGAGTCAACATGCTGTATGATAATAGACTAAGCACTTTAATTAGGAAATGTCTAAGAAAAAGTAAGCGATGCTGACTTAACCTTTTCAAGTGTATTATCACTCAATTGTATTGGAAAAAAGAAAGTGAGGAACAAAGTGTTTAGGTCAGAAGTTCTCCTTTTAGGGCCAATATGGAAGTAATCATGTATAGCCAGTAAAAATAAGAGATAAGAGGTGTGGATTGGTGGGACCACCAGTGGGGTAAAGCCTTCATTAGTACACAGCAGGACAGCATGGGAAATAGAGGACGTCACTGGTAGCATATGGGAATCATTCTGCCTCCAAAAGTCTAATTTTTGAGGGTACATTTTCTTTTTCTTAACATTACTTGAACGTGAAGCCTACTTTTTCTGTTTTATTAATTGTGAGGGTGCAGTTGGGTTTTCTCCTTTCCTAGCCCAAATAGATCCCCCCCGCCTCTATGATAGACCCCCTGATGAAGGGAATAGCCTTTCCATCTTTTATTTAACTAAAACAGTGGCAGATTTATGACATATCCTGCTGAGTGGAAGATTTTCAGTCAACACAGTGGGTAAAAAATGAAAAAAAAAATATGGCCGTGACTCTTTACAGACATAAAAAACAGTCTTTAGAAACAAAGCCATTCATTTTTAATAATGGAAGTGGGAAGACAAGCATCACTTGGACAAAAGCTGATAAACATTTCCCTCCTGTCGTTCAACTTCAATGTGCAATGTGACAAATAGACTGAGTTTGACATTCTCTCAGTTTATTAAGACAAATGTCTATGTTGGTGGAAATACTTCACTAATTTGTCTTTCAAAGCGCGGATATCAATTCAATCCACATCGGCATCAAAGTCCTGTTGGATCAACACCTTTTTATAGGTGTCATCTCCACCATGTTACCCATGTAATCCTCTATTTAGTGTATTGACACCTTTCTCATTCTAATGTCCACAACTTCCCTTACATCTTGTCATAAAATACCCTTATTCCTAACTATATAACATACTTTATTAATTTACCATGAAGAAACAACATGTTCTGAATCAGAAAGCACAGTTAGTTTATTTTAATGGCACAGGTTAATATCAATAAACACAAGACAGGCATCATAAAAGTGCAAACATTAATGTAAATTCCCCTTTTTAAAATTTTATTTAGAAGATTATGGGAAAACTATTTTTTATCTTGGTCCACGATATCTACGTCTTAGGGCTTGACCTTCAGCCACTTCCCTCCTGGCACAGATGTGTTTCACCTTGACTTGTGAACAGTCGTCACAGTTTACCTTGCAGCACCATTGGAACTTACAATTGCAACTGGTCACCACCTCTTTTTGCCTCTCCTCCACCCTCAGGCCGCACTCATGGCAGAGTCTTCGGCAACTCCTCCTCTCCCACTGTGTCAGTCCCTCGCCATGCTGCACGCACTCCCGGCCTTCTGTGCCATATAAACCCAGACTGATGTTTTTCCTGCAGTAGTCAGGCGAATCCTCCAGGTAGATGAGTTCAGTTTGGGCAAGTCGGCCAAAAGCATCCACAAGGCCTCCCCGGCTCTCTGCGCTGT
Source organism: Stigmatopora nigra (assembly GCF_051989575.1). NCBI lineage: Eukaryota > Metazoa > Chordata > Actinopteri > Syngnathiformes > Syngnathidae > Stigmatopora > Stigmatopora nigra. The sequence goes on from NC_135521.1 coordinate 10,920,304, forward strand.
TACCTGCCCTTTTACGCTTCTTATCGATGTCCAATTTTCGGGCTTGATTGTACTTGGCCCTTAAATAATCACCAATTTCTCTGAAATCCGCCAATTGAGACCAACATGTTTGGACTGTGCAACTTTCAGACATGCCATGACATCTGCAGATGCGCTTCATGGTTGCTTTCACGGCCTGTAGGAACATTTTGCAATTGTTTTTACTCCCCTGCCAAGTATACTGTGTCATACCTTTTAATATTCCAAGAGAAAGATTAGAATATAAGGAGATTGGTGTGCAAATTAGATATTGAAATACTTTTTTTTTTTTTTTTTTTGAGATCTTTGCAATACAAAGGATGCTGCAGCTCAAAATTGGTTGGGAAACACTATGCACTTTAACTACTGTACATTCAAAACAATAAATGTACTGTTAATGTAACCCCCCAATTTGATTTAATTATGCAGAAGGATTGTTTTACAGTGCTAGATGAGCAATCTAGTGTACCTCCTTATCCAACTATCCATCATGTGAAAGTACATTTACTTACAAGACGCCCAACTTCATTATTGTGCAGGTTGACAGCAGCTCTAGAGTCCTGACCAGTCTCCTGTGCGTCCACATACTGTTTGGAAATCCTCTCTCCGAATTCCACATTATCACTGCAGCCACCCCACAACCAGCCTTTACCACCTAAGATAAAAAAACAGCTGTGTAGTCCATTTTTGTAAAGACAAATACAATAATTGTACAGCTAGACAGAAACATGCAAAAATCTGCCCAAACATTTCACTCCATTGGAATTTTGAGGGTCCAATCAGCCTACCAAGCATGTTTTTGGAATGTGGGAGGAAACCGGAGTACCCGGAGGAAACCCACACAGGCCAGAACATGCAAACTCCACATTGGTGACCTGGATTTGAACCCAGGACCCCACAGCTGTGAGGCCGACGCACCAACCACTCGGTCCACCGGTCCACCCCCATTAGAATTAAAAACAAATTCAATTTGTTTCATTTTGGAATCAAAGCTTACCAATTTTGCCATTTTTGGAGACATCACAGCCACAGTTGTCAAGGTCTCCCATACTACAGTTCCTGGTCAGGATGTACATGACTCCTGCAGCACTGATGGCATGGACAAATGAGGTCTCTCTGGTGGCTGTAGACACATCATATGGTTTGTTTTCATGTGAATACATGTGCCATCCATATAGTGTGTATTTTACCAACCATGTCTCAGTCCTTTGAGCTGAATGGCGCTTTCTGGGCAGTTCCATCTGTCCCATTTGAACTGGTGTTTGCACTCGTCTATGCCAATTTGCGTGCCAACCTGAACGCTCCTGGCGTAGGTAAGATAACCCTGGAGAAAAATCAAAGACAGTCATTTATTTTTGCCCTAAATTATACTAAAACAGCCATGTTGCAACTGTCATTTACCTTGGATCCCGTCATCAAAAAGTTACCAGCAATCCTGTGTAGAAAATAATATTAAATCTAAAGCGACACTTGAAAATGAATGAATGAGTCCATTACCTTAAGAAGATACAGTAAAAGGGCTTTGCTTACCAAGCATGTCCTGGAAAAAATGCACACAGGAAAGACAGTAGAAGCCTCAGAAGTTGTGCCATTTTGCTTGATTGTCGACCAGCAAACTCATTATGAGGCAGTGGTGGAGAGTTAAAGCTTTTTATTTCAAGGAGGGACAAACGCAACCCCGTGCCGTATCCCCCAAGTGGGCAAAAGCTGATTGGATAACGGATTTAGGAAACGCCTATATGCGCATTTCAAAGGATGGTATTAATGTGATTGAGTTTGTTTTCCTACCAAATCTGCATGCCGACACTACTACTACTACTACTACTATTCGCATTACAAATCAGAGATATTCCTTTTATATAATACAAAAATATATATGTTTAATGATGTTTATTTTATAGATATCACACTTTGGAGTAGAGCTAACACCTGTTGTGCATGAACATTTGGTGAATATATTGCTATTTGATTTTAGAAAAAATGTTACATAATGAAGTGCAGTTTTAAAGCATGCAAAATTAGGCTGCAAATGCGTTAAAATCAATGTACACGTGCACGATGCTTTCGTTGTGATTTGTTGTGCGTTTTTTTGCCACTACGTCTGCGCGCACAGTAATATTTCGTTACCACATTTGTGCATTTGTCACATTGAACCGTGCAGCACCAGTGGAACTTGCAATTGCAGCTGCTGACAACTTCAATGTGTTTTTCCACTACTCGAAGGCCGCATTCGTAGCAGAGCCTGCGGCAGCTCCTCCTCTCCCATCGCGACATGCTCTTGTCCCCTTTCAGACACTCCCGTCCCTCAGTGCCCTTGTAGCCAAGGCTCTGGTTCTGAATGCAGTAGTCCGGCGAGTCCTCGAAGTAAATCAGCTCCGTCCGGGGTATGTTGCGGAAAGCGTGCGTAATGGGGGCTCGGTTGTCTGCGCTGTTGCCGGCTCGGATTGACCTCTTGTCCACTTCTAGTTTCCGGGCTTGGGAATGTTTTCTTTTCAGATAGGTGCCCACTTCTCGGAAATCGGCCAGCTGCATCCAACATGTTTGGATGCTGCAGCTTCCGGATACACCGTGGCATTTGCAAGCTCTCCTCATGGTGGCTTTAATTGCCTTGAAACAAGGGGGAGGAAAAAGTGAGGAAATTTGATTGAAAATATAGATTGGGATATTTTTGTAGTATTTTTTGAAAATATTATATTCTTACTAGCCGCCCAGCCTCGTTATTATGCAGGTTAACAGCAGCACGAGCGTCATGTCCATCTTCCAACGCATCCACAAATTGTTTGGAGATCTTTTCTCCGAATGCTACATTATCACTACAGCCTCCCCAAATCCATCCTTTCCCACCTGGAGATTAAACATAATAGTTATTATTTAACGTTATTAAGAAAAAAAGTTCTTTGTGAAATTGACTGGGTGATTAATCATAAAAAGACGCAATACGTATACCTGTTTGCCCAATTCTGGAGTCGTCACACCCGCATTTTTCAAAGTCTCCCATACTGCAGTTTTTAGTAAGAGTGTACATCACTCCTGCAGCACTGATGGCATGGACAAAAGATGTCTCTTTTGTAGCTAAAAATAATAATAATAACAATAAAAAAATCACTTATACATCACTATATTGTCCCTCATATGCGCCATTATAACAAAACGTGCATAAATACAATAAAATCTGACTAAATGAGTAAAAAAATAAAATAAATACAGCATTTTTAGGCAACAATAGTTATGTTTTTTAAATAATATTACACTAATGACTGTTTAGAAATAATTTAATGTATTTTATTGGATTTTGCTTTCCATAAATCATCATTTCTTACCAATACGATGTCCATTATGCGTGGACAATGGCAGAGGATTGTGTGGACAGTTCCATCTGTCCCAAGCAAACTGGTGTTTGCACTCGTGTATCCCACTTTGTGCACCCACTTGCACGCTACTGGCATAAGTAAGAAAAGCCTGCAGGGTGGTGGCAACATTATTCCATATGCAAGAACATTATTCATTTCCTAGTAAATTTAGACTCCTACTGCGCACCTTTGGTCCAGTCATGAGGAAATTATTCACCGTCCTGCAAAAAATTAAAAAAAACATGTAATCCAAAATTCGGGCAAACTCAATATTTAAATGTAATCCATGCAAAAGGACTAACCAAGTGGATGAAAAATTTAAAATACAACTCGTGTAAAGGACCATTACAGTAAACTGTATTTTATAGCCCATAATGCAGAGTTGCAGGTAAAATAATCCCAAATCGACTCCTAGATGTGAGTAGCAAATAAGAAAAGCGCACTACTGAAATGCTGATGATATATATATGGTGCTTGCCCTTTGATTGACAGATTTGTCAAACAGCTAACGTTCCACTGTGAAAAAAAGAACGAACCGACCTGGAGACAAATAGGAGCCGTCCTCGCATACGTGCACTTCAAAGACAGAGAAAGAGAAAGAGGGTAACACTTCTATAGCCCCTAATTCATTCACCTGCATAGCACAGACCCTCGGACCCTATTCCCACCAAGTGACAACATGTAATGCATTTATAATCCCAGATTCTAACTGCATCCTCCCCCAAATAATGCATCATATTCCATATATTTTGTGCACAATTTGATTGGTAATTTATTTAGAAAAATGCATGACATCGTTTGCCAAAGTATGGATATCTTTTTTTTGTATTTTTCTTATTTTTTAATGCTTGGGAAATGGCACCAGTGTCCCACAGGGCACACGGTGACGACAAAGCCATAAAAGTTTGCGGGAGTTGAGCCTATATAGTCATGCAAATACTACTTCACACATCGCCGACATTGGCATCGTGGTGATAATAGGATAATAGATGTTTCCTTCAGAAACAAACTGGTGTGAAAGCAGTCTGGAATTTACAAGGATATAAATCCATTGACGCGTTGATTTGGGTAAGAAGTCTGCATCAGTGACTTTATGCAGTATTTTTTAGGGATCTAAAATGATACTCGATTTGGTATTGTTGGTTGTTAAATCACTTGTATATGCAGGATTATCGTGCTGATTTTTGCTTATGTCATCACAGCCCTCATCAACATTAATTCCGTCAATTTCAGTCATTCTTCATCATCATTTAGGCAACTCGTGAGGATTAAGTGATGCACATTACAAATATCACCATGTTTGCGAAATCGCCCAAATAAACCACTCAAAATCCTCTAGAATCACAAATTCACTCAGTATTTAGAACAATAGACGGTCAAATGAGCGAGAATTTTAACAAACGAGGTGAGGATAATCCCTATAATTAGACATGGTTCGCCATCGTGTAATATGATGGAAACCTTTATGTATAGCCAATCTGAATAATCCCTCCTAATTCGAATCCACCCTTCATGCGCCTAGTCTTTAAAAAGGGTTGGTGCTCTTTACAATTTTTAATGGGGTGTTAACGTGTAAACAGAGCTCTAAATACATGGGCGTGTTGATGGGTGTCATCGAAACTATGACAGCCAAATCACGTGGGAAAATGTATATAATAATAATAACAACTTCTTTAAAAAATACTATATATACTATATACATATTATTATAGATACACTATCTTTAAATATATGTATTATATATACATGTATTTATATATACATTATATATAAATATATGTATTGTGTATACATATTTATCATACTTTTAACATACATATACACTACTCATAGTATTATTGGTATACCTGTGTGTATTATTATATACAATAGTGGTATGTGTTTGGATCCAAACAGATATAATTTTAGTCATTATTTGTGTAGTTTATTTTTGATTATTTTTAATTTCGAAAATAGCCACCGGATGGTGCAGTGGTTCTTTCGCCTGAATTCAATTGCAGTGTGGGACCAATTTAATTAGTGGCTCTGTGATTGTGAGTGCAAATGATTGATTTTTATCTTTGTGTGGCCCATGGTTGACTGGTGACCAGTCTAGGGTGTAGTCCCCCTTTCGCTCAGTCAGCTGGGATCGGCTCCAGCACCCCAAACATGCCCACAAATGAGTGGTATAAAGCCCTGCACCTTTGGGCCCGTTTCCTTGCACTGGCCTTTGAAATCCACCCATGCAGTTGTGTCACGGTGCAAAATTTCATTTAGAGGCGACCCCAAAAATGAGCATCATTAGGTTCCACATCTTGATATTTATTTGAAAATGAAAAGTAAAAAATACTTAAGAAAACATCATCGATGGTTTGGCTTAAATGGCTTTCCTTTTTTTTTTAAAGGAAACCATCCTATTCAGCATTCCATAGTGTGGTTGCCTGCCTCCTTCCTGGTGTTACATCACAACACCGCTCCCCAGTTTGGGAATATCGGCGAGCTGTTAGCTACACACTAACAGAATGAGTCAGGCAACCAATCTAATCATTTTTTTCTGAAATGGGAGAGAGACCCCCCCAACTCCATGTGAGAATAAAACCCCATGGGAGCTTAAAATCACCCTTTGTCAAACAACAACAACAGTAGGATAGCAGAATAGTGTGATGATTAAAAGAAAGTGCATTTTGCTGTGGCATCCCATCTTCTTTTCTTCATGTGCTTCTTAGTCAAGGTGTGGCATCCCCTTTCCTCTCTTGTTCAATAGCTGTAAAAAGGACAGAGAAAAAGACTACGTGATTAGACAGTTCATTCAGTTCATCAGTTTTGCCTGCAGTGGATAGAAAGTATGTGTGATTTTTGTTCCCCCTAATAGAATAATTGTTGGGGAGACTCACTCTCTTTGGTGGGTAGAGGATTTTTTTCTTTTGTCTCAGTCTTCTTCAGCTTTGTCTTGTCAAAACGGGAAATCTCAGTCATATCCGGCTTGTCAGACATTTTGACTGCAAAGACAAATTCATATTTTAAAAAGCATTGCATTTTCATTTTTGTATAAAAGTCTCCTTCAACTATCAAAATTAGGTTTAATCTTGATATATACTAAACAAGAATATTGTTTTTTGAAGGCTGTCACAAGAATAGTCAAATTGACATGTACTCTTAAGAAAGATTTCCACCTGTCATGATTGCATGATAAGGGAGTGGCTTTGTGCAGCCAACGCATATCCACATGTTAGCCTGCGTAGAAGCTGCTTCCGTCATGATGCTAATCTTTCCCAAGTCCTTCAAAATCTAGTTTTTCCTCATCATTTTCTGTTTATTCAGTTTTTAATCCCAAAAGGAAAGACTAAAGTCTTTGTTCTGTCCTTCTGCATCCACCCTGCAGCCCTGTGTTGCTGGACTGCAGTCATTTCCCTGACCTAGCCTCTGGTGATACAACATGTTCAAAGGCCCAGTCACGTTTCTTTTAACCCACTACCCTGTAAAATTACTCACTACGTCTTTAATGCATCTCCACAGTTTAAAAAGGGGGTTTAATAACAATATAATGAGATATTTCAATCTTTAGTGTCAAAATTAACTGTATTATGACACTAATAATACCTACTCCTCTGCCAAACCCTGACTAGAGCACATTTCCTAGTTCAATTAACTAATTACTTAAATACTAATCCCCATTGTTACTTCATCATGATGCCCACAGCCATTCTCTTGCACATCATCTGTCTGATATCATCCGGCTTACTCCGGTACTCCAGCCACACCCATGCACTCCTTTGTCTGACTCCCAGTGACAAGCAGTTAAAAAGATTCACACTGGCACACAAGCATGTGACATATGCTGGAAAATGAATGTTCTTACCGATGTTCCACACGAATGGCGGGCCAAATCCACAGGCAGAAAGTAAGGAGGAGTATGGTTGCAGAGTGGGAGGCAGGAGCTTGAGTGTATCTGCTGGTGTGTGCACGCTTGCCTGTATCTAGGGTGTGGGTATAAAAGGGAGGGAGGGGGCAAATTACAGAGAAGGGAGAGGGAGAGAGAGAGAGAGAGAATGACTAAGAGCTTAGTCAGTCTTCCTCTTTGTCATCAATATTTATAGGATGCTTAGATATAGAGATGCTGCATCGTCTAATGATGTTAAGGCCATATATGTATGCGCTAATGCAATACATTTTGGGCAAATAGTTTTTTACAATCGCTATTTCTGGTGTGTACAGTTTGTTTTATTGCAGAAATAATGTGAATTGAACAGAGGATTGTCCAAAAATACTGTACAAGCAAATTTATTAGAATTGTTTTTAAATGATCTACTGATAGTACTCCCCACTAATAATTTAAGAGTCCATTTAGATTAAAATAGTTATTTATTGAGATGAATATTTTAGGAAGGGTATCTTTTGACATTTAGGGCAATGAACAATGTATTTTTTTTAATGATGCAATCATAAAATCAATCATTCTCAGTATTACTGACATTGATAGTATAATATTGTTGAACCTGATCATGGAGGCTTATTTAGGAGACTCCTTGGTTTAATGTCGAATCATGTCCTGACGTATTGATATCATCGTACGTTAATAGAACCATGATTTTTAAAGCCTTGTATGTTTCTTCAGCTGACCTCATAGAATGTGGAGCTTTCTCTTTTAATCTTGCTGGGGGTCGATTACTTCCTCTAGCTGGCAGTTAGTGAGGGCACCTGCTGTGAATAGCAGTCTCATCTTACAATACTATAGGAGTGATGATGAGTCAACATGACACTCAGCTTCTGAGGCAGTCCAGCATGTGCACTGCTATTCTGGCACCCATTGCCCCTTGGAATTTTCTCTATAAAAGTCTGCCTTGCCACCTCCTGGTCAAAGTGTGAAACTGACTATAGTCATTCACTTATAAATGGAACATCACCCCCAATTCAGATGTGAACCCATCTGTCTGATCCAGTTTAGTTTGTCCAACTGGTACAATGCATGATGCATGTATCATGTAACTAGTTCATCATAGGAAATATGTACTTATTGTTGACTAAATTTATTTGAATTTACATTTAGTGATATGAATAATTTAGTATCTCTTTTTCACACCTATAATGCATGCATATTTCGGAATTTTGGAAGAATCCAGAGAAACTACAAACAAAAAAAACACTGTAATTATGAAAGGCCAATCAAACTTCATACAAAGGCTTAAATTTAGATTTAAAGGCCGAATATAGATTCAAAAATCTAATGATCCGTGCAGCCCGATATTAGATTTCACAGCATTTCATACATAATCACAAATAACAATGTGATAAAAATAAAATAGAGCCAGTAGACAGCTAATGTAAAGCCAAATGCATGTTAGGACCTTGTCTATCCCATTTCACCCCCAATGTCAGTCTGGATAGACTGTAACTCACTCACAACCTCAATTAGAACAATTGGTGTAGAAAATCAAAGGATAATTTGTTTTGATGACATTCAACACATTCAAAATGTAGTTCTGTTAGTTTCAAATCATAGAATATTGGCAAAATCCATGACCTTCTGAATGGATCTAACCTTTGTATTGACCTTTATATTTGAAATGCTAACATATTTGATATTTCCTGACAGATAAAGGTCAAAAAATGACCTGGCTTGTTGGTTTGACAGTTGTGAGCATCAAGTCTGTCTTGAATCTGTCGTTTTAAAATGTCAAGATGACTGTTGCTTAGAAGTTTGCATAAATTGCCACAAGATGGCAGCATCATTCCTTTTTTAGTATATAGTATTCAAAACTCATCCAGTTCTCAAATGTAGACCAACTCTACTGAAATACCTATATTTCGCAGGGATTCTCAACCTCTATTGGCAATATAATATATTAATATTAACATTATAATGATTTAGTCTCAATTCAATTACATTTTATCAAGCACAACGGTGTTGGAGCATTGTTTTTAATAGTATGAATCTCAATTTAGGCCTATTATTGTCAATTTTGGATGTTGACCCCCTTTTTTCTATTCTGGCAACCTCCGACTTTTCATAATTTTCATGTTATTTTCAATTAAGACTTTAAATTTTCCATATTGTAAGTGAAATTGATATTTGATTAGAAAATAGCTATTGGTCTTCAATGGGCTACCACAGTTCACAGCCAAAGTCACCTTGAATCAGCTCCTGCTCACCATAATGAGGCCAAGAACAAAAAATTAAAAATAGAGTCCAAATGAAGCCAATAAAATGCCAATATCATTAAAATAAAGTTTCAAAACCCCTCATTTTATATTCTATATATTAAGTATTTGATATATTTTATATATGAAGTAGATGTATAATTTATAGCAGTGGTAACATGACTAATTACACATGCATCCAATGCAGTCCACAACAGTTCAGCGCTTACACAAATCAGAGATGTCTTTGCACAGGTAAACATGAACAGAAGGCATCTCAGGGCAGCTGGCAGGCTGTGCAGGATGAGTTAGGGTAGTACTGCCTAAGTGTGAACAGATAAGAGCTCTGTCTCGCCTCATGAACTCTTGGACTAATGATGGTACGTTTGATTCGTGGCCTGTGTTCCATCAGCTGGGCCTTCCCAACAGAGTGTCTTGGTGTGGAGTTATCTCACCTAGCCAGCTGGAGCACCATGGCAGAGATAGAAAGTGATGAGGGGCGACATTGAACAGGGAGGGACAAGAGCTGAGGGATGCTATGGACAAAACACATTTGTATTACAACTTATCAGTTTACAGAGTCACCACACTTTATTGCTCATACTTGCTGATGTGGAAAACATTGTTCTGCAAATGTAATGGCTTAAATATCCTCTACACTTTTATTTTTGAACATGTGAATTGAGGACATTCCACAAAGTTTCTAATGCTATTTTTTACGATATAATATTGTTTTGATCATGGTAATAATAACGTATACTTAACTTAAAATTGTCACATTCTATTGGGCTTTTGTGAGGAGGTGTGGTCATGTTTTCCCCGCCCCTTGAAGCCACCTGTGTCAAGTTCATTTGATTAGACTTTTTTTTTTGGAACCAGGAAATTGTTTGGTGACATCTGGCGTGGGAGTATTGTTATCATTACCTTGTGTGTCCATCCAGTAAATCATCATTTTAAATAATGTTTTTTTTGCACTTCTAGAGTTTTTTTGTCACTAAAAGCCTAAGTTTTGCACCAGCATTTTTCACCACCATTTTTTCCCCTGCAACCTGGGTTCAACTTTGCTGCAGCCAAACTGAAACATCCCAAAAATAGGTAAGAACACATGCTTTTTTGATATGTTTTCTTAATGCATATGTATATACTGGTGGGCATCCATGCTGTGTTTGTATAGAATAATTCCATTACTCTAGATATGAATTATTTTCCTACTTTGGGAGTCCTATTATATCCCTGTTTTTCATTATGACTCATCTAACCTTTTCGGTGACCTTTAGTTTTGTAAATGATGTTCCTTGTTGTTTACTTAATGCACTGGAGGCAATGTAAAAATACAAAATTCTTCAGGTATTGTATTAACTTTAATGTTGTTCTTGGCCTTGTATTTCAAATCATGAAATAAAGCCTTTTCTCTCAATTATTTACCTAATCCTTCCCATCTAAAATATGGCTTTCTGCCTATTTTTCAAGGAGAGTTAGAAGCTTGGTGTTGCTTTTTTTGCATCCTCACTGATTGGGGAAAAGTCTTAATGGTGACAAAATTCAAAATCACTGGCCTAGGTTGTCAAATTGGGGAAAAAAAAACAAGAAAAGTACTGTCAATTGTCTCTAATAGCAATTCTGGAACTAATCATGTCCCCCAAAGTCTGATTTATCTGTCCCTGTACACCCATTCACTTGGCTGCCAATGAGTCTATTAAGAGTTTAATCTCTAATTTGGCACTCTCTTGCACTTAGTGATAGATGAAAAATTGTAGTTCTGGGATATACTTGATCATTTTTGTACTGTCAGCTTTGAGTTTGACTGAGCAGGAAACAATCATGTAACTTGTCTATATTCAGCTGGAGTGAGCAAAAATTCACCACCTTTATTTTTTTGTTTTGATTTTGCACGAGTGAAAAAATATATAACACGGACAACACTTTAGTTTTTCATAAACTTTGGGCTCTTTTAAAATAGTGAGGAAAATGTTGTGGTCAGGAATACTTTTTTATTGACCCAGGTTTCTTTTTTAATTATTTTGTTGTATTTCTTTTAGGTGGGTTTGTGGTTAGACAACCAAGTTAAAAACATTTACCACATCCAATTTTGATAGATGACTGAATATTGGCTATTTTATTAAGGACAACTGTGTTATAATTAAAATAATTTTAATTTTTATACATTGATTTTATTCTTGTATGTTCTCCATTTCTCCATTACTCTGAGCAATGTTGAAAATGGATGGATTAAAGTACAATAATCCAAAGAGCTTTTTAATCATTAATAATGTAATTAACAACATCAAGAGCGAAACAGATTGAAGGCTTTTGTATTCATTTTCAAAATGATAAAGGTGATTTGAAAATGAAGAGTTTTATAATACTGTACATACATCCATAAGAAGTTTCCGTCTTTCTATGATAGTCAGCTAAATAAGATAAAAGTGAACCAAAATATTGAATTAATTCCATCTCTATATCCTTGAATTTTTAAATTGAGATAGCAAATGCCTTTGAAGCAACCCTTAACGGGATCAATATGTTTGCGGAACATTTTGAAGCATAACTAGTTGAGTCAGGATAAAGTGAAGGAGGATTCCATCCCAGCATTTCTTAGCCTTTGAAAGAGGAGATAAATAAAGAGGTTGACGTGAGGTGCCGAGGTCAGCATTTACATCGGCTGCAATAGTAAAAGAGGCTCGCAGAAGCAAGACAAAATCACATTTCCATTAGGAAATAAGACAGATGTCTCACAGCAAGACATTGGGCCTCGCTTGTCCGCACACATGCATGAGTACACATACACGTGCACACACAAATTGACACATGCTGTGTATGGTTCTCCGAATCAGTTCGACAGGAACTGTGGACCACTGATGTGATGTCCTTGCTACTTGTCAGTATTTTAATCAATTGCTCTTTAGTCTATATATTATAGAAGCCCCAAATCTCCATAGCTGTTTTCAAGTAACCAAAGGGATATTTAAAAATATTGGTCATGTATAATTGTGACTTGAGCATGTTTTCAGTTAAATTATGTATTTTAATATTGACAGATATAAAAGAAAAAAAACATGAACGCTCACACTTTTTTTAAATATGTATAATCCACGCAGTTCCATTCTCATATTTTCAGAGCAAATTTGTGAATTACTAGATATAATGCAAACAGTGAATTGCTACAGTTAACGAAAACACATCTTTGTGCACTGTTGCACTGCAATAATTATATGAACTGGCAATAATTAATTATTTTTCAATGCCATTGACCCAATAAGACATCCAAACCATTAGTTTTTTAAGCGACTGGCCTTCTATTGCTGTAAAAATCATTTAATTAATTAAATATTAAATAATGAATAGGATAATATAATTTATAAAATTGTGCACAACCTATACCCACAACCTATTTGGGTGGCATATGAACAATACCAGTGTGGTAGTTTCTGTTGCTACAATATGAGCATACATCTATAATACAATAAACCCCCATTAAAGGCTTTCTGAAATTGGGAGATTAACATGCTTCATGCTTTAAAATAACACACATCTAACACTGTGTGTACATGTGTATGCACTTTTAAAGGTGCATCATTCACATGATGTGGGGAGGAAAAAAAAAAGTTATTTCCACACAGCCACCTGTTTATGCAAACAACAAATGCTCTATGAATTCCAATAAGCCTCACCCTTAGAGTACACTCTCTTACTGTTCTGTGCCATAATCTAAATCCCTCATTTCAAAACCGATGTGCATGTGTATATGTAAAAGACACGAGGTGTGTGTGTGTGTCAGTGAAGGAGATTAAAACTGTCATTTTTAAGTGGTCTTTAAACTTGACGTGGCAAGTGCGACTTTTTATATCAACACAGCATTGATCAAAGACTTCATTAGTGTGTGACATTCTTATCAGGGCATATACAAGTAAAAGTGAGCAATATTCATTCAAATTCAGCTGTTCCAAAAGTTTAAATAGTTTAAAAAAAATCAGCTTGTCATTTTGGGCAAAGAAACAAAACTTCCAAAAACGGGAAACGTGTTTGGAATTAAAGCTGCTAATCCAGAGGATTAATACAATTGAGTTTTGCTGGATTCCGGCAACAGCCTGTTTCCTAAGATTTACCCATTAGGCACCTGCTGCTGTCACAGTCCGCTTGCTCGACAGGAAATTGCCTGGTTTTAGAGGGCACGCCTGAAAGCAGAGAGCAACTTTCATGCTTGGCGCACATACAACACACTTAGTAGACGATGTTGGGCAGAGAGATTGTGCACTTGTTTTTTTTTAGCTTCATGGGTCCAATTAACTAGCTCAGTGTGTTTTTTTGTGTGTTTTTTTTCTTTGTATTCCTTTTCCATGTGCAAATGGAAAGGACTATTGCAAGCAGGTAGATCAGCAAAATCCTGACAGTCAGATTTCATGCACCAAAGACCGCGCTGGATGATTGGCCTAAGGCTTTTATCAGGACGCTTTCAGAAAGAGGATGATTTTGAAGCACCAATTCAAAGTCCGTTAGTGGCCTGTGATTGCCTCTATTACTTCCAACAAAGCTTCAAAGATTCAAGACAGCCTTTCTGATTAGGATTAACTCTGGTTTTTTTGGGGGGGGGGGGGGCAGCAATGAAGGAATTGTGTTTTGCCATTGCCATTGTTGCAATTATAATTTTGAAGTAATTTTTTATGTAAAACTTGATGATAATGGCACGTGTTTTTTATTGGGATTTTTTAAAAAAATTATTCATTGCATAAAGTAAAACATGCATTTCCGCCCACTTTAGATATTTATTTTTCTGTGCTTTTATTGAAAAATGAAACAAAAAAATTTGAGTTAGTCAACATCCACACTAATGACTGTAATACAACGTTGCCAAATAATAAGCATTGCCCTCCACTGTCCGCTCTGTTTGATTTTTCAGTTTAATCAATCGAATACACACAGGAAGTCCAGAAATTAAGCATTAATATGCCAAATAAAAAGCTGGCAAGCGGCTGGACAGAGAAATCTTCCTGTTGCATCTTCATATCCTTTCACACTTGCTCTTTTCTCATTTTTTACACTTAAACCCTCAACACTGCATATATAGGCCAACACATGCTATTATACATAGTTTCTTTCTCAAGTCCCATTTTGCTTTGCCATCATATATGACCCATCTCCTAATTCTATCACAGGGTAACCCCCTAGTGATCCCCATTTTCATTTATCCACTTCCCGTGCTCACCACTATCTCCAATACCTTTGGGAAAGAAAAGTACTAATTAGTATGCTGATGCATGAGTCTGTTGTGTTGCCATATTCTGTTAACCAGCTTTTTTTCCACCACTTTGTGTACAGTAGTACCTTGACCATTGTTGTGTATTAGTGTGTGTGATTGAAGAAACACATGGAGGAGTAAGTTTTGTTCTTGTCACGGTAAAGGTATAACGACAGATGGTCTTACTATGCCGTGTAGCATTGAGTCAGGCCGTCTATTTGTCTGTCTTTCTGTCTTTTGACAAGTGCGTGGGGTTTTCTGTTGTTGCATAACGTTCCTCCTCACACTGATTCCTGCTGGATGTGCGCTGTGTCAAGCGAGGGAGTGTTACCATGACAATGATATTAAAAAACCAATCCCACTTCAAACAATGCATGTATATTTATGTCTTTTCGTTACGCTTCTCATCTTTGTCCGTGTGGCTTTTTACACTTGATACGGTTTGCAGTCAATCCTTAACCGAAATATGGCCATCTATAGAAGATAAGCAGAAGGGCTGCTTGATGATTAGATGAAGAATAGGTTATAGATTTGTCGATGGAAAGATTCAAGTTGAGGGAAGAGGCAGACGAGGTTAATTAAGGAGACGGCAGCACTTTTTAGATCCAGATGTTTCCAAATAATCCAATGATAAAATCCCTCCACCCCTTTTTCCCACTGCATGCTCAATCTGTTACCTTGTCAGCACTCTTAGAAGGCTTAATACCATTTTTTTTTTTACCAAAGCTATGACCAAGATGTGTGTAGGATGGCAACCATTAATTGCTCTTGCTTCTGAGTGTGACCATACTTTTGACCTGACCTATTCTGATCTCATTAGGTATGTTTTTTTCGACAAATGCTACAGGGCGGGGTGAGGCCCATCTAACCCGCAACAAAGGTCATTTCTGTTTGCCTTCCTTGTTGGTGCTCTCTGCCACAGTTACTTACAAATCTGTCATCAAAATTATGTTGTCATTTATGAACTATATTTTGTTGGTATGAAACTAGTCACAGGTGGCATACACTTGACATCAAAACCTTTTGTACCAAAAAAGATAAGCCTGTTCATTAGGCAATTGACGTCAGTGGAACTTCATTTTTCTTCATTTTATATTATAAGAACGATGATATCCTACAAAATAAAGGTTAGCATCTCCACTGGTACGAAAGATGATAATAATAGCTAAATAATTCAGGGTCAGGAAAGAAGTTGGGGTCATATAGAAGCAATGTAAATTTAGTAGATTCACATGACTGCATGCACAAATTAACCTGAATCCATCAGTGTAAATGTCAGAAAATTCTTATTCTACACACAGTATGTGAGGGGATGTGTATGTATAAATACGTTCTAGCACAAGCGCAGAGGGAGAGAGATTTAGCGCATTAATGATTTATCCAGCCCATGTGGCCATTTTTCATTGCTAAGCTTTGTTACTCTTGCATCACTTTGCACTTAAGACGCATGTATCACTCCTCCAGGCTGTGTCATAGCAGCAAACAACTTCTGTCTTCGATTTCAAGTGTAGGGCTAATGTTGCTTCCCCATGGTCGGATGATGAAAAGTATCACTGCAATGGAAATTCATTTGGTATCTTCATTTTCTAACATAGAAATTGTTTTAGTATACGAAAAAGTTGAATTTGGTTATGATCAAGACGATATTATGACTGGTTCATGACAACTAGATGAACACATAAAATTGATTGACTAGTAATTTGTAAATAGATTTGATGGAAACTATTTTATGAATAGTTAAAAAAAAAAACTTTCTACACAGTGTGTCATCTTTCATTCATGAGTGAGCTGAAGCACATCCCAGATTACTTTGGCCAAGGTTACACTTGCACTAGTCACTAATTAATCACAGTGCACACGTAGACAAACAGCCATTGGACAATTTAGAGTGGTTGATTAACCTGACATGCATATTTTGGAAATGTATGAGGAAGCCAGAGCAGAGTCAACCCACAGAAGTACGAAAATACTAAATTGAAGCCGAGTCCTGAGGCATGATTCCAATGCACAACCCCATGATGCTTCCATTCATCACTGGCCCCTAAAAACTCACTTTTAAGATCAAGTTTAATAGGAATCAATAAAGAAAATGATATCTATTGCATAAGTTTAACTACAAGTGACGTTGTCTGACTTGATTTGCTAAATTATTGATGGCTTTGGTGCTAATCTACTAATCTATTGTTCTTATTTCTAACATGAACAGGACTGCTCAAAAATTAACATTTACATAGCAGCCCACTTATAAAACCCAGTGCCTACTGACGTCTTTATAGAATATGTATGGTATATCAAGATTTTCCTTTTTTTTTGCACTTTTTCAGCTTACTGTGAAACGAATGCAAGTGACCCAAAGAGATGAGTTAAGAGAGTTGTCGTTAGATTGTAAAAAAAAAAAAAAAAAAATGAGGAAGGCGCGCTGGGAAAGAACGGGCTACGTTTGAGGTCTAACAATGCTCAAACTGTCATTCAAGCTTTAACCGTTTATCTTTGGAAGGATGGAGAGGAGGGTGGGCACCGGGCTTAGCTCACTTTGCTGTAGGGACCACATTTATCTGTATGCATCCTTGCTGAGCCTGTGACAGCAGGTATACACAAGTGGGGAGAAATATGAGTCCATGTGCACAATATAAAATATTAAAATACTCCCTGAAATAAACAGACATAAACATGGATAGGAGCAATGGGCTGTAAATGTAGATAGAACCAAGTAGGGATGCATTTGCCCGCCTTGCTTAGTTATCTGGGCTCTGTCAATGCACCATACGATGACTTCCAGAGAGGCTTGAAATTACAATCATGCTCGTGTGAAGTGACAATATTTCTGAGCAGTGCATTCGTCAGCTCCACACTCCTTTTTTGTGCTGACATATGCCATACACACACACACACACACACACACCTGGAGTCCATATGTTTGCAACTGCATGAGTAAATGGTTTTGACATCTGAACACAGATTTGGAGTCCCCAGGCTGTGTGCTCTGAGACCCAAAGGTGTCAAAAATGAAATGAAATCAACAGGTGGTGGAAGTGACAGCAGAAGTTAGAGTTGTGCAAAAATGAGCTCATAGAAATTGCTCTTAATGTTTTGGACATTGAGTTATATCTCAAGGCTCACTATTACCTAAGGAAGTACATTCCTGAATTTGATAGATAGGACATTTAATCTGTAAGAAACATAAAAATATATAATTTAAAAGAGAACCCTGAAGCATAGTATTAATTCCATTTTGCTGTTGGCAAAGTGAAGTGGAAGAAAGGTTTCTTGTTGTAGTATTCAGTATTTCTATACAATATGTATTGCATAACATATTATTATAAACCTCTTTTTTTTTTTAGCTAAATAAAATCCCATTTTCTAGTGTGCATCTCTTGTGTGTCATATTTACAGGAAAAAAAAAGCTTGAACAGCGTGAAGCCAAGGATGTTACAATGCATGCAGGGAATCTGTGGGCATGATTTGCATTATATTCTATTAATATTTATGTTCACTTCTTTTGTGTGCTTATTTTTAGGTGTGGCATATCACGCAACTTAGACACCCGCAATGATGTGTCAGAAGGCACAGGCCAATGTTATAGTCACTTTTCAAAATAAAATAGTATAGAAATGAGGAATAGTACTCCATCTTTCTATGATTAAGTGTTTTCTTTCAAATACTACATGTACAGATAGTTTAATATTCTAAAATGAACTCTCTAAATTGCCCATAGTAGTAGTGGAGTACCCGGAGGAAAAACACATGCAGGCCACAAACTCCACACAGGTGGACTGACCTGGATTTGAACCCAGAACCCCAGAATTATGAGCCTGACGCACTCCCGCAAAGAGAATTATATAGTTACAATTTGTTGACTTGGATATAATGTTTCCAGCCCTTCTGTAGTTACAAGGGAAGATAGTGTCAATTTGTATCAAATTAATCTTGAATACATTTTAGGCATTTTATGGAAAAACACTCTTAAAGCTGCCTCCTCTTTTTCCGAAAGATTAATACAGTTTAGGTCAAAGGTTGTCAGTATGATGCTTTACCTGAAGACATTCATCCCTCAATGGAATTTACTTCTTTCCAAACCAAAGCAGTAATCACTCTGAAGTATAGTTGGTTTACACATAATCTGAACAACCTGATTTCATTATAGTCTATGATGGTGGTACTTGAACAGCCAAATGTTTTTTTAAGAGGTACTTATATTAAAAAAAAAATAGTTTTGAAATTTATATTTTAAATGATGACAGACTACAGATGGCATGTATCAGCGCTAGTGATTTCCCCCCCCCCCCCACCACACCCCTTTTTTATTTGAATTTGTCTGGTTAAGGTCATCCTGTTTCACCATCTGCTGTCAGATTATCCACCTGTTCATTTGCAGGCCCCTTCAGCCGAGCGTCTAACATTTCATCGTTGTAGCTATCTCTTTTCTGCTTTAAGTGACCATCATCTTTTTAACAAGACGTAGGAGGACAGGGAAGCAAGCATGGTTAAATGCTCTCTGCCCCTCTTCCCTCCCCACACTTGAGCTCAGTGGTGGAGTCTCATGTCTGGAAGCTTTATTTCCCCTGTGGCTAAACTAGCATATTGTAGGGGCATTTGTAGTGCTTAGATAGCAGAGAATGTGAGCAGATCTCAGGCTAAGCCTTGCCGTGGTTTGTTAGCCCAGAAACAGAAAAGATGGAGGACTTTCTATGAATGATTAGGTTTTTTTTACCTTACTGTGTGAGCTTTAGGTTGCAAGGCATCTCGATTTAAATCTACTGTGCACCGATTATCACTATTATTATTTTCTAATTAAGTCACTGCCATTACCAGTCAATAAATAATACAATTTATCGACTGTCATTGGTATGTCAGTGTATTAATTCATATTTTTCTCTTTAGCAGTCAATAGTTTTCCTAGCTGAACATGAAGAGTGAAAGACTGCTGAGAATAACTGCAATTGTCATTTAAATGACTCATGCATGAGTTAAGCTTGGATAAGTGTTTATTATTTAAAAAATGGCAACCTTAAAACATTTAATTTTAGAGAAAAATGTGTGCAAGTGAGTCATTAGCAGTTAGTTGCTCTTTCATGACTCAGTTAGAAGACATAGCCGTGACTTTTAATGGTAACATCTAGTAATTTATAGTTGTACATTTCATATTAGTATACTGGCAATAGGGGAAAAATAGTAGTAAAAACATAGGGCTCGTCTTTGCATATATAATTTTGTACTATTTATAGAATTTTTTGGGGGAAAACAATACTCTGAAATGTATTTATACTGTATTTCACAGTAATGTGCCATTCTAATACTGCTTTCTGCTCAACATGGAATGTGGATATATTATTTTCCATTTTTCACCTGTGCATGTAGAACTGTGGTATTGGCTTTGGTATGTGTTTATCTGTTATGGGATGCTTTCATTAACGTAACAGACACACAGAGGATAGCGTGTTTTGTCTCTAAGAGGCACCTGCTTTGTGAGACACTTAGCGTCAGCCTGTCCTCTGTGATTTCAGCAGTGCTCATTACATGGCCCAGAGCTGCCTCCACACTGATTTAGGGAACAATCTGAATGGAGGATAACAAGCCCCATTGTTTTCTTTGCTACCACACAACATGCTGTAGCTCACTAAAGGCATATACACTATTCTGCAATATTTAACAATCCACTAAAAGGGAAAGAGAATAGAAAATGTCTGGTTTCAAGTGCAATTCAGGAAATCTGCTTGTTTGAATGATGCCACCTTTTTGCTTGAAGAGATTAAAGATCGAAAGCTGCTTGAAAATAAAGGCACGTTTAATCTGACATCTGAGATCATTGAAATTCAAGTTCACAGGTGACAAAAAGATTAAGGCATTAATTCAAACAGTATTCTTTCCCTGAATAACAGAATGACTAAATCCTTGCTTAAAAACTTGCCAGCTGATACGGGGCATTGCCCCTTTAGAAGACATTATCTACACACAATATGGAACTGTCTGCAGTGGAAATTGGAAAATAATTCACTCTAACCCCCCCCTCTAAAAGGTGTGTAAACCATTTTAAAAAGCCCAAGGACATGAGATTATTCCATTTCTCTACAGACCTGCAAACCCTGTACACCCACTGCCTTCTTATTCCGCTTTTTCTTGATTGTGCAATGATTTAGTCTGCTTTCCACTAGCTGGGGATTCTAAGCTTCACTACTTTCCCCTCTCAAATACTTGTGGAAAAATCCTTCTGCTCCAACATCCTTGAGGGGAAAATATTGACTGATCGAGATGGTCTTTGCACCCATTTCCCAGAAAAGATGAAATTTAAAGATTCATTCTTTCATCATATGTACCGTGCTTCCTCACAAGGGTTACTGGAGCCTAAAAAGTCACTACTGTTTGAATTTATGTTTTTCAGATCCAAATATGTGGTTTTCTATTATTATTAACTTCTGGAGAAGTGCAACAACAGAGGAATATCTCTAACCATTAAAACGGCTTTGAGGTTGGTATGCATTATTATTTAATAGACAAAATTGCTGGATGATATTCAGCATAAAAAGATCTCACAAGCTGATGTGGAATGCAGTGTTGTGTGCACAGTAAAGAGTCAATTAGTTGATCTATTTGAATAATGTAAGATCAGTCAGTGGCTGTGTAATATCTGCACTGAGTTTGCATTTGAAATAAAATAGGAAAGGAAGAAAGATTTGATGGACAGTTCAAGTGAAAAAGGGTCTTATAAATTTAAGTACTACCCCAAGACAAGAAATAGGAAGTTCAATATAAGTGTGGGAAGTATCTAGGGAGTATTTATATGGAGTTTTTTTGTGTTTATTGTCTTAATTTAAAACATTATAGCCAAAAGTGAGACATGGCCAATAGTAGCTCTTGTGTGTTTGCCTTACTTTCATGGAAATAATGAGAATAAAGTCAACAACAATTCAATTTGGCCCTTTTGAACTCGATCCCAAGCCCCCCAAATTTAACCACCTTTTCCGTTTCATATTGCAAACAGCCTGCAAATGTAATAAAAATATATTTCTTCCTTCACAAACGCCAACAAAGACAAACAAGGAAGGAAGCAGACACCTAGGCATACGGAACTGGAAATATATTCTCCGCCTCCATACATTATAATAATACATTTTATTCCTGATGCACTTTGCAAATAAATATTCAATGTGCTATAAAAAAGTTTCATGTTAAGTATGTTAACCATATTCAGAAATGTACTTTTCAAGTCTTATGCTGAACATCAGTCATGGTAAATTTTGAATTGAATACTGTTCAGCAGCTCTTGGTAAAAATGAATATATAGTACCTCTCTCTGTAGGTGGGTAATCAGGAGAATTTGAAGTATATACATAGATACTTTCTATATAATATGCACTTACTCTCAAGCTGTTTTCCATCAGAAATGTTACTTTACTTTCATTGGCAATACACTTGAAATCTACAGTACTTTTTCCAAGTGATATTTTCTAAAAGGTTTGTTCTACATTACTCAACAAACAAGATGAATCAATAAGCTTTTAGAAGCTGTATTGTTGTTTCATAGAAAATGTACTGCGCCTAAAGTAGAACAATAAACATGAGGAAATATAAAATTAGAGTCTAAACTTTATATTAATTCTGTGTGTCCATGTAATAGTTTGACTATTTTCTGGAAAAATGCAAACTTTGACTGACATATTTTCAATTTGTTAATGGAGGAGTTTCTGCTCCGTACACACGTGTCCAATATAGAAGATTTAATGGGAATTGGATGTGTTTTGTGTATAGTGTGTGTGATCCCACTGGCAAAGCGACATCCCTTGTGTTTGTTCTTTTCTGCTTGTTGGAAATAATGAATTGTTGGGCAGCAAATGGCTGAATAGATATCATTTAGTTAGGACTTTTTTGGGGGGCTGTTTTCTGCTATACATGAGTCAATATGACTATTTAGTTACTCCATTTTAAGACTATATTCAAACTGTGTAGTGGCAGTATTTTTCTCAATACATGTCCTTCAATTAAACTAAGAAAACCAAACAAGTTGGAAAAAAGCCGCATAGCAGGGCACAGAGGTCACTTGTGTCTTTTTAAAACATTTTTTTTGAATGTTTTAAATCAAACTAACCAAGCCAGGGAATTTGCATAAGATATTAAACAGAAATCTCTCTTAGATTTGACAGTGACAGACACCACTTTGAACAGACAGCTACTTTAAATCTAACATAGTTTTGTTGCTCTCATTTCAAATAAGATGAAAGCATATGCATTCACACAATAATTTAAAAATAAGAGGATTAGTCATGGTGAGTTGAATTGTGAGTGGAAATCATCTTCTAACCAAAAAGATCACCTGGCTATAGATTTCACAAATGATACAATTATTATGATGTGATTAAAAATATAAATGGTTATATAACAGTATAAACAATGAAATTAAATCCAGGCAAATAAGACGCATTATTTCATTATATTATAATTAGACTTTGTGCTATTCAGTTGGGAGAAAATAATGTGTCACTAATCTCAGAAGCACTTATAGAAGCCTCGTCACAGTTCCGAATACTCTGAAATCAGAGAATAAATCAGCCATTAAATGTAGAATCATGGCATGTTATTAAATCTGAAGTGTCATGGCAATAAATTAATGAAATGAGATTGTTTCTATCATTTTTTTTGTTTTAAAAGTGGAGAAAAGCATTTTTAGGTGGCTTACAATTCAAAGTCAGTTTGTTTGTTCCTCCTTTTGTTGAGTAAATTCTATTCTGATGTCAACAAAGATGAAATTATGCAGCAATACATTAAGTTTGTGCTCGCTATTTATAAAAAAAGATAGCCATCAGTAAAATCAGAATCAATTTAGATACTGACATAAAATCCAGTGCAGTGCAGCTGAATTTTTGTACCAGATTCCAATTTTTAAGTCTTGTTCTTTTCAAACTTGTATGAAAGTGTCACACAATAGATTATTTTCCACCTAATCAAACCAGAATACATTTTCCGGCCCAAAAAGAAGACATGAAAGAGGTTAGCCAATTACTTGTTAACACCTGAGAGGAGATGATGAGCAAGTGAAGTAGAGAGAGAAAAAGAGAGAGAACAAAATCAAGTGCAGAAAACAGAACCCAATAGTAAAAGGCATTCATTGTCCTCTTTGTCTTTTCTTGCAACAAATCCCCCCTAATAATAACTCCCCAAACTTAAACTTCCCAACAAATAAATAAAGAATGGAGTACAGCTTTAGGCATCAAAGCGTGAAAAATCCCTCTGTGGTAGGTTGAGCCCTGCATGCTGTCCGTTTCCCTTTTTGTATTATGACAGATTTTATAAATGAGGGGACATTTTTTGTTGGCAAGATTACCCCGGCTTCGTGGAGGGCAATATTCATTAACTCCTGTTGACATCTCTCTGAGTGATCATGATCCCACAGAGTTGTAGCAAATGTAGCCACAATAGATTTTTTTTTTTTGACACAATGAGAGAGAAGCTTCCATGTACTTGGTCCAAAAAAAATCAACAAAAAAAGCCAAAGGTTAATGTTAGAAAGAATGCCTTTTCACCCAACTACCAGAAAAGGCCAGTTATGCACTAAATAAGATTAACCCAAGACTATGGACCTTGAACTGTAAAAAAAATATCTAAGTATTGCTTTTCTTTACTATCGTAGTTCTTATTGAAGTATTTGTGTGAAAGAAATCACAACCTCGTTGAAAATAGCTAAGAAGACTCATCCCTTGCATGGTAGAAAAGTCCACCATTATACATAACAGTAACAGAGCAGCACAAATTGCTAAAAGGAAAAAAAAGGCTTTGGTTTTGGAAGGGTTGTCAAATAATTACATGTTAATACATGCTAATCTGAATTATATTTGAAATCATTCAAGCACTACATGGACCAGTACTATTGTACCTTAACCCTTTCTGGTAAAATACATTTTTTTGTTGATTTAAGAAAAATAGTAATAATAATTTGAGTGTGAGTGGAGAAAGACAAGCACTCAGAATCATACCTAGGGACATTTTAGAGTGCTCAACCAGACTACCTTGCATGTTTTTGGGACGAGACCGTAGAAAAGCCATGCAAGCTCAGGGAGAACATGCAAACTCCAAACAGGGAGACTCACCTGGGATCAAACCCTCAACCCAAGAAGTGTGATTCCAACATGCTAACCACTCAATCAACTTCCATATAGTATTACTGCATTTTTATGAAGTAACACAATGTTCACAAAACAAAATTAATGGAATGAAAATCTGATGATAACATTGTCATGTGATTCCCCCAAACTTTTGTGTAAATATTTCAAGGGTTAACTATTTTTTTTCTTTCCTTGATATTCAGGGCTGACTCAGATTTGTCCTGGCTCATCTCATTGTTATGCTGCCATGGGCTGGGGTAAGTTCCTTTGATGCCTCCATCTTCCTCTTTTCAAACATTCTTTTTCTTACTATCGATGGAGCTGATGCCTCTTCACTATGCACTCTGTAAAAAAAAAAAAAAATAATGATTATTCTTGACAACATAAGATTTTAAGTACCTAATTGAAACTATAAAGTTCATAATTTAGGATGTTTATAACGCAATAAGTCATGACAAAATTTGTAGATTATTTTTGTTTTGTTCTTGTTTGTGGTTCATCCTTAAATGGTAGTAAGAGTAGAGCGGATACATTAATATATATATATATATATATATATATATATATATATATATATATATATATATATATATATATATATATATATATATATATATATATATATATATATATATATATATATATATATATATATATATATATATATATATATATATATATATATATATATATATATATATATATATATATATATATATATATATATATATATATATATATATATATATATATATATATATATATATATATATATATATATATATATATATATATATATATATATATATATATATATATATATATATATATATATGTGTATGAGAATAAGAAAATTGATTAAAAATACCTCATGTTTATTTAGCTAAACATAAATTTTATCCAAAATCTTCATTTTTGTTTGAATTAAATAACAAAATGATAAACTATAACAAATAATACAGTCATCACTTTAGCTAGAAACTAAAACTTCTTCTGTAAACTTTTAAAAGTGTCACGTCACATACAAACTAATGTAATGTCAGTACTAAACAACATGTTTAAATGAGTCCAAAATTCATCTCCCACCTCAATGATTAAGCTCATTAAAACCTTTTTAATGGCGCAATCTCCTTCTAGTGATTGATATTTGGGGAGAGGGACTACTGCTCCTCAGGGTTTAGTAGTCTATACTGAGCTTATAAAAAGAATTTACAAAAAAAAAAATGCTTGCAGTACAAACTGCTTAGAGCAGAAAATGAGAGAAATACAATTAGTGTAGTCAAATAGGAATTTAAGAAAATCAAGACTTTTAAGCAATTAAAACAATCAAGGAAGTTCATTACTTTTCTTCCCTTGGAATATTCAACCTTACCACTGTGATCATCCATCATAGATGAGCTGTACAGATTTGATGTTGGTGCAAGATTATATGCAAATTATTTATTATAGCGATTGCTCAAAGCGCATTGATTTTTAATTAGAGATAGTGGTGCTTCTTGGTCTCATAGCAGAAGTGACCTAAAAGTTCAAGTGAAAGTTAATTTGACATTAATATGGCTTAATCATATTCATAGAATGGGGAAATCATTAAACATACCTCAATTAGTCATGTTTCAAACAGTCATTAGGTTTTGTAGAGTGATATTTTGACTTGTTCTTGATTAATAAGCCCACATTTTTTATGCAATATTTAATCAAATAGACAAATGTGAGTGAAGCGACCTACAGATTGATGCACATTTTTTTTTTTATATCAATCCAAATGTAAGAAGGGAGTTATTCTTAAACAATACTCATCCTGATGTCTCAATTCCAGGGTTTATTGTAAATGTGTGAAAATACACTGCTGTTTATGGACTTTATTTCATTTCAAGGCCCTCTTTTTCAATTAAAAAAACAATGGGACGCTGTTTGGAGGAAATTCATACCATTAATTTTTTTTGTCACTAGTTATTATGGTCTCATTGTTATATACTTAAGTACTGGCTTTAATAATATGCTAAAGAAGCACAGGTCCTGCTGTTATTCATGCCTTAATAATTAATAATTTACAAAGACTAATTCCTTAGAATTCATATATGGCAAATACAGCTGTACAGAGTGAATATGAATTATTTGACATTGGATTTTCCTGCAGGATTTTAATTATGAGTCGAAAAATTACACAATAACAAATATCCCCAGGTTCAGATTCTATTTAATTAGCATGGACATTATCAGTATTTATTCTAATTTCTAAAAATAAGATAGAATCACTTAGAAAAGCAGCAATCTTAAGCCTTAACAGATATCACTTTTTTTTGTGTTAAGGACTATTACCAAGGCAACTTCATCTATAAGAACTGTGTGGAGATAAACTACTGATATACATATGCCAATTCATTTGTTTTACCTTTTTAGGAGGATTCATAAAGTCCCCCAAGGTATAATCAGTATTTGGTGCGTAGAGTAGAGAGAGAGATAGAAGAAGCATGTCCTACTTGGATAGGTGGAATAAAGGGGCCACGAAAATTATTCCTCATGATTATTTCATGATATGATACTTTAGTAAATAATCTTTCCGCCAGTATTAACCACCCTCACTTTTTTTTAGTCTAGGCTAACTTGTTTCTGCTCACTCCAAGAATCCAACCCCCGAAACCCAGCTAAAAGCATTTTCAAGGATTAGTTATTTCCTATTTCATACTTATTTATTCTTGTTTGGTTCCCGCATTGGTGTTAGTCATCAAGCTTTTTTATCTTTCTCTATAGTTATTTTTATCGATTCATTCACTCTCTTTCCCTCCTGCCTTTTCTTTTCTTTTCTTTTTTTTGTAGCAGTCCAGGCTTCCATCCTCTTGTCTATTAAATGTGAAACCCTTGCACTTAGCGTTTTCTATTGCCTCTTAACCTGTTAAAAACATTATGGCGGTGACATTCGCATTTCCTAATGAGATAATTAATCTGAAAGGTTGATCACCTGCTCCCTGGTGCAGCCGTTTGCAGTGATCGCAAAATAATCAGAGGACGCTTTATCTCCATCATCCCACCCTTGCCTTGCCCTCGTCTGTTTGATGCGCTCTGCATATTTTTGCATTGCGCACTGCCACCGGCTGTGGCTGAAAGTAGATCCACTCACAAAAAGTGCTTTGATGTAGACCATTTAGTTGGTTCCCTGCCTAAAAAAACTTGAGTGTGCACATCCCACCACACTCTTACTTTTAACTTCCTGCGACATCAATAGTCGTCAAGCTACATGCAAGCATGAGGTTTATGGCTTTGCTGTAAACTAATCTATTTCAGTGTTTATAAGCTGGAGGCCTACTGACTCCAGCTCCAGCTGACACTCTCCCGACAGTCTAGCAGCAGCCTGTTGCCATGGTTACTTCAGCTCAGTGGCAGCTTCATGCAGCATTGGAGTGTATGATCTATTGTATGTTCAGCCTCCCCTCACTAAAGAGTGCTGAGCGTGAGTTGCTGTGATTGGACATTTCTTTAATGCCTTGTCCCCATCCCAACAATTACCTTGCTTTTAAGTCTCCTATAGTATACTAAGTATTCTTTCAAGGTGTTGACTTCAAGTCTCTTGATCACAAGTAGACACATGCTTGAATTCTGTTATAGCAGCAAGACGTTAATAAGCTGTCTTCAAAAGCTTGGATTAAATGGAAGATATCTATGATTATGCTACACAGAAGATACTTCATAGATTCGGTCAGACAGAGAGACGTTGTAATGGATCTCAACTAGATTAAAAAGTAGACATTTTTTGCAATAAGGGCGGCCGAATGTCTTTTGTCAAAGCTTCGATCCCAGGTGGGTCCTCAGTGTGCATGGGTTTTCTCCGGGTACTTTGGTTTCCAATCACATCCCAAAAACATACAGGGTGGGCTGGCTAAGCACTCTAAATTGCCCCTAGGTACGAATGTGAGCCGGAATCAATGTCCGTCACATTGTGACATGCAATTGGCTGGCTACTGATTCAGAATGTCCCCCGCCTGTTACCCGTAGTTAGCTGGGATAGGCTCCTGTGGTTGGGAAGGAACACATAATACAATGTGTGGGGGAGATTAACAGCATGCCAACATTCAAACCTATACCAAACTGTGAAGTATGGTAGAGTTGGCATCATTGCTTAAAGCGGTTTCTCTACTCTTTGCTATCAAAAACAGAACAAAGAATTCTAAAGTTTATCAAAACTTCTTACAGGAGAACTCAATGACTGCCTGTCTGCCAAAGGAAAGTGTCCAGAGAAGAGGAAAAGCTCCAGGACCGTCCCAAGAAGCCAGGTAAATCAATGCTTAAGTCTTAACAAACCCTACAGAATGTGTGATGAACACTACTATGTTGTGCTTTGCCATATTGTATATCCATTCACAGTTCTATAGTCTTAACCTTAAGAACACTGCAATGGTTCATTGCATCCAAAACTAACTTTTCCACCCTGACCAAACATTGTGTACTCTCTTCCCATTGCTTACTGAATTGATTTTTAGGTGTGAGTTGACCTATAGGTAATTTTCTTCAAGTGACATTACATGTTGCCATTTAAGAACCGTAATGGCATTCTCTGTGCAATAAAATGACAAAAATCCCTATTGATTTAAGTGCTGCAATAACGGCTTAAACTGTAGAAAGTGTTATTGCAAGTGGATCTGCACAGCAGTTTAAAAATGGATCAAATCAAACCAAACTGTGAGTCTATAATATTTGAAATGTCAAAGTACATCTTGAACAAATTGAAAAGCTCTTCCATTTCACCCTGCACAGTGAAGTGAAACTTTGTGTTACGACATGGGCACAGACCAATCAATGATGGCACATACAACCATTAACACTTAGATTGCAAGGCTTTAGCTTAAAAATCATAAATTTTTTTACTTTGTGTTTTCAAAGGTATGACATTTGGGCAAAAGTATGTTGTTTTTTCTTAACAGCCACTGGATTTCTTATATTATCTAAGTTGTTCTCTGGAATGAATGTGAGCGAAATGCCACCATGTCTGGCATTTGTGGCAAAGCTCCACACATGGCAATTTCTAGTCTATTTTTCATTCTATTTTCATCTCTGTCTTTTAAACTATATTCAGAGGCAAAGGGGGTGCCATGACAACAATTTTATTAATCACATCAATCATCAGTAATACCATGGCGACTGTTGAGGGCTGTAATCTCCTTTCAGCAAGCTCACTATTTCTTTCTTTAGAGGCTCATGAAAACAGGTTTGTGTGTGTTTATTTATGTACCTACACTCTAAGTACTTCCCTCTGGAGGTGCCATTGCTCAAGCATCCTCAACATTTTCTTTACAGGATTGTTGTCTTTTTTTTAAATTTACTAAATATATTAACTTTCCATCTTAACACCTAAAATTACTACTACTACTGGGTAGTATAATTTGATGGCCTAATTTTTAGCTTAATTTCAGGTAAATTTTTAATTAAAAACTTATGCCAAAGTATCAAATGGGCATTTGGACTTTTGAGAATTGGGAGCTGGATTGTAATCATAGTTGGATTTCTGTAAACATTTGTCTTGTTCTGTTTTGAAGGTTAAATTAATTTGCATCTGCATGGTGGAAGGATAGTTACATAGGAATTTAATTTATTGATGAATTTGTGCTCCTTTTTTATCACTAAAGTTGAACAATAGTAGATCAAGCAGCACGGTACAATGCGCCCATCTTACAGTTCTGAGATTGAAATTTTATCACTTTCTTGTTTGCATGTTCCCCGTGTGGATTTGTGGGTTTTATCCAGGTTGAACACAGTAAATTTCCCTAAGGTGTGAGTGTTTGCATGAATGGTTGGCATTCTCCTCGTGCCTTGCCATTGGCTGGCAACCAATTCAGGGTGTCTCTTGCCCATAGTTGGCTGGAGTAGGCCCTGCAACCTTAGTGTGGATAAGCAGAATGGAAAGTGAAGTGAATGAATAGTAGATAGATGTTGGCAATGAGCTGTCTCAACAGTTCAAGACAAAACCAAAACTTTTGGCACTTGGACGAGACAAAGACTTTTAATATTTCATCTCAAGTGTGGAGAACAAGGCCAATCTTGAATGTCACAACACAAGTATAATGAGAATGGAGTCAGTCCCACTTTAAAATCACCCATAAGAATTCTTTAAATTCCATAACTACTCCAATTTCTTTGTCTTTCATAATTCGAGTGCAAATATTTTGGCTTCATAGCATGTTGATGAATGTAACATTGGTGTTTATGTAGCTCTATGGCTCACATTACACAGACGAAAGCAACATTTGCATATTACAGTTTTGTGTTTGGATTGGTGTAATACCTTGGCAAGCATACAATGCCTCATTAATATGGGATAACAAGAAAGGCATCCCTCTTGCCATGTTCAGACTCAGCAGGGCAGATGGTTCATGATTCGTTTATGGAGCCAAACACTTAGTATGGGATCAGCAGTTGCACAGAAGTAGAATTCCAGGTTGTTCTGGGACACTGCAACAAACATTGCACCTTAGTTCCAAATGCATGTGTTTTTGACAAGGCTACAACATTTGCAAGGTCTCTATGGCTTCACATAAGACTTGCATACCAAGTTCAGAGTATTAGCTTCCAGTAAATTATAAAACAAACCGCATTGTTGAGATTGCCTCCAAAGGATGAGAGCTCAGTTAGATGAGATAAGTGGGAAAGGAACGAAAAGTTGTTAAAA
Organism: Stigmatopora nigra; assembly: GCF_051989575.1. NCBI lineage: Eukaryota > Metazoa > Chordata > Actinopteri > Syngnathiformes > Syngnathidae > Stigmatopora > Stigmatopora nigra. Next base: position 10,951,777 of record NC_135521.1, read on the forward strand.
TGGCTTCAAGACACTTCTTTGTTTCTCTGCTCTGGGTGTTTTGCCTGCTGTCATACTGAGGACAAGCCAATTCAGAGACGCCATCAGATATTGTACTGGCTGTGCTCCTGGGGAAGCCTCAGCATGGATACATTTGATTCATTTAAATATGTATTACATTCTTAAAGACATTGTACATTTATTTTGATTATTTGTTTTCAAAACATTAGCTAGTTTGCTGAAAAACAGTGCAAGAAACATGCATATTTTTCCCAATTTAATTTTTTGTTGGTTTGATTAGGACGTTGCACATTAATCAGTGTGGATATGCTGGAATATAAGTAAAAGCATTCCAATCATCTTCATTATTCAGCTGGATCCTAACAGAAACTGCATATTGTTCCATCTACGGCTCTCAATACAGCCACTTAAAAATGATATCAACTGCACGCATGAAATAATCCCTTCTTATCAAACTGAGGCCAGCGAATAGAGACATAACATGATGTCCAGTGGCAGGTAACGACGTGTGGCAGAAACTGTGTTCACATAGCTAACAATGACCTCGCATGCATTAATGATGCCTTTATTGTCTTTGCACATGTAAAAAGTATAGAACAACCAAATGTCATTTCCATTAAAACTCACAAGGAAGAATAGTAATAACCGACACGTAGACGGGGAGAAAGGGCAGAAAGCTTGCTGCGTTAGCTGTTGACGTGCCCCCATTTTTTTAGAAGAAAATATGGGAAAACAAGACGGTGTAGGTTTAATACTGATGTCGTTTTTGTTGTTGTTTTGGGTTATATATATTTTTTTGCTCAACTATGTCTAACTGGTGACCAGTCTGGGGTGTAGTAGCCTTTCACCCCAGAACAATTTGCGACACACTGGTATAAGATCCCTCAAAATAAGTAAATACGTTTACTCAATTGCAATTAGGGCATCATGGCAACATAACATATGTGTCCCAGCATTCTGTAGTTATTACTTTGTTTAACTACTTCACCCTTGTAGGTTATTATCACAGGCTTAACCTTTTTTCATGCATCTCTTAACCCTGAGGGAATGGTAGATCAGAGTGGGTGTGTTTGGCTTAGTAGTGACAGCTCTCGTCCTGAGCGCTCGTCAAGGATTTTTCTAAGAGCCCCAAGCTATCAGCTTGTGAGACAAAGGCAATTTAACATGCTGTTTCTTCATCCTAAAAATGAAGAAATTCAAATATTTTCCTCTTACTACCAGAAGTAGCAAAGAAAAAAAAAAAGAAAACAAAGAAGGAAAGGAAAAACAAATCAAGTCGAGCTATGTTTCATTTGCTATTTCATGATGTTTCTTTATGGGAAAAGCAAGGAGGAAAAACAGACTTATTCGAATCAATAGTGCATTACAGTCTACTACATAGGGCATCCCAAAACATAACACTTGACAATCACACTAGGGAACATAAAATGTGATGATCCTACAATTGTCTTTTAGAAATTAACTGCAACAATATATAAAAGATAATTACATTTTATTGCAGGGCATAATGATGAAAACTACCAGTTTTAAAGATTTTAATCAATAGTGGTATGATAGAACCTAAAATGCATAGGCGAATGATCCACTATACTATCAAACTGCTAAACATACTAAACAGTCCCACAATAACCTTAAATGATTAAATACTCCAGAAATTAAACGACATTACAAATTTTCAAGTCTTTTTTCCACTCTTCATTGTGTATTCTTTGGCTGTTGCGACTGAAACTCAAGTGTAACTTATAGTCCGAAAAATATGGTTTTATGAACAAGTCAAATTGCTTTATGTAAGTGCACTTAAAGATGTCGTGAATATATATGATGCTCATATAACAGATTATGCGTAGCTGCAATGCTATAGTCTTTTAATATCTATGTCTGAATGAAATCAAGAACATTTAAAAGACAAGCAGGGCACCTAAGGAACATAACATTATCAAAATATTTACAGTATGGTTGATTTTCCCCAGACATATCAATGCACCGATTAAATTGTAGTTATTTGAGGTGATGAATGATCCCAAGATGCCTTGGTTTGCAAGAGCTGTCCCAGTCGTAATACTGTAATGTCAACACTTCAATTTGGCTCTTCCTCAGCCTCAGGTCAGCTGTCTTCTTTTATTACTTGCATCACACGAGATTTCCATCGTGACAGAAAAATGTTCCGCTGTTGTGTAATTCAACTGAAAATGATCTCTTTTAAATTCATAGCCATATCTTAAGGGGTCTTCCTCTGTATGACCAGGCATTAAACACCACTGTCAATTAATGGGAACTCATCAAATGAGTGTGGCCCATTAAATTTTAATTAATTTTGGTGTGTTTACATGTGAGTTATGAACAGTTGATGAAAATCGAAACAAAATACACTTATTTTGCTAGTTTCCTTTTTTGTTTAATGCCAGCAAATGCCAGTGTTTGCTTTTTTTTCTCACATAGTCTCTAATTTGGTACTCGTCCAGTGGTCGGACATTTTAATTAGATCGCCAAACCAAATTTACTGATTCTTCAATGTGAAAGAACAACTCGCCTTGCTGAATAAATTGAACTCTGCTCGTCAAGCAAATTGATGATAAGGGTTTTGTCACATTATTTTCAATCAATGTCTAACAATGACTATCTTTAAGCTTTCAAAAACTCCTCAACTGATTGCTTTCTTCCAAAAGCTGCAATATTAGATGACCCACATTTTCCATTTTGTTAGTATTTCACATAATTTTCACAGTTCCCTGAAACTACTGAAATAATAGAGTGGAAAATCAACCACTGCAAACTGAAGAAAATTGAACTAAATACAGTATTGCTTGGATTTTGAAAGACCCAACAGACTACCAATGGCACTTGACAAAGCCAATCTGCCCCTTCCTTACAATTCTATTTTCAAGAATAAGAACTATGCCTCTCTGTTTTAAAAATTCCTTTTGATTACATCTTTATGCAGCATTTCATTTAAAAACAACTGCAACACTTTTTTTTTAGTTATACATGGGTTTTCCTACCTAGCATGCATCCGTCAAACCAATAATTTAAACCATTCACATGACCACTATTAGCTTTAGTATGGCTAAGTTTCAAAAATGCTCAAAAATTCAGTATGGAGTAATTGTGATAAAATACTTAACATCTGTTTCCCACTTCAGATGTTCTTGCTTCCTGGCATTAGTTGCTTGCACTAATTCTTCTCCTTCCAACAGTCAAGAGTGTACCTGCCCACCTGCTACTGTGTAATTGACACTGACTGGATGTTTTCACCCAGCAAGGGAGCGTTAATGAACAAACTGCCATCGGGGTTGCTCTCTGCACTAAAAATACTCTGAGCTCAGAGTAGTAGGGAAAGACACTTCCATCCTTTTCGCCCTTCCTGGGGTGGATGCCAGGCCTTTCATGCCTTCCTAGGCCCACTGCCAACAATAGTTAATAATTCACCACCTTCTGGATGGGGCTAGGCATAACATAGTCTTATTTTGTCAGATAAATCAATGTCAGCATATAGCACATGTTCACACTTTTTCATTTGGTTACAAAAGGAGCCATTGTATATGAAACAAAGCAGCAGAGAGGTACCCTTGAGTACTTTGTTGAATTTTTCGGACGGTGCCACTAAAAGCAGATAGCAAGGATTCCAAGGGGATTGGGTGGAATGGAATTAGATTGTTTCTTTCTTTCTGATCTAAATTGAAGTTCCAAGAGCAGGTTTAGTAAAATCTTCCTCTATGATTAAATAGCTTATGACCCACTCAACACTTGCACAAAACCTATTTCCTTGATCTCTTTGTACACACTCTCCTCAAGGCCTTATTATAGCTATTTATGCAGTGTGTGTGTGTGTGTGTTTGAGATATATTGTGAGATCACTAAGAGGGCTCTTGAAATTTCATTTTGTCTCAGAACTGAGCAGGATGTTTAGCAATATTTTTTCATTCATTTGTTTTCTGTTTCGTTTATCCACACAAAGGTCGCAGGGGTGCAATATGTGGTGGAATCCCCATATCTAAAGAGGCAATAAAAACATATGGTGGAAAATTAGAAAAGCTTGGGAAAGGACCATAGTAGGCAATGATCCTGCTTTCATAATGACCAGTCTGATGACTCAAATGTTACATTAAATGCCAGAACCAGACAGTCAATATTACAATAAATGCCAGAGTAAGGCAGTAAACAAAGGCTCTAAAAACTGGCTTAGTTATTATACCACAAACTATGGTCAAGAAAATAATACTCTAATCTATGTACATTAAAAAAAAAAATGACTACCAAATATGAAGAGGGCAAAATTACAGTAAAATCATCATTTAAACAGTGATGAAAATTGCATTTTTCATAAGAAAATGTCACCACATTCCATGTTTTTAATAATACTACTATTTACTATGTTGTAAAATGTCAATATTACAGATAACCAATTGAATCTTGAGTTGAATTGAGATCTTTCCTCTTGTTTCAAAGCTTGTATTAACTGATTTGCAAATTCAGAGTGAACATAAGGTGCTGTCAGTTTACAGATATGTGACATCCTCACCCAGCTTCCTCTTCCAAATCTGCTGCAGGTGTACTGATTCAGTCAAGCAGAACCACGGACCGTTGCGAATGTTGCAGATGGGTTCCCTGAGGCTGAGGAAGAATAGACTTACACTTGGCCAAGTTGACTGCAGAACAAGGACATTTATCTTAGGTATGTGATCAAAATTATAAGCATGGCAAAAAGGAACCTCTTTGTGAAGAATAATACAAGAAGAATGCAATTTCATTAGAGTTCATGCCTTAAGAAAAATGTAAACTTTGAGGATTATTTGTCACCACTGCTTGTCTAAGAGTGAATCTAACCTTGTAGTATATTCGTATGGACACGGAAAACAAAAGCTATGCTATTGTTTATTTTAAAAATGGTCTGAAAAGGAGAAGTGTTTTTTGAGGACATTGGAAGGAGAATTCTTGCCCTTTAACATATCTTCACTTGTCAGTTCATACCAAGTTTGAAATAAAATAATCCAATTGATAGAAGAAATCATGCAAAAAGTCTGTAAATACTGTTGTACTAAAGTTAAACCATTTCTTTTTGGAACAAAACAAATTGACACTTGAAAATGTCTCATTTTTAAACTGGGATTGACAGCATAATAAAACATAATCAAAAGAGTGAAATTGCTTGGTGATGAGGCCATCTTCAATCTACTCCTTCAGCATTCTAACTTAAGCGATGAATCATTTTAACACATGCCTCTAGTGTTCACTCAAGTTAAACTGGCCTCCTGTGAGGGTACTTATTGCATGGGGAAAGTGTATTAATATTCATGCAATTCCACCTTTCTGAATGGAGCCATATGTTCCAATGTGTGGGGAAAAGGAGCAAGCATCTGCTGACACACTCGCCAGATAGGCCACTCAATGGATCCGATCATTCAGCCTTCTGCTCTGTCCAGAATACAAGTGTCTGCTCTCAAAGGCTAGAATATTACATTCATTTTATATGTTGCTTATCCTCAGGAGGGTCATGGGTGTGCTGAATCTTATCCCCGCTAACAACGGGCTGAAATGAGTGCCAGTAAATTGCAGGCACACAAAAACCTACATACAATTACATAAATAGTAAATTTGAATGATAAAATGTTGTTGGATTAATTTAAGAAAACCCTCAAAAAGTTACAAAAGTACATGTAAAGGACTTTTTCACTTTTGAGCCAGTTCTTCTCTATTTAATGTGGAGTTTGCTCATACATTTCAGCATTTTATTTCTTCTGTTGTAAAACCCTTGAGAATTTGTAACCTCTGATGTTGATAGAAGAGTAGGGCACACCACACAAAGATACATTATAGCGGTGATAGTAGCAAAAGGTGGAAGAAGAAGCATCAAAATGGTGTAGATAATACAGGCTAATAGATTTATTTCAATTCCTCAGTTATCTAGTTAATTTCTCTTTTGCAATAATGTTTGATTGTAGTGTGAATCATGAATTACTTAACTGCATTTTTGTCTTTTATATAACAAAACATGATATCTGCTGGCTTGAGAATTTTCTGAATGATATATTATATTTTAGCATTGGTCTTGAACCAAGAATCTTTCACATGGCAGCTGGATGCTCTACTGCTTGAGCTAAGTTCCCAATCCACCACATTACTTGGCATTGACTGGCCTACTACATTTCCATTTGACCCGAAAACCACATGTACACAAGACACTGAAATGATGACAGAGAAAAGTGTAGCCACTTGGTTAGCGCAGAGGTTAGTGCACTGGACTCCCACCTGGGAGTCCTGGGTTCGCTTCCCGCTGTCGTCATTTGGTTGATCACCAAAACCATGTAGGTGAGTAAATGGAATAAGAAAAAAAAAGTAAATGGAATAAGAAAAAAAAAGTAAATGGAATAAGAAAAAAAAAGAAAAAACTTTTTAATTTATATTAAACACTTAGTCATACTTTTCAGCAAAAGGTTATATTCCGAACTGCCTTCGGCAGTTCGGAAGACACTTGATGGACCTGTATGTGCGAAAGGCGTTCTCGGGTCGGCCTTCGGCCGACCCTCGACCGCTTGCTTGGTCAGTCAACCGCCGACACCGGGAAGCGAACTCACGTTCTCTCCGTGCAAAGGCGAGTGTGCAACCCACTACACCAACTCGTGCCCCACTTATACATAGGTGTTGAAACGTTTTATCCAAGGAAATGGGGTGAAACACTTAGTCATTTTTTGGACAAAATGCTTCATCCACCACTGAATACTTATTTAGTTAGACACTTAGACATTAGAACTTATTCTTTTAACTGAATAACATTGGGAAAATTTGTGCCTGCACTGGGATTTGAACCCAGGTCCTCAGATGTGGGAAACTGATGACTTAACCACTGGGCCACCACCCTGTGAGTGAAGGTGGTAGTACTTGTACTTTTACCCTTTCCATTTACCTGAATAATATTGGGAAAATCTTTGCATGCACTGGGATTTGAACCCAGGACCACATGTGTGGTAGACTGATGACTTATCCACTGGGCCACCACCATATGAGAGAAATAAGTAGTACTTGTACTCTCATCTCTTTCATTTACCTGAATAATATTGGGAAAATCTTTGCATGCACTAGGATTTGAACCCAGGACCACAGAGGTGGTAGACTGATGACTTAACCACTGGGCCAACACCCAGTGTGAGACAGCAGTAGTACTTGTACTTTTGTCTCATTAATTTCCCTGAATAATATTGGGAAAATATTTGCAAACATTTGGATTTGAACCCAAGACAAAAGAGGTGGAAGACTGATGACTTATCCATTGGGCCACCACTCTACATGGTTTGACTGTAGTATTTGTTTTTTTTGTCTCTTTTCACTCCCAGGTCACACTTAGTACTTTATGGTACCTTCGAGTGGGAAAAGTTAGGTAAGCAGAGCAAACCAGGATTGGAACCCAGGTCCACACAGGTGGGAGGCCAATGACTTATTCACTGGACCACAGGCTCCCAAAAGTAGAATGTAATATTTATTGTTTTGTCTGTTACATCTATTAGTATAGTAAGGCTTTTTGCCAGTCAGTCATCGAAGATGACACTTGACTGGCCTACTATAATTCCATTTGACCTGAAAAGTGACAAATTGCAAGACATTGGTTTTGAACCAACAATTTTTCACATGGTGAATGGATACTCTACTGCTTGAGCTAAGGCCTACTATTTTTCCATTTGACCAGAGTAGTTTTTTCTATGTAATGGAAGAATGATTTCCAACCGGGCACCGAACCACACCTGCCCAGACCAGTGGTCTTGGAGGACCACGCTGGTTGATGTCTCTACTTCAGCCTTCCAAATTGTCTCAACCAGGAAGTTCATGCTACATGTGCGGCATATGTATGTAGGCATACATGTATGCATGTGTTTGCATTGTTTAGGCCCTCATGGTTTTCTATGGGGAATTGATCATGGACTCTCTCCAACACAAGCGATGTAAGCAACAATGTTGCCCGGACTGTACGTTTTTATGTATGTATGTTTGTATGTACGTTCACACACACATTTTTGCCAGGGTCCGAAAAAGGTGTAAATGGTTGTGTTTCCATACTGTATATATTTGCCTTGCAAGTAACCGGTGACAAGTGCAGGGATTATTTCACTTTCAACCCAAAGTCACCGAGAATACTCATCTCCACAAAGATCTTGATAGGGGTTTCGTCCAAACTTTGTCCTGTATATAACCACTTGGACTTGTATTGTATTTCAATTCCACCCCATTTAAAAAAAACAGTTTGATGACCATAATACATGTTTTGTGTTTCTCTTCCATTCATTTTTCTGCTCAGTGTAATATAGTCATATATTTACATACCCGAGAGATTGCTTTCCATGTTTTCTATCATTCAGTTTTTTTTTTTTTTTTTTTTTTTTTTTTTACAGTGAGATGCTCCCATCCTTTCTCATCTTGGTGTTTTCTATTTTTCTCCCGTAATCAGACGCACATATTCATCTTGTCCCCCTCGGATGTCACCTACATCAATTTCATAGCATTTTCCCATCATTGAGAGCCAGCCTCAGTTGTGTCACCCTGCAGCTTGGGATGGTCACCCACACAACTGTCTTTAGTTCACCCACAAATTCATTATAATATCCACGAAGCACACACTTTTCCAAACATGATTCACTACATCACCGTTTGCAAATGTCTTACTTGCTTCATCTTAGAAACATTCATTCATCTTTGTCGACAGGTCCTAGCAGTCACATTAATGCATTATACTCTTATCCTCACTTCATCAGTCTATTTATTGCTGACCCTAACCTCCTATCCGATAGCTCAATCTGTTCCATAATAAAGTTGTTGCACAGCCGAGCCGTCATTCTACAATAGGAAATATTTTAAGTTACCATCTACATTTTTTTTTACCTAGTATAATTAGTTGTATTATGCCCATGAGCAGCTTTGATGGAACATGTTCTTGAATAGCAAGTTTGACCAGACTTGTGAGGTAGAAAGCTTCTGAGGCCCCTTACTTTTCCATTCAATTTATTTCCATGTTCTTTTATACAGTTTCCATAAGTCACTGACAATTATAGTGGCATTGACATCTTCACAGGCAGCACAGATTCAGATTCTACTCAGTGATGAGCATGAATGTGGTTTCTCTGCATGTACTATGCCCCTTAAAAAAATGCAAATATTAAGTGTCAGTAAATTTATAGATGTCTTGTCTTATTTTGTCTGCAGGTGGAGAAAAGACTGACCACACCTTTAATGTGATACCAAATCCTAAGTGTGCAAGAATTAAAATATTTCCCCGTTAATAAAAACTTTGAAATGTCATCTTACTTGTATTCTTTTGCAGAATAAATGTAAAGAATAAGACAAATATACACTTGCAGAACATATTTTTTTAGTGTTATATGAAGCAAGTATGTCTGTTTTGTCTCTTGCCTCTCCAAGGTCCAAAGATAATAAATGTCTCACAAGTGATGCAATTTTATGTCAATGCTGGATTTCTTCAGTTGCAACCCCTCAGAACTCGCTTCAGTAAGCTAGTGAGTCATCACTATATTCTGACTGATATCTGACAAGAGCTTTTCAACTCGCACAAGTCAAAAATACTCAACATGGAAATATTACAGTGGTGCATCATTCTGACAGCAGTGTGGCAATGTCAGAATGGACTTATGTCTTCCCAAGCACATATCTAACATGTCCTTCTTTAGGGCGTAGGTACGTATTGCACTGAAAGACACGTCTTATTTTTTGTAGTATTGTTTAGGAAATAAACTCTTTCTTAGTCAGGAGAAGAATAATTAAAAGTTTGTTGTTTACTGTGGGATAAGATAAGATCTAGGAGTTCATACCTTTTATTCAAGCAGCAGGTACTGATGGTTTTATCACACAATAAGTAGATAGTTCATTATGCATCTGCTTCATTTCCTGAGGGGGGAATGACAATTTCAAATAGTTGAGTCATACAATTAAAAGAAATAAACAAAAAAGAAAAAGATTGGTTCAAAAATGACTATCTTATTGATCAGTAAAACTTTGACCAAAAAAAGAACATCACCTGTATTACGGCAAAAAAACAAAAAGGTCAGATACAAGACATTTCATGAATCCAATTTCCACGCTTCCTCTCAGCCAAAAGCAATTCATGTAAGCATTTGTGCTTGTTGTTTATAGTTGCAGGCCCCCAGGCTATTAGTGGATTTATTTTTCTGTGTGTACACTGTCTGCTCTGTGGGAAGGAGTTAATCTCCATCTTTAAAACGGCAATTCTATGACAAAAACAATGCAGTTCCAACGCAGACTACTGATGCCTTTCACACCATTGCATGTGCTGATACGTATGATGTGTTATGAAACGTAACAAGTTGATGATGATAGATTTGAGCAATTCCCCACTACTACACTTCACTAGGACCAAACTAAATGGTTTACTCCCAGGAGAAAAATAGTTAAAGCAAATCAATAATATTTATTCCCTGAACATAACACTTCCTTTTTCCATATTATTCCTTATAGCAAAAAAAATAAAAAAAGACACTAGCCTGGACTGGATTTTGTAATTGTGCTAGCCCTTCCTTTAACCATTAATAAAGTAATAAAAAAAAAAGTGTTAATTTTGAAATGGGACTAACAACTTTTCCAACTCATTTAAAACTTTGAGGTGACCTTGATGTAATACACTCACTATTTCCTTTCTTCAACGACTGCAAGATTCTTAAAGTCAGAACCATTGCATGGAATAAAAAGGTTCAGCATTCATCTTTGTTCCATGTTCCTTGTTCATTATACTGCATGGCTATAGAAATTCATGGGTAATTTCACACGCATAAAATTGCTAATCTACAATGATAATAATGGAAATGAAGTCCCTGCATGGTGAAAAATCTTTCTTCCCCTTCCTTAGTTGCCTAAAGCTTCAGTCTCTCCCTTTACCCATCAAGTCCAAGTCCCTTTTACCACATACAGGTCACAGAGAGCAGAGCCATGGATGAAATTGCATTTAGTTCTAGTTGAACCTTCCTAGCTTGGGTAGTACTTTAGGGCTTTCTAATGCAGCCTTTTAGGTGGGATAGGTTTCAAATGACGAGTTCACGGCATAAGGTCTCATGGTTAGACGAAGGGTTCAGTCCAACTCACTTCTGTAAGCATTTACTGGTATTAAGTAAATCAACTAGGTTATATGCAGGTTAACAGGGGTGGTAGAATACTCAACAAATGGGTCAAAAGCGCTAAAAAAAAACAGCCCTCAGGCAAGTATTGACTTCCCAATACTCGTACTGGTACTTTCATTGCTTGAGATGTAACAAGAATAGGAGCATTTCTAGTTTCATAATCCAAATGTGTTCAAGTATTGTCATATTGGTCACCAGTTTCAAGTTTTCTATTGTACTCTATTTTCTTTGGGCTCCTACTTATATCTCAAATTTAAATTAATCTCCATCAGACTCTTAACAACCAAATTCTTCCACAATACTTCATAGAACTCCATGTGGAGACCAAATGTTAATCAATAGAAAATCAGACCCATCATCTAAGTTTTACTACAGTCTTAATGTGAAAATAATTATTCAACATTTACTTGAATCTACAAAGTCTACTAATTTAAAAAATATATATTGCATCTTACCCTGTAATTGGCTGGTCACCGATTCAGGGTATCTAGCCCCTGCCTGGTTCCCGTAGTTCGTAGTTCAGCACCATGGACAGGTCACCTACGAGGCAAAGGGCAAACATGAAGATGGAACCATTCACGCTCACCCCGACAGCAAGTTGTAATCAATCCCACATTGTTCACATCGAAGTCAGTCAAAAGAGCCACTGCTTCATCAGGTAGCTCATAAATAACAGAAATGATATATTTATAATATAGTTTGTGCGTTGGGTGTGTGAGGGGGTGTGCGCCTAGGAAGCCAAATTATCCAGGACCGCCTCTAGCTAAATGAACACTGTCCCTTTTTAAATTAATGGTAGAAAATTATATATATTTTTCATTTATGACTCTACTAATCCTATAATTAAACAACAGCCAGTCAGCATGATTATTAAAGGAAGGGGAGGTAAGTGGATTCTGCACTCCAAACATTTTGTACCATAATATTAGTAAACTTAATATTCAAATTAAAAGATCCTGATAAGACAAAGCTAAGCCTTTCTCAAATGAGGGTCTACTTAAAAAAGTCAATTGAGGTGAATAATCATCTATTGTCTCAGAAGATAATTGCATTTTTTTGATGGAACCACATTGTTCCTGTTGTTTTGCATGAATTTTGTTCATTTTAGTTGCAGTTCCCTTGACCTTTTGTGAGTGTGCCCGGTAGCTGCAGGCTACTGCTGCTACTTGTGGTGCCATTTAAAGATGCTGTTTGTCTCTTCTGTAATTTAACCACTGCTAGAAACATTTGGATTGTAAATTACCTAATATTTCAATTTGCAAACCAGACATCGATGAAATAATACAAACATTACTTATGAGAGTCTTGTCTGTTTACAACATACACAGACTTTGGGGTTGACAAGTGGGAATCCGGATGAAGGGTAAGGAACAGTTTTGCATAATTGGCTACTGTTATAGGCAATTTAATTGCTTCAGTCAGTGAAGGTAACAAAGGAATTAAGTCTCTATTGATTCACTTTGTAAAGGTAAGTAAACATAGGTGAACATCAACAGATAACACTAATTGCAAAATAATAACCATTACAGTTACACAAACAGGTAAAGAATATATACATTTATCCTATCTCCTATAAGAAAATGAATTAGCCTGTCACAGTCATTATTGGTGCTATATGTGTGCGCACATGTGTTTCAGTGTTTCTTTTCTTGTTTATGCATGTGGGCGTCAAAGAGATGTGCAAAGTGCTGAAGGGGAGATTAGAAAAAGACGTCTCCACACAAACTGCCGAATTAATGCAACATAGCCTTGTGTCACAAAGCAGAACAACAGCATCATTTGGCTAAAACCAGACTTCTCAATTTCTCTTTGAAGATAAACAATGTTCCTCCATGGTTGTATAGTAGATGGTGAGCAGTAATGAATTAAGATGACATCTCTGGTATGTAAATTAGTTGTGGAATTCCTAAAGTAAATAAAAATAATCTTAATAGCGGTTTGAGGGGCTGTTAACACAAGAGTACTAAGTCAAGCGTGCCTCATGGGAATGTTTGTAGATCCTAGTTTATGTATTAAACATACAAATATCCACATGTGGTTCTTGGTATAATAGAACTTTATCATTCTTTAACCAATTTTGACCAGCTTTACTTTTTTGCCAAATCATAGACTAATCATGCAGAATATACAAAAACAAAAGGTGGCAAATAGTCTTACCTATGAAAGAATAGTCATTGAGAATAGGGTTGATTTAGACTACGACATCTGTTGAAAGCTAACAAAAAATATTGATAATTTAACTCTATTGAATAAATTGCTATACATGTAGTGATTCATTGAAGTGAATCACATCAACAATCATCAAGGTGAAAGCAGATGGAGTAGTAAATAGAAATGTTTACCTACTCCTGCTTGAAACGCCAGTTGCCTGTAGAGGAGAGTCAAAGCTATGGGGGTAAGAAGGTGAGAAGTCTCCCATCATGACAGGAGTGTGGCCATTATCACGCAACAGCAATGGCTATTAAACTGAATTATTTCTGCCACTTCCAGCTGCCAGTTGGAGATAAGAGCTGTTTGGCTGAACCTGTGAACCCGTCAGCATCTTCTGGAAGCTGTCCTCATCTTAGCGTGAAGACACACTGTGGCAGCTCTGTACATTGCTATCATTTAACCGCACTAAAAATACAGTACTTAGTGCCAGTGCTTATGATGATGAGAATACAGTATCATATTTTTTTTCTTTCAGTCCACCTACACATTGACAATTATTTTAATTTATGTGCGGATTTTCTTTTCTTCTCATCTCATGTTCTGAACCGCTTTATCCTCATTAGGGTCTGGGGTTGCTGTGATTGGCTGTCAATTAATTCTGGGTGTACTCTGCCCACTGTTCGTTGTTGGCTGGGGATAGGCTCCAGCACCCCTGCGAGCATTGTGAGGATAAGCAGCTCGGATAAATATTGTATCAAGGGTCAACCAGTATAGCAAGTAGAGCAAATGTGTGCATTGCAAAATTCTTTAGTTTTATATCCACTTATACATTTTAAAAGTAATGAGTAAGAACTGTTTTTTGGTTGTCAGATAAATATTGTATTTAAGTCAAGGGTGCAGATTTGGTTGTGAGCATACTTTACTCTGAAGTGAATGATTGTGGCCTGGCAATAGAATGAAGATCTGGACATAATAGTCTAATGATCCCCCAGAGCCACAAACACAACCTACATTAAACTTACTTATGGCCTGTCATCGAATACATTTCAAGCCTTATTAAGCATCTCCACTGAATTGTAGCCTATACACATTTCCTCATCTCTTTGGCACTTGGTTAATATGTCGATAAAATACCCCAAGTATTGCATTGCATGCTTTTAATCATGATCATCAAGTTGGCAGGCTAGCTTTTGCTTAACAAATGGACCACCATCACATATTTGTCCAAGAGACTTTGACGTGGCTAGAGTGGATTGAGTTCCCACTTGGTCTGAGTGTGAATGTTTTTCTCTGTCAAAATGTAACCTGGGACTGAGCTAAGGCAAGTAGCAAATATATCTCTAGTTCTTGGAAAGGAAATGTGCAGGAATCCTACTTGGCAGTACAAACTCATTTGGGTAATTTCCCCAAGCAAAGCTGCCTTTGAGAGCAGTCTCAGTTTTGAAGAAAACACTTGCAATACAGTTAAATTTTCTTTTCCAGCAAATAGGTCTAACTGTTGCTTTCACACATAAATGACCTATGCAACAATGTTATATTTCTGTTAACCAAATGCAATACATATTTTTTAACCATAACTATTTTAAAATTATTTTTTTAAAAGAATAAATTGAATTATAAACCTGAGAATTAAAATAGCTGAAATGAGAGGCAGGAATTTAATCAAATGTACTAGTTTAAATTACTTATTTCAAATTTCCATGGTCCAAACAATTCTTACATGCTTTCTATAAATATCTAAATTTAAAAACCATTATAAAACCTGTAATGTTAAAATCTTAACCATATTATCAAAATATACGTATGGCTACATGTATAAAATACCCAGATTAAATCCTTATTTGTGATCTCAATGATCTTTGTAAACATTTGCCAAATCATATCTGTGCTTGTGTGAAAGTAAGACAATGTGCAGTTCTTACACTACTAACCAAATATCTAGCAACTGGATTATGGTATGTTGCCTGTCCTCTGAAGCATAATAAAATAATGTGCATATAGTGTGTTGCATTTATCCAAAACCTCAAATGAAGCAGTGGCACCAACCCCCATGAGAAAAGGTGATGAAACAGCCCCCACTAAGCAGCTTAAAAGAAAAACGGCTGTTTCCATAGGAACTGATCTAAAAGCAATTAGGCGTGCTGTGAAAGAAGCTTGATGAGCTATCATTCAAGAATGATCCTCAAAACTCTATCTGGAATATACTAAAAACCTTTTTGGGACTGTGCATTTATTTACCTTTCTTTCGACATTCTGTCTAACTAGCCCAACTGTCATTCCTACCACGGATGCTATAAAGTAGTTCGAGGCACACTTTCATATTCACCTCATCTAGGGCCTATTCATCATGTAATCTGAGATTTTCTTTTGTGAATTCAACTGTATGCAAAGAAATGGAATATTCTTCCTTGGCCAAGTCTGTATTATGAGCCTGCTTTCCCCCTACATAAGAGGTGGAGGGTTGTTATGGAGCAGTGGTTCTTAACCTGGGTTCAATCGAACTCAAGGGGTTTGGTGAGTCAGTCTCAGGGGTACAGTGGAGCCTCAGCCATAGAAGTCAAGACTCATCATGTTTATACATGATAACATTCTCACTTGGCCATCACTGGCTGCAGACAATCACGTAATATTCCTTGGCCAATCAATGCTACGAGGAATTTAACACACTCAATGTGTGAATGTCATCGTAGAATGTCGTGTAAACACTTTCTTCATATTTTAATCCATATTATGACAGTCTGGTGGCATTCCTCAACCCCGGAATCCCCCACTCATTTAATCATCACCTATCCATTTGAAGCTTTGACTATCTCACGGTTTCTTAATGACCTCCCCTCACATTGTGTTTATCTGACACTTGGAAACAAGCTTCTCCTCTCATCCATGACTAATAAATAAGTACCTCTAGACATATAATTTGTTGGTAGAACCTAAAGCATTAGCACTTCTAACCTTGAGTTGTGGGGGTGGAGGGCTACATGACAGCAACCAGAGCTGGTATCTCATCTAGGTTAATTGGGAGGCAATAGTCTACTGTGCATATACAGGATGACTTGACTCAGCCATCTTTAATTAAAACAAAATAATGTATGACTCCTAATGATACATTGGCGATCATTAGCACCCGTAGAAGTGCTCGGTGATCACCGTAACTACACTTGCCCACCATCACGTACTTATGATTTGCAACAAGCATCAGGTTAATTAGGCATTTCACATCAGTGAAGTAGAATTGCCGCTAGATGTCCCAACAGTTGCAAACCAAGGGTGCGATAAACATGAGTCTGTGTAAATTAAATCCTGTAAATTATAGAAACAGTCAGTGGACTAGAAAGCAGCATATGTAATAATATTATCATGCCAAATGATATTCATTCATTTTCTGAACACCTTATCATAATAAATATATGCAGCCATAGCACTAATAAAAATAACAGGAATAATCTCTAGTCGAATCATTACTCTTAGACACTTATGTCTTCAGAGCTGATTCTCATTAGCAAGGGGAGAAATATACAATGGAAATATTTTGCTCATATTGATTGTATCGAACTCATAGTTGAGAACAACAAATGATACAATATGTCAGATTGGTGCTGACAAATGCAGGAAAACAATAATGCAACAGCAAAAATGAAAATTAATCAATATTTGAGCACTGACCACTGAAAATCAAAGCTCCCATAGGAAGACAGTCTTGTCAAATAACATTTATCATCTTCTCCTCACCTCATGTACCCATACCTCTTCTCCCCCACCCACACTTTGACTCAGAGAATAATGTCTGCTGGGGCAATAAATTTGAGTCTCAGCCTGCTTTCCACCACACACTTCCTCCAATGTTGAACCTCACTGATGTTGTCTGATCATCGCTCACACAAGCCATTTGTTTTTTTTTACGTTTCTGCACATGTACATGGTGCTGCTATTTAAGCTCCTGTGCAGCTCTGGTCTCTTTGCTCTCATATCTTTCCTCACTCCTCCTCTCACTGACTCCCCAACTATCTGTGACAGCTGTTGTTGCTTTGCTGTGTTTGCAGCCTACGCATTATCAGGCCATGAATTCATTTACTGCCATTAGATGCTTCTCTACAGACCATGCCCACATCACATAAAGAAGGGAAACCATTTAAACAGCATAATTCATAACACAGTGAATAGCAGTACCGATGGTGCGGTAATGTGCTTTAATGCTGTCAACTATCAGTAGACAGTGTGGAAAGTGTGCATGCTCTAGTGTTATCATTTTCACAGGATGTTACGGTAAGCACTGCAGTTTTGACATCAAAAGTATTCATCCTGCAAAAATGACACATTCTATGGGATTTAGACTCCAATGTATGCTCCCGCCGCCTGCAAATGCAAATTCCTTCAGCTTTTAAACCTTTTTTATCCAACTTCCCTTGATTCCCTGCCTCATGTTTGACATCAGCGTATTTCAGAAGTCAACGCACCAGCTTTCTGTTTTATTTACAGCCTCCTCCAATTTCTCCTATTTCATTCAACTCCACACCCTATGTCCTTCCTCTTTTATTCAGTGTTAAAACCGGCAATAAATAGTCCATTGATATCTCCCAGCCAAGCCATCAGATAGTTACGTCACCATGGTTAAGTCTTTATATGAGGTCTCACCCACATTTATACTCATACATATTAATTGGACATCAAACTGAATGGTTCCCTCACTGAGTTGTTAATTTTGGCAGAGGTTTATGGTAAAGTCATACACCTAAGATGGATATTTTTGCAAAATATGAGCGTTGAAAAGCTAAATTAGGAACTGTTTCTAAAATGTGTTGATAATTCTGATATGTGAAATGAGAAGAAAGTCAATGAGCTCAACAAAAGTACTTTTATATAGAAAGTGAAACCTTTTAGTTGCACCTAGGTAGTGTATGTGTTTTTGTTTAGCTTTTAACAACAACATAAATATTCCTTTGCAATTCCATCCTCTCCAATTCATTCTAGGTTTCCCTAAAACCAAAATCCCACGCCTTTTTTCCCCCGAGGGAGGAATAGAAAATGAAACCGTTATGACCCCATCCCTGCTTGTCATCGCTTCAAAATGCCTGGTCATTACTGCACCACAAGCAGCTTGGCTTAATGTCTTTTGACTTAACACTAATGACTAACTCTGCATCTGTCTCCACGGGGAGACAAGCGGACCAACACACAACGAACGACAAGTCACGCAAATGCTTATTTGAAACAATTAAGGCAGCGATTCTCATTTCATCAGTTTTCCTAACGGCTTTCCACTCGGAGGTTTCCAGTTCCATATGGTCCATTTCTAAAACATCATGTGTCGTTAGATTACATAGACTAGATGGCTCCCTATTCTTCTTCACATCCTCCCTTCTCTATCCTCCTTCCGTTTCCTACTCTACGCACAGAAATGCATTGCTCCTGAATATTTAAAATAGCTTCAAAGCTATGAACTTATTCATTAGAATTAACTGCTAATGAAAACACGCTGTGTGTTAACATCATCACCATTCCAAGGATGTACTCTTGTATCATCCAACTCTATTTTGCATGCTACTACACTTCTTCAGCATGTCCAACACCCCCACCTCCCACACCCCCGTCTTCTTATCTCTGTTCCAGTGCACTCAGCACAATTACAGTAGAATAGCACATTTGAAACAAAAAGAAGAAACACAGGGGACACAGGTTTCTTGCACCTATTCTCACATCCATTCACATGGCAAACATCCAAGGTAGTGCTTCATAGTATATCCCACTCTCTCTTTGGTTATTGATTTGTTCCTCTTTCTGCCTCTTCCAATTCCAAACCTAATGTTATAAAAGAAGTGTAAGGAGTTTTCATCGGTCATGAAGAAATGTTGTTTATTTCCTATATCTCTCGTTCATGTTGTAATCCACGGAGCCTCCTGTTGGACACTCACAGAACAGACATGAAGTGGCCGGAAGCTTGGCAAATTGA
Organism: Stigmatopora nigra; assembly: GCF_051989575.1. Classification (NCBI taxonomy): domain Eukaryota; kingdom Metazoa; phylum Chordata; class Actinopteri; order Syngnathiformes; family Syngnathidae; genus Stigmatopora; species Stigmatopora nigra. Next base: position 10,971,004 of record NC_135521.1, read on the forward strand.
CCAGAATGCAGTGTTTTTTGGCTCAGTGTGTGAAAGAAGTGAGAAGTGGACGCCATTTCTTACAGCGATGAGAGCCAGATGGAATAGAGCCTGCAGACTCAACACAATGTCCGAACAAAAACGATGATAGGACTTTTTCTGGCCATGCATCAAGTCTAAACTAATATAATTATTGGAAACTTAAAGTACATTCTTATTAAAGATTGCAATTCCCTGACTAAAAGCCATACAAATGCAACAGGCTACATATTTTCTCACATGCACACAGGCCACTCATAAAAGTCTAAAATGCCATTATATTCATTTTGAGACATTAATAAATATTTTTCCTATAATTTTCTCTCATTTTTGCTTGTTTCTCACATCTTTCATACAAAATTGTGACACTTTGGCAAATTTTAAAGGGTTTAGTTGGCAGTCGTGTGAGGACAGTGAAACAAATTCAATAATTTACATACAAAGGACTGCTCTGCTTACGATATTTTCAAGTTACGAAAAAAGTTCTGCAACCAATTAATTTTGTAAATAGAGGTACAACTCTACTTGGTTTCTCACGCTTAAAGATCAATTGCCTTCTCACAAATATACACACACTGTCGCCAATATGTATGCCACCTGATTGACAGTAAGCGGTAAGAAAGGGACTTGGGGGAATGGTGTAATGTTGTGAAGGAGTGGAGGAATGAGTGAGCAGACACACACTGTAGATAGCGAGTGTTGTGTTTGGCAAAAATCGGGGTCTTTGATGAGAAAGTTAATCTGCAGAGGAGCAGATTGGCTTCCCATTCCTTCAAAGTATACCCAAAGTCAGCATTCACACAGAGATGCATGCATACCCATTCATTTAAAAATCCACATTCAAAAATATAACATTGAATCATCTTGCATATCTATATTAAATATAAATGTTGGATGCAGCCAATTTAATCAGCTGCTTTTCAATCTCAAAATACATACTGTAATATTAATTCTGTTTTGCTCCTATCCATTTTTGTAACCAACATACTTCAGATCCAAGGTCTTCAAACTGGTCCATGAGGGCCGCTGTAGGTGAAGTTTGTTTTCCAACGGATCCAACACAAAGTTTCTTCTGTAAAGTTTCTGCTGGAAAAAGAGAACCAGACTTCAATCCACTTTATGCACTTCTAGGATACAGGATTGGTTACAGGTTGAAACAAAAACCACACCCACTTTAGCCATTTCTGGAATAGTTTAAGGATCACTGCTTTAGATGATCAGAGTGTGGTCCACTTGAGATATATTTGTCAATAAAGCACAAGGGATGATTTAACTTGAAAGGAAATTGATTTTTCAGACAGGCTAAATGTGCTGTGACCTTCAACAAATAAGTAGACACTACTCTTGAGATTTTATGAGAATTGAGAAGTATTTGACCTGGCTGTTTCAGATAAGTACTGCTACACACCCATCAGTATTCTACACTTATTCACTTGAACCGAAAGGAAGGTTTTAGTTGGCTTTCTTGGGAAGGATTAATTGCACTTCTATGTATTCCAAGGCTCTTGGTAACACTAACCTCAGTTTGCAAGGTTTTGATACTCGAAAAGAAGTCACAAAGCTCATTAGCCTCTTGAATCAAGGTTCTACTCTGCCATCTTATCTGCCCTAACCACCTGTCCCATTATGTGTGGTTGTACAATTGCTCTAACGTGATTGAACTACAAAAATGTAAAAATCTAACAATTTCTCCATACTATGCAAGATCAACATAGATATCCCACCAGCATTTTTGTCCAATACAGAGTAAAGGCAGATATTTGTACTACTTGCTAAAATAATTATCTAGTGGGGATAAGCTATTCACAAAATGAAATAAACAAATGAAATAGTGGCCTTTAGGCTCTAAAATTGGATCCTTGAAACCGTGATTCTGTGCGCCATTCAATTTATTTTGTTGTCTATATAACATGTTACTACTGTTTCCTTATGTTCTTTTATTGTATTGTCAACAATAAATGTCAACTATGAGTCAATTAAACACCTCATATTCGACAGTGAGACATGCAAGGGTAAAAAAAAGCTAGTTTAAGTCATGGAAAAAAAACACTTTAAGTTCCCCTCGTTTTTCATTCACTATGTCTATCTGTATTCTGAAGCAATTGATGCATAAGGTTTTATATGGTATGTTATGTTGAATGGCAGGATGCTTTTCTTTGGGCTCACTAGTAGTAACAATATTTCCGTTTTCCCCTCGGGAATCAATCTTGATCCCAGTTGCTGTAATTTTTTTCCCCGGAAATTTGACATTTCTGTGTGCGGCGATGCTCAATGGTCAGGACTGCACAAGTATCGACTCCATCAATCAGTATTACCTCGGTAACATTGTAAGAGCACCACTTCCCCGGCGGCTAGTGGAGGGGCAAGGCAATTATGCAGGAAGCATGTTAAAAAAGAACACCTGGAGTGCACTAAAAGGACAGTGAGGACAAAAATCATGTTCATTTCCTCACGATGGTGTTTCTCACTTCTTGGTATATTACTGTATATATGCCAGCTTGACTACTGACAAAAAAGGACTATGTGCTCCAACTAGGAACAGTCTCTCTGGGAATATAATGCTGAATGCCAAATCAAATTTTTGTATGATTAGCATAAATTGTATATCCTGTGGGGAATTGTTTGGTACAATGAAAATTGTCAAATCCATGACTCATGATTATAATGTGGATATGAAAGGGAAAGCCTGAAAGCTTGAATATTGAAAAATGTGTTTTTATGCTACCTGAATATTGAAAAACGACTTAAAATAATCGGAAACTCATGCATTTAACAATATAAAAATGCATCGATATTCTTCATAGTTATTTAATCTTGCCAAACTAAAAGAGTAGGATCTATCCTGGAAGAACTTCTTAATCTATTATAGGCATGCCTAATTACCGTAAGCTCCATGTCAATAACTCAACCCAATTAAGGTCCAGGACAGAAATCAGACATCCACTGAGTCCATGCTGGTCGGCTCCTTATTGATTTTGTGGTAATGTATGGTATTTGTCCAAGTCTGGTGTATCCCCACAATGCCTGTGGCTCAAAGAATGAATGCTTAAGTCTCCAGATGAAGCAAGTTAACCACTCCAAAACAAAATACATTGGATAGGAAGATGCAATGCTTCCATGCAACTGTTACACAACAAAGCCCTTAGACCCACTTTAGGGGAAATTTCATAGAATTACATTAAACAGGGACATTGTTTTTATCGTGGTCTGTCCTGCCTGGGTCATGAGCTTTCCCTTGCAAGATAGTTTCTTACATCCTCTTCCCTATTCAGGGGGATTACCCTTATGTTTAATGGAAGACCTTAAAATCCACCAATATGCTTTTTGGAAATTTGAGCTGTTTTATCAGATTGCCCTTCAGCAGCCTGTCCTGAGCATATTTCATATTATATCTCTATTTGCACCTTTTCTTCAACAAGTCTTATATTGTATACTATTATGGTATTTAGATAACAATAAAACTGCCTACCTTTCAACAGACAGTGATCAAACAAAAATATTTGCTCTGGTAATGTCCACATCACAATTCCTAAGGGTTTGGTTTCCAAAATCAGCAAAAAAATCCACCAAATTCTACAACAACAAAAAAATCACCACACATAAAAACACTTAAATGTGTTAAAGTATTATTTGATCTCTTGAATTTGGATTAATTTCCACAACAGCCTTTCAAACCTTGTAAAATTGGAATGCATCTTTTATTATAACTACTCCCCTCCCTAAACCCCACAAGGTAAGTAACAAGAAGTACTACTAAATTATACAGGAAATATTCCACCTTTGTGCCACTAAACCCTTGACCCTCAACATGTCTTTAATCGATGGGATATGAATATCAAGGCTTTTTATGTATATATTGTGTCATAGTATCCATCGGCCCCTTAACTCTTTTGAAGTCACCCATTTTTATAGTACTTTCTCCTCTCCCTTTTCCTTTTTTTTATGTATTCTTTGCACGAGCGCAGTCCTACAGGCTCAAATAAAAAGGAATAACATACTTGTGAGTTTGTCTTACGCCCACTGGAGAAGAACCACAGGAGGGATTTTGACGGATTGGCCTCATTATTTGCTTAACATAGACTTCTATTAAAAACCTCCGACAGACACACCTTATGATCTTTGAGAAAGACGTATTTTGGTGCTTTCTTTTCTGTCAACCACATATTTTCTTTATGTAAAATAACAAGCAATTGCTTGTGTTCTACCTCGAAATAGTTGGCTATCATTGCAACTGCTGTTCTAAGAGCTATTTGCATTAATCAGGCTTTAAAAAGTGGCTGCATTGAGCGGGTACAATCTGAAATAAACTGTGAAACCAGGATGTTTACATATTTGTCATGTAAGCTTACATACAAATAACAAAGCTTAACACTTGTTTTTACTAAACATTCTACCATTCATACAATAAAATAGTGTATGTTCAAGCATATATTATAATGAGAATTTATGATGGGGGGGAATTCAATTAAACATACAATTGTATTTATTTTTTTCCAAGTAGGTGTTTTCATACCTCTTTAACTGTTGTGGAAGTAATTTAAATGATTGGGAAAAAAGTAAATGTTACCTTTCTTTGTCAAGTTAGGAACCTCTAACCCTAATTTTGTCAAAGTCAAAAATTAATACCTCATTTTCTAAATAAAGACCCTGATAACACAATGCAGTACAGTTTGCAATGAATCCCATGAGGTGTTGGCTCATTTTGCCATGTGTACAAACGCATTGGGGGCATGCACTTTTTCGTTCTGAGGTAATTGGCTGTAGCTGTCTGTAAATACATGGTTTAAATCATAACCCCTCCTTATCAGCAGCTCACCAGTCCTGCTTACTGAACAAGGAAAGGAAATGTTAGAGGAAAAAGTCTGAATTTTAATGTTTCATTTAAAAAAGCACCAGTTTATAAAAGAGTAGAATCTTGAAATGTTCAATCAATTACCTCAGGGAATATTTTTGCCCCAGAAAACGTCTAAGCAGTTTTATTTGCCTTTCGAATCTTTCCAGCATCTAGAATTTGTATTATTCTGCTGCCTACTGATTTATTTTCTTTATCCTGGAAACTAAACCTCGTCAAGAAGTGCTCTCGATTTTTAATAGTGTCATTAATTGCTCTTTAATCATGCAACCACTCTCAAACCACTAAAATGCTTTAAACAATAAATAAATACATTGAAATAAAGTTAAGGCTTAACAGTATTTAGTACAGCATGCAAGCTCTGTACATGTTATCCACCACCAATCTAATTTTATTTGTGGTGCCATATTTTTGGGATACACATTGAGTTAATAATTAAAAAGATGGGACCCAGAAGTTGTATACACCATAAGATGATTGACATTACTCAGTCACACCATTTCCAACGTCTTTGTCCTTTCTTGCATCACATTATATGCCATTTTTTGTATACATTTTATGCTTGCTGTTTTTTTTACATCCTCTACAATAAATGATTCCCAATGGTATGCATTATTTTCACTAGTCTGAAAAGATTGATATTGATAGGGCATTTATTGACAATAGAAGCAAGACATACCTTGAAAAAGTTGAGTGGGAAGTCCGAAAAATCACCAGGAGATCCCTAGAATTGAGCACAATGTCACGTATTAATGCAATACATAATGCAATACTGTTACTGTGTGATGTCCAAATAGTAGCGCACATTATGACAATTTTGATCAATCAGTCAATTAATTTTGATCATCCCCTTCCTTGTTCAGTACATTATATTAAAACAACTTGCAAAAGACTTTGAAAGAAGACTTTAATACATTAGATGTCAACCACTCTACTAATTACCTTCATCAGAGCTGAAATGTTTTAGGCTGCAAAATGCCAACTTTAAATTCTTTCTGTTCCTAAGGACCACACACTGATAATATCACATTCTGTCACTTTACATGCAAGTAATTGTTTGGACTCACCGTGCATGGGTGTCAAAGGGATGCAGAGGGTTCAAGTTTACATTTCAACCAAACAAGAGGATTACTTTTGCAAGTGTAATCAGTTAATCAAAGCCAGGTGCTACTCATTTCAGAAGACACCTCATTGGTTAAAATGTCAGCACTGGATGGGTTGGAATAAAGACCAGGACCAATTGCAGCCATTGGTGGACTCAGTTTGAATTCAGAGTTTGACATTTTGCAACAGTTTAAATCAGGGGTGGGCAATACTCTCCTTGTGGGCCACTGTGGGTATATGTTTGTTTCCCAACTGATCCAACAAAGACAGTTTCTGAAACAAGAAGCACTTGACTGCAATCCAATTATTGTATATGTAAAATATGAGATTGGTGGAAAAGTTTCCTTTTATGGAATGAAAATCTGCATCCACTGCAGCACTTTGTGGAATTATTTGCCCAACCCTAGTTTAGAGAGTTTGAAATTTAGCAATTGTTTAGAGTTTGAATTCATAGTTTGACATTTTGCCATTGTGTAGAGGTTCAATTCACAGTTTGAAATGTTGCAATTTTTTAAAGAGTTTGCAATTTTGCATGACAACATCCCATATGAGGAAAACAGTGAAAGAATTGTTTAATATGTATACAAATTGGAATGAATACTTTTTTTCCTCCCTCAATGTTTTTATTTATTTATTATTTTTTCCTCCTGGGCGTGCACATTTCTGCAGCACGCCAAACGATGAAGACACACATTCACCATCGATACGACAGCAGCAGCAGCAGATCGAGGGGGAGCAGGAGAGAGGAAGTAAGTTACCTCCTCTCGCCATCTCCATTAGCACCAGCACCTTCATCATCATCGTCATCGTCCCCCTCTTTCTCTATTTCTCTCTCCCATTCCATCTCCCTCTCTCTCTCGCCCTTTGGAGTTCAATATCGGTGAAGATGATGTTGCGCTAACCAGCAGCGAGAGGAGCGCTTGCGCAAGAGGTGTATTTGGAAGTTGAAGACGCTGAGGAGACCTATCTATGTATGTTCGAATCCCGTCTCTTTCCCCTTCGCCAATGCAAAAGGAAATATGCAGCGAAGCGTTACCCTCCTGTACATCTGTTTACTGGGGATGTGCTTGGCTACGAGCGCAAGTTTCCCAAGTAACATCAATATAGGTAAGGATGGCACTCGCGCGCCTTTGTCTCCATAAAAAAATCACATCTCTATCGCTCTTTTTTCTCTGGAGCCAGAGCCTTATTATTTCACCATTTGTCACTCAACAGGAGGATTGTTCCCCACCGAATCTCACGAATATGAAGTATTTCGCTTCGCCCTTTCACACCACCAGGACATCCCTAAACTGGTTCCGCAGGTCGACATGGTCAAGATGGGAAATAGTTTTTCCATGACGTATGCTTGTAAGTATAAATGCATGGTCGCCATCTCTTCGCTTGTGGTTTCTCTTTCAAAACTCTTGGCGCAGAGCGAAAAATGGCATCTAGGCCGTGCAGGGTGAGTGTGGGGGGCTTGGAAACTGTTGCGTGGGGACTTTTTTCTCTCTTCTTCTGCAACCTCTTGCTGCGTAAAACACGGTGCGCTTTTTGCGCTCCTCTGAGGTCAACATCTGCAGCGTTATGTTTAAAAGCTTTTTTGGGGGTGGTCCTAAAAGCTGCCCATTGATCTTTAAGGAGCTTCAATTGCAGCAAGATGGTTTTAAAATGCATTTGATTATCATCATTGTAGCAATGCAACATATGAAGGAATTTAACATTATAGTGCGTTGAAAAGGAGAAATTATGTGGAATTATTCCAGTGCTTTCTTTTTTTTTTTTTTTGTAAATCTAGATAATAGCAGGGTAGACAGAGCAGTAGGGACTGGGGATTCTATTCTCATGGGGCTGATAATGTGTGTCATAATGCCAGTCAGAGAACAAGTGCATGCCTCAGAGATACAAAGGAAATGTCACAGTAAATTGCTTCCTTGTTGTTATCCTACATTTAGCTACTCTTTCTATAATAGCAATTTTGAGTCTTTTTAACAGGGGATAAAATTCTGCCTCAAGCATACAGTGTAAATGCCCTATTTTATTAAGGTTTAGCCATGTTTCTCGGCATCAAATAGAATAGAGGAACCCAGATGTTGTAGGTTGGAAAGAGACATTTTAAGCGCTTTCCTCTGCATTGGTGGATGAACTAGAGAAATATTTTTCATATCTTAATGAAAGCTATTTAAATTTAATTTTCTATAGATAGGTGTGATGGGATGGATGTGTTTCATGAGCACATAGTCGTTTAAAATCATAATATACTGGCACGGTCACTGAGAAATTGAATAAAAAGGGAATGAATGGTAAAAGATTGTATTGTCAATGGTAAAAAAAAAAAAAATCTGAGCTTTTTAAACTTTCCTTTAAGGAATACCATCATTTCTCATGCAACTGGGGCATGTGTGTGTAAATAAAGTAAACAAACAAAACAGGCCCCCATTGATGACTTTCTTCCTAGAGTGGAATGGAATTTTAATATTAAGGTCATGAAAGAGAGGAATATCTACAAAGTAGCTTATAAATCAAACATTATTTCATGTCTTTATTTGAGATTTGGGTTCATCTTCATTGTTGTTGTTTTTGGTGATTTTTTTTTGTATGTGTGTGTGTGTAGCCAAAAGATTTGTGTTTGCAAATTGTTTCCTGGTGGTTGAGTAAGATGTCGCCTCATTTGAGTGCAGGCCACAGGGCTTCTGTTCCACCTAGTGATGGTGTGAATGTGAGTGTGACCGGTTGTCTCTGCCTACTCAATTTCCGACGGACTAGTGACCATCCTTGCATTTGATGTCAGCTGGGATAGCCTCCACCCCTCTGCAACCTTGCCAAAGATAAGCTTTAATGAAAATTGATATTTTGTTACACTGCCCACTGAAGTGATAGTAAAGAGACATCTATATCTTCTACTATTTGACTGAATCAATGCAGTTTAAAGACCCAATGGATTTCTGCATGCGTGTAGGGTTCCAAATTGGGCTCTTTATATTTGTTTGATGCAAAAAAAAGTGCCATACATAACTACTAAGAAAAAAAAACCTAGACTGCTCTTGTGGTTCTGTTTCCAAACCCTGAGACCACATTTTTGTTAGTGTTTCAATAACCGATGCATCATATCGCTTTATCCATGAATACGAAAGAATGAACCATCTTTCCTTCTAAAATCCTCTGTGCCGACCATCAAATTTAGTGACACTTCAGTCCAACACTATAGAATTGACCGCACTAAGTATGCCACCCGCTAGCAAAACGATCACTTCTTCTCTAATAGAGCATTTCACTGTCATTTCTATAGAAATGTCTTTGCGTCATGAGTCACCGAAGAAAAGCATTCTATTCCTGGGTTTCTATTTAACATGCTTAAATAGATGAGCGTGCGTGCTAAAATCTCAGTGCCCATTCCGACATCTGTGTAGGATGTCGTGAGTGAGTGACAGTTGATAGTGGGAAGGTGCCCAGGGGCTCTTGGGGTGCATAAGCGTGAAAAGCACTGGGTGAATGAACCCTTGTGCATAGGGCATGAATAGAAGCTCCGGATGAGGGTGATACTCATCAGCTGGCTCCGATGACTCGCCACTTCCTCGAGAGGCGATGCCTCCTAATGCATACACTTAGACAGTTGCACACATGCACACAAACGCTGGCACCTGCCCTGAGGAAAAGGCCTGGAGTAAATCCTAACTGTCAATATTTCGCAACTTCTGGTTGGCCACTACTCTGGTTTAATAAAATAGTGAAGCTTAACAACCTTACTTTTGAGAATTTTCTGCGAAATAGACCGAATCGAAAATGCATCTTCACCTATTGGCACAGCACTTTGAGGCAGATTTGCACCAAGCCCGAAAATAGAACCATATATATACCTGTCAGGTATTAACAGCAAAGCTATTATTACATTCTGTTTTGTTTTTCTATTCCACATTCTCGGCACGACTGGATGTTCAAAGGTCTTTAGTCATTGAAATTGGAAAGCTTTCGTGGATGTGGTCATTTTATAGTCAGTAAAATCTCCTCTCAAATAGCAATTGCTCTTATTTTTGTGGACCTCCCCTTTGAAATCCTAGTTTTTCGTTATTTATGAAACGATCGGTAGTTATATAGTATGGTCTAGTATCATTTGATCTTTGGATTTTAGTAGATTTTGTGTATTCAGGTTGATTAATAATATCCAGATTTATTGGTGCCTGTGTTGGCTGTATGTTACACATTAGATAGCATTCTCAATTTACAACCATATGTATCAATGTAGACCAGTGAAAAGGCTTATAGCAAAGATCTACTTCAGTGATTCAAAATAACTGCTAGGGTCGCTGCATGTACATGAGAATATTAGTCACTGTTCCCCTCAGTTAGGTATCACATTACCATAATCTGCTATTGACTTGGTTTATAATAAGGACGAACTGAGTCGCGTAGTCTGCAGGCTCATGCTTTCATGATCGACTTTTCTCTTTGATATCTATGTGTGCACATGCATATGACAGGGAGCGTGAGTGAGAGGAGGTGTGGAGGGATTAACACCACTCGTTAGCTATTTTAGGTAATAAGCCCTGCTTTTAAATGACAGGATATAGCACCAGGCGGCAATGTATAACGGTGCTATTTAAAACGTACATTTCGCTTCAGGGTTACTAATGTGCCTTTGATTTTGTGTCCAGTTCATTCATTGAGGAAATAAAGCTTTTGTATAGACTAATTAGTGTTCATAGAAAAGACTATTTGTACTGTTGCTGTGATGCAAGAAGCAGTGTGTCATTGTGTCTGTGAGGGAAGCTCAAAGGGAACTGTTAAAAGACCTATGAGACAGTCATGATCAATGATTCCTGCCAAGCTAATCAATATAGGATGAGGGGGAGGGTTTGCCCCTCCTGAAATAAACCTATCAAACAGTGTTGTGGCAAGATTGGATGTATATAGGTCTTGTCAAGGAGAGACTGTGACGGCAGAGGTTAAAAGATCTTGTCAAGAAGTGATTGTCAATAGATGGAAAATCACAGCCGTTGTGCTTTTGTGTCTGAAGCAGAAGTTGTGAGCGCAGAATTGCAGAAATTAATGTTGCATTGCTTCAATAACCACTATCCCCAGAAAAATCTTACATTCATCTTAGAAAAATACTCTAATGTACACTTAAAAGTACAGTAATACCTTCAATATGTCCATCCATCAGTCCAGTTTGATTGAACAATGCCAGTTGTGCAATTGTCATCATATTTTGTTTGTTATGACTGAACAGCTGGAGTCATTGTTCAAAAACTAGTGATATACCATTCAGTACTATGAAAATGTCAAGTGAATACTACATTGTTCATATCAAACATGCATCATAAGATCTTAAAATACAAAATCAAAATTAGATTTTTTTTCTGACTGATTTAAAAAGAAAAAACAATATATACTTGACTCAACCCATTATTAATAGTGCAGTTCAACAAGAACTCAACTTATTTTTTCTTTATCCTGCAGAATGGCACTAACAAGTTAATTACAATCTGTACAAGCATTTGTGCAATGAATTCACCACTCACACACATGTGCACAACAACAATAGCTAACAAGAGATTGGCCAGATGTGTTGAATGTATTATTCAGTCCAACACATCCAAAGCAAACACTCAATGGAATTATGAATTTAAATATTCAACAAAAAGCACCAAAAACCAGCACTATTAACAGCTGTAATGCATAATACTCCAATGGACAGAAAGGAAAACTAAATAATTATCTGACTTTAACTTTTATTTGGATGTTTTTAGTGACACTATATAACATTTTTAACACTACCTTCAGGGTTTAAAGCAAGCACTTACAACCTTAGTTTGGAAATACTGCAAGTGTTGAGAAGAAGGTTAAGCTGCATTTTTCTACGACCTGGTGGCTGCTCTGGGAGAGCCTTGGGGTGATGTACTATATTGTGTTGCTTGTCTGTCTGATAGTGAGGTGCAGCTTAGGTGAGTGACATCTGTAGTCCTTTCATGATCGGATGGATTACTTGGATGTGATATTGAAAAAGAATACTGGGTTATTGTTCCAATATAGTTGTTTGTTGAGGTGAAACAACAAAGAATTGAGTGATAAATTATAAAGTAAGCTGAAAACTATTCTCTCAGGAGCAAGATTCTGACAGGTGCTGGTTCGATGAATAAGTATCCACCATAGGGGATTGTGAATGGCCCATAGCAATCAATGTAGATTTCAAAGAGTGCTCCCCAAGCAGCAAAGTGATGGAATGGGGAGCAGGAAGAGGACAAAGATTGTTCTTATGTGCTTTGTCTACTTTTGTTGCTTTACTTGAGAAAAGAAGAGAAATGTGCACATGGGGCACTCAACGGGGACGAAAGAGAAAATTAGGTGGAAAAAGCTTGTTTAATTTTTGTCACAAACAGTACAAGTAACCATTTTTAATGGAAAATTGCCTATCCTATCTGAACCTATGCTTTTTATGTAAAGTACCAACATACTGTCAATGGATACTTTGGATATTTTCACCTCCAGTTTGTACAATGGCATGGATGTTTTGACTGTCAAGTTAACTGTATGCAATGTCTTATGGTTGTAATTACTTTTATTTTATTTGTTTGTTCACTTTTTTAAAGTGTTGCCGTTATTGGATGTTATTTGGCCTGAGATTGAAAACTATAGGACACCCTATAATGACACTAAAATTGACTGGAGGCCTCAAAACACATCTTGTCTTGTCTTTATTTTCATAATTTTGGAAGTCTAGTGGCTCATATTTTCTAGGACCTTTGGGAAATGTTCTCATTCCAATCATCTGCTGTAGCTTATGTCAAGTTCCTTGTTATTTCCCCTCATCGTGCGTTGAAATACTTGTGCTGTATTGTTGTATTTAAACACCCTCTCCAGTATTTAAAAGAAACCTGTCATCTCTGGAGGTAATGGCAACCGGGATGAGGACGTCTGGCTTAGTGATGTGTTTTGTGGGCAATTAGAAAACAATGTTTTGTGGGCTGCAGAGTGAACGTCCCATGATGGCAGCTGTCATGTTTTGGGTGGCAAAGACAGCATTGACGTTGTCCCTTTGTCACTGCCTGTACATCTCGGGAGCCTTCCCACACTCTTATAAAGAGCAAAATCTACAAGTATATTAAGTAGTTTGATATGTTGCTGCAGCTTTTGCCCCACAGTGCTGTTGTCATCCACAAGATGCCAACTCCTGTATCATTGAATTACACCCTTTTCCTATCGTCAGAACTGAAAGACCTGAGGATATTTAGAGTGCTTTAATATGCATCCCACACTCAAATTCAGTCTTACACACATCCAAAATAATTTCTCTGAATAAGTGAATACGACTTCCGTGACTAGTAATCATCCTAGCCCATAAGCACTGGCACATTTGTAATTTGTTAAAGCTGATCAACTCACATGAAGCAAATGTTAAATGCCAAGCATACTATAATGATTTTTTAAAAACTTGTTTGCGCTTTTAGTTTTTTTTAACAAGTAGTTATTATACAGACTCATTTCATATTAGAAGATAGTGGACGCTCAAAAAATTAAATGTATTTTGTATATTTGTGCACAAAGTGTTTAATTTCTCAGTCACATGTTTCCTTTTACAATGCTAATTTTATTTTTACACTTTGTACAAATTGACAGGTAGCAATTCTTCAACATAAAAGGGTTCTCTCATTCTATAATTTATTAGCATGCAGCTTTTATTGTATCTCCCTGCTCCACATTTTAACCTCCATCACGTCTCCTGTCAGCGAAATGAAACTGTGAGCAAAATTTCCCCCCTGTGCTTACCGACAGCGATGCAGACTGGAGATAATTGCAAAAGCATGATTGTTAAGGAGATAATTGGAATTTCCATACCCCATGATGGGGAAATGGCTTCGACTGGGGTTCTGACCTGCTGCCCAGGTATTTATTCAGCAGGTGGCAGGCCTGGGCTTACACACCACGGGGAAAGATGATGAGGAGGAGGAGGAGAGACAATAGCCTAGTAGGGGCGGGCCATAAGAGAGGGGAGCAAAACACCCGATGCTGAGGCGTGTGTTCTTGCACCCTCGATTACCTGTCTAATGAGGCGATGCTGCACCATTGTTTTATTACTTAGAGGAAATAGAAGAAATCTAGATTTCACCCAGCAATCCCCATTTCCCACTGCTAGGCCCACATTTGTTTTCTCTCCCCGCTGCAGTCCTCCCCATTATCTCCTCTCACAAGCAATAATACATCTGTTTTCCCTTCCCTGCCCATCAGTTTTGCTCTGATCCTCTCGACACCTCATGTATTAAGCCATTCCTATTTATTATTAACAGCTCATAAGCCCGGTTAACCCCTCATAGCGCTTTTCTTTAATCCATTGAATATCATTGACACTTTAGACGTCTTAACCACTTTGACTGGATTGGTTTCAGTATTGGATGTCCATGCTTTTCTTTTTTAATTTTCCAACAAAAGTCACTTGCCTAAACAACCATGACATTATTTTTGGACCTTATTGTTGCCTTTCCGAGGATTCATCAATTTTTTAAAAATCTATTTCATCTCACTTCAGGCAAATGATCATTTTCCCTTCCATCCCTTCTCATTTCTAGTCTATCTTTATTGACAACCACATACGAACACACACGTCAAGAACATCATCGTCATAAACATTGGTTTATTGCTTTAGCATAAGCTTCAAATCTCTTTCGAGCCAAAGAAACTAAAGCCGCTTTTATGGGAGAATAGCAAGCACACCTCCCTGGAGCACAACACTCCAGGGGGTATGAGGGAACTTGAGAGAATTGTTAAAGGCCAAATAATCAAACTCTGGAACGACAGCACAGCACAAATGCCTAGTTGCTATAACGTTTTTAGACCACACAACTAGAGAAAAAACATCAATCATCTCTAAAAGACAACCAACCTCGTATTACCATCCACTCAATGATGGAGACATTCATGCAGAACCATGCTGGTTCTATGTCCATGTCTCTTAGGGACCAGTCATGTGCACATGGAGAGATTGATTGCTCTGTGTGAGTCACAGCAATTCTTCCCTCAACCGCCCATCACCTGAGGGTTTCTTCACAAGCAGCATGTACAAAATGCTCTGTGAATAAAAGCTATTGGCATCCTTTGTTAGGCCACTCATTATTGTGGCTCATTATTCACCACAAGATGGATGGGACCAGAGGGGGTACAACATGCTCTGTTTTTATTATACACATCATCTGACAGTTATCAGCCAAAGGTGGCTGAGCGAAGCGCCATCACGTACATCTTCCCATGTCTGGTGTCAGATGTGTTTATCTTTCTTCCAAGTGCTCTGTGGTTGATTGAGTGACCCTTCACCCTTGTGGAGGTGGTGTGTTACCAATTGTTGTGACAGAAAATGCTCTGCCCTTGTCATTGACACCCCCTCCACACCATCCACCCACCTTAACCCTCAAATAAAAATGAAAATATGGCGTCAATATGACATGCAGCAAGGGCGGCACAGTAGGAGAGTGGCTATCAGGTCTGCATAACAGTTCAAAGATCGAGGGTTCAATATGAAGGACTTGTAGAAATGCACTGATTTGTTCGGATGTAAATTCATACATGATGATTTTGCATGGCCTCTATGTGGTTCAAAGAAACATGAGCTATGTTACATGAACATCCACTCTAAAAATGTATAATTAAGTGCAATGTTATATTCTATCATAAATATTTAGTACACGTTGTAAGAGAAACGTTACATTGTTTTACTTCATTTTTAAATACATTTCCTCACTATGTCGAGAAAACTTGCTATTTCAATCGGATATTGTACAGATCCGGATCGAATAATCTGAACTGTCTAGCCTACCACTATTCTCCAATATATATGGGAGCAACAACAAAAAAGAAATATATAAAAAAATAATCTGTCATTTACATGCCCTGCTAGTCCAGCCGTCAGTGACACTTCTGTCATTTGACATTTGGCTCATGCTAAAGAGAGGGACAGCTGCAGGCTACAGACAACACCAAATAAGCAAGACCATAACTGTGTGGGTTGTTATTGACAGACTCTACTCCTATGTCTCTTGAGCATTTGAGATTTTCTCTAATGTGACTTGGTTCTCAGTTTGGCCTCAGCTGCTGAAGATCGATCTGCTGTTTCCCACATTTCGTAAAGTTTCCCTTCATCTGTATGTGTGGGGCTGTTATTTTGCGATGATATTTGTTTGAAGTGTAAATACAAATGTGATGCAGCAGAATTGGGAATCAAATCCTCCATTATTTCCAATATTCTCTCCGGATTTTGTGAAGCCAAGTCAGTTTGGCAATTTCCCTAATTCTTGCAAAGGAATCCTAATTATGACAAAACAGTAGATTTTCCCTCCAAGTGCTATAGTTTGTATTTTTTTATTTTTTTATACACAAATGTAATTCCTCATCATTCATAACAGGGAAGACAAGACATCCCTGGACGCTCTGGTCTCTCCTCTTGCCTTTGTTCTTTTTACAGGGTTATCACTATTCTTCTTCAACTACTGGTCATATGCATGACATTTTGAGGCATTTTTCCACCCTTAATGAGGTTCAGCATTTGCTTGTAGCTTTTTGATTATGTTTTTGGAAAAATGAGCAAGAAAATTCTGAAATAAAGATAAATTGAAGGATCACGAAATGCTGGTATCATTCATACTAAGTTCCAGTTAAATTATTGTGCAGACTTTTTGATTCTACAAAGATATATCTTTCAGAAATCAGGGTGTTAAAAATTGGAGGTCCCGCTGCTGGTCTTTTTATGTCAGTTTAAGTATTTTCATACATCATTGGTTAAAAGACCAATGTGTACAGTACTGTAATGAAACTCTATAAATAAATGGAATAAATAAATAGCAAGTTGTGCTTTACACACTCTTCATCTAGACTGATTATCTAGGCCACTGGAAATAATAACTTGAGAGAATTACTAGTGAAAAAAACGTCATAAATACTATATCTCATAATGTACATTTACAAACAAGCCATGAAGAAAAGTATGGCGAGGTGCAAAATATTCTATTTCAGGGCTTGCTTTAAGTAGGGTGAGTCACTAGGTTTTTGGAGCACTCGAGGCTGCATATGTGTGTGTGTATGTGTGTGTATATATGCGTGGACATGTATTTTCATGTGTATATTCCCTCACCCCTCCCCTTCACCCTCTGTCTTCGTCATAGGCGAGAACACACATTTGCCTGCCTGGAGGGTGCAGGTCTGTGACAGGTTAGGCGTTTTGGATACAGGCCATCTTCTCTGTCTTTTCCCCGGCTTCTGGTGGTGAGCTGGCCCTGGTGCAGGGCAATATCAATCTGTTTGGTTAACACTCAGATAAGAGCCTTCAATAACCATAGCAGACCAAAAACTGCATGTGTGACTCTTGTGAACTAGTCATGACGAGACAGTGAACATAAATGAGCTATTTTGGGACGGTAGGGTGTGAACAAAATCAGCTTGACAGACAGAGAATGAACAAAAAGAGAGAGAGATAGCTAGTGAGGGATAAATGCAAATGATAGATGGAAGTCGCCTACTGCTGCCAGTGAAATGTCAATGGAACCCCGGGGATACATTGATTAACCTCTTTATTCCTAATCTGCCTTCAGCTCCTGCAGCTTTCACTGACAGTAAACAGACAAGCTGCTGGAAAACAAATGGGTAAGGTGTATATATATGGTGTATGCATCTCAAATCTGAGCACCTGGTTGGGATGGATGTGGCCCTGTGATTGGCTGGCAACCAATTCAGGCTGTCCCCTGCCGACTGCCCAAAGTTGGAACTGTTTTGTTTTGTTCCTGTGTTTTACTTTAAAAGATTATTATTAATTGCAGGACGCCATTGTTTTTAGCCTCACTTTCGGATGGTAATACCACTGTCCAAAATGTTCAGCATTGACAATTAATTTTCAGCGTAGAAGGAAACATAATGTTAATTGCAGTGATCTTTCTAGGGATAAAACATACTCAGCACATAAAACCAAATTTATAACTTACCAAGGCAACTCTTGACAGTCATTAGACAGAATCCAAAATGCATCACAGTTTATCTCAACAGAAAATTAATATTCAGTGTCTGACGGTGGTTCTTAATCTTGGTTTGATCATAGGAGCGTGGGAGTCAGTTTCTGGGGTTCAGCGGAGGCCAAGACACACTTGCAAACACACACACAGTGTTTGTCTGTGCTGATTACCTTATATTATCATATAAAACTTCAGAACAACAACTGTCTAACCCTATTGGCTTTCTGATGCTCAAACTGTTTGTGAAAACCAATAATTTTAATTC
This sequence comes from Stigmatopora nigra, assembly GCF_051989575.1. Taxonomy (NCBI): domain Eukaryota; kingdom Metazoa; phylum Chordata; class Actinopteri; order Syngnathiformes; family Syngnathidae; genus Stigmatopora; species Stigmatopora nigra. The sequence goes on from NC_135521.1 coordinate 10,989,206, forward strand.
CTATCATTTAATTACTGCCATTTATCTGTGCATTTTCTCTTTTTTTCTTCCCCATGCAGTCTGTTCCCAGTTCTCCAAGGGCGTCTACGCCATCATTGGATTGTATGACAGGAAGACGGTCAACATGCTCATGTCCTTCTGCGGCGCCCTCCATGTCTGCTTTGTTACACCATCTTTCCCGATTGAAACGGCGAACCAATTCGTTATCCAGCTGAGGCCTGAGTTACAGGATGCTCTTGTGGGCGTGATTGAATACTATGGATGGAACAAGTTTGTCTACATGTACAGTTCAGACTCTGGTAAGTATGTATTGGTTTGTTATTCTGTCTGTCGCTCATTCACCATTTAAATTCATTTTTCAATAGTCTATCAATGTCTGTAACTGTGCAATTTAGATATATGAAGCAAGAATAGAAAGAACATTATATAAATACATCTATACCAACAAAAAACAAACATCTAACCATCCTTGGTCTTCATACACCAGGCATGACAATGGTGTATGAATGAGTAACTGTCAGGCCACCCTAAACTGTGAAATTGTTTTTATACTAGAGAAGAATACTGAAAAGAAAATTGCACTTGCACCGACTGGAAGATAAATCACACAAAAGAACCAAAGATTCAGCTTTTCATTGTGCTCATCTCAGCAGGAATTTCTGTTGCTTAAAAATACAGACAGTAACTGGAGAAATCATCCTCATGTCTGCTTATCTTTTCCCCTAGAATGGAATCGCCACTATCCTCCCTATATGTTGCCACGCCCTTTCTTAGCTCTCTTAAAGCATTGTCATAAACGAGGGGCAACCATACACTATTTTCTGCTAAGGAAAGAAAAAGCACGTATACACCATCTTACCATTCCTTTAAAGATAATGTCCAAAGAAGCAAGAATTATGTAACACTTTATATCTAATATATACCGTTTTAGGATTAAAAACCTGGACTTCATAACACTGCTATGCTTACTAATAGACAATGACAAAGTTGTCATCCTTTTCATTTGCTCTGTTGATACATGATAACCTTTTGTCACGCCTGTCCTTAAGATTGTTTTAATTGTCCTGTGATCCTGTCTGTTTATACTGTATGAGTACTTATGCATGCCCGTTTGACTGAGTGGAAGAATTGAGTCAATGAAATCCATTTAAGAAGACATTGGTTGCCTGGATACTCTACTGAATCCTTTTTGTCCACAAGGTCAATTCAAGAAATAGAGGCAATATCTTATTTTTCTAAGGAAAACCTGTTGGTTGTTGTGTGTGAGTTTGTATTTTATCACATCTAAACTGCTCAGTTAACTTCATACAATGTTGTCTTCAGGAAATAAGATTACAATTTCATTATGAGCATTGAAAAGTTGCAATTTGAAATGATGGTCTTGTTATCTTGACATGCAGTAGTTGTAAAAAAAAAAACCTACATGTTGTTTTCTCTTACAAAAACTAAGATTAGGAAAAATAGGCCATTAAATCATCATAAATATCTCAGTGATATGGTTTCCTAAAGGGTTAGTTTCTCTATTCTCAATTGCCTGGTGCCCAAGGGTGCATGTGGGAGCCAGATTCCATTAAGATATTATTCTCATTTCGGATGCCTTCAAAGGACCGTTTTACTTTAGCTAGTCCTGTGAGACCTCTTGTCATTCTCTTTCCAAATCATTGGGGTGCATCAAATTCTTGTCTTCATCTGAAATAGAATGTTCACTGAAGGAAATCAGAACAAAAATGGAGTGGACGGAAAAAAAAAACTCACTTTAATTGGACCAACTACTCTAACATTTTTCACAGACTTGAATACAATGATTTCTTGGCTATTTTCTATTGTATTTAGTTTAAAGATTTTACACTATTAGTAAGGTCTGACTAAAAAGAAATTATTTTTTAAGCCTTAGGATCCCCTGATGAGGATAATCAGTACAGGTAATTGATGAAAAATCTATATATTACTCCTTTGCGGCCGCTATTGCGTGATTTATTTCGCTGATCCAATTATGCGGTCACAAACCATCAGGCCTCTGCGGAAAGTCTAATAATTACTAATTAGTAATACATAAACAAGACTAAGTTCTCCCAATACATGTTGAGAAACATTCATTTTGTGAAAATCAGGTTTTTTTTTTTCTTTTTGCAATTTCACAGTAAGTTAGGAGGGCAAAATGTCTCTTCAGCCGGAACCTTGGACTTTCTTCACAAGCTTTGATTAATCACATCCTATGTCACCATTGCACACATCAGTTCCAGTGTTAGATCTGATAACCTTCGGCTCCATTACGTTTCTCTGATTCAGTGTTCAACTTCTCCAACCAGAAGTGCATCACTTTTCATCTCCGCCTTCTGCTTCCCTGCCAGTCTTATTTATTTACTCATATTGTGCTTATTTATGGAGGCCGAACATCATCCATCCTTTTGTTAGTTAATGACTTGGCATCAAATAGGTAGCATAGAGTGCCTGGAGAGCAGCTGGTGTGCATTCAAATATGTCCGAGGCATCATTTTCCAGAACCACTGACTGCATTTCTCATTTTTCTTTGCAGCAACTGTTGTTGTTGTTTCAGATGAGCTATTATTACACAAGGTAATAATATTTGAAACTCTTGAACAATCATGACCAAAAGAGCGTGTCAGTGTGCAAAAACATTGGCTGTCCGCCCAATAAACATTGATTTACCCTTTTTAAAATCTTATTTCTATTTTATAAGCATTTTTTTATTTGGGTAACAGCTGCACTGTGGCATGGTAACTGCATCACTCCTTGGAATGTTTCTGGTTTTCACTTTGAATGGCTGACTTTCAAGAGAAAAGGAGCAAACAGCAGAGTCAGAGCTTTGTGTGTTTTCTAATCACCTCTTATTTTTCCTGTTTTGCCAAGAGTTTTCTCTCATTGGTTGCTCTCGCTCTTTCTCCACGGTGTGCCTGTGTCCAAGGCAACAGTGTACTCTGGCAGTGTCACTTGTAATTGGTGCTTCGAGGATGTAAACCGGGTTGTGATGGTGTCTTTGGCTGTGATGCATGGGCTGAGTGTTTGTTGGTGTAGAAGTGGTCATTATTTAGGCCGGCCCACTTGGGAGTGTCAGTGTGTTGAATGGACTTAATCGTTCATTACACTTTATCCCTAAATCTACAGGGGATGGGTTTGGTTCCTTGCCCTTAGTTCTACTCTATAGTATTATTACTATGGGTAGGAACTGGAAATGAAACGTACAATATGACTATAGAGTAATAATTGTATTTACGCCTTAGAATCTTAAGTTGGCATGACCAAAAGTATGTTTTACTTTGACAGTATAGGGACAAAAAGTGATAGGAGCTAACAAAATATATATTTTCCATCGTCATTTTTGTTTTTTTTTATAGTGTATGCAAACATCTCAAATGTCTCATCCTTTAGGGAACTTTTATCAATAGCTCTTGTCTCATATGACACTACTTATAATGTAGTCACATTTGTGTATGATTCTTTTACCTGTGATTAGGCCTGTCAGTACTCCAGAAAGTTTTGGACACAGCAGCAGAGAGAGACTGGCTGGTAACTTCTGTCAATGTGGAGACCATGACAGAAGCATCTTTCTTGAAAGTCTTCCAGGATTTGGACAAGAGGAAGGAGGGTCAAATTATCATTGACTGTGAGACAGAGAGGCTCACTGGCATCCTGAAAAAGGTAAAAAAGATTTTTATATTTTACTATTATACACCATTATGCTTCAACTATCTTAAAACCTCAAAGAAAAATAAATTCCATCTGTTTGGATGTTTTTTTTTTCCTTTGGGCACATGGGATTTATTTTGAGCAATTATCTTCCTCAAAGGAGTTAGGGAAAAGTGGCTTTGTGTATTTGGCTTTGCATGGTTTAAGAAGATGAAGAGAAGCAGTAATGCAGAACAGAAAAGAATATGCAGGTAGTGACAGCATTAGTTTCTCTGCTGTTGTATGCAGTCTCTAAGCATCTAAGAAAAACCTGATAAATGACACAGGTTATGCATTAAGACCTAGCAATTCTTCTGTGAAAAAATGAGCTCTCGCCAAGATGGTGGTCAAACAAAAATGATTCAGGAATCCTAATTGACAGTTTAATTGAATCACTTTGAGTCTCACTCCTCACTTTAGAATCAAACTGTTTATTTTGTCATCCTCAAGGCAATCTGTTTTTGTTATAAAAGAAAAAAAATGATGCATTTAAAATGAATAACACTGATTATTGTAGACTGCATCCATTTGATTTATTTGACCCTAAAGCATTTCCAAACTTTTGAACATGAAGCTTTAAACACAAAAATGCATTAGTTTGTGAAGTACACCTTTTACACAACCCTTAGGTACCAGTAAAATCTGTTATGTACTACACGTAAAGTGTAATGGAAAAATTCCATAATTGATAAATCCACAAGATAAGAATACATTAGTATTTTTCAGCGCAAAATATTTTTAAATGTGTGCTTATTTGTTGGGATAACATGCTCTTATTCTGTATCTGAACCAATGTGAAGTTGTGCCGATGCGTCTTTTAGACCATCTTTTTTGTAATCCTGCAACGTTCTAATGGCGGCTCTCCCTGCAACACCTAATGAATCATACTTTTGAACAAGCCGTCATACACATATGGTACAATATAGTCAATTTCAATGTGAATGTTATTGATAGCACGGTCAACAGTTAAGGTTATTGCATCAGTTCTCACTGCTATATAGCAACATGGATTGAAAAGTATTTTATTCATACAGCCACCATCAATCTTTTTCATCTGTTCCTCGCATCCATGGTACCCCTCTCCCACAATCCACACAGTATCTCACACTTGTATACAGCTGCACATACACACAACTACAGACCCATCTGGGTCTTCTGCCCTATAAACTCCCATGTTCATCTCATTCATCTCTAACAGTACACACAGATTCTCCTGCGATAATGTCACTGGCAGTACCCTAAGGGTGACTTTTCAGAGAAGCTAAATGTTAATGTAGTCGCCTTGCAGAACAACTGTGATGACAAAAGTGTAACAGGTCAAATATTACATGGATGTTTTTGTTTGTGAGTTTTTTACGCATAGAGATGATCCTTTCTTTTAATGTCCTAAATGGCACATATTTACATATGTAATCAAAAAACATTTGCACTTGGTAACCCATGGTGGCTGTTGTATGTATAGCAGTGTGGGTCGCATGTGTGGTTAGATTGTGGGTCACTGTCTTGCTTTTCCTTGCCCGGGGCTTGACCGCAGGGCCTGTCTTATGCTGGGGTCACAATTAATAAAAAATGTCACCTTCTGTTCTGACCTCCAGCGATACTACGCGCACACATGTACACACACAAAACATAAAACAAATGCCCCCCCCCCCCCCCCCCCAGGTGTAAATCCTGAGAGGATGAGAGACCTAATGTGTGATGACCTGCACACTAGCTGAGAATAGACACATGAATTTAATGCTTATCTATCGTAGCCTTTTTTAATTGGATGGATCATTACTTAAAACTACCTCTGCAAGATTAGGTTTAATTTTTATATGTTGTTGACACTTGTGACATTCAGTTATTGTACACTGAAATACTGTCTTTTTTAAAGCAAGACAGTTTTAAGCCTTGAGCGTGGCAATGGGGGTTGAGGGAAAGAAAGGGGGTCTATTTAAATGTCAGTCAAAGTGAAGATGAGAATAAATCTTTCCTTTGAACAAACTGATGCTGACACTTTACTCCACACTTCTATTTGTTACTCCATTCTGCCTGACCCCTAGGGTCGGGTTGACCGGTCAACAGTAAAGATAACAGTGTCATGCCTAGTAGTGTTTTGCAAATGTGTTGGGCAATAAATGCAATGATTTTTTTCCCCCTCAGTAGACACTGATGATGTTGTTATTAGTGTTCCAGTATTTAGTATCTGCCATTGAAATCACTTTTATCATGTAATATAAATCCTGGAAAAGGGCAATGTCAAAGTCAAATTACAAATTAGTGTTGAAAGCCTGTTAGTTTTCCGTGACTTTCTATATTATGGATAATCTCGGGAATTAAAAAAAAAAGTCAAATGTTGACCTCCTTTTTCATTCCCTGCCATCACTCAAAATTGTATGGACCTACTTTCTTCACTGTCAAGAAACACTTTTCTAGGTACAATGTACTGCTTTGACAGTCTCAATCTTTTTCTAACCCAGCACACACACGCACACACACACACACACACACACACACACACACACACACACACACACACACACACACACACACACCACAATCTTCTATCAAGGTCATTTAATCATTTTTTTCTCCTCACCAGATTGTTGAGAAAGGCAAGAATGCAAAGAGTTACCACTACATCTTGGCTAACCTGGTAAGCATTACTTTAAATTAGTTGCATTCCACTATGAGTGTTTAATACTAAATAACTCAAAAGGCTGCATTATGTCTCTATAAAACCCTTCAAAACATTTTGAAAAATGTAAGCAAAACCTAAACCTAAATAAAAACCTGAGGAGAAATGGCACTCTGCTAAAAGAAGTTTTAAATGATTTAGCCTGATCAAGTGATGTAACGTGCAGTGAAAAAAAATGCCAATGACAAAGGTCAGACACTCAATGTACTGCAAGATTAGATCCGTTTGCTCAATTTGACTACTGCCATTTCCCACATGCATATTCTATGCTGACCACCCTGCAGCGTTCCTCATATCCACTCATTGATGCAGAAGAGGAAATTGACATTCTAGTAATAACGGCATTAATATGCTGCAGCTTGAACATTTTCTCGCGACTCTGATTATTAGAGCGACTCAATCTGGCTTGTCTGCCCCGAATGGATGAGTTCATTTTAGATGATAACACTTTTCACATTTCTTCAGGGTGTACACAAGTAGATGGCAGTTATTTTCAAATACGAACATGAAAAAGTTCATTTGCAATAACCCCCAAAAATGTGATGGTCCCATCGCTGGTATTATAAAGACTTTAAACTAGCCTCCATATGGTGTAGAAGTGTTTTACTCGCATAACTGGAACCATGCTTGTACTTTAAGGTGCAGGTGGTGACATTTGCTTCTCTTGAATCACTAGCTTTCATGTTACTGTTGTTGCCATGACAACATTCACCCTACTTAGGGTTTCATTAAAAAAAGCCACACATAAAGCTACTCAATCAGCCTGGCTTCAAGATAATGATCAATTGGAAATGACTGGAAAGTCTTTAAATCCAGTCTGCAGCCATGCAACACACATATCTAAGGAATTCAAAGCATAGAGGGGAAATGGAAGATTTTCTGCCAGACAATCCAGAGAAGCACCTTCACCTCTCATCAGTCAAAACTCTTCTCACGTGCTCGGTCTGGACTTCCTACTCAATCACAACCGCATGCCTCCTCCTGACAGGCACACTGCCTTGCCTTTGTCCCTTTTGCTGAAAAGGCCTTCTTCATATAATAGGGAGGAAGTCTCTTTAGGACATAGGCTTGTCAGGATAAGTTTTTCAGGATGACATATTTTTCCTGGAAATTATCGCAATAAGGGATTGTATCCATTTTTCCCTCTCTGTCCTGCTGGCATAATGTTTTGACGAAACGGGCATCTAAACAAATACATTTGAAGAGGAAAAATTGGTTATAGTTAGAGCCTCAGTGAGTGGTCACTAGGATCAAATAAATGCCAAAATATGCAGTATCATATGCCATTCTTCTCCACATTGTCTGTGCTTATATATATGTGGGGTTCCATCCATCAGCTTTCATCTCAAGTTCAAAAGAGGTGTCTTTCATTTTCGGGACACTATAAATGATTAATAAATGGCTATTTCACGATGAGGAAATGCATTTCAGTGTGTTTCTCTGCATTCTATTTTACTGTTTTTGCTTTATGGTTGCACTGCTTTTGCCCTTTCTGAACATTTCATTAACCAGGGGCATCTAATATTGTGGCCAGTGAGCGTAGTCTCTTGCCTATGGCCCTCACACTGTCTGTCTGTCCACCTCCCCTCACAGGGTTTCCTGGACATTGACCTGACAGACCTGCGGAAGGGTGGAGCAAACATTACAGGCTTCCAGCTTGTTAACAACTCAGACCCAAGTGTCAGTAGAGTTGTCCAACAATGGATGGAATTTGACAACAAAGATTCCAAAATGCCAAAGAGTGGACTCAAAGTAACTATTTTTTTTATAATCTTTTGCTTGGTTCACCTTCTGTAATTGGAGTGCTGGTTTATTAAACTGCATTGTGTACCGACAGGATTATACACTTTATAATTAAACAGCAAGAATTTTTAGCTCCCTTATTGTGTGTAGCGGTTAACCAGAGGTCATGCCACTGGATGGCAACATATTTTTCTCTGATTATATCACATTTCAATAATGAAAATGGTCCTGTGTTGCCATATAATTTCCTGATAAAAGATTTAACCAGCAAAGTAATGTGACATTGTGAAGCAATTAACTCTAGATGTGAATAAAAAATTAAATGTGATATTAATCTTCTAGTTATCACATCATTCTACAAAAATATGTCAATTCACCCGCACATTACCTTCTAACATTTACTATTTTTTAAACCCAATCATTATCCCTGTGTTTCCAGTACACTGGCGCTTTGACATATGATGGTGTGAAAGTCATGTCAACAGCATTCCAGAATTTAAGGAGACAAAGGATAGACATATCGCGCAGGGGCAATGCAGGGGAATGTCTTGCCAACCCACCAGCTCCATGGGGCCAAGGCATAGACATCCAACGAGCTTTGCAGCAGGTCTGACCACACACAAAGACCCCTTACATTCAAACACACGAACATCAAATGTCATACAGCTACATTTTAAGTGGCACATGCGCTAACACCTCCCGAGTGGTAGCTGGCTTAGCAAATTAGGTTTTGTTCTGTCACCTAAAGTTCACATAAAGTTGAAGGAAAGTCCTCAGTATCAAAAGTGACATGGAGGCTGGTAAACAATATCTGCAGGCACTCGCGTTCAGCTGTGATCATTATGGAATATGACATCAGCAGTTACGCTTAGAAATGTAATATTTGAAAGCAGAAGAAAGTAGTCTAGCTGTGAGATTTCTTGAAGGCGTCCTTAATTAGACAAACACAAAAGCATTTGTTCTGGTAGAGTTGCAGAAACAATTCCTGACAACAATGCCTGACTAAACAGTGTCATTTCAAATTATTTGTTTTAATTGTCTGTAAAACTAATTATAGACTTGATACCATATTAAATGAAATAGCATGCATGTACCCAAGCGGCCGGAGGCGCCGTCTGCAGAACGGCTGTGCAGAGGACCACTCAGTGTCAATCTAGCCATCTGCCTTCGGATAGACTGTGGAATGAAGCTGTGTTCGCTCAATTAACCCCATCATGCCGCCAAGACAAACACTCCACTGTAGACGAACACGCACCCCATATGTCATTTACCTCCGTAGGGAGCCAGATGCAGTACAACATACTTGTACAACATAGACACCAAAGCCTTGACATCAAGGGATGAACAAACGTTTGTGACAGAGAAAATGGCTTTTATATATTTCTGTTTCCATATATCTTACCCTGTCTCCTTTTATTCCAATTACTGACTCATCATCTCAAACTCAGGTCCGTATTGATGGTCTAACTGGGCACATTCAATTCAATGAAAAAGGCCGCAGAATTAACTACACTGTTAGTGTCATGGAACTGGCTCCATCGGGACCCAAAAAGGTATGGATGATGTTTTTTACTTTAGTTTACGCAATTATTTTTAATGCAAAAATTCAAACCCTAACCTGTGTTCACCACTCCTGATATAGATCATTTTAAGGACATAAGTTTCAATACTTTTAAAAAAGCTGTGTACTTCACCATCCTTTTCATAGGTTGGCTACTGGAACGAAGATGAAAAATATGTGACCACCGCAACCTTTACCAGAGGGAGCAATGATACATATGGCCTTCAGAACCGAACATATATCGTCACTACTATCTTGGTGAGTCTGTGTGAAATCTAAGCTTGAGAACTTGGCTTGCTATCACATAATTATGCAGCAACATCTTGGCAATTATTACAACTATGAACTCATGCAACCAGGAATATGTAGGAAATTTGCCAGATACCTTATTGTATTTTTCGGACTAATAGTCGCTATTCCCCTTCTTTAAATCATCTGGCTTTGAGAGCTAAATTAATAATTCTATGGATTTTACATGCAAATGGGCAACACCCTTGTTGCAGTGTAACAGAGACAGGGTGGGTCCAGAGGTACCTAATAAATATCTGAGTAAGTGTACAATCTGTCTGGAATACTAGTCTTGACATTCATGCTCTAATTCTTGGTTTTTTTTTCTATACATTTCATCTATATAGTTTTCATTCTCCTTGCCAATTGAAGAGATAAATCTGCAACTGGTCTAGTGTTAGTAGTTTTGACATTATTGCTATTATCTGTCACCATGGTTATCTCTTACATTCCTTCAATAAATAAGAGCATTGCTGAGAACACCTGGTTTATATACAGGAGATAACAAGGAAGATGTAATTCTATCCTTGCTGGCACAGGATGTTCTCGTGTTCTGTCGTGTGTGGAAAATTTGATATCAGAAAAGAAAATTGGTGTCCAAAGATGCCTGCAGCTCAGTTTCACTTTACTGGCTCTATATCCCCTATAGTGTATTTCAAGTGTTCATGTTTTTTTTAATTGTATTATAGTGTTTTTTTCTTTAATTTTGAATTGTTCCTACCTAAAAACCTGAAGATTTTTTTAAATGTATTATTGTTATTATAATACTTAAGACTAGGTGCTATTTCAATACATGCAGGTGTAACTGTGTGCTTGATTTCAGTGTGACTGCTTGAAGTCGGTGAAAAACAGTTTGTATGAGCAGAAGTTCTGGAGGTGGAAAGCAGACTGGCTTTAATGCAGTGATTCTCAATGATTTTGAGTTATTTCTTTGTAATATATTTTCTTCAATAATATATAGCAGAAGTCACCCATAGATTTTGCTGTTTGGGGGACCAAAGTTGTAAGCCTCTGTCTCTGACTAAAACTCTGACTGCATGTTTTTTTATGGGTGCATTTGTAAAGGTTTAGTGTCTGTCATTCCGAATGCCCAAGACCGTGCCCTCAAGTATAGATATATTACCAATAGGGTAAAACATAAAGAACAGAATAATCTAGACAATAACCAATAGAATAATAATTTCCTTCTTCTTGATTTATGACAGCAACATATGTTCACCTCATAGCCTCTGAAAATGGTGTTCATTTTAGGCTTAATAAATAATTCTTATACCTGGGAATCCATGTGAAAGGCATTCAGAAGAAAGACAAAGTGGGTCCCCAGGTGTAAGAACAGCTGTAGTACCTAATCCCATCCAATCAATGTTAGGTGCACAAATACGGCTGTCATTTGTCAAGAACAAAGGTCAGGCAGGGTACATACACACACAAATCATTTTTTTCAAAGTCCATCTTCAATGATATTGCATTCCATGTCCAGTTGTATGTAATGTCTTCCTCTCCTTTCTCATTGACCAATAACTTCGACCATAGCCATATATTTAAGCACTTTTTGTATCAGTAGGTTTTCTTGTTATCAGTGTCATGGCTGTCATATTTAATGACTTGTTGTACTCTGTATTTTACAGGAATCACCATATGTGATGCTTAAGACAAACCATGAAAAGCTTGTTGGAAATGATAAATATGAGGGCTACATTGTCGAGCTGGCTGCAGAGATAGCTAAACATGTTGGCTATCAATACAAACTGAAGGTTGTTTCGGATGGCAAGTATGGAGCAAGAGATCCTGATAGCAAAATGTGGAACGGCATGGTTGGAGAACTTGTATATGGGGTGAGTCTACTGCTTTGTATGGGTGTCTTCTGTTTCTATAAAAATGGGTTGAGCGTTAAAAATGGTCTTTGTTGACAATTTAGAAATCGGAGGGGAAAAATAGTTATGCATTACATATTTTCTCTCCTTCAGAAAGCAGATGTGGCTGTGGCACCTTTGACCATCACCCTAGTCAGAGAGGAGGTCATCGACTTTTCCAAGCCATTCATGTCACTGGGCATCTCCATCATGATCAAGAAACCTACCAAATCCAAACCTGGAGTGTTCTCCTTCCTCGACCCCTTGGCTTACGAGATTTGGATGTGCATAGTTTTTGCATACATTGGCGTGAGCGTCGTACTGTTCCTAGTTAGTCGCTTCAGCCCATACGAGTGGCATGCTGACGACTACGAGGAAGGTGGCGAGCCTCAGAGCCCTAATCAGGCAGCGGCCTCCAATGGTTTGCAGCCGGGCCAGACAACGACTCAGCAAAATACGAACCAACAAAATCCAGAACAGTCCAATGAGTTTGGTATTTTCAACTCCCTTTGGTTCTCACTGGGGGCGTTCATGCAACAAGGCTGTGATATCTCACCACGGTAAGATCTCTCATTTTTGGTCAATGCATCTGTTTGCTTGATCCATTGCTGTCATTCAATCAAAGTTATCAATGAGGATGGCACTTTAGTGATGCTTTTTGAAAAGCGATGAACATGAGGATGCCTAATGGGAATTGGAGCTTCTGTCTAGTCCCATTAGAGGTCTCATATGCAGTGGCAAGAAACTATTCTCAAAAAGGTCACAAATTAAAAATCTCATTAAGTGTCTGAAATTAGAGACACCGAGGTCGACTTTCTGGGCTTTTCAGAGAGACTCGGTGGAAAAAAAGAGAGGATCATGTTAGTACTATTACTGTTCTTACAATTTTGACCTTACAGATTCAAAACAGGTCAAGGCCGTAATGTTTCTTTAAACATACAAGCAAACAAACAAGCACGCACATTCTTCATAAATTAAAAATGGAATACACGGATATATAATCTTTCTGCTGTGAGTAGAACATTATTCTACTCATTTAACACCTATGATTTGCTTGAAACTTTTATGTAAAAGGATGAAGTGTTTGATAATAATGCAAATCTTGTTTACACAAATGAAGTGATTTTATTAAATCCGACAGGCTGTATCATTTAAAAATAGGAAAAGTAAGCTTTTTTGTGGTAAAATCTAAAATCCTCTAGTTATATATAGATTAATTTGTTTTGAAACGTGTCGTTGGCAAACCGAAAAAAGCTACTGTAATGATGTGTAACATTGTTATTGACTTTGATCTTGTGCTTCACTAGGCATCTGCTGCACTCAAATATTATTGGGAGGGTGAAGCAGGGAATCTGTGTACCTGCACAATTGCCAAGAGGCTACTGTTCTTCATGCTTGACATGTCTTTTTGTCTGAGAGCTGCAAGTAAATGCATCAAAATTCCTTGCCATTCGTCATGTTGGGACAGTTTGTCTCCCAACCTTTCTCAGTCCCTGTCATTTCTTTTTACATGTACACAGTATATATGTGACCTCAGACATTTATTTTTGGAAAGTGTGAGTGTATCTTTGATGAACACTGTTCACAAACAAATATGTCATCCTTTGAACTACACTGAAATCTAGCAATTGTTTACAATGTAAAGAGGGTAAGAACTAGTGTACTTGCGAGAAAATCAACACAGTGAATGTTTGACCCCACTCAGTCTTGCCTGAAGGGAATCGCCCTCCACTTAAACAATTGGGTGACCCAGTTACTAAGTTAGTCTAGCTCTTATTCACACACAAAATAGAGCATAGAGAAAATTAGGTTTCCTTCATGCTATATATTGTTTTCATTTGTTCTGTACTTACATCATAATTTCTCAAATCCTTTCCTCAACTACAAGTGCCTGAATTAAGGGAGTAGGAGTGCATATGTGTCCTCACACACTGTCCAAAGTGTGAGAGAATTTGCACAGGCTTGTAGGCATTCAGTGTTACCTAGTCATACACTAAGTTGGTACATGAATGTGTACAGTCTATGTATGTGCATGTTTGTTTATTGGACACACTGCTGCTTCTGCTATTTATTCTAAGACTACTTTGCTTTTTTCTAAATGTCAGCTCTGTCACTCAGGCCTTTCATAGGCCGGAGTCCGCTCTAGTGGGCCCTCCTTCTGTTTATCTCTGCAGATGGCTGAACAATTTCTACAAATCCTGTAGCAATCAATCTGTCTTTTAAACTTAATCTTCAGATCCATTTTTGTTTCATTCCCTTCAACCATTCATTCTTTGTTTCATCCACCAGTTTTTCATTTTCTTCTGACAATTTAAAACTACTATCACTTCAATTTAACAAGGATTTATCGACTACCTAATCAATTCTCATACGAGTCAACAACTATTTTGATTGAACAATAATAGATTAGAAACTTTGTTTCCCATACTATAAAATGTCCAAATCCTCTTCTCTTAGCCTTAACCCTCATCTTTTAAATAATAAATAAATAAATAAAATGAAAATCATATGATAATTTGTCCTCACATTCGTCTATGAATTTATTCAAATACGGAATTACTACAAAGCTGGAGAAAGTTTTTCTATTTAGTATCTGCTTTTTTAAAAATCTGTTTAATTCATAGACAGTATAAAAGAGACCAAAAGCACTTTAAAACGACTAACTTCTATACTTTAAAATGTATTGAACATAAGGAGAATTGCTTTTTGCCTTATTGAACTGCAACCAATCTGTTAGATGGTGTTACATTTCACTGTGTTGCATAATTGCGGCATTTTTTAGCTCCTGTCACAGCGATTGGGGGGAGGAATGATTTATTCATACAGCGAGTTCATTTTCGTTCATAGCATCGCTTGTGTTTTATTTATTGAAAAAAAAATCTCACATTCAACTTTTGATCATACATGCACGCACACTTAGTACCACAAAACCAGTGTGTCACAGAAACAAGATGCTCAAACACCATAGGGAATTTCAATTGAATTTTCACACTTTGTACACAGGCAGAGACGTATACCGTGTCTAATCTACATTTAAAATACAGTCAAAGCCTTGTTTAGGGTAGCAATGAGGTTTGCAACCATCAGCTTTGATGGCATCTTAATGTCTTATCAGTCAATCTTGCTTTGGTTAGCCACTAAATTAACAAGACACCTAATGAGGGTTATCCCACCGTGGCGGCAATTCCATCGCACATTGGTGTTCTTATTGGACATGCGGAGAGGAAGCAAAAAAAAAAATTAGATCATAAAGACTCTCTCAGCTCAGCAGTACTGTTTGGAGTGCTGAATGTGCTACCATGGCAACTGTGGAAAGAGAGGTTTCTTCTTAGAGGAAAGCAAGCTTTTCTCCAAGTCTATGAAAATAGAAAGGTTCACATACCTATCTTTTGATGATTATTGGCTATAGTTAATGTAAAGTGAGCCTCTTAACAGTGTTGTTCTGTAATATTTTGTCATGTTGGTGCACTCACTGCTTTTCAGTACAATTCTACAGTTTTTTTATAAATGAGCCAAACAGGAAAGTTCGACAAAATGAGTCAAACAGAAAAGTTAAAGAGTCTTAATATCTTTAACTCTTCTCTTTTATCATTCCGAAACCTTTTAAAAAGTGCATTCACCATTTTTTTGGTGCCTGCTAGTGGCCACATTTTTCATTTTCTGTTTTTCTATGCAATAACATGCTAATATTGACCTTTAAATGTCGAGAGGAGGGATTTTTATTAAATCATTTCTCTTACCAGCTTGAGTTTGCAGATTAGTGTAGACTCAAAGGTAATGGTTCTTCATTGTAATATCCTTAAAATTTCAATGACCAAGAAAGTAATACATGGAGATCAAGTCCATTTCTATGATGAAACAGCAGTTTGTCATTTAAAAACCTCTAAGTGCAGTTTTGACAATTTATGCCGGAAATAATATATCGAATGGCTTCCAAGTGATTTATCAATTAATCTTTCCAGCCTTTATCATATACAAATGTCTTCATGTAAACAGAATTCAAGCTGCTTCCCCATTACAGTATCTTATTTTCATGAAATGAAAGGAGAAAAAAAAGAGGGAGATCAAATGAATAATTGATTAATCAGTTGTACAAGACTAGGAAATTACAGTCCTAGTTGGAGACTTTCCCATGTAGTCATGAGACAGTTTAGGATTATCAAGGCTCTTAGGTAGGATGCTGCTCCACGAATGTTTGATGAGAGCAAGAGAGGCTCCACGGAATGGGTTTAGGGACTAAACAAAAAGGAACAAACAGGTCTGGGCCTGCCAGGTACTCTTTTCTTTAAGTGCAGAGGACTGCTGTCATACACACTCCATTAGACACACACACACTCACTTACACACACCAAAGTGCGATTGAAATGGTGACCTGGTTGTTCTCTGGCAGTGACAAAACTTACTTACAAGCCCACTCCAACTGGGAGAGAGTGTGTGCACACTTGAATGCCTCTGTGTCTGTGCCAAGGTGTGGACCACAACAAAGCCCTGTCAGCCTCCCCCCAGCACACGAGCAAACATGGAGGGGCGGGCAGAGCGGAAATTGTGGGTGGATGGAGGGAAGAGCACAAGAAAGAACAAGATAGAAAGAGGGCAATTGAAGAAGAAGGATTAGACAGCTGTTTACTGGCATCTCCAGAGCTCAGCAGCAGCAGGAGTTTACTTTTAATCTCTCTTATTTCTCCCTCAGTTTTCCTGTTGCTCAAGTGAGCCACCCACTCACTCATTGGGTCTCTCTTCCTCAACTTGTTTTGTCACGCTCTTCATCTGTTCACATATCTCAAAAGTGTTGATCACTTTCTTTGCCTTAATCAGAAAAATCCGAACAATTCCACTGCGTTCCTTTTTTGTCTTGGACATTAACCATGAAAGACTGAGGGGGAACATGCAAACCCCACACAGGAAGATTCTAACCTAGAATCGAACCCTCGACCTCAAAACGTTGAGGCCAAGGAGCTAACCTGTCGGCCACCCCACTAAAACTGTTGTGATTTTTGAATTACTGGTCTTTTATTTTCATTTCAAATCCAAATGTGTCCAAAATACAAATAAAAAAAGAATTATTGAGCCCATTGTATGCAGTAGAAGAAGCTCAGTGCGCAGTATTTGATTTGTTATCTTGCTGTATATACATCATTATAGGCCATATATGTCATAATGGCGGTTTAGTTGAACCATTTGTGAAATATTCATGACCACAATATAAACACTTCTATCTCATTTAATTTAGACTTTTAACTTACTGTGTCTTCCTCTGGTTATAGCTCCCTGTCTGGCCGCATTGTTGGAGGTGTCTGGTGGTTCTTCACTCTCATCATTATATCATCCTATACTGCCAATTTGGCTGCTTTCCTGACAGTGGAAAGGATGGTGTCTCCTATCGAGAGCGCTGAAGATTTGGCCAAGCAAACAGAGATTGCTTATGGAACACTGGATGCTGGCTCTACAAAAGAGTTTTTCAGGGTGAGAACATTTAAACATTCACTACATTATATATATGAGCATACCACCCAAAATTGTGATGGAATTGCAGAAACACATTATACAGTAATTATTACTAATACGACATATATGTACCTTATTTAAGAGCATTTTATCTGATTAATAACAATTAATATAAATATATTTCCACAGAGATCTAAAATCGCTGTGTTTGAGAAGATGTGGTCCTACATGAAGGCTGCCGATCCATCTGTGTTCGTCAAGACCACAGACGAGGGCGTCATAAGAGTTCGTAAATCCAAAGGGAAATATGCCTACCTGCTGGAATCTACCATGAATGAGTACATAGAGCAGAGAAAACCTTGTGACACTATGAAAGTAGGAGGCAATCTGGACTCTAAAGGTTATGGCATTGCCACTCCCAAGGGATCTCCCCTCAGGTAAAACGCAGTCATTACAGCAAAGCTGGATATACAAGCTAAGAGATACTTTCCATGAATGTTTATGTATGCATGAACTAAATCATTTTCAGTTTTCCATAATTGTTCTAGTGTTAATTCCATTTTTCTTTTGCATTATTACATCATGATTTTGCATGTTCTCAGTCTGAAAGTTTGCATAGAATGTTATTATTTTACATTATTTTTTTGTTTAAATATGATACATTACTTCTTTAAAACAGTTTGTTGTGATTTCATGAAATAACACCAAGTTTGGAAGGAACTGCTTGATTACACATTACTTTTGTATGAGCAGTTTTGGGTGGCTGGTGGCTTTGAGACCTAATCATGCTATTCTTTTAAACCCTTTCATTTAGTATATGGCATAAAATGGAACCACACTCAATGTACGGATTGAAACAGATACTCTCATACAATCAATGTGTCAATCTCAATCTAAGAGGCCCTCAAAGCAGGAGGGCAGTCAATGGGATCAAATCCCACACAGCCACCTGCCCACTTCCATCAGGGCTCACACTTGCGAGTGTTGAGTTAACCAAATTGAATATGTGCCCTATTAAGGTGCCGTAATTGATGTAACTAATGATAATGTATACTGAATGCTTTTCTGCCGCCAATGTCCAAGTGCAGCAGCTGCCATTTTGCATTACATCAACAACCATTCATGCTTCTGCTGCTGCAAAGAGGGAGAGCTCAAGCCGGTGGTATCTGAAGATTTTAATCCAGAACTAATAAGACTCATTCATTTTAATGAAAGGAGTCATATGGTGTGATTTTATTCAGAATTGCTTTGGATTCATTTGGGCTTCCACCTTGATTCATAGCCAAAGGTCAGATAACTTGCCAGAAATGCTTCCAGTTGTTCAATCACAGCGTCTTTTAAATCAGACTAAAATTCAATTCAATAGTGCACCCGGATTTTTAGATTTAGTTCAATGTCATCAAGTCAACTAGATCTGGGATGTCCTTGTTAAGTAAAGATTTGCTGAGGACCACTCAAAGCTCTTCCTCTATGTGGTATTTAATAATTTTGCATTCAAGGTGCGATTTACATATTTTTGATGCCACACTTAAATGACACATAAAAAATGGGCATTATTCGAGTTAATTATTCATTTTAAAAATGGGGGGTTGATGTTTTCCATTCAATAGACAATGAATGCATTTTTTTTTGTTTAATATTGTGGTGCATGTTTCCTGTTCATCTGAACAATGGCATTAATAACTTTTTCAGATGAAATGGAAACATTAATATAAATTAGTTCATTTTTAATGTTGTTGATTCATGTCATCGTTATTTTTTTAATGTTTGAGTTCATTCATTGCAGAAAAAAAGTCAAATGTCCACCTTTGTTGAAAAGCTACAGCATGTATTATTGCATCGATGCCTTGCTGACATAACTCTTATTTTTCAGAAGGAGCTGACTGCTATTTATTTTGTTTCAAAAGACATATCATTTTATATATTTTTGTCTTTAGATGTCCCTTTACCCGTTTTTCCCCTATACAATCTCCTGCCACCCGCATGCCTGCCTGTTAAGTCCATCTCACCTCCCTGTTTCGGCACCAGCTGGTTTTGAACCAAGTGACCGAACTAATTAACTTCCAGACATTCATACCCATGCACTTTGACTTCTTTCTTTTTTGTCTGAGGCCCAGACAGAGAAAGAATTCAAAGATTTTACCAGCTCAGATGATAATGTACCTGTGTTCCCTAAAGCTGTTGTGTACTTTTGGTTGCAAACAAAGTCTAGTTAGATCTAGTTAGAAGGGAAGAATGTTTAAAAAAAAAAAAAAAAGATGAGCCGCATGGCAAGCTCATTTGACACCCAATTTATGAAATATCACAGATTCATTCATGTCCTATTCAAACTCTGATTGCGGATTCTTCCTTTCTTTGATTGGGAGTCTTTGTCTGCAGCCATCAGCTATAGGAAATACACTTACTCGCCAGAGAGAGCTACAGCCTCTTTGGAGATGATTTGGATGAGGATGACAATGGCGGTTTAGACCATGGTTTTCTTTCAGTGTTTTGTTTATAGAGGTAGAAACTAAAGATAGAACAAAAGATTCCAAATACATATATGACTTTGCTGATAAATGATTCTACCTGAGTTTTAATTTACAAAGACGATGTCTTGGGTTGAATATTGATAAGTCAGTTACCATAGCGATCTGCATGCCTTCGCTACTGAAAGGAAATTGCCGTCTGTTGTCAGACTTCCGCATCCAAGCCATCTCCATTGATAATGTGCTGTTTCTCCCTCTGAGGCCCCTGCTTGGTAAAATCTGACTTGATTGCTGTATTTCAGCCAATTGCTGATGTACAACTAACAACACATATCAAAAAGGGCTCCTGCTTTATATCAGTAGGTAAATGCAGGAGTTTCAATTCAACTCAGTGTTGTCATAATCACCACCACCATGAATGATATTTACCTCATTATATCAGTCGCATATCTAATGGATATCGTTTTCTACTATATTCAAGAAACCCTGTAAACCTGGCAGTGTTAAAACTGAACGAGCAGGGCCTCTTGGACAAATTGAAAAACAAGTGGTGGTACGACAAGGGAGAGTGCGGCAGCGGGGGCGGGGACTCCAAGGTCAGAGCCAGTTTGATAAACCCTGCGGGTAACCTGCCACCACCACTGGGTGTGTGGTAGGTGTTTGGGGGAAGGGGGTAACCGGCAGGCACACTGCAATGCCAGTAAACAATAAAAGACAAAAAAGGGGGTAAATAGCACAAGCTGCATTTTGTAATTTAGTCTAAAATTTGCATTCAGGTATTTGTTGTTCAAAAAGTCTTTAATCAAAGCACATCTAAAGTATTATTATACAGGCTATGCAGTGTGCCGGTTCCCCCAAGTGATATAGTAATACACATCTACTGCCTTAGGGAGCAAATACAACAAGTTAGATGGAGTATTAATGCATATCACTTTGATTCTAAAGTTCCTAATGATGCTTATGCCATCTGTAATTATTTGTGAGTGTGTGTGTGGGTGTGCACGTCTGATGTAATATTTTCTCCTTTTATTTACCAAAGCCCAGCTCAAGTTTTAATGTGTGAATGTAATTTGTTATGTTTATGATTCAATAACATAAAATAACATGGTATAATATGTTATTTATGTTATTTCTTTGTGGTTGGAAGAATCCCAGTAAACCTAGCGGTGTTGAAACTCAATGAGCAAGCCGTCTTAGACAAACTGAAAAACAAATGGTGGTACGATAAAGGGGAATGTGGCAACAAGGACTCTGGAAGAAAGGTTAGTCTCAATCCTAATTCTGTCACATCACAGCACCTCCTAGCATAACCTTGCCCTGATAAAAGCCAAAGTCCAGTATGTCATTTACAGCAGAGGGCAAAAGCCAAAACTTTACACAATTAACCTTGTGGACTTTTGAACAAAATCGTACATAAACTATTGTCTGTAAGCTTAACCTTGTGCTTTTTCTGCACTTTGATCTCCATCCAAAGACGGTGAGAGTGAGAAAGAGAAATTTCGTTCACCAAAATCACTAAAATAGTGTACTTATTTATTCCTCTATATACATTTTTATCGTATTTATTTCAATAATTTAACCTGGGAATCAGCATAATATTGAGAAATAAAACATAATTCTTGATACATACTCAGAACATTTATTTTTTAAGATGCTTTTGAGTATTGGGCTTCAGGGTTACACCTTTACAGGCTTGTAAATGGCCATGAAGATGATTTGATGAGGATGAATTTTGCCTGACAGGAGGAATTAGACTTTTAAATCATCACACTGCTACAGTTTAAATTGATACCTCGCAGCCTGTCATGCCTTCACAACAGATTTGATGACCAACCTTCCAATATGAATCATAACTACCTTAAAGGATGCTTCCCATCCCAATGGTATTCAATCATAAAACATGAATATAGTTTAACACAAACTCTAATCTACATGGGATTTTTGATACTAGAATTATGTTGATGGACAAGCTGTTCTTCTATTTTGCATTTATTTGATTTACATAAGAAAGCATATATTATAATCATGGCTCCCAATAGAAATATCAATATTTGTATAAATTTAAGTAATGATAAATCTTGGTTTTGCGTGGCCTTCTACTATGTCAATTTTGGTGGGGATTCACTCACATGAAGCTTTAAATGTGTGGCCTCTGTCATGACACCAGTTCAACATCACTATAGTTAAATATTTATGAATACAGATCTGAGAAAAATGATTAACAGCATACCATTGTAAGACAATCACTATGGCTAAGGCAATTATAAAGGGCAAATCTGCCTTCAATATCCAGAATATAGTATTGTTAAAAGAAGTTGCACTATTACATCTTGTAGTGATAGATAGCCCTTGGGTTCTGATAGCATTTACTGTCATTGATTGGGTATGTAATGAAAATACTCAGAGCAATGGAAATAACACCTTGCTGCATTGAGATAACTCAATAAGTTATCCAGTAAAATTATTTGACTTTGTTTCGTGAGACAGGCCTTTTTCTTGGAAGTATTCTAGTGTTTGTTTATTTCTGTTTGTCGATCTGTGTGCATGGCTGAGTGTGTGTGTAATCTATTTACATGTACGTAAGTTTATCCCTGGATGAATGTATAAGTATATTAACACTGGTCAAAATATTAGGTAAACTGTAACATAAAGGTAATGTTTATCAGCCATTTATTAAGTCTTAATTTTATTTTCTTGTTTAATTTTTCAGTGATAAAAGACTTAATGAATACACACATTATAATGATTGACAGTTTTTTTCTGATGTGTTAAACGCAGCTGTACTGTGAATCCCAAGATATACGATATTCTTTGGACCTTGGAGATCAGTTAAAATAATTAACTGCAATAAAAGGGGTTGTCCTTTTCAAATAATGGCTGGTATTCAATGAATTGATTTATTACCCCTAATATTGTGGCCAGTGAGTTTATACCTACATACAATTGTGTAGAGGGCTACGTGTCATGTCGAAAGTGTTTTTACACTTTTCTGCGTACTATGTTATGTATGAATGGGAACGTCTTCTGTCAATGAATGTGTAAACCTAGTTTTTGCTACACTGCAAAAGCTCCATTCACTGATTGGTACTCCTTACCTGTCAATTCTTCCAGGACAAGACAAGTGCTCTGAGCCTGAGCAACGTCGCCGGAGTCTTCTACATCCTGATCGGTGGCCTGGGGCTGGCCATGCTTGTGGCACTGGTGGAGTTCTGCTACAAATCCAGGACGGAGTCACGGCGAATGAAGGTCTCAACTGCACGAGCCGCTGCTGCCTCAGCTGCTCAGGCCTTTCACTGCTCAGCCTTAGACAGTGGTGCTAGCGCCCCCTACACAGAGCTGCAGAGCTACGGCCTGTACGCCAACAACACTGTTAAGATATAAGAGCAGAGCACAGCCACGGGGTAGGAAACATTAAACCATGATAATAATGATGATGATGATGACATCCGCCTACTCATCCCCTGCCCATCTAACCGTCGCTACAGTAGGGCCTTTCACGGCTTCCACCGCAATGCAAACGCTCTCCTGTACCTCTCTCTCCTTCTGTTGCTACCTCGCTAAGTTTTCGTGTTAAAGAAGGCCTGCAGATGTGCTGAATTGCTTAATTTGAAATTGTCCTCATACCTGCTCAGGTTAAACCTAAAGTACTTTCATAGACAACCATTCATTATGGGACCAAAACATCTCACAATCACAAAATCTGGTTAGAAAATTCTCATTGAGTAAACCCACAAGCTTTTTTGAAACAAATTCAAGAGTTCTATACAATATTTTTGCCTAAAAGATAGATTACTTGGCAATTAGAGTGCAGACGCTAAATCCACAGGCAGAACTATACTGATTTTAATTACCAACAGAATAAAAATGACCTTCTCTCTCTGTATCTAGTTTAAGTTATTTAATTTGACAAAATATACTAGAACTTCACCTTTATCAGGCTTTGCATCTGAATGTTATGTTTTCCTTATGGCAGAATTAGCCACAAAAATGCATCATCCATTGCGTAGACACTGAAAAAAAGAAATTGATATGATAAATAGGACACACACACATCAACCAAAGCTCATATTAGAGGGCAGGTATAAAGGCAATTCAAATTACAGTGATGCATCTATCTACCTCTGTCACTCTGAATAAATCTTTCCCCTGCTCCTTCTCCTCTTTTTTGCTAAATGTTTTGCAAAGCAGGGCCCATTGTGGTGAACATCCTTTATATATGTACTATACCATAAGGCAGGCCTGTATTCCATCACTGCTTTAGTGTAGAAGCTTCTATTTCTAATGATTGCATTTTCAGAGATATGGAAGTTCTCCATTGTTCAGCTTACAATATTTGACAGTTAATTCAAGGAACAAACAACAACTCGATTCGTCTTTTGACATGAATCACTTCTCTGGGCTGCCACTTTTAAACAGCAGCAACAATACACAACAGGGCCAACATTATAGGGGATGTTCTTGGTGGGTTGTTTTATTCTATTCAATCGATTTTAATCAGTACACAACTAGTCACCTTATCCGTATGCTGATGAAATTGACGAGGAGTCTCAGTTTTTGAATTGTCAGCTGCAACTGACAGCTTCTTGTTGTACTATCTTACTCTTTCTGTATGACATGGCCCACAAGTGCAATTACAGCGAGAAATGGAGCTGCAGCTTGCTTCCAGAATTGTTTCTGCTCTGTTCCAACTGGACTTTGATTCCCAGCCAACATCAGAGGTTTTAAAGCCCCCAAAAAACAAAACAGATAGACAGCCACCATGTTTAAAAGCAATCAAAAAAATTCTCATTTAGGCAGACACAATTGATACTTGCCCAATTTGAATGAATAGCAGACAGTATGAATATTTATATAATAGCTCAACATAGGAAAACAAAAAGAAATAACTGTAAAGTATCTTAATTTGTATGAAAAAAACAGACATTTACTACCCTTATGGACCATTTTTGTTACATTTAGAGAGACAAAGATATACTGAATTTATATATTAATATATTTAAAATAGATTGGATCAATTTTGTCACTTTTTAGTCCAAACGTGCAATGATTTAAAATGAAAAGACTGATTGAATTATGCTATTTTCCAACAGCAATCCATCAATGACGCCATGCGCTGCTCCACCCTAACCAGGATGAGCGGTAATGAGAGCGGAGGAGAGAATGGCCGACTCCTCACCCATGATTTCCCCAAGACCATCCAAACTCTACCATGCATGAGCCACACTGCCAGCATGGGACTGGGTCCCTCAGGAATGTGATCATATCACATTTGGAGCAAAAAATGAGGGCAGGGTGGAACAGTAAGAGCACAAGACTCGGATGACCTCCAAAAAAAATAAACAAAAAAACATGGCTGTGTGGTTTGACCCATCTTTTTTTTTTGCTGTGCCCGACTGGAACAAGATTGAACTTACTGCCAAAATGTACTCTTTAAATGCTCCTTACAAACTAAAGACTCATGACTTTTTCATATGTGCATATTTGGGGAAAACAAGAAGTGTGCTGCAATAAAGAATCTGGTTGTGTTTTTGCTATTTCTTTTTAACTGTGTTATTTTCTGTGATGCAAAAAAAAAAGTCTTAAGTGTGCCACCTGCCTTGTGCAATTGCAATGGAGTTGTTGACTATAGTCTGTATGTGCAATATTTACACCTCCACTTCTGGCCCTACTACCTACATAATGCTTACTAGTGGTTAAGGTTGACTTTGCACTGAGATGGAGATAAGGATAAATCACTACAATTATTATTTTAAGTATATGCCTCCACTCTTTCACCCTTTCATTTAAAATAAATATTGAGAGGACCACTGTGACCAGTGTAGCATAGACAGTTTTTAGTATATGGTTTGCACTGGTGTTATGTAACAAAGTTTAGTTGTTTGACTTGCGAGAAAAAAAGACAAGAAAGAAAACGTGTTGCTGCTACACCTCATATCACACGTCATGCCTTGTCACAGCACCATTTTTTGTATACACAAAGTTTTTATGTGCTTTGGGGAACTTCTCTTTTGAGAAGGCTATCTGGCACAAAATAGTATATAATTTCTTAGCAGCATTTTTTAAAAAGATAATTTTTGGTTAGGGAAAAAATATCACATTACAAAAAAATAATATATCAATAATGATGCCATATAAAGTTAATGATAAGTAAACTCAAGGTCGTAAAGAACTAAAGTATTTTGTAAATATTGCAGTCAATGATGACACAATGAAATAGACTGAGTTTAAAATTACATATAGTATTAAATAGACCACAAAAGAACAAAATGGCTCATTTGTGGGGGGTACAAAATTTAACCTTGTCAAGTTTTCAATTACAGTCAAGTTTTACAATGTATTGTAAATGTACTGTATTGATAATGTCATCATATTTTACATAAATCCTTCAATCAGTTTCTCTGTAGAGAAGTTGAAATGGTCTCTAGGTGACACGTCATATACTGTATGCTGTATAACAGGCATTTTTTTATTCATTTTATTTTCTGGCAGATTGAAAATTTGATTATTTTCCACTTCCCTTCCCATGTCCTCTCCCCACTGGAATTGTTACTTCAGTGGAATGTCTGACAAAGTAGATGAAAGGAAAGGCGGGTACATGAAAACATGAAATTACAGTCATTCATCACTCACTATGAAATACCCCTGCATTGCAAATTGTTCATACCTCAAGCTGTGATTTTTACCTGAAGGTGACTAGAAGGTTATGGCCGTGCTTATTATTGAAAGTTTGCTGTGCTAGTTTCATACCATTGCTTCTTTCTCTATTGATTTGTTCCTTTTTTTCCTGCTTTAGAAACGATGGTACCAAATTTAATTCTTAATATCTCAAATTATTCTCTGTTCAAGATAATAGGCAGTTTACCAAAACCATACATATCAGCACATATTATGTACATAAATGTCCTCTCTCAAATGCCTGTTTTACACTTAATGCCTCTGTGTACCAGAAAGGCATGCAAACTTTACTTCCATCTTGTTGTGCTGTTGTATTAATTAGGACAAAGCACCGGAGGCTTGACATTCAGAAAGATTTTATATGCGATAAAAGATTTCTATATAAAAAATATATAAGGGAAAAAAAACAGTCGATGTTTGTATTATAAAGGAGAGTTGGTTTGCCAGTGTTTTACATTTTTAATTGTGGAAAAAAATAAAAATGGAAAAAAATCATACGGATGTGGAAAATCTGTCAAAACTAATGTTTGAATCAAGTTTTGGTTGAATTTGCAGTTTACTATCAATGTTCACAAATCATTTTCTTTTTGTATTTTTAAAGTGCCAGTAAGTTAAAAACATTTGATTTTAATCCATGTTGTTTTCATTTTTGACAGTATATTATGCTTAGAGTTCATTCTTATGTTTTTTTTTTTACTATAGAATGGTGTCTTAAAATATAAAAACTCAAACAGTAGTTGGTATGTTTTAATAAGGGGGCGGGGCAATTGAGGAATATTTTTTTCTAGCCAAAGTGTTCTGGAAGGAAGTCATTGTGCTTTTGTAACAAAATAAAGGAATAAACTATGTATATTTGTTCATTGAGGTGTGTTATTTCATTGAGCCTTCTGAATTGCTCTGCTTCAAGCAAATGGAATGTTAAAATTTAGCCAGAGAGAAAGAGAAAGAGGGAAGAAAGAAATAAGGAAACTGCATAGGGAAATCATAGATTAATATAATTGTTCCCATCACAGTAATTGAAATGAGTAAATATAGCATACACATACTTTCATTTACCTTTCATGCAGATCTTCTCTTGTATCAATTGCATGCAGAAACACAGTGAATACTTTTTTTATTCTCCAATAAAGAAGTTGATTTGCCTCTCTTCTGTTTCCCATCTGTCCAACTTGGTGGTTGTTGACATGTAATGCCATGAGGAGAAGATGGATGGGGTTGTAAACACGGGCTGTAGACAGAACCAAGAAGGAAGAGGGAGTGGAGGAGAGATGTATGGCAGCCCACATCACCTCAGACAGAATGATAGATGAGGGGATTATAGAGCAGGGCCACTTTCAACAGTGATCAAAGTTAGAGACCTTCCCACCACATTGCAGGCAGGCTGGTGGACTTGCCAAAAAATGGTAGAAAGGGATACACACTCAACTTTGGGAAATTCATTTTTTACAGTAAGTTACCTATGTACAGTATTATCCTCACTAGGGTCGCGGGGGTGATGGAGCCTATCCCTGCTGACTTTGGGCGGGGGACACACTGAATTGGTGGTTAACTGCCTTTTCATTTGCATAAGTTGTCTGTCACCTAAAAAATCCAATGACATTACAATAGAAGTATTAAAACATCACTGCTTTGTCTATTCCTGAAAGCATAAAATGCATATGTACAAGACATACAAATAAAATATGCCAAATGGGGCACGTTATAATAAATAAATCATTTCATTTATGCAAAGACACATTTAACATAACCCATTTATCAAAGTCAGAATATAAAACATGAGCATCCACGTTATCAGTCACGTATAATTCAATGACATTGCAATAGAAACATTAAAACACCTTTGTTTATTCTATTGCTGCAAGTACAATATTCATTATTTTACTAGGCACAAAAATCAAATACATAGGCATCCACACTGCATATTCCGAATGTATGCATACATTAACATTTCAGGTGTATGCTTTCGCGTGTTAGGCATGTGGTGCTGCTGTATTGTCTGTAAACATATTTATTATTGAAAAGCTAAATAACAAACTCTCTTTTCGTAGACCAATAGTATTTGGTGAACTCTAAGCTCTGCCCTGTGAAGTTTAATGTCAGAATATATGACAACGGAGAAACATAATCCTCTCCAGCCCAGTCAAGAGCTAGTTCTCCCTCTCACTCTATTTATCACGCGTTGGAGTCCTCTCTCCCCATTAAATAAACACAACACAGCAAAGCCTCTCAGATTAGTCGGACTGATTTAAACTGCATTTAATAATAAAGAGCTTTAAATAACGGATTGTCACCGTGCCTCGTGGGGTTTTGACAATTTATCACAAGCTGCTTTCTTTGTGTTAAGGGCTGCATCTTGTATTTTGGTCTGTTTAACTGTCATCATTTGTGTGGCCCCTTTGTCAATATTAATCACTTTGCTTGCCCAAAGGCAGCACATTGAAGTACAGAAGTACTGAAATTCATCATTTTATCACTATGAAAGTAAGAAAAAAAGCCTTAGTTGGGAATGGCAGTACGTTATTGTCTCACTATCATGACTTAGCAAGGATGTAGTAATTGAATATTCTTCATTATGTATCTCTATCTCAGTGATTTCTGGCCTCATACTTTGTCAGCTCATTGGTACTTTGGGTCTACCTTCCAACATCTTCACATTTATTTTGTCACTCTAATCTATAAAACTAAACATTGTTTCAAATTTCTCAGCCAGCAATCGATCATCAAAATAAAATGTCAATTAACTCACTCAGGTTCAACGTTGATTTGGTGGCGGGAGGATCACAGGAGCAGCCATGTCCTATTGTGTGTGTTTTTTAAAGATACAAGGTTCTTTTTTTTTGGATGATTATTCTAATCCCACCAAGGACTTCTCACACCAAAGTGGCTTTCTTATCTCACTGCCACAGTCATTCTCTCATTAAAACACAATCACAGGCCACCAACTCAAATGAACCTCCAACTTGTTCTTTGAAAAGGGACAACGGTATTGGGAGAAGCTGAAGCTGGTTAAAATGTAAATTACAACTGGTCTGTCTGTCCACATTTGCACACATGGATGCTGCCAGTAAATGCTTCTACACAGAAAAACTGTTTTTAATGACTTTTCAAACCAATGTCAAAGAGGCGTTACTATCAAATAAATGTGTGAAAGTGAAATCAGACGTACTGGGATTTAAATTATAAGCACTTCATTTTCAGAGCACCAACAAATCAAAGCATTATATAATTAACAAGTTAAATATATTGCAGAAATGTTCTTTTAAATTATCCAGATATGACAAAAAATCCTTCACTTAGTACAAATGATATTTATAATCATTTTAGTTGTCGTATGTTTGTTTACTAGGTTTATTTATGGTTCTTTTTTAGACAATTTCCAGGCGATAAAAATTCCAACAGCCAGGTGTGTGTCACCACAGGTGCAATACTCTCTAAGCCACTAAACTGGTTGCATGACATTATACATGACAGTGCCCCACTGCTCCCTGTTCCCCTTCACTTGCTCTAGCCGCAGTCTGTCTTCAATCAACACATTTATTTTGTGTTTAAAACAGGATAAATAAAAACTTTTTTAATCCCCTTAGTCTACCTAACCTGAGTCAATGTTTCCACAGTGATTTATTTTGTAAATCAAATAAGCAAATACTGACACAGTTCACATTACCATAGAAACATACAAAACTTCAAATGTCGCACAGAAAACCTAGAGTTGAACCATTATCATGAATCATGTGTGATGTCAAATGATTCAGTTAATATCAATCTTACAACAAAATAGCCACATTACAAACAAAATTGATTCTGACTTGCTGTGTATTACACTAAAAACATGTGATATATTTCCTACTTTGTATACTATTATCTGACCCACCAAATTGATTCCGAATCTAATGCAATACTCCCAAAAATCACAAAGAGCAATATAGTATATACTGCCTGCCTGTTGGCATATTTTCTTTAACAAATTCAGGAATTTTTAGCTTACAAACAAACATGCTGGGTCTGTCTCCCTTTCATAATGAACATCTTGTACAGCTAATTAAACAAGCTGCCTTCTCTACTCTGAAAGGGCAAAATAATACCCAGTTTAATATTCAAAGTTATCAAATTATAAAACTACACTTGACATTCAGCATTTAGACCGAACATGTGTTCCTGTGACAACAGTATTATTTTATTCTTCCTCGTTCCATTTTGCTCTCGTGCTGTTAACTAAAAAACATCCTCATCAATTTCTGTACACAAAATCCCAACTGAGTTGTGCCAAAAATAATAAAACACTAATATTTACCATCTCTTTGCTTTTCAGGAGCACTATTACAAACAATGTACTGTAATTCTCATTCTGACATTTAACTAATGCAATTCTACCGCCAATAAATTCCAACCAGACATGATCTACGATCAGGGATTCAGCCCTGAGGTTGTAGATTAGGGACGAGTGAGTATATATCACTATCTGTGTCTGAATCTGTATCCATCCAACCATCTAAATGAGCTACATCTCTATCTTTACTCGAAGGATGCGGTGCCTAAACCAGATGTGGGTGTGGTTCACTGGAAATGGGTGTGGCTTACATCAGCACCACTTCATCATCGGATGGCTTACACATGGGTAGTCCGAAAAAACATGCATAAAGATAAGTCACAGGCAGTCCACCCCATGCTTTTCAATCACTCCTACAAAACGCCTGTCATCCTTAGTCATACCACACACAATCAGGGAGTCTGGCACAGACCGATAGATCAAAGCGGTGGCTTTCCTTGAATGTAATGGTCTTTGATGTTGACACTAAGCTGCTTTGCAGCCTCATTGAACCAGTGACACGTCTTTGTCATTTGCCTGCTTTCTATGCAAAGGATGTTGGCGGGGAATACTTGTGCAATACCTTGTTTCAGTGTGGATAATGCACACCTTTCACACATTTTCTTTGTGCACTTGATGACAATTGTGACTAATACCATTAAAAAAATAAAGAAATAATGAAATTACATATTCTACATTTAGGTAAATTATAGCCTATTATTTTCTTCTAAAGAAAAATAATAATAGATGGTCATTTGAGCTCGGAAAATCGATATATTGATATGAACATAGGTGGTTTCTCTTTGTTACATGTGATTGATGTACATACACTGGGCGTCAACATTCATTCACAGCTACAGAGCAGACCCTGGTGGCAGGACTGCATGAAGACATTTTAGTAAAAACTGCAAGAAG
The DNA here is from genome assembly GCF_051989575.1 of Stigmatopora nigra. Lineage (NCBI taxonomy): Eukaryota > Metazoa > Chordata > Actinopteri > Syngnathiformes > Syngnathidae > Stigmatopora > Stigmatopora nigra. The sequence goes on from NC_135521.1 coordinate 11,020,827, forward strand.
ATTGATTTTGGTTAGCCAAATAAGTGAACAGAATCTCATAAACGATAAATTCTAAATTTGAATCGAGTTTGATTTACCTGCATGAGTAAAAAAGGGAAAATTCGCCACTAAAAAGGAAGGGTAAGTGGTCAAATCATGATTTTTTCTTTTAGTGTGGCTATAAAAATGTTCCATTTATTGCAATGTACTAAGTGCATATGCAAGTGTGATTCACCATACTAAAGGCATTATTTGAAATTGTCATTTTAATTCAAACCTTAATCTTACAAAACACACATAAAACCAGTATTTCTACAGATCACATAATGCATGGCACACTTCAAGATAAAAAACAAAGTAAATAAGAGCTATTTAGTTATACCAAGTAATGCATGTTGTGAATTAACAATGTCAAACATGCAGCTTTGGCAATCAATGGAATGTAAGCACTTGATCATATCAAATGATGGCAAAAAGACACTGTATGCTGTCATTACGTTGTGACGTAAAACTTGTGCTGTGTAAGACCTGACTTTTTTTCACAATCCAAGGCACTCCAAGCAATATGACTGACAAAGGTCCCTACTAACATGCTTTGATACTGGGCCACGGATACAGTGGAAGAGGATTTCATCCTACTTACACAATTACCCTCAACTTTACAAATCCAGCAATTGACAATGGATTTTTTTTAGTATAAATGCCCCTAAATCTAGCTGCTGTATGGCCATACTAGGGGAAAAAACATTTAAAAAATAAAATAAAATAAAATGAGCCATACCAAATTGCCAAAGAATATAAGCATGGAGTAACCATGACATGACAATGAATTGGCAAAGCGAAAAATAATAATAATGAATATACTTTTCTTCCTAATCTTAATTTGCATAGTCCAGGAAAAATTTGACCTTTGTATCACTGATTTTCGTGCTTATTTCCTGATATTGGAACATCCACTTGTAAATAGCCATAGGAAAAAAATACAACTAATAGTGTTGTCTATTCATATTGTGCAGAGTCTGAGCCCCAAATGTTTGTGTTTGTCATTTGTAACTCCATTCATTCATTCATTCATTCATCTTCTGTACAGCGCATCCTTTGCAGGGTTGCAGGGGGTGCCAGAGTCTATCCTAGCTGATTTCAGGCGAAAGGCACACCCTTGGAAGGGTTGCGGGGGCTCCCAGGGTCTATCCCAGCTAATTTCGGGCAATTAGCAAGAGACCAAGATTTATACATTCTACCGGTTTTATTACCCATAAAATTATATTTTGTTTTTGACAATATGACTTTAACAGTCCCTTTTGTATTTCAGAGTATGTTTGCCCCAAAAAAGTGTGATATATGTGAAGTCAGAACATTTTTTGCTTCTTTAAAAATTCCATTATGTACATAAATTACCTTCAGCCTTTTAGATGAGTAATCCAGCCATTATGCTGCATTCAACCTTTGAGAGAAGTACTCAAGAATGAGGCGAAGGTGACCTAGACGATCTTTTAGCGAGGAGAGGGAAAGGATTGTGGTTTGATAGGAAGGGTCTAACTGGAGGACTGAGAGGAGCCACCAGCACCAAGCTGGGCCATTTGATGACGCCTGGGAGAAAAATAATAATTAAAAAACTGTGCATAAACTGAAATGAAGAGAGAAATGCTCAAATATCAATAACTAATCATTGGGTCATAAACAAAACACTAAGCACTTACAATTATACCTCTAACGTTTTATTTTGGCAGTAGTAGCAAAATACTATGCTCAAGTTGAGACAATTACTGTCATAATTATTCATGGCCTGAGTTAAAGTCATATAATAAAATTCCTACTTCTTCCTGGGCATTCATATTGACTAATTTTAAGAAAAACATACTTCCATCATTGCAAGAAAGTCAAGATGTAAACAATTCTAATCTTATTTTAGAATTACAACCCTTTTGGTTAAATATAGAAATTAAAAAAAATGTAGTTTAACTTAGAAGATAATTAATAATTTTGAGGAGTTCATCTGTAATGGATTGATTGTATTTTACAGAGTGAATGTTAAATTCAAGTAATGTCAAATTGCCTTACCTGGATACTTTCCTCAATACTAGGCATGTTGCCATATTGCCTGTTTATCTGTTCTCTCATGCGGCTGCCAAGGCGCTGATACCAGTCCTGAGCTTGATGATAGACAAGGTCATGGAGACGCTGCAATAGTTCCAATTCACTTCCTTCAACCTGCAGGTAGAAGTCATTTAGTTAATCCAAAAAATAATCAACAGACCTAACACTCTTCCAACACTTCACACCTTGATATCTTCCAGATATTCAATATCAGCTGTGTGGTAACCATCCCTTAGACCTCTTTTTAAGACTCTGAACCTGTTCCTACCCACACTGTCCACATAAGACCGGCCATCTGGTAGCAACTCCAGGCTATGGATCTCTAGCATGCAGCCATAATCTGCAAATCTTTTTAAAAAAGTGAAGGAGAGACTGTGACTACACTAGAATAAAATTGCCGTTAAATGTTTAATATAAATAGTGTTGTGCAAACCCTTTGCCATGATCGTAGATGCACATGCCAAACTTCTTAGTTCCTGTCTCCATACAGCGACGCATCATCAGTCGGTATCGAGGTTCAAAGATGTGTAGGGGGCACGCAATACCGGGGTATGCCACAGTGCAGACAAAAATCGGGATGTCCTTTGTGAGGCTGTAGAAAGGTAGAGAGAACTGAATTTAACAACTGAATTTCTATCCAGAATCAATTTAAATTAATCTTGTATTTAATTGTACTTACTTTGAAAGTTCAGCCATTTCGGCATCATGGATTTCTTTCCTTTCAGCCAATTGTGCAGGGAAAAGGCTGTCCATGATATCCAGAACCATACCTGTGATGTTATACTTTCTATTTTTCAAGTACTGCAAATAAAAAAAGAGAAGACCCAAGAGTTAATTTGACCCAGTAAGTTGCACATTATTGTTCTTAAAGCATCCGGAATAGAAGTGAAATAAAATGTCAGGACACATGGAATACTATTGTTACCTCTTGCAGGGGCTGCTTACACAGTGGACAGCGGAGGTTGTGGTCTAGACTTCTTTCTATGCAGTTTTTACAGAAAGTGTGGCCACATGGAGTGGTAACTGGCTCATGAAACAACCTGTAAATGACAAAAAATCCTTCCAAATTAATGTATGTAGGGCGAAACTGCATAATCATCTACATGACAACTATGGGGAGAAAATGATCCTAACCTGATGCAGAGAGGGCATTCAAAGTCTGACACAGTGAGTACGTGAAGAGTCTTATCACCAGGACCTGAAATAACATCAGACTTGTCTAAATGTAATATGGCAACAAAACAAAAATTATGATATTTATACAGTTTATAATAATTATAAATATTTATTGTCATTTCAGAGCTGCCAAACATCATAAATCATATTTTGTAGTGGGTAAAGAGAAGTTCCAGATTGTGTGACACTTTTTGTTATCTTTAGTTAACTAGTTAACTTTCAAAATATTTGAATGTTTTGACAAGGTACAAAATGCAGAACATATTTAGAACAGGACGTTGCATTTCGATATTAATCATCATGGTAAGTTAAAATTGCAAGCCAAAAACAAAAACTTTAATTTTTTTCATGTATAAATGTCTGAAAGATAACTTTTTGTTTGCTTGTTTTTATTTTTTTATTTTCATAGTTTTGATATAAAATGCATATTTAGTAGTTTGGCAAAGACTGGCATAGTAAACTACAGAAGATTCATATTATTTGGCAACTCTGTTTGTCATTGTACTGCTGCCATTACCATCCTCCTTTCTTGTCATTGTCTCCTCATCATCTTCACTAGTGGGCAGGAAGGAGACAGCTTGGCAAAGGCTCAAGCAACACTCTGTGCTATTGTCGTGCTTCGGTTTCGAGCTCTAAAGAAACACAATTTGGAGATTTCAGAAGAACACCTCCTACTATGCAAACCTTCATCTACTCACCATGTCTGCAGCACGCAACTGGTATGCGTCTCTCATACTGTTGCTTACTACATTTCCATGTGGATGTTTGAGGTCATCAGGATGGGTTACAAGGGTGCCACTAAGACTTGTCATCGGGTAGGAAGCTTTCAAGTATTCACCTAACACCTGGATAATGCAAGCCGCTTCCTCGGGCACTGAGATTCCCTCTGCTTCTAGAATCTGCCAATTTAATCCATATACTATTAGAAATTAATAAATAACCTACTATTATTATAAAAATGTGATAAAAAGTCTTAAATATATAAATATATTTGAATATATGCACTGATTACACAATAAAAGGTGAGTAATAAACCTTCTTGATGTGATTCTTAGCAGGAACAAAGTCAGCTTGAAGTTTGAGGCAATGATGAAACTGGATGAGTGATTCAGTCTTCTGAGCCATTTCCAGCAGTATGTTCCCTTTACGAAAAAAGCCCTGTGTACATGGAAGATAATAATCAGTGGTGTACTGTATGACAGGTTTTCCCTCACTGCCAGTAGTTGATAACTGGTTTGGGATGTGGCCATAAGATAATTAAATATTATATACAACAGAAACCAAAGTGCGGATTACACCAATCATTTAACCACACTGCCAAGTGATTATAACATGATGTTCTCTAAGAATATTTTTGGCATGCCAGTAACACAAACAAATAATGGCCTGAGAAACTTAAAATTGAATATATAGTAAAGCTTGACCTTCAAACTAATGATGTACCATTGTGACACTTTTTAATCAAAACAGAGAAATAGCATATTTACAATAGCGGATTTTTAAAAATATATTTTTGCTGGTCACACACATGCCTTTGTATGAAAATGTTGTCTGATTATTTTCCCTAATGTATCTCACCTCAGTCCATAATGGCCTAAGAGAACAGAGGTAATCAAGGTCTGCCAGAGCATCAGAGAAATGTAGCAAGCCACAGTATGCTTCAGCTCTGTATAGCTTTAGACTGGGGTCTTCAGGAACTAAATATGAAAAAAGTGACAAAGAAAAATCACATATTAGAATGTGTATACTTGGAATCAACTGAAAAAAAAACACAATGAGGTTACTAATGCATTTTTGAACTTGTTTCCCAACATTTTTTCATATGAACACAATAATTCTGGTGTAACATGTTGATATAACAGGTTATCTTTATTGTACAAAAAAAATCAATCTCCTCTGATCCAAAACATTTTCAAAACAATAAAGGTTTATTTTATAAAGTGAAAATTCCAGACGACCTACACGAACATAATGAGTCTCATTGCAGATTATTATAGCTGTAACTTAAGGGCCACCATTCCAGTCATGTGGGTATTACTCAATGTTCTACAGAATGCTGACTGTTGTAGGACTGCCCATGCTTTAACATTTACATACCAGATAGCTTCCTTATGAAAGTAAATTCTGAATTACGAAAGCAAAAAAAAATGTATTACATATTAAACAGATTACATGATTCTACAGTGCCTGAACCAAGGGCCACATGTTTCGGATGACTAGTAGTCATTAACATGATTTACCTAGACTTATAAAACCTATTTAGGTGGCCCGTTGTGCAAGTGGTTAGTGCATCTGCCTCACAGCTCTCTGGGGTGCTGGGTTCAAATCCAGGTCACATCCACCTGTGTGGAGTTTGCATGTTCTCCCTGGGCCTGTGTGGGTTTCCTCCCACTTTCCAAAAACATGGATGGTAGTCTAATTGGACACTATAAATTGCCCCAAGGTATGGGTGTGAGTGTGCATGGCTGTCCATCTCCTTTTCCCCATGCGATCAGCTGGCCACCGGTTCAGGGTGTGCCCAGCCTCTGCTAGGATAGGCTACAGCACCCCCTGCAACCCTAATGAGGATAACGCAGTTCAGAAAATGAGATGAGAAGAGAAAACCTATTCACTTTGATTTGCTTTATACTTTGTGCTTTTTCTTTGTTGGTCTGCGGCTTTTGCGACTGTATAGTCTAACTTATAACTATGCCAATCATGTATCCGCATTCTCACCATCTTCTTACCTTGATGTATCCCATCGTTGGCAACAAGTAAAGCCTCCTGGTACTGTTTGGCTCGTAGCTTCTCCTCTAATTGCCACTTGATCTTTGCATCCTGGGGGCAGCACTTCTCAATGACACGGATGAGTAAAACATTGTTCTTTGCGTTCCTCATTTCCCTCTGTTTTAACCTCTCTTTGCAGATCGGACATTTAGAGGGGATGTAGGCTACTGCACATCTTCTGCAGAAGGTGTGACCACAAGGTATGGTCACCGGTTCCCAAATGGGAAAGAGGCAAAGTCGGCACTCCAGCAGCTCCATGGATGTGGTCTTCTTGCAGTATTCTGCGACTATTATTGCTCTTTGAAGAACACGTTTTGACACGAACCCATTCGTTCAACTTTGCTCAATTTAGCCACTGTTAACGCCCACTGTTCACATTGTCTTCGCTTATTCAACGCAGTTGTTTCGAACCGCCCCACCGACCGACATTAAATATAATATTAGAGTCTTTGGCAGCGGTGACGCGTATGCCTCTCCATTAGGTAAATACGAAACTGATTGAGTGCGTCGCTTCTCCCAAGATCCAAAACGTAGCCGTCACGTCCATGAACTCAGACGGAATATGTTGAAATTTCTTGTGGGTGCCTATAATCCCCTTTTGCTAGGAACTCCGTACACGGGCACCATTCCAGGTTACTGTGTTACACCATTACGTTACATAAATAAAAACCACGTGACAACAGCCAATGTGCTGATTGGCTAGGAAGCTCGCCGTCAGCCCTGTTGTGAAACCCAGAGCTTCTGAGTTTCATAACATAATTTATGGGATCATTTAGAAATAATCAGGGTTCAAAACGAATTCTATTACAACTGCATGCTTTTTTGTCAACTGCCTTTGAAAGCTAATCCATTTGCCACTCATCATGTTGTATGTACTACACAATAGAGGGGATTCTCAGATGGAGATTGAAGCCACATGAAAACCTGATTACCAAATAGGTTTGGCTGCACAATAACAGTCTGCTTTGAGTTTAAATAACGTATCTAAAGCAATTTCATGATTGGAAATATCAAAAACTTGTTTATGTCACGATTAGTAGGCTACATGTTTTGTTTTATTACATAATATTGGTAGATCATATTCCTTTTTATTTCAAACACAACTTTAATATTAAAATGAACAAAAAAGTATCCATCAAATCAGCTTTTTATTTTTATGGCAGAAAAAAAACAACACTATTTCCATTAATTAGACCCAAAGGGGTTTAAATGCATGCTTGTTTACCTCATTAAGGTGTGGAAAGGTTCATTGTAGTAACCAAGTTGCAAAAAACAAAGTCATTTGGGATCCCCAATCTAGCAACCCACCTAATTAGTTTAGGAGATTCTGTGGACTCTCACATTTCTTATTTTTTAAAATGCATCCTGCAGTAACTGTTTTCAACTGTATATCTTTGATGTGAAGCATCCACACTCCCACAAAAAGCCCCGTAATGGCAAATTTGAGAGCAGTAGAATCATTCTAACAATAGCTAGACTTTTCCATTGCTTGTGAGAGAACTATTTGCAGACCAAAAGATGCCCCTAGCCTTCCCAAAGCAAACATATTGCATGTGACATTGACATTTCAGAAACAAATGTTCTCTTGGCTGGAAATATCTTTATTAGATGACAAAAAAGGAAAGTTAACTACCCAATTCTTGTTACTTTCAATTTAATGCTCTATAGATAAATGTCTTTCCTGAGGTAAAAAAAAAAAAAAAACTTTTAAATGAACTTAATCCAAACAAAAGCAGTATCTTTACACAAAAAAATTAAAGCATCTGCGGTAATCCATAGGTAGTAAGCAGATACTAGGCAATTTTGTCAATGATACTGCACATGGCAGCATCTTTGTCCCACATTTTGTCCTTTTTAATTGTAGCTGTGCTCTTGTTCTGTGGACCTGTCGCCATACAGCTTGCTCCTGCTTCCTCTACATCCATAGGTTCCGATTTCAGCCGGGGTGCCTGCCCAGAAGAGCCCACACAGCTCCCTGTGACTACAGTTCTTGATTCCTCACTAGCAGTATCAGGACCCTCTATTTGTGGCAAGTCATCAGGCAGGGATGCAAGACACCCCTGGATCATTTCAACTACTCGTTCTAAGTGCTTTTGGAACCTTTCTGCTGTATCTAGTCTCTGTCGTTTCTGAACCTCCATCATCACTCGCAAAGTCTCCCGAGCTTGATGTGGCCGATATTCATTTATCAGATGGTGCATGTGAACAAACAGAAGTTTCAAGTCCTCTAGCTTTTCTTCTCGCTTTATACTGCCAGGACTCTTGATGAGGATGTCTAAAAGATCCAGAAAATTCACTAGGATAGACATGTTCAGTTTCTTGAGCTCACGTTTGTGATCAAACTGCACAGGATGGAGTCTCTCAATGCCTTGGGTCTCCAGGGGTCGGATGATTAGGTCATCACATTGAAAATGATTACCAAACATCATGTAGCTGTCCCTGATGGGTGGTGGTGGTTTGGGAGCAAAACCATGGCTGATATTTTCATCTGTATACTCTTTGATATACTGCATAGGTGGAGGAGGCAGGGCGCTAACCTGCTGTGGTTCACCCATGATGGTGGTCTGAAAAATTAAGAACACACAATTAGTAAAAATATGAATAATTAAATATGTAATGCGTATATCAAAGTTGCAAGAAATTTATCGTTTATTCAATCTACTTAGCAACCGGACCTAGATAACCACTATAATATTTGAAGGTACCCGGCAAAGAAAACGCACTTAGCTTTAGCAGCTAGAAAAAGCATCGACTTCAATATCATACTTTGACCGTAAAATTCATGGAAAAGATCATGCAATAAGAATGGTTGGTCAGTGATAATTACCTTAAAGTGGCCCTTTAGAAGCCGATAAATGTGACGGTATAATTAAATGATGAATATGATTATAGTTTGACAGTACGGATACCATGTACCTTCCTTAAGATACCGCGGACATGGGCACCGAGTGTATACTGATCCCATTGGTTTAAACATGCTCGTGACGCGGTTCGTCGTTTGGATTGGTCAAAATTGTACGTCCCAATTGATATCATATATAAGCCTAGATGTATGATACGCGCTGAAAGACACCAAATCACTTTTTCTTTTTGTCGCCATCTAGTGGAAAATCTTTTGGTTGTCATAGCTCAGTGGCTGCAATCATGTAAGCACAGTCATTCTAAACATTATTGTATGCAAATGTTACAAAATTGTCCTCGTGCAAATTCATTTGATGAATATTCATTCGTCCACCAGTTTACAATTTCAATGGGTCCAAAACTCACAAATTTTCCACACAGCAGCCACAAAACAGGGGACTGAGTGGGAGTGAATGTGGGTTATTTTCTTAGTGAGACTTCACATAGGACCCTTTGAAAATTCCTTATAAACTGCATTCAGTAAAAGTGCATCTGAATGTACTATGGTATGTTTGCATGCAATTGAAGCTCCTGTGGATAAGCAAAAAGGGCTAACCTCTCCCTAAAAGTTATGTTATTGTGACTGTTAAATACAATTACAGTGAAAATGGTGTATTTAAGTAAATTCTAAGACTTTCTATATATTTCTTTTTTACTGTGTTTACTCAGTTACCAATTTATGAGCTCAGGATGTGGTTGAATAAGTTCAACAACCGGAAACTTCCTGGTGTATTTTTTTTGTTACAGTCTCACTCCATGTGTCTATGAGTGTTAATGTTACTATGTCTTCTACAGTAATTCTGGATGGAATAATGATAAAAAGGTCTCAGCAAAAGAAAAGAATATCTCCGTGCAACTACAAGGAGAGATTTTTTGCATTGGACACAAGGGAATTGAAGTATTTTAAGTGTCGTCCTGGAGTAAGTAATCATTCAGACTATCCCTATTCATATTTCTAGGATGAATAGAGCAAATATTTTATTATTTTAATGAATTTCCTTCTTCTCTCTTTAACCAGAGAAAGCCAATACTCAAGGGTTGCATAAAACTGGACAGCATTAAGTGTGTAGAGATGTGCTTTACTCATCTCCCCATTCCATGTGACTTCAAATACCCCTTCCAGGTAAGTTTCACTTTCTCAAAACTTCAAAATATCACTTAAATCTGCAAAATAATCTTGAAATGAACCACTTTATTCTCTAACCAAACATCTACAGGTCTTTCATGGCAAGCATTTACTTTACATTTTTGCCCCAGACAAAGATTGTCGTCTGAGATGGGTGCATGCTCTTAAAGAAGGTGAACATGGTCTTATACAATACAGATCTGCTCTATACACTTTTTAAAATCGACCTTGTAATTCATGCAGAGACAAAGAATAACAATTTGGTTGAAAAATACCACCCACAACTCTGGATGAATGGAAAATGGAGATGTTGCAAACACTCAGAGAAACTGGCAAAGGGTTGTGTTGCATATGATCCTGTTGATTGTGGTTTGTATGACACTTTTATCAACCAATACTAAATTTAAGGCTTAATATACCATCTATACTTATACTTATACTTCATATTTCATAAATATATACATTGAGGTTTAAAGAATACAATTAATGCAAAGTTGGGTCAATGCATTTGCCTCATTGTTTTAGTGATTAAACATTTCCTACTAGTGATTGAAAATGTAACTATATGGATTAAAATTGGGTAAAATACCCTTCACATGACTATACAGCAAGTAAATATTGTATATATTGTGTTTTTGCTTTTTCCATAGGTTCTAAAAAACCACTACCCGCTATCCCAGATTTAGAGGTAATATTCTTTTTAATCAAAGTAAATGCAGTTAGAATTATAACAAATGCATGTCGTAATTTATTTCATTAGATTGAAAGTTTAAGTGATGGAGTGCATCGGATAGCTATTGCATTGCAGAATTACACTCCATCTGGAAATAGAGAGCTGGCACTTCGGAAAGACAAGGAGTACACCCTGACAGACAGTTCCCACCCTGACTGGTGTTATGTTCGAGATGAAAGGGGGTGGGCAATTATGTCTGTAGTATTTGTTTGTTTCAAATGATTTCAGCTATTAAAAGAATATTCTTATCATCACAGCAACACGGGGTTTGTGCCCAGGATACTCTCATCAGAAATATCAGGGAAGAACTTTGAGAGATTTGAGTAAGTTAGCATTATATCCTATAAATGAGTCAAATTTGATTGAGCATATCAATTGTTTTATGTATTGCATATTACTATGTTAATGGATTTAATTTTTCCATATGAAAACTTTTTCCACTTTCAAAGATGGTACAGCAAGAACATTTCCAGAGGGGAAGCAGAGAATGTGTTATTCAAGGAGGTAAATTATCATTCATTTCTTTTGAAATCTTTTGAAATGAAAACTAGCGACTCTGCCAACAAAATGTTGGGTAGACACTTCCTCATTGGTATTTTATGTGACAAATACACTTCAATTACACATACAATAGTTATGTTTTTGTGTGTGTTGCAAACATTAAGGGAAAGGAGGGTGCATTTGTAGTCCGAAATTCAAGACAAACAGGAGTCTACACAGTCTCAGTCTTCACTAAAGCATCTGGGTAATTTCACTGTTTGTGTAACTGTAGAATCATTTTCACAACATTACTACACTAAAATATTGTACTGCTAAATTCAATAAATAGGTCCACTGGGGCGAAACAACCGTGTGTAAAACATTACCAAATCAGGCGAACAGAATCAGAAGAGTCTTCATTTTACTTGGCAGAGAAGTATCTTTTCCCCACTATTCCTGAACTGATTTATTACCACCAACACAATGCTGCAGGTATTAGTTTTTTTACCTGTTAAGCAGAATACAGAATGCTGTTTACTCTATATATATTCTGACTAAAATCTATTTCCATGCTTGTATATTACCTGTCAGGTCTGATAACACGTCTCAGATACCCTGTCACTCAAAAAGGTTGCTGTTCCCAAATAATTGCTCATGGATTCAAAGGTAATAATTATTTTTCTGTGGAGAATAATTATTTTCAGGGCAATTATTATCATGATCATCCATTTTATTTGAGCATGGATGTAGTATTACACTGGATAAACTTTAAAATTATTCATACAGTTGCCATTGAGTGGGGTGTTTTAGTTAATGTTGTGGCTTGTGTAAATATAAGCCGAACAGAACTATGGTCAATGCATGCCCCTGAATCTTGTCAAAGAGGTCATTGACAGTATAAAACTGCAGTATTTGCAAAGTGATGGGACTTCTTGTTTGTAAACAAATGTCACTTGTCCAATTCCTGGCTTAGTTTGTTGCAGTTGTCTCAATAAGGAAACCATTTCACAGTTCTGGCTAGGAAATATTAGATATAGTACTAAATAATTATAAATACAAATCATTAATACCTATCTCTCAACAGATGAGAGGGAGGTGGATCCTGATGAACTCACTTTTGGCCAAGAATTAGGCAGGGGACAGTTTGGGAGGGTGTTGTGGGGGGAATGGAGGGAGAAGAAAGTAGCATTGAAGTTGATTAAAGAAGACTGCATGTCAAATGAAGACTTGAAAGAAGAAGCAAACATCATGATGTAAGTAAACATCTTGATTTGTCATTTTAGGTTGCAATAAACTGAGGTTATTCGCAATTCTGTTATGTTTTAGAAAATTCAATCACTCAAAGCTTGTTCAGCTCTATGGCATATGCACCCGACGTTCTCCCATTTGTTTGGTTTTGGAGTTTATGGAGAACGGCTGTCTATCAGATTATCTGCGGGCAAAAATGGGGCGTTTATCCCAGGACACAATGTTGGGGATGTGTCTGGATGTCACTGAAGGGATGGCTTACTTGGAGACGTCTAACTTCATACACAGGGATCTGGTAAAAATAATCGAAAAGCATACAAAGGCATTTGTTTTTCAGTGGTTTGAATTGATGTCTCTCCACCATTTGTCTTTTCAATTATAGGCTGCCAGGAACTGCTTAGTTTCAAAGAACAATGTGATTAAATTGGCGGATTTTGGCATGACCAGGTACGGATACACACCAGCTCCGTTTTACAGCAACAGTGCATTCTTGTTACAGATTATTTCTAATTTGTGCCTTGTAGATATGTTCTCGATGATCAATACACAAGCTCCATGTGCTCCAAGTTTCCTATCAAGTGGTCGGCACCAGAAGTTGTCAAATACTGCAAATTCAGCAGTAAATCTGATGTCTGGTCATTTGGTATGATTCAGTTTCCCATTGTTTATTCCTTTTTTTGCTTATGCCCAAATATCCAATTTACATGACACTACTTTATCATCACCTACTCAGGAATATGTTTTTACCTATCCAGGTGTCCTCATGTGGGAAGTCTATACAGAAGGCCGGCTTCCTTATGAGAACCAGTCCAATGCACAGGTGGTAGAGTCTCTAAATGCTGGCATGAGACTGCTTAAGCCAAGATTGGCACCAGAGGCCGTTTATTTGCTGATGGACTGGTGCTGGAAAGAGGTGGGAAAATTCATTTCAATGAATAGTTTAAGAAAACACAAAAACAATGAGTCTTGTCTTGTCCGTTAACTCATGTTTTCATTCTCAGAGACCACTGGACCGCCCGTCCTTTACACTGTTGCTTCATGAGCTTTCTGCAATTACAGAATATTGAACAAAATATATGCTTGGTGCTGCAAAAAATAAAAATAAACTGGATTTATTTATTGTTCCAAGTTTGAGATTTATTTTCCTGTGTTCTGGGTTTGAATCTAGGTCGGTCCTACTGTGTGTAGTTTGCATGTTCTCCCCGAGCCTATGTGGGTTTTCTCTGGGTACTCCGGTTTCCTCCCACATTTCAAAAATTTGCATGGGAGGCTGATAGGACACTATAAATTGCCCCTCGGTATGAGTGTGAATTGTTGTCTATCCCCTCGTGCCCTGGGATCGGGCGGCCAGCGGGGATATGCCCCAGCACTCCCGGGATCCTAGTGAGGATAAAGTAGTTCAGAAAATTAATGAATAGCTGAAGTTGTTTGGATTCGGTACATTTTGACTTTGTGTGCCTGTGGGCATGTGCAGTTATTTGAAAAGAACTAATAAATATGTATAGACATATTTATTGTATCTGTACATCATGTTGAAACATTGTAAAATGAACCAAGTGAGGATAAACGGTGCAAAATATTAATGGTTGTGGACATCACGTCGACAACCAGTGTGACTGTCCCTTTAAGAAACTGCACTTGCAGCCATTTTCTGCTCTTTGTGTGGGGTGGATTAAAGCGGGGTAGGTGCTGGGGCAAAACTAGAGCATCAGTTCACTCGCAAGACGCACCAACGCCGGAAAAGAACGGAACGCCTTCGCAGACCGCACCACTGTCCGCACGCCTCCCATACCGTCGGGCAGGCGTGAGATTTGCAGGTACGTGGCCGTTATAGTGATGGATGGAGCCTCGAGGATGAACGTGGTCTGGGTTGATGATGTGAGCGGTGTAGTGAAGATGGCTTGAGCGAGAGAGAGAGAGTTCTCATTTTTTTCTGCTCCATTTCCTTGCTCACACTGCATCATTCTCTGAATTCATTAATGTTTGCATTTAGTACATTAAAGATCGTTGGGCTGTGTTGCTGAGTGACTGTTCTGAGTGAAGCGATTCTCCGTGTTATCCCTACACACGGGATTCCCGTTAGCTTCCAGCGGCATCGTAGCTCCCACGGAGATGAGATGGGTGGGGTGAGGAGAGCGTAGCAAGTGCAGCGATCAGTGATGGAGGCCAGACCATTTGCTTCATCAAGTGAAAGAAAAGAACAAAATGTGATTTCCTACACAAATCTTTTGATATGCGACTTCCCATTCGTCTCGTACGTTTACTAGTGTAGACACGAGTGTCAGTGGGGTGTCAACATCGACGTCGAGGCTACACCGATCTCATGGTGACGCGCCTGCAGGCCTGTGAACGATGCATCAATGACACCCAGTATTTGCCTACATTCTATTCACGTCCAAATTGTGCCATTTTCACTGAACTCACCCCATGGCAAGCGCTCAACATTGGATCTTCCGTGCCATCTGCACGCGTACTGTGTTGTAAATGTGTAATAATGCAGCTCATCACCCAAAGAAATGATGACACCCATCGTAGAAGATCACACGCTACATCAAATTTTCTTTAAGTCTGACAATTTTCTCCAATTGAATTCATTATTAACAGTGCATTATTAATTGTATATACCCCATGCACATCATGGGCGACACCTGCAAAATATAATCTAGTAATATTTTTTTTGATACTCTAAGAGATCAGTGGATTAGACATATCAAATCATATAAACATTATTATTGTGATGGGTGTGGTAGTCTATAATAGATTTGGATAAAATAACACCATCTGATGTGTTTCTACTATTGTAATTTCTTGTAATGACCCAACAAGATGGATAAACCGACACCCTCAGACTGTTTATTTAGCGTCAAGTATACTGCTAGAAATTACATTTGCTTTTCCTCTACCTACTTGTCAAGCTTGGTTATATGATCTAGTGTTGTTTATGCATGAGTTTGTGGTGTCTATTTTCACTGACAAATCATTGGGCCAGGTGATACTAGCCAATGTCATATACTACTGTACACTACACAGACACTGCTGGAACATGTGGTTGGAAAGTCTCGATTGGTTGTGTTTGGTGAGTATGAATTAATGTAACAAAGAAACCCTGGGGCAGGGGATTCCATTCAGCAGTGCGACTGTGGACTTGACACACTTTCACTCAGTGTGTGTTCCCTTTGTGACAAGCATCTAATAACTGACATTGGCCACTGTTTTCCAATTACTACAATTACTAATACAATTATAAAATAGTATGGAAACTTTAATTTTTATGTTTTGTATGCACAATGGCACATGAATACAATGAAATAGAAAAAATCTATATTAAAAGTCTCACATACCTATTCAGGATTGATATATTTAGAAGGTAATTATTTTTAAATGAAGTTGTAACACACAATATGGAACCAGTGATGTGCTGTAAAAGTACCGTTTCACATTTAGAAACCTGTAGTCAGGCGAGTCACACCTAATGGTTGTTTCTGGCTCATTAATTTTTTTACATTCATCTTCTCATATCTGACCATGCAAATTAAACCAATTATTGGCCCTGTCAACTTTGTCTGCTCTGTGAAATGTAAACACACATTTGTGCTCCTGCATGGGTTTTAACGGGTACTCTGGTTTCCTCCCACATTCCAAAAACATGCATGGTAGGCTGATTCAAATCTCTAAATTGCCCCTAGGTATGGGTGTGAGTGTGCATGGTTGTCTGTCTCATTCTACCCTGCGATGGGGCTGGCCACCGATTCAGGGTGTCCGTTGCCTCAGCTGGGATAGGCTCCAGCACCCCCCGCAACCCTAATGAGGATAAAGCGGTTCTTTATTATGACTGTTTATCTTACCTACATTTTCTTCCAGACTGGTGAGGTGTGAGTAAGGCTTTGTAACCATGACTACGCATGTGACCCTCGAGGATGCCCTGTCCAATGTGGACTTGCTGGAAGAGCTGCCCCTTCCAGACCAGCAGCCATGCATTGAACCCCCTCCCTCCTCCATTATGTACCAGGTACAAACTCAACCACTCGTGTCACCTGCCTAGCCAGTGTCAGTGTACATTATCTTAATCTCCTCACTAACCTTTCCCGTCTTATGTAGGCCAATTTTGACACCAACTTTGAAGATAGGAATGCCTTTGTAACTGGTATAGCTCGTTATATTGAGCAAGCTACAGTCCACTCCAGCATGGTGAGGCCTATTTTTTTCTTTTTAAAAAATGTGAAGCAAAAAAGTGCTCAAAATTCAAGTTGCATGTTCACACCACACGTGATTCAACCAGCCAAAGTTCCACTTCACCTCCTTTTCCATGTATGCCGTGAGGGTACTTGTGTGACTTGAATTACAAATAGCTGTGCTTATTCATGCCTATTCTACTAGGAAGTCCCACTTGGTCTATTTGAGGATACTATATGTAAGGGGATGGGAAAATGTGTCTCACCTATTTCTGAATGGGGAAACATTTCTCCCTTTAAATATTAATAACGGACCTATTTATTATGGAACATGTTACCCATCTGAGGGGAATGAATGTGCTATGCCTTGAACATATCCTAACTACAAAACAAACTGAATGTAAATATCCTCTCATTATTTTTTTTTTAGTTTATCCAGTGTAGTATATCACACACTATTATTTAAACTCAATATTTGTACTTTGTAGAAGTAGTGTGTTTAGAAAGTAAGCATGTTTGATATTGTAAGTGTCCTTACCTATTTTAAAATTTACATATTTTTTATTAGTGTTACCTTAATTAGTGTGACTGTCATTTTTATTTTATGAACTCTACTTATTGTTGACCTAATGCATCGTTTTGACATTTTTTTTTAGAACGAAATGTTAGAGGAAGGACATGAGTATGCTGTGATGCTTTATACTTGGAGAAGCTGTTCTAGAGCTATTCCACAGGTAGTATAAATATATGCATATCAACATTATGATGGCATGATATGTAATGCTGTCCTCCTGTGTTTAATAGGTGAAATGCAATGAGCAACCCAACAGAGTTGAGATCTATGAAAAAACAGTGGAGGTTTTGGAGCCTGAAGTCACCAAGCTCATGAAGTTTATGTACTTTCAAGTAAGACATACTTTATTTTAATTTATTCATTTGAGATCATGTGTTGGTATAAAGTGTGTACTCATGGTACAATATATACAAAAGTATATTAAGTGCTCTTTTAAAATGTATTTTTCTTCTATAGAGGAAGGCCATAGAACGTTTTTGTAGCGAAGTGAAGCGTCTCTGCCATGCTGAGAGGAGGAAAGATTTTGTTTCCGAAGCCTATCTGCTTACCTTGGGCAAATTTATCAACATGTTTGCTGTACTGGACGAATTAAAAAACATGAAGTGTAGCGTAAAGAACGATCATTCAGCTTACAAAAGGTATTGTTGATACTACAGTGGTACCTCTACTTATGAAATGAAAGGTTTTTCCAAAAGACAAATTGCTTAACATGCCAGTCTTTCTTTGTCTTTAGGGCTGCTCAGTTTCTGAGGAAAATGGCTGACCCTCAATCCATTCAGGAGTCTCAGAATCTTTCAATGTTCCTAGCCAACCATAACAGGATCACACAGGTTTGTTTACTGTTACCGTTTCACTTTTGCCTTTTCAGAATATACTGTACCTGTAAAACCACCATTACCTATCTTTGAATCCTATTTTTTATCTTGTTTGTGATTTATTTCCATAGTGCCTGCACCAACAGCTGGAAGTGATTCCAGGTTACGAGGAGCTTTTAGCAGATATAGTCAACATCTGCGTAGATTATTATGAGAACAAAATGTATTTGACTCCAAGTGAGAAACACATGCTACTTAAGGTAAACATTTGTTTTCTTATTTACTTTTATTCTGTAAACATACACTTTAGCTGTTCTTATTAAAATCTATGTCCATGTGTTAGGTGATGGGGTTTGGGCTGTACTTGATGGATGGTAATGTGAGTAATATCTACAAACTAGATGCCAAAAAGAGAATAAACCTCAGCAAAATTGACAAGTTCTTTAAAGTAAGGCATTATCCTTTTCAGTAACATCTTTGTCCAAAAATGAAATGATTAAGAACATACTTTTTTTTTGTCCTGTGCTTGGAAGCTTCAAGTTGTGCCACTATTTGGAGATATGCAGATTGAATTATCCCGCTATATTGAAACAAGTGCTCACTATGAGGAAAACAAGTCCAAGTGAGAAACCCATTGTTACACTCGTGCAGTTATACAATTCCCTCTTCTTTTTTGTCACATATGAATCCCCTCCATCTTCACTTTTTTTCAACACAGGTGGACGTGCATGCAGAGCAGCGTTTCACCACAATACAACCTGTGTGAGCAGATGGTGCAGATCAGGGAAGACCATATTCGATTCATCTCAGAGTTGGCACGCTATAGCAACAGTGAAGTGGTAACAGGCTCTGGCCTTGACAGTCAAAAGTCAGATGAAGAATACAGAGAGCTTTTTGACCTCTCACTGAGGGGTCTGCAGTTGTTATCCAAGTGGAGTACACATGTCATGGAAGTTGTGAGTATTAATCATAGAATGTTGTGTATTCTGAAAGGCACCGTCAAAATTCATTTCATTTTTCTAACCTTTTCAGTACTCGTGGAAGTTGGTCCATCCTACAGATAAATTTTGTAATAAGGATTGTCCAGGCACAGCGGAGGAGTATGAGCGAGCCACACGTTATAATTACACTAGTGAGGAGAAATTTGCTTTGGTGGAAGTGATTGCTATGATCAAAGGACTTCAGGTATAGAAACAACTCAATGCTTTGGGGTCATCTTTCTTTTTATGTACTATGTTTCACCTAGATTCACACAAAATGATTTTTTTTGTCTTTTGCTAAAGTACTGTATGTTCAAAAATGTTTTAATACTAGTGTGATTCTCAGCATTCATTATATTGTGTCATTCAGGTCCTTATGGGAAGAATGGAGTCTGTATTTAATCAGGCCATTCGGAATACCATCTACGCAGCACTTCAGGACTTTGCCCAGATGACCCTCAGAGAGCCTCTTCGCCAGGCAGTGCGCAAGAAGAAGAATGTCCTCATCAGGTAACCAACCACCACACTGTGTCATTAAAATGATTGTCTTGTGTGACTCTGTTTTTATTATTGCAGTGTGCTTCAAGCCATTCGAAAGACTGTTTGTGATTGGGAGGGGGCCAGGGAACCTCCAAATGATCCGTGTTTGAGGGGAGAAAAGGATCCTAAAGGAGGTTTTGATATCAAGGTGCCCCGGAGAGCTGTTGGACCTTCTAGCACACAAGTATGTTTTACTCTTTAAGACAAGACACGATGGTACCCATTGGACTTGTATAGAGCTAAAGTTTACAAGTCTACATGCAGTATTTGCTATACAGTCATCTTGTATTCTATCTTAAAGTTCCCAGTGTGGGTGAATAGTGTTTTTATTGTTCACGGACACTTTTTTGTACTCCCTGCAGCTGTACATGGTGCGCACTATGCTGGAGTCATTGATTGCAGACAAGAGTGGTTCTAAAAAGACTCTGCGCAGCAGTCTGGATGGACCGATTGTGGTGGCTATAGAAGACTTCCACAAACAATCTTTCTTCTTCACACACCTGCTCAATTTTAGTGGTGAGGAGACATTTTCAAGTCAATCCGGAATTGCTAATACTTCCTTATGTCCTCTGAATCTCAATTATTCATATACCTAAGCATAAATGCTTTGTTGAAACTATGTGAAATTTTTGTATTTTAATGACAACCTCCATTTATGTTATTATTTCATTATCCAGAGGCTCTGCAGCAGTGTTGTGACCTGTCCCAGCTCTGGTTTAGGGAATTCTTCCTCGAGCTGACCATGGGTCGTAGAATCCAGTTCCCTATTGAGATGTCAATGCCGTGGATCCTCACTGACCACATCTTAGAGACTAAGGAACCGTCAATGATGGAGTGAGCCAGACGTCCTTACAATTCAAATTTGCTCCCAGTGAAATACTATGTATTTAATATTTTCCTCATTCACTTAGGTATGTGCTGTATCCACTAGATTTGTACAATGACAGTGGCTACTATGCTCTCACTAAGTTCAAGAAACAGTTCCTGTATGATGAAATCGAAGCTGAGGTACTCGTGGTTAATTTCAGATACCCTGATGTTTTTTTTAAGTCACTCCATTGAAACCAAGGTTTTTCTCTTTGTTCACAGGTTAACCTATGCTTTGATCAATTTGTATACAAGTTGGCTGATCAAATCTTTGCTTACTATAAAGCAATGTCTGGAAGGTAGGAGGGGTACATTTGTCTTCTAATTGTTTTTTTCTTGTCACACTATCTTGAAACTATCTTATTATATATTCCACAGTGTCCTGCTCGATAAGCGCTTTCGTGCTGAGTGTAAAAACTATGGGGTAATCATACCGTATCCCCCCTCAAACCGTTATGAGACATTACTTAAGCAGCGGCATGTGCAGGTACTGGAAAAATAACTCATGTTTATCACAGTGCAGTTGTACTTATTTTTCGTTATTTTTCTTCCATGTTTTGTTCTACAGCTTCTGGGTCGTTCAATTGATTTGAACCGTCTTATCACCCAGAGGATTTCTGCTGCCATGTATAAGTCTCTCGACCATGCCATCAGCCGCTTTGAAAGTGAAGATCTGACTTCTATCGTGGTAAAGATCACATACCATTTAAATAGCTAAATTTCCAATATACTGATTCTAAGCACAAAACTTTGTTTCACAATTTTTTTTAGGAGTTGGAGTGGCTTTTGGAAATAAATCGACTCACCCACCGGCTTTTATCCAAGCACTTGACTTTGGATAGTTTTGATGCCATGTTCCGTGAAGCCAATCACAACGTCTCAGCTCCCTATGGCCGAATTACACTTCATGTCTTTTGGGAACTGAATTTTGATTTCCTCCCTAATTATTGCTACAACGGCTCCACAAACCGGTCTGTTTGTGCATACATATACAAATTTTCAAAATTCATAATCATTTTACTGTTATAAATATTTGTTGTTTACAGATTTGTGCGTACAGCCATTCCCTTTACCCAGGAGCCTCAGAGAGACAAGCCAGCCAACGTGCAGCCTTACTACCTGTATGGGTCCAAGGTGTGTCACATTCTTTGAATAATTGTTTTTAAAAAAACTTGTTCAACTACAACTGGTTTTCTTTTATAAGATGAGCCTGAAGAACTGTCTCCTCTTTTTTTTTTTTTCGCAGCCTTTGAACATCGCTTACTCTCACATATACAGCTCCTACAGGAACTTTGTTGGCCCGCCTCACTTCAAGACTATTTGCCGTCTCCTTGGTTACCAAGGCATTGCTGTTGTGATGGAGGAACTGCTTAAGATAGTCAAGAGCTTGGTATTCATCTTTATTCTCCTTTTAGCATTCCGAAATATGTCTCTTCTATCTTAACATTAATTTATGGTTCATCTTTGTGCCTCCTTCTCAGTTACAAGGCACGATTCTGCAGTATGTAAAAACCCTTATTGAGGTCATGCCCAAAATCTGCCGCCTTCCCCGTCATGAATATGGCTCCCCAGGTAAACATTTGGCCACTCTGTGCATATAATTATCAGTCCAATAAAACATGTACCGATCTAATAAGATATGGAACTAAATAATGACCTGCATGCCAGTGTGAAACCAATCTTTCTTACACAATGAATGACATAGTCAACAATGTATCTTCTTTAGGCCCAGTGCTTTACTTCTTTTTTTTTAACAATAATGACTGGGTTGTTGTCATGGTGATAAGATACAGCGTGTTTTCAGAGGAAGCTCATGGCGAGGGAGTTGAGATGTGATGCAAGAGATGCACTCACTGACACCAACATGGTGCCTCCATTTCTCTGCGTGTGCCCTTTTGTTCACATTTGAGATGACAATTTTTTTCTTCATATTTATTCAATTTGGCAGCAAACTGCCTAACTGACTTCCTATCAATGCTCTGTGCATGAATAAAAAGCCCATTGGAGGTCCTCATAGTGCTCACAAAAAAAATCTCACTTTACTACAAGTTATTTTCTGTTATTCTCCACTTTATCATATCCACTGTAGAAGGTATAACCCAATACTCCTGTTTGTACTCCTTTCATTGCAGGGATCTTAGAGTTCTTCCACCATCAGCTCAAGGATATTATTGAGTATGCTGAGCTCAAGACAGATGTCTTCCAGAGTTTAAGGGAAGTGGGGAACGCAATCCTCTTCTGTCTACTCATCGAGCAAGCTCTGGTAAGACCACTAGTCTGTTTCTTACATGAAGAATCACACCCACTCCTTGCATTGCAAATATGTTGTGAGGTTCTTGTTCGAATCTGATGTTTTTTGCTTGATTAAAGATGCTGATATTCCCCTAAATTAGCTATTACAGAATATTTCAGGGCCCCAGTCTGAGTACCACAACGAGTTTAATCATGAAACTATGATTCTATGTTTCCATTACACGCTGGCATCAACCACAGGTGGTAAGGATATGGGTTTTGTTTCATTGCTATCAAAATAACACCGAGATGCTTTCTTTCTTTCTTTCGGGTTCCCCCATTTTGGTTTTGTTTGTGTTTCTTTTCTTGACCCTTTTCTCTACTTGCATTGCATGACACAGTTTTGTAATGCATCAACTTTAGAAAAACTTCAAAAAATCAAAAAGTAAAAGGTTGCTGAGCAAGAATGTAGTCTTATCCATCTGAGGAAAGCCTATTACATTTTCTTTAGAGATGCTTTTGCAGTTTTGATGAACTTGTATACATTTCTTCAAATTTTTTGGTGCATGTTTCCTGTTTGTAACCACATCCCGTTCCTTCCTTTAAGCATTAACCTTTCATTTATATATATGACTGTGCAAATATTATTTTCAACTTTCGTAGATGCACGTGTCCTGCTTCTATTATTGCATGAATCCTCTCAAAAATCTTGTATTTAGAAGTCATTAGAAGTGTTCTTATTATCTTATTTGGACATGACAAGGGAACAGTTTTCCTTGAATTTAGGTATTTAAGTATGGTGTGTGGAAAACAAATTAACTTCACTTCATGACTACCTGCATGCTGTAGAAATGAGTTTATAGGAAACATGGAGAATTAAAATTGATTTACCTTGTTTTTCATTTTTTATTTTTCTTAGTCCCAGGAGGAAGTGTGTGACCTTCTTCATGCTGCCCCTTTTCAAAATATTTTGCCAAGAGTGTACATCAAAGGTATATTTGGTTGGAAATAATTCAAAATAAGGAGATTGATCACACTGAACAGATATTGTTAATTATAAATGTAGAGGGAGAGCGCCTAGAGGTGAGGATGAAAAGGCTGGAAGCTAAATATGCCCCTCTCCACCTTGTGCCTCTGATTGAGAGGTTGGGAACGCCTCAAGTATGTTTGCACCAACATGACCACACATTTATTTTATACATTCAAGTTAAAAGTATTATTAACATTTTACTCTTTGTTTGTTTTCCTGGTAGCAAATTGCCATTGCACGTGAGGGAGACTTGCTGACCAAAGAGCGTCTCTGTTGCGGCCTTTCGATGTTTGAGGTCATCCTGACACGTATCCGCAGCTTCCTGCAAGATGGCGTGTGGCGTGGACCTCCTCCCACCAATGGTGTCATGCATGTGGATGAGTGTATGGAGTTCCATCGTCTCTGGAGTGCAATGCAATTTGTGTATTGCATCCCAGTCGGCACTCATGAGTTCACGGCAGAGTGAGTATGAGTTGTATGCTCTTCCCGGACTTACCTGGGTTTTCTTCGGGTACTCCAGTTTCCTCCCACATGCAAAAAACATGCAGGGTAGCCTGATTGAACACTCTGAATTTGAATCTGAATCTGAGTGTTAGTGTGAATGGTTTTCCGTAGTGCTCGTGATTGGCTGGTTTGTTCCCCACCTGGTGGACATAATTAGCTGGGAGTAAGCGGTTCAGAAAATGAATGAATGTTTCATTATAAGATGTGTGGTGGTGTGATATATATTTTTGTGAAGCATGATGTGTGCTTTCCCCTTTAGGCAATGCTTTGGGGATGGTCTGAACTGGGCCGGCTGTGCTGTTATTGTTCTTTTGGGACAACAGCGTCGTTTCGATCTCTTTGACTTCTGCTACCACCTGCTCAAAGTTCAAAGACAAGATGGCAAGGATGAGATCATCAAAAATGTGGTAGGTATAATTTACTGCACCAAAAATGAAGTATCAAACACATTATTGTAATAATAACCTCAATTGACTTTTTGACAGCCACTAAAGAAGATGGCAGACCGAATCAGGAAGTACCAGATCCTTAATAATGAAATCTTTGCTATCCTAAACAAGTACATGAAGGCTGTGGAGACAGACAGTTCCACTGTGGAGCATGTTCGTTGTTTCCAGCCTCCTATACACCAGTCGCTGGCTACCACTTGTTGAAAATAAATACACACACACACACTGAACACACACAACCATTGCCCAGAGATGTGATTCTATGCACGCTCATTTCTGGTCTCACAGCTGTAAGTTTCTGTAATTCCTCCTTATTACTAACTCATGTTTTTAAAAAGACAAATAGTCTTAAAGTGTTACTTCTTTTTGGAATTTCTGTGAATGCTTGCGATACTGGAATCGGAGAGACCAGAAGTGGAAAGTATACTTTCACATCTTCACTTTTTTTTGTTAAGTAAATACACATGACTTGCGATTCAAATCATGCATGACCTCTTTTTCTCATTCCTTAAAAAGCACACCAGATTGAGTTAATCTTACATATTTCTTAAAAAGATGAACATTTGAATCCATGTTATGTCATTAAAGACTAAGAGTGAGGAATAAGAAGAAGGTTAATGCATTTTCTTATTGGTTAAATAAATCATAATCATATTATGTTAAAACATTTGAGCAACAAAACTTTAAGCACATAATCTCATTGCCATAAGGTCTTTTTTTCCTTTTTTTGCGCAATTATCTGGTGTGCCTATGATAAGACTTCAGTCTATCATAATAATACTTTTTTTTTCTCAATCGGCTTACTTTCAAGCTAAATAGGTTACTCGGCTGGTTTTGGATTTTCTTGATGCATTTTTATTCAACGCAAGTTTCAATGTACATTTTTAAACTAAAAGAAATGGTTGATGTTGTTGTAATTGTTCTTGTTTTATTATGGATATTTTTATTTGCCCATCATTGGTATAATTGTCCCGCCACTAACTGGAAATGTCTTTTTTTTTTTTTTTTTAATTCTGTCTCTTAGAAAGATTTTTATATCATGTCCAGGAATACAATAATGGTATTTTTAATTTAGAACAAAAAAACAACATAGACGATATATGTTTTGATTGCCCAGAGTTGGCTGGGATAAGCTTCAGCACCCCGCTGCCCTCGTGTGCAGATGAATGAATGAATGTGTTTTGATTTTCCAAAGTTTAAACTAACATCAACAAGGTGAGACAATACCTCTGGGTGTATGGTGACAGTGTTTTTGTTCTAGATGAACTTGTTTTGAGTGTGTGGATGATGATGTCCAGTAGATGTGGAAAATAAAACCATGATATTAAAAAGCCACGTATGTTTAAATGAGTGTTTTCTTGAATTTAATCAGTATTAATTATTGATGGACTTTTGCTTTAACAGTGTTAAAAAGACATGGTAAATTAGCCCCTATTTTCTAACAAGGAAAAAAAGACTTTACAGTATCATTTTTATGTATGTAGTGTTATTTTGTAACTATTATGTTTTTTTGTTTTGTTTTTTATTCTGCTTTGATCTTCATTTCCAAGTTTATCTAGTAAAAACAAAAAGGCACAAATGTATCAGTGCAAAACCTTGGCATGGAAGTGTAACTTATTGTCATCATTGGCTCCATTTGTGACATGAGGCTATGTTTATGTAATTGTATAAGTGGCCATGTTTTTAAGTACTACAAAAAATGGAGTAATGATTATAAAATGTACAACAATGGTCCTGCATTGGATTTGAAATGATGTTGTATTTCCATGAAATAAAACATGTTTAACTGAAAAGAGTTATTATAGTAGTTGATTTGAGTTTATTTTGACTTGATTGTTGTGTGTATCAGATGAAAAATCACATTATGAATGGGAAGTGGGTTGTGATCCATCACTTGTCATCATTGATCATGTTTTGCAACAATATAATAGAATTTAAATAAATCATGCGGCTCTGGAATGCCATTTCCTGGCTTGTCAGAGTGACGCCAAGAAACAAATAACGCGGATTGGTCCCACATACGGAAATGAGTGCATTTGAAATTTCCGCGGTGAAACGCCCGTTGTAGTTGTCTCGCTGTTGAATTTTAAGGCAGATCTACAGCAAGCAAGTGCTAAACACACAAGTGTTTTGCGATGTCTTTTTCAAGAGCACCTTTAAAAAGGTTCAACGAAGCGGTCGGTAAGTAAAATAGCTAGAAAGATGTTGATGTTTGTTAATTAAAACAAAGCAATATACGTTTACCTGACCCTGCAGGAAGGGTCATCAGGGTTGATGAAAAACACAATAAACCTTTGAATTCATTAATGAAAAAACGGCAGTGTAAACATGAATTTGAATGTTATAAATCTACAACTTCTGCCCCCTAAAAAGTATTGTTTGGATCTCTTCATTCTCGTGCTTAATACTCGATAGTGTGTCACGATGTTGCGTTGATTTAAACGTGATACTAAGTGCGTTCATTTCTAGTTATTTCACCGATGGTACATTCAATAATATTTAAACTATCTGTAAATGGGAAGTGAGATCCTTTTTTATTTGAACGTTTTTTTGCACATCATACTGGCAGATCTTGCCAAACTAGGTGCGAAAATTCCTTCCACTTGTAGAAATATTGTTTTTGAATTATGAACATTTTTACCAAAGGTTGTGCTCCTGCACCTGGCATCTATGACATCAAAACTGAAGAACCGAAAGGACCTGCATCCTTTGAGAAATCTGATCGATTTAAACATTCTAAAGCAGGTTGGTAACATTATTTCACTGATAGGCACATGTCTCCTGAACTAATATAATGGTGCACATGTAACATATTTATCTATATTTTTAAATCAGGTGTATGTTTAGTGCCTCCATCATCCCCCTCTGGGGTCACTCTAATGAGTCCAGTTAGAAGAACAATTTCATTTGATGGTCTGGTAAGTTGCAGTTTACATTACAATACAGTTTAATAATAAATCACCAACTTTTCTAAGGATTAGAATCAGTTCAGGAATGTTTTTATTGATTTGTTTACATTTTGTGCTAAATAGCAACACCATTTTCCAAATGTGGAAAGAAAAAACTTCATTCTTTATTCTAAAAATGATATTACTAAATCCAAATTGGGACTCTGCATGGACAGGTCCCCAAAATGACTCGAATTTGGGTCCAATTGTGTCTCCAACTGCACATATTTTTACTCAACTATGTGTATTATAGGTTGACAGTACAACTACAAGAAAGAAAGAACCTTCCATGACCTTGAAAATGAAACAACATCAACTATTGGAAAAAGAGGTACACCCACTTATGTCAATTTGGAAAAGGAAAGCAGAATTCAAAATGACTTGGATATGATAAATGCTTCAAAAGAATGCTACCCTGCAAGTTTGCAACTCCTGGTATTTATAGACTATATATTTTATAATAAAATCGATTTTCCCCTTGTAGATCCGCTTACTCGTGCAGCAGCGAGGCGAGCAGGATCGTCGGTTGTTCTCTCTTGAAGAAGACCTAAAAAAGTTGGAAGCCAAACTTTTGGCGGCAGTTAGGGAAAAGACTGGCCTATCTGCCAACATCACCTCCCTTGAAAGACAGAAGGCGGAACTAAAGAAAGTCAATGAGCTCTTAAAAAATAAGGTGATTTTATTAACATAGCGGCTCATTTACAAATTGTCACAAGAAGATATGTCATGGAGGTCATTTTTCTTGCCTCGACATTGTTACTAAGGACATTTCTTTCCAGGTTTCAGCTGACACGACAAAAAAGAAGATCAATTCACTGACAATGGAGTTAATGGACGCTAGGAACAAATTGGACTGTAAAAATAAGGTATACATTTGCTATAGCTACTCTCCTCATTACAAAATAACCATCCTTCATTTGCCAAATGTTCAGTTATGTATGAAAATGTACTGTATGAGTGCAGGAGCTGAATATTCTGCAGCTCAATGCTGATGCTCACCTCAAGGTGATAGAAATGGATCTAACTGCTACCAAGGATACTGTCAAATCTCTAACAGACAGAAACAATGACTACGGTAAGCAATTACAGCAATAGATCACCTAAGCATGTTTTCATTAAATCTAAGATATTTTTGTTAATTGTATTTTATATTTGTGTCATGCAGAGGGCCTCCATCTAATGATGAAAGCTCAAAATGAGGAGTTGGAGCAGCAGAATGAAAGATTATTCGGTGAGGTAACCCCTCATACAGGCACTAAACTTCTTTTCTTCACTGAAATTGTTTTTATTTTATTTTTTTATTTCTGCATATATCCTATTTGCAGTGCCATATTAGGACAACAGGCTTTACTCCTTTAGTTTATTCATTTTTGATCAACATATTGGATTACATTAAATTAAACAAATGTTTCCCTTGCAATATTGTTTCAGGTGAGATAACGGAACTCAAAGCAGAAGTCAAGGTTGTGCAGGGATATCTGGATTCGGCGAATGATCAGATTCAGGTAGGCATTAGATGAAAAAATTGTATCTTGGTACATTGTTGACATAATTTAACTATTGTTTTTTTTTCGAAGGATCTCCGCTTAGAGTTGCAAGAGAAAGCACAGCAGGATATTCTCTCTAATATTGAGCAGCAGAACACAAAGTATATGAACAATTGTTCCCTGCATTGATTTAGATTTTTGTATTTTAACACCATACTGTAACAAAATCTTTTTCTTTTTCTGCAGACACTTAGAAGACAAGCTAGACCAATGCAGCATAAAGCTTGAAAGTACAGAGGTTGCTCTTAGGCAAAAAGAGGAGGAAGTGCTGAAATATCAGCATGAGATGCAATCCTTAAAAGATAATTATTTAGAGGCAGAGAAAAACTTGAAAAGCCAAGAGTTAGAGCTTAAGGCTTCGCAAAAATCAGTGAGTGAATTGGAGATGCAACTAAAATTCACAAACCAAGAAGTCCAAGACTCCCAAGCAACAGTTAGTCAGCAGTTGACCGACTTGGCTCTGCTCCAGGAAGCCCTTCAAAAGATGGAAAGAGAGATGGATGAAAAAGTTGTGAATCTTGAACACAAGTTTATGATTTCAACAGAGGAGAAAAGTATGCCGACCCACCTATACCAGTAAAAATAGCAAAACTAATTAATACATTTCTATGTATTTTTATTATTGTTTATTAGCCAAAATTCTAGAAGAGAGCTCCAAGACAATAGAAGATTTGACAACTGAGCTCAAATTGCTGAAAGATGCTAATCGGGATGAAGATGAGAGACTGATTCAGGTCCAGAAAGAACATGCTTCAGTCAATGAGGAACTAATGAAAGAAAAGGTCATTATTATTATCATCATTTTTCCCTTGCTATACTTGTATGACATCTTTTCCCCTTTTGATTTTATTCTCTTTATTTGTGAATGCCTTTCCTGAAGCTAATTTTGCCTGCCTTTGATTTTAACTTCTCAGGCACTGGTACATTCTCTGACTGTACTACTAGAGCAACTGAGACAGGAGTCAGAGGAGAGTCTAAATACATTAAATGAGGAGCTGGAGGAGGTGTTGGGAGAACTGGCTCTCATGGAGGAACAGGAGCGAAGACAAAGTCAAGTGAAAGATCAGTTTCAGCAGCAGATTATCGTGCTGGAGAAACAACTGAGTGAATCCAAGGAACTATTCGAGTGGTGAGTAGTAATCAAAGTTCTAATCAGCTTCTCAATTTAGCAGATGGTGTCATTCTATACATTTTTGTTTTATTCAAATGAACATTTTAAAGTATACTAAATGACATCTGAGTTAAGTTAAGTCTCCCATTGAATTTATTCAATTTTCTTGGAAATAAAAACAAATTTGTTTTACGAAATTAACTTGCAAAAGCCTTTATTTTGGCCTGATAATGTATAAAAATCAGGTAAAATTATGCTTGCAAAAAGTAAAAACATGTTTTCAAATGCTTTACATTTAAAAAACACATAAAATGGCTTTGCTGGCAACACAAATATTTCCTCTTAAAATCTTCATTTTGGTCTTCAGTAACATTTTGCAAAAAAAATACAAATCACCTGCTTCACATACTTTCAAGTGACTAGCACTCACACTATTACAATTCATGTCTGTAAATAAACTACATTTTTCATCTCAGCATGGGTTTAAATTCCTAGAATGCAGCATTTTTGACATCCACTGCCGCAAACACCGCTGCTTCCAGCTGAGTAGCACATCTGTTATACAGGATAAATAACAACATTAGCGTCCCACCGGCTGCCTCATCCTTTCTCTCTCCTAATCTCCTTAATGAAGACAAATGTTCTGGAAATATTCTTGACACCTTGTAGCTGCACACAGTAGAAAACTGATTTGAAAGTGAATGTGATTTTTATATAATAGATGACAAGACTAATAGTATATCTAAAGTAAGTAAAAATTATTCTCCACTAAAACATTTGCATGGATAATTCTGATAATGTCTATATTGGGTCATTGAAATATTTACTAACATAATAGGAAACCCACATAATTGTTATATACCAGAATATTTTACCTTTTTTTATTATTGTGTGCAATAAATATGTTAATCTGAAGCATAAATGATCAATTATAAATTATCTACCCCTATATTGCGATCTATATAATGTCACAGCTGGTTTAGTGCATTGATGAGTTTACACTTGAGTAACCAAAACATGTCCTTTGCAGTAAAAGCAAAGAACTTTCATTGTTGAAAGAGGAGCATCCGTCGGCCTTGAAAGAACTCCAAGAAGCATATACAAGCTCCTTGGAAGAAAATGAAGAGTTGTCTATCGAACTAGAAAGGTTGGTTTGCCTTATATGCCTTATTTTGCAGTGTTCTGTTAGTTTAAGATTCTATTGTCCTATGAAGTACTAAAGAGGCTGTGAAAGAAGCAGACAAAAACCAGAAGAAAATGAAAGAAGAGCTGCAAAAATTGACCCAGCAGATTGAGGAAAGGGACAAAGTGATTCAACAAAAAAATCAGGACGAACAAATGACCTCGGAGAATGCAAGGTTTGTTCCGTACCTTGGTCGCAATTTTTTTTCCTCCCTCGTCTTTTATTTATTTTTTTTATGTCTGACTTAAGAGTGTTGCAGGAGACACAGGCTTGCCTCGCTCAAAAGAATCAGCAGATGCAGATTATGGAAGAGAGCCTTGCTATGAAAATCTCTTTGTTGGAGCAGGAGCTACAGAGACAAGCAAAAGACAATGAAAATGCATTGAAGCAAGTTAAAGAGGAGAAGGAAGCTCAGCTTCACTATAGGGAACAAATGGCCCAGAAACAGCTTGAGGAAGTTAGCCAAGAAAAGAAAAATGTAATGGAACAATTGCTCCAAGAAAAAGAGGAGAAAATTAATTATCAAACAGCACTTGAAGTAGAAAGAGCTGCCCTGAAGGCTGAAACTCAGGACATTCAAAAGCTTAGGTCAGAAGTTTTTAGACTACAAAATGAGCTCAATAGATTGACTGAGGAAAGAAGTCAGATCCAGTCTCAATTTGAACTGTCACACCAATCAGACCTGGCATATCAGCATCAAGTAGAGGTGGCAGATAAAGAGAAGAAACAAGTTCAGTCTCATCTCGATGAAATTCAGTACAAGTATGTTAACCTTCAGGCCCATACGGCTCTCATGGAGGAGAAGGTGGAGGGTCTGCTGAACCAAATAGAAGACCAACAACAAGAGCGGCGTTCCCTGCAGAAACATGTCGACACACTGACTCAAGAGAAAGTCACACTTCAGTGGGAGATGGATGAGCAGCAAAAGAAACTCCAGAAACAAGTAGAAACACAGGTTAAGAGGTAAGATACTTATTATACCATTTATGAAAGGTGCTGCTGCCAAATATATTTCCACTGTACAAAAAATGTTCTTTCTTTAAAGTTCCTCAAGTTCCGAGACAGAACACTGGAGGGCACTGTATGAGGAGCTACTTGCTAAAATAAAACCTTTTGAGGTCAGTCCTTTTCCCAACAAGTTAAACCAAAGTTGTTGTTTTTTTTTTAAATCATATATGACAAATGAACTGTAGCTTGCTTAGGGCATTTTGCATTTTAATGATTATTTAAGATAATTAAATATTATTGTGATGGTACTGAGTATTGGTAACTAAAAGTTGCTTATCCATCCACTAAATAATTTCACTCTCAATGATGCACTTGTAAATTGACCTTTTTTTCCCTGTTACCTCCAGGAGCAGTTGAATAACTTTGCCGCTGAGCGAAATGCACTCCTTAATCTAAATGGAGCCAACCAGGAGGAGCTCAATAAACTGTCAGATGCTTATGCCCATCTCCTGGGGCATCAAAACCAGAAGCAGAAGATTAAACATGTTATAAAGCTGAAAGATGAGAATTTTAACCTGAAACAGGTAACACAACACACACACAACACATCAAATGAATGGCGATAAAATGTTTAATTATTTTATTTTACTTTGGCCAATGGTGATAGGAGCTATTTTATACTTCACATTTCAAATCAATTTATGAAATTTTAAACAATCCTCAATAGCAGCAGTCATGTATGCTTAAATTAAAAAAGATCAGGTCAGTTCCCCCTAATGGCACAAATGTTAACTTGCAATATAGCCCAATATAAATGTTCAGAAAATTCCCATTTCAACACACTTCTTTTCACTTTTCTTGACTTTTTATAGGAGGTGTTGAAGCTTCAGTCCCAGTTAAGCCGTCAGAAGACTGATCTAAATAACCTGAAATCAAAGCTTAAGGATGATTCTCAGTGCAGATTTGATCCAAGTAAAGCGTTCCAACATAATAAGGAGAACAGACACAGTGAGTCAGCAACACCTCTGAAACAAGGTGAGGGGTCAACAGCAAAGAGATTCTTTTAGACCACAATATCAACGGTGGAGATTTTTGTCTTTTACATTTAGGTTTGATGTTTTGGATATCCGAGCCTAAAACCATAAAAAAAGTTGATTTTTAAGAAATACCCTGCAGCATGTAGACCGTGCCTAAATCTTGAAGAATACATTTTATGTAGTATTGACGTATTACTTCTTAGGATTAGCTGGTATTGATGTTTGCATTCTAATACTGTGTCTCGGCCTCTTTGGATATAAGTGTCCCACTAGTTTTTTTCCCTTTTAAAATCAATCTTTCTTGTTTCTTTTTTTTAAATTAATCTATTTATAAATAGATGATGCCATCACATTTGACTGGCTGAATAAGTAGATGTATGAATGCATTCAATATTTGAGTGTGGGACAAATACTACATTTAAAATCAATACATAGCATGGATACGCATTCAAAACTGAACAAAAACCTTTGACAAATTTGGTGAAGTTCATGTTCTTTCATTTATAGTTGTAGTACTCTCTGTGTCTGGAAGAGAGAAATTTGTCTCTAATGTATTTGGGTGCACATATTTCGGTATTTTAAATAAAGGAGTCTTTCAACTCTTATGTGGCCATCAAAGCATTTTTCGCCCTACTATATATTACAGTTTCTCGCCAGTAGAGAGCACTGTTGGATTTTGGGCTTTGGTAGAAATGCTGCAAGAAATTCACGTTGTTGCATTATATTCTAAAAAAAGTACATCTTTGTAAAGAAGAGCCTTAGTTTTATGGTTCATGAAGCTTTATTTCCCATCTTTCTAACATAGCCAAACATGGAATACAATATCTTTTTCCCCACATGTGGTCCTGAATCTTGTGTTAGTGTGTCAGTTGCAGTAGGCTTCCAGGTGGTAAATACCGCATGGCTTATGACAGCACTGCTCCACAATGCCTCTCTTCACCTTGGAATCCTTGCCTCCGGAAAAATGTCTCCACATCTGCCTTTCTTTTCTGACCCTTGTAGACAGGAACCCTGAGAGGTGATGAAAGTTTCCAAAGCCAAGTTAAGTCTACCTGCTGTGCAAACTTCTTATATGAGCATTAAGGCTCATCACACTTCAATGGAGCCTTAATGGTTGGCTAGGTAATCTGATCGCTTCAATCCTTTTAGTCATTGTAGGCCCTCTTTCGTGGAGAGGTGGGGTATGGTTGCCCTCCAATGGATTCTAACAAAACTGGCATCCACAATATCACATGATTGTTTAGGAAGATCTCCAATGGCAATTTTTTTCACCAATGGATCCTTACAATACTTAAAAAGTTCTTTCAATTGCTGGGACTCTTAATTTCATGTTTATAGTCAAGTCCTTCTGGCAACTGATGTGACTGTGAATGCTCTTATTACAGCTCACATCATTTGGCAGATTTGTGAGTACATTTCGAAGTGACCTTATAAAGAATTTTTTGCAAGGAGATACACTGAGCACAAATAATTGAATTGGCTGAGTGAGTATGCCTTGTGAGTGGCTGCCAACTAGTCGCCCTGTGTGTATTCTATCTCTTAAAGTCACCTGAGATCAACTCCACCTCTCCCACAGAGTCTAATAAGACTGAAGAAATGCCAAAGTAGTAGTCTGAGATGATGGAACAAACTCCCTTCTACTGTGCACTACTTTTTATTTCTAACTATAACATTAAAGGTGAAAAACCCACACATATATATCCAAGACTTCCACAACAGAGGATTTTTGAATAGCCTTACGGAGTAAGTTTTCCAGATCCCGCTTGTGAATTCGTTTCGGACTGTGGAAAAAACCCCTCTCTCCACATACAAAGTACAGAGCGTCCACAAGGTGAGAGCCACAGAGGTGTTGGGTGGATGCAGGGGAGACCCATGGAACAGGGAACACCAGTAGAAACAGGATGGACAACACCCATGGTGCATTGGCCATAGAATGGGGACCTGATGAAGAAAACACTGCATGTGAGAACATCTCTGTTAGATGCTTCTAGGGAATTCTGCTTAACTAGTAACTTATTAAAATTGAGACACTATCATATAGATGGATACAAAAAGGACATTTTAAAATTACACTTATTCAGCTAAAATAACTTTTTTACACCTTGTTTCTTGACCTTGTTCCTTTGTTGGTAAAGAAGAAAAAATCTCAATTGAATTGATAGTTTAGTCATAGGTCACTTAGTTTTAAGAAGTACACTTTTTGACTAAAGTGTATTTCAAATGTTTAAAATACCTTTGACCTCAAACCTTTCACAAATGAGACAAAGATAAAATATGTCAAAACATGATCCAGACAGACTCAACCTGACTGGATTATAGTGGTACTCTGTTAAACAGTCTATTTTAGAGACTGTCTACACCTAAAATAACCTAAAAACTATCATTAGTAACAATAACATGTTTTTGAAACTGATGAATTAATAAACAGAGCAGTCACTGTTTCATTTGTCCTACGGTGCGAAGAACTGCAGTACATAAAAAGTATTAAATTTGACATAAAATATATTTTGGGCATTAGACCCTGCAGTGTGAACATAGTCAAAGATGCAAATTGTAATATACAAGAACGCAAGGCTCATGCCAAAATGAAATGAAAAAGAAAACGCCTAAATCTTCAGCTCCAACTGCCTATTACCTTGTTTGAGGATAATACTGGGAATGATCCAACATGCTTAACATTTCTCTACCCTAGTATGAACCCTGGAGACAGGTCGACCGGTTCAGGATTACTGGCTCTTATCAGAGTTGAATTTAGCATATTGAACCTGCTTTCAGGTGGAAAAGGTCATTACACATTCAAACAATGGAGACTACAATCCATTTGAAATCACATTTTGTACACATCTTCCATGTATATATCACTTATCTCCAAATGTTTAACAACATGTATATTAAATTTAGTCATTCTTGGAATCCACAAACGAAATTAAAATTTGACTGATAAAAGGCTGAATACTGAGCGATGAACATTAGATAAAAACAAAAATGTATAATAATTATTTTGACGACCCTAGATTTCGGATGGACGTTTAATTAATTATGTCTGTAAACAGGACATTAACTATAGTATTGATTAAATGGGCTTTATCTTAAATTTTGAGTTGGGACTGATGATAAATGAAGGGATGGCCTGTGTTCCAAAATCATTGAAGATATTGTCAGTATATTCTCAAGGTCAATCCTTGCCTTGGTGCTTTTGTGAGATTCCCATTGATGCAGAATTGTTATCAGTGTCATTAATTAAACCATTTTTTGTAATGAATATTACAGTTTTCAAGTAGCAGCTTCTCTTTCAAGGTGAACACATTTAGCAGTCATTTAAAAAACTATGCAAGTCTTTTGTGGATGTTTTATAATGTACTGCAGATTATTGGCTTGGACATGAATCATTATAACAGTAATTTTTAACAATGCACCAGTACCCGGCATTACGACATTTAGCTCTATCTGGCCTACCAGTTCTCTATCCACGGCTGGCTTTATGCCAGGGTCTTGGCACAAGTGGACGGGCCGAATAATAGATCTGCCTGCTCTGCTCATTAATTTCATTCTGATTATTTTTTTTACATGGTTATTAGTTAAAGTTAAAGTCTTTAGCGAGCACAAGAAAAAAATGCTTACCTCTTTTTGAGGCCTCAGTTGTTGCAGAGCAGCTGGTCGTTGCAGATGAAATGGGAGTAGAGCTATTGGGTTATACAAGTACAGAGAACATCTCTACTTGGCTACATTTCCAAGACATACAGTATCACCACGTGCACCTGGCCTTTGTCATCATGGGTGTGATACTCCAGTCCTCTTATTAACACCTTGACCTTTCAAATATCCTGATTTACCTTTTTTGTAACACTAAGTCATTTACTCTATATGACCATACCACAGCAGTCAGACAAAGTTGAAGACATCCCGAGAGCGAATCTGCACACCTGCTGTGTGATAGTCTGATAGGTAGAGTTCACTGGGTGACAGACAAACACCATATGTCACGTTCGCTGATCACGTTGGGTAGTAGATTAAAGGATTTTCTGGATGAGTAGTGACCACTAGTGGTATAGATAGTTTGTGTATGCCCTGAGAAAAAAACCTATCATGATGATGGAAATTAAAACCAAAAGTTGGCATCTGTCTGACATTTTTATGGTAGTATTGTACCTAACATAAGGAATCGCATATTTATTTACAGATGTTATTTGTCAGAGATACCATTTTGTAGCTTGAAAGATATCGACAGCGAAAAGACTATTTCCACAAAACATCCCTAAATGTCTCAATTTTTAAGGCTTGGCCAATCACAACAATATTACAATATCATTTTTGTCTTCCAACATTTTAGTTGTTGCTCCTTCTATTGTAAGGTCTAAGTCCTCATCAAAATTGTCCAAAATTACTTTTAAGTCTAGTTTCAACCACATATGGTGACAATATAGTATCAGTAATGAGTGATTCTTATCATTGGTGGTCTTTTAAACCAACTGTAGATAATAAAAATACGTGGTATATCTGATATGTGCTGAATAGCCATGATCAGATTTATTACACGTTTCTTCTATAAAAGTTATTAATGACTTAGAATCTGTCTCTTGTCATGTGTAGCAGCTGTTTTCTTTAATTTCAGAGTGCTTTTCTGAGGGTTGGCCAGATTTAAACGAGAGGTCACACATAATATAATTTTATATCTGAGGATGACTCAGTAAGTTGGAGACATTACTGCTTACAATCACTTCTTTCCATCTTTTTATATGAGCATTTTTTACCTTGGTTGCTAGTAATATGCCTTGTAAAACAACATCTGCAATTGAATTAGAGAAGATACAGGTCATTAAAACAAGTGGACAATAACAATGATTAATAGACAATGGAATATAATTACTTCAAGTTCTCATTAATTTGATCTATTGTGGTATGTGAAATCCTAAATGATTTTTTTTGTTATGCAGTATGACCTAAAGATTGCCTGATTCCAGACCTGCTAAAAAATAAATCCTCCTTGGATACATTTATAAACATCTGCATTAACACTCCCATTAGTCTTTTTCCTAGTGGTTTTGCTTCAGGAAATATATTTGCATGTTGAGCATTAGTTCAACTGTCCCAGATCAGATGGAATAATGTAGCTTCTATAAATATGCTTCACTCCCTTTTAGCTCTTTATATCAGATGAAGGTTATATGTATTCACCAGCTGTACAATCACCTTGAGAAGTTAACATCAGTTCTTTAAATAGTAAAATTTCTATTGAATTCTACATTACAACAACAAAATGATTTTTTTGGAGCACAGCTAAAATGACAATTGCCATTTTTTTTTGGTCAACAAAAAAAACAAAAAGGGCAATTTGCAAAATCATGTAAATATGTGCAATACATTCAAACTTCTTAATTCTTCTCAACTATTTTCATACGACAATTCCCAATGGTTGCTATAGATCATAATTTTAGGCTAATACTTGATTTTTAGCCATCACTGGCACATAAAATAATAGCAATATTAAAACAAAATATCCCATTTGTCTGCATTTTAGCTGATGGAAGATTTTTTGTGTGTAAACAAGCCGGAGGAAAACTCACAGGTGCCTGGGGCAAACATACTCTATTTTCCTTCAACATGAGCACCTGAATTAATTTACACTTATATCTCCTTCTCTTCAGTAAATGTACAGTGATTTAATTTCATTTACTAATACTACAAAGAGAACATGTATAAATAGGCTCATTTTTTTAATCCTGTTTCTTCTTATGTATGCATCTGAAATAGATTTGAGAATTCTCGTGAGTCATGGACAGATGGAATTTATACAATAATAGAGAATTGATATGATTACCACTTGAAATAATAACATATTATTGTAATTAGGCATTCTTTGAG
The DNA here is from genome assembly GCF_051989575.1 of Stigmatopora nigra. Classification (NCBI taxonomy): domain Eukaryota; kingdom Metazoa; phylum Chordata; class Actinopteri; order Syngnathiformes; family Syngnathidae; genus Stigmatopora; species Stigmatopora nigra. The sequence goes on from NC_135521.1 coordinate 11,060,132, forward strand.
ACTAGGTGATGAATAAGAGTAAAGAGAGGGCAGGTATGTCAAATTATCACAAATAAATGTTGGGTCCTTTGGGTATTAGGTAAAAGTAAAAGCTTGGAAGCTATCCGTCACTTTGGCACTGGGCTTTAAAAAAAGGTGTTAAATGCGAATCCAGGAAAGGTCGAACTTTGCCATGCTTTGAAGCTCCTTCCTCGAGGGAGAGCAGCTGAGCACTGCGAGCTGTGAACAACAGCCGCTTCCTCCTTGCCCCTGCCGTAGCGTCGGCTTCAAACACGCACATCAAAAAGCCACATTTTCTAGCCTCAGACGGCCCAGACACGAACGAGGCAGAGGCAAAGTTGGGTAGAAAGTCGGCTGGGTCCCCGAGGTGGAAGTTACATAACTTGCCTGCTTCTCTTCTTCTGCATTTAAAGGGAATGAAGAGTTCAGCTTCCGGATATGTAGTTAATCAGCTTTTACAGCCTCTTTATTTTTGCCGTAATTATCCACGACACTCGGAGGGAGAAAACTGAAAAGACTTTGAACATGAGAAAAAAAATGAATCACTGGGAGTGACGTGGCACCCAACAGCTTGGATCACTACTTTTTTATTGGAATGACTGAACCATGAGAGGAGAAAAGTAATTAGAGTTTTCCGCTCCAAGAACTGGATTGCTCCATAAAGATTCATTCTCAATCAGTGCTATTAAAAGAACTTAATCAAAAAATTGAGCAAAAAAAAAAAGATGAACTTGTGTTAAAAAGAGAAGGGCAAAAGAGTTTTTGGAATCTACCAGGTCAAGTGTCCTCCTGATTTATGCAAACATTGTCCTTCCTATGCATGTGGGAGCGAACAAGCAAAAGACAGCTTGGACGCTTCTGTCTGTTCCAGACATTGCCCTTTATGTGAGTCATGGCCTGTTGGCTTCTATCCATGACGGAACGTCACCAATTCCATAAAGCACCTGTGTGTGATTGTGAATGAGTCGGGGGGAGCGCCACCAAGGTTCTTTGCTCTCTCGTTCCCCGACAGTGACAGTCACTAACGCAGTACTAACCTCTGCCATGACCCACTTTGTACACATCTGACAGGACCTTTGCAAAGCACATGCGCAAATATAATAGTTCACACATGCAACTATCAGTAACGGACATTTTAAATTAAATTAAATCACAGAATGATGTGCGAACAGATAGGGATTTGACAGGTTAGGTCAAAGAGCACATCTTGACAGTTGAGAACATGACTACATGGTAAAAAAGTGACTATCTCTCGTGAGGTAGGAATCGCATGACGGAAGGACAGAGGCATGTTAGATTTTAATAGGCTTGAAAATACTGTAAAACTAGAGGAGATCTGCTGTATCACCACAAAAAAAGTTAATTGCTGGCTTTGAGCCTTGTTTGAAAGTTTCTCTTTGAGTTTGTGTCTTCCTTGAGATTGACAGCTCATCAGTAAGAGGAGCTACCTCGTCTATTGGCATCATTTAGATTTTCAACAGAATACATTGGAAGCATGGATAGAATAATGACTGGAACTTATTCATATTCTCAAACGTTAACTAATCAGATTTGAGGCATCCTCTGTTATACATTTTATTTATTTATTCTTCTAAAAAGCTGTCTAAAGGACTTCAATGTTATTGAACAATTTGGTTTCGAGTGAACTTCTGGGGAAAGAAGATTTGTCTTTCCACAACCTGCTCACTTGTGTGTGTATTTGTGCTTTTTTTTAATCAATCGATAGGGTGGTGAGTCTGCTTCTTCCGCCTAATGATTGAGTATCGAGAAAGAAGATTGACAGGCAGACATATGAGGAAGCTTAACCGGAAGGTGCTTGTTAAAGAGGAAGAAGGGAGGCTGTTACATGGAGATTGTGCAGAGCAGAAACAGTCAAAGAAAAGGTCAGAATCAATCAACTAAGCTTAAATTGCATAGTGACTTGGTGTAGTGGCCTAATCCTAAAAAAAGCAAAATAGATGCATGATGCAACTTGGCTGGAAAACAGTTTTTCCAAAACATTGTGCATTATATTGTATAACAAAAACATGAGGGGGTATGATTTTCTTCATCTACTGCATTGAATTGCATATGTTATGATAACATTGTATTTAATTGAGTTTAGAAGTAATCTTTGTATCTTTAATACTACCTTATTTTTGCTGTTAAAGAGGAAATGCATTTAAACATTGTTAGAAGTCAACCTAGGCTCTTTTCATGGTCCTCTCCACTTCAATTTTGAAATATGAGCTTGTAAAAGCTTGTTCATTTTAGAATTAAGGACATGTGTCTAGGGAACTCTGTGCGCCGTTGTTCGTTGATATCTAAAATTGATTCCTTCAACAATCCTAGTTTAAACATTTCAAGGGCAATGCAGGATACTGAAATTACAAATTTAAAGAGAAGACTTTAAATTGTATAAAGTGATGGTGTTTTTCATTAAGCATAATCTAATTTATCATTGCTGCGCTTCAACACAAAACACTTTGTAGTTGTACTCCCCGTGAACAACAAAATGTTTTTGACGCTCATTTAAAAGTAATATTAACCATTAATGCATGTAGATGTATTTTGTGCATCGTTGAAGCAAATAAAAGGAGACATCAATTCTTTGCATGACTTTACTTTTAAGTTGCCACATGAAAAGAATGAAGAAAGTGTTGAATAAAACCAACGACTAAATGTTTCTGGGGAGAAAAAAAATAAGACATTTGTTTATTCAAATAGGCCTTGATCTCTTAATTAATTTAATTCGATACAGAACTAAATGATGTTATTCATTGATGATGGAAGAAGGCTGGATGATAATTTGCTTGGAATGTGCATTTGGTTTGATCATGTCATTCTAAGATGCACACATCTATCTTTTTTTTCCTGCATATCTTCACATGGATCCCATATTATTCTTTTTTTAAACAGATACGGAAATATAAAAGGACTCTTTGACAATGTGAATGGGAATTCCAACCACCAACCACTTCGATACCAGAAAAGCTGAATGGGAATTTAATAAAGCCACCGACCTTTTGGCCACTGAACAACCTGCTCTACCAATTAAGTACACAGGTATGTATTTCATCTTAATATCATTATGCAAATGAAATTAGCCAACAACCCTCGTGAGGATAAGTGGTACAGAAATTGAATTAATGTTGATGCAAAAACTGAGAACAATTTAACGCAATCTGAGAGTTCACACAAAGCCAATCCATCTGATACAACTAACACATTTATCACATTGACTATCCACAATAGAGACTGTAATGGACTTTATTCATATTTTTATTTTATGAAACATGGTGAAAGAGGTCATGGTGGCCATTAAGGCGATTAATGTTACGTGTTGGGTAAAGAAGATGCAATAAAGCTTAGAAAGCTAAAGCTGCCATATGAGGACTGCTGTCTTGATTGAGTGGGAGGGTCCTATGGCAACTAATAGATATAATTCAGCAAGGTAATGTCGTCTCACTGGGAGTAAGATGAATATCACTTGGCAGCGTTATTGGGTGTGTCACGGTGTGCCGGCACATTTATGCAAGTTATTTATGCTCCTTAATGAAGGGCATAATGAAAATTGGACACAACGATAAATATGAGAAGGAAAAGCATAATGTGGAGAGATAATCATTGATGCAATTAAGGTGTCATACACATGCAGTGTGAGCCTGGCCTTTCTGACTTGCTCACTTTCCTTTCATAAAGGCTGTATTTTATTCCAAAACAGTACATTTAATCAGCACTGTGGGTGTCAGTGTAATTCAACAAGTGTTACACAAAGCAGTTGGCATTTTGAAAATGTTAATGTCAATAAAATAAAGGCTTTGGGTAATCTATCGCTGAGGGAATTGATAGATAAAACTACAGAAGATGTTAGTGGTATTCTTTTCTTAAGTAGTTTTGATTTGTGAGAGCATGGTTTGCCAAGAGTATTTTTTTATATCTAATTTGGGCTGATATATTGCATTGTTAGACCATTGACAGTTTTTTTTTATCTAGTCCACAATGAAATTCACATTTTTTATGTTACTTTTTTTAAATATGTACCAAAAAAAGTTGCTTTGTTCTATTATAACGCGCAGTGCAAAATGCCAATGATATTATTGACACTTTTAGTGTTGGTTTGCTGTTCATTTGTGTCTCAATATCTATTTTTATTAGTAATTTACTACTATATTGAGTAAAGTATATGAAAAAAAAAGCGTGACTGAAAGTCTATCTTGTGAGGAAAAAAAAAACATGCCAGAGAGTCGATGTAAGCTTAGCCAAGGTTTGAAGTGCAGATGTGTAGATACTACTTTATTCAAGCTAAGTGTCATAGCATGATTGAAGGAAAGAAGAAAAAGCTGGATAAGGATGTGAGATAAAAAAATAAATAAAATGGAGACAGACAAATAAGCGAGTGTATGATCCCATGGACCCGATGCCGAAACACGGCTATTGTTGGGATTTCTGTCAATGTCAGTAGCCATTATGTCGTCTTACTCTTGGACTTTTTTTTTTGCAAGCCGCTTCACTCTTTCTTGCATTTGGTAGCTGCTAATGGAAACTGTCAATACGAGGTCGAAAAAGATGTCAAAGAAAATGGTAGGAGGAAGAGTAAAGCATCTTTTTTTTCCAGCACTGTAACAGTCACTTTTTAATGCAGTATGTTTACCACTTCATCTTTTGAGAATATTATGTACCACATAAGGTGTGAATGACAAGAAAATCTACAAATATGCTCTTAAATTTTATATACGTACAGTATTTATATTGAACACATTTGTTAAGTGGTCTTCACAAGAGCTGTGCCCACATATAGAAGAGTTTTGATCAAGACTTACATAAGTATTACAAACACTAGCAGGATTTATCTATAAACACAACAGTATACATTTTGTTACATTGATACTTATTCATAGAATCAATACAGATTTTGTAAGATATTTTCTGAATACTTTCATGGATACAGCTGACAACCAGTGTTTTTTAAGGACACAGAAAGCAGGAATCCTTAAATGCTTTGTTGAGATATAGCTGTTTAGTAGCACATTTTTCTTTCAAAAGAAACATCTTAAACTTATGTGGAACGCCATTCCATTCCGCCTCTGTTGACATCAGTTTCATTCTTAATGTAAGAATGCATATAGCACTCTCCAAGGTCCTGAAAGTTGGCAATCCCTTTCCACCACTCAGGTTGAGTTGGGACGCTCTCCATGGTCCTGCAAAGCGCACTGCATGGTTCTATGGAGGTGGAGGGATATTTACATGTTGATTTTTCTTTTAATTCTCGTATTTCAGTGTGATTAAAACATTTATCCGAAGGAGGAAAACAGGAAAACTGTTAAGTTGGTTCTTATCCATATTAGGACTGTTTGCCTTGGGCACAAGTCTGTCGAGTAACATTTTAATTTATGTCCTTTTTAACATTTGTGTTTGTTATTGTTGCTGATCCCAAGATGCTTGATTATGGTGCTGAATGTTAAATAAAATATCAAAACTACATTTGAAGAAAATGCTGATGTTTGATGTCCAGAGCGACTCCGGATGACGGTGATGCCAGACACGAGCACAGTGATGCCCTCGGGATCCATTAAAGCTATTTTCTCCAGTAAACTTCAAAGAATGTATACAGAATCCAGTTCGGACAATTCTTGAAAGAGTTTTCAACCCTCCCAATGGAAATACAATTGTCTGAGGTGTCTCTTGGGCACAATATGGCACAAAATATACAGAATGTTCACTTGTCTTACCCTCAAATTGTCAAGCAAGAGACAAAGCCAGTGGACTAAATAACAAAGTCATTTCATGTTGACAAAAACACACAATTGGAAGATTTTCTTTAATTCGTTAAAAATCCATGCAATCATGGTTGTGACATTTACAAGACTGCAACAACAATGGAACTCATTTAGATACATCAGGGCACAGTCATACTTTTATTTATAGTGTGCCATCTTTTCAATTAAAATTTCAAATTGAGAGTAGTTTACTCTTATGAACACTGTTTGTTCTAAGTTAATTTACTCATTCATTCATTTTCCGGTCCACTTATCCTAACAAGGTCGCAGGCGAGCTGGAGCCTATCTCAGCCAACTATGAGCAATAGGCAGGGGACACCATGAATTGGTTACCAGCCAATCACATGGCATAAGGAGATAAACAAACATTTGTGACCACACTCATAACCAGAGACAATTTAGTGTTCCACTAGGCTATTGTTGAGTTTATTATCATTATATGTATCATTTATCAGTGTTATCAAAATAGAGTACAAATTAGTTATGAGAACTATGCACTGTCATAACTAGTTAGAATATTACAGTACAGTATGTCACTTTCTAACAATGTGTAGACAGGTGCGCGTGCAAGAACAACACTTTGCCTTCCCCCAAGCAATCAAGTTGAGTTATGGAGTCCAGAAACAGTGTCTGATGCTGAAAAGAAACAGTGTGCCTTATAGAGCTTTTGTGCAGGATGTGACTCATCTGGTTGAACACAGTGGCACACTGTGCACTTGACAATGAGAACAAGACTGTCTCCACAATATATAGTGAACATAATAGTCGATTGAAACAACAAAAGGCATGAATGATGGTGACTGCCAGGCTGTGTTGTCAGAAAATAGTAAAGAATTGCTGGAAGGCCATCCTCAGCAGGTGGAAAAGAAGCAACATTTTAAAAGCTTATAGAATTGCTTTGGACAAGCTATAAATCATCTTAAATTTTGAGAGAGTGATGTACAGTTGCATTATGATTTAGTCTATAACATTATCAGCATTTTGATTAGGAATAAAACAGTTAAGATGTGATTAGTGTTCTAAAAATCTTACTTGGCAAAGGGCAGTAATTTATTTGATTTACTGTTGATGTATTCTGTATTTTCCTGTTTCAGAACACATAACCCAAAACCTAAATTCTAACGTTAACCCTAATTCCTTCTGAATTTAGGACACATGGAGATCTACATTGAAGACATCAGTGACAATGGCCCACAATTCATCTTCTCAAATTCTTCTCTGTCCAAGGTGAGTGATCCTTCCTTTTTTGGTTATCAGCCGATGTCAAGGTTGTGTCTCCCCACATGAAAGTGAGATGATTATTACTTATAAGTTAACGACAAGAAGAAGGTGCTCCAAGTTTTTCTATTTGCACAGCAAGCAGAATTGAAAAGTCATTGACAGCTGGTGAGTCCTTGACTTTGGAAGTTAACCCTTTCATCTGGCTGTAAATAGAACATTTCTACAGTGATAAGCATATGCTTGGAAAAGTACAATTACCTTGACGTGCAATAATTATCTCTTTGGAGTCTGAAGATGTCAATGACGTTGTACTGGTTCTAACTAAATTAAAGTGAATATCCGAGTTTCTTAAGAAAAGACTTACAGTGAATGACTAAGGAGTTATTTAGTACCTTGCTGTTCTAGGCACGGCCTTTTCATATATTTAAGTGATGTTTAAGATGATGTTTTGGGATTTTAGGTCTCCCTAAAATACCCAAAAGGCTACTCAATGTTTTGGATGAAAAATAAGTAGGCAGAAAAGAACATCTAGTTTGTGCCATACACTTATATAATACAGCCTCTACTTAACATGTGCTGTGTAGTAAAACATTTAAGTAGGATGAACATCTTTGCAGTTAAATCACTGTTTACAACATCAATTGCTTCCATTAAGTATTACTCGGTTAGGGCAGAATGAACAGATGCCAAAACTGGAGATAAGCTCAATATATCTTACTGATTTGAGTGTATTATGATGACACACCCATGTAAACATCCAAAATGCTTCGAGGATTTGGAGGTAATCGCATTATTGTTGTTGATTAAGATGTATGACGTGTTGTAGACATTTACCTAAACTAACATCAAGGAAATAGACTTTGGACATTTTAAAATCAACTTGCCATACAAATCAAACATGCAGAGGTTGGTCTGCATTTCATCACTTATTCCCCAAAAAAACATTCAAAATGAGACATATTTGCTTTGTAAATTAAAAAAAAAATTGGATGATGGATTCAGTGCTGCACACATGAATTTGTTCATCTAATTTTCAAAGAATATTGGATTGTTTTGTCCACAATCTTTGAAGAGAATTGGATGAAGAAAGACAGGAATACATGATTAACTTCCAAAAAGAACATTTTCAATGACCTATAACACTGAGTTCACAGTATAAAATTAGGCATGTAAGTACTTAAATGTAGTTTTAGATGCAGAACATTAGTATAATAGGCAACATTTAATATATGACTCAATATATATATTCTTCAATTGTGCAATTCCTTTCATAATTTCATTTTATGAATAAGATTTTAACAGACTAACTACAACAACTACTTCCAAGAGTCAAATATAATTGAATCATCAATATAATGACATTGTTTTAGAGAACAGTGTAGTTTACTGGTGAAGAAAAGACATTCTTAACAAGGCAAAACTAATGCCATTTGTATACAAGCAGTCAGGCAGAGACAGAATTGAATATTACTAATTATATTTTGTCAAGGCAGTGGAAAATATGAAAAGCATTATGTAAAGGTTAACTCGAAAATATGTAACACAGTTATGAGAAATATTCTCCTCAATCTGCCAGCAGATTGCTTTTATAGCTCAGGCATTCACCTTGAGAGCTGGTTAAGGGGAGAAAAAAAAATCTTTATTAAATCTCTCAGTTCTACTTATCATTGCCAGCTTGCCCAAAAATCCGGGTTACTATAAACATATACTCATTTCTTTTAGCAATACACAACAGCTGGATTTGTGGGTGTCTCTCTTAACTGGAAAACACATTGTTTAGCAAGGCCAGTTTTCTACTTGCTAAAATTTGATGCTGTGATGTCAAAGTCTGTCAACAGGTCAGAGTACAGCAGCAGTAGGTGGCACTGCTGCTCTTCTAGAGGTCTTGGGCATTTTTTTATGTTGCTAACCCCCCCCCCACCCCCCCTCCCAGTTCCATCCGCCATTGATTCACTAGTTGAGAAAATGTGCACACTACAGTGTGTCAGCCCTTGTCCGCTTCAGCTCGCCACCCTTTGTTCAGACAGATTACTGGATAAATGGATAACCATTGTCTATATTAACATGTGGGACAGTGGAAATCGATACATCTTGCCAAGTAATTGTATTAGTGGATGCTTCTTTTTCTTATTCATTGCAAGGATTTAAGTCCTAAAGGGTCAAATGAATATACATTTTTTTGGAAGATAAATAATCGAAGAGTAGAGAGAAATAAAGTAGTGAATTAAAATGGATTTTTCAAAAGCATAATTGCTTTTGATGAAGAGAGGATTATGTAAATTAATCATGCAGTGTTTGGTAAAGGTGAGGATATGTGGTGTGAAAATGAATCAGTTTTTACTTTTGTCATAGTCAGCTGTTTAGAAAGGCAGGATGTATACATTATTTTTTTTTGTCCACTAAACACTATAAGTTAAAGTTCACCGAATTTTTGTGGTAAAGATTTTTTTTGACAGAATTGTAATGTTTTTCTGCTCAATAATTCCTAATGGATGATGTCATTTGGCTTTTACATGTGATGGTACGTTACAAAGCTTTTTCAATAGACCATTGAATAGTTCCTTTATAAATGGTGGTTGGGGAAAAATAAATAAATAAAAAATACAACAACATGAGGTTTAAATAATCCAAAATCCACCCATCCGTTCTTGATATACTTCAATGACATCACTGTTTTCTATTCGCAGCTCTTTATGTGAAAGTGTTTTCTGACCTTTACCAGGCTAAAGCACTTATTGCAAAAAAGCATAAAAGAAAAGCATTTTAGCACATACTGCCAAACAAAACGGTCTCAATATCAATTAGGAAAATGTTGATCCCTCTAAAAGGTTCAATGGCCAAACCTAACCCTTTTATGAATTTAAATGAATAGAAAATAGAATGAAAAAAAATCAAGTTTGCTTGAATTAACCAACTTTTAATACCTACTAAACTCACCACTATAAATTTAAAACATGTTGAAAGTGAGACTGGACTCGAATGAATAATTTTCATACTTAAAATACAGCAATGAATTATCGCTGCATTCCTACTGGGAAATGGACAAGAAAAATCTCCTTTTCTTAATGAATTAATTGCGTTTCCAGTTAACAAAATTAATTACATACCTTAATTGGTCTTATTAAAAAAGACAAATAAGTAATACACTTGGTAATTTTGCAGGGTTGGAATGTAAATGGAAAAATTCAATGAAACATTCATTCATTAGTGGAAACAATTGGGAGTAGTTAAAGCCTGCATTAAGGGTTTGGGTAAGTGATTAGAACTCCAGGTGACAAAGTTTTCTTTTTCAAATCAAAGAATAATGCTTTAATCATGTAGGTCTTTTCATACTTCATATATCTTGTATATATTTATATATATGTACTATATATTGTATATATTGTATATATTTATATATATGTACTATATATTGTATATATTTATATATATGTACTATATATTGTATATATTTATATATATGTACTATATATTGTATATATTGTATATATTTATATATATGTACTATATATTGTATATATTTATATATATGTACTATATATTGTATATATTTATATATATGTACTATATATTGTATATATTTATATACATGTACTATATATTGTATATATTTGTATATATGTACTATATATTGTATATATTTGTATATGTATGTACTATATATTGTATATATTTGTATATGTATGTACTATATATTGTATATTTGTATATGTATGTACTATATATTGTATATATGTATATATATGTGCTATATATTGTATATATGTATATATATATGTACTATATATTGTATACATGTATATATAGGCACTATATATTGAATACATGTGTATATATATGTACTATATATTGTATACATGTATATATAGGTACTATATATTGTATATATGTATATATAGGTACTATATTTTTTTATTCAATATGCAAAAATAAACAAAGAAATAAAAACTAGTGATTGTGGCTGTAATCACATCAAGTGATATTTTTAATTCCTCAGTGGGATTCAACTTTCATTGTGTGAATTTTAATCCTAATTACAAAATTAGAGATCAGAGAATCCTTTATTTTTTCGGGCTGTTAATCCTGAGAGGGCTTTGGCCAAGAAACTGGAGGAATTTAAACAGTAACAGCTTAATTATTTTTATCCAGACTAATATAAAAAAAAAAAAAAACTAAACTATGATTTATCGAGTAATAGGGGGTGTAATATTTTCCCTCAATGTGAGGTAAATATGCATCTTGTATGGAAAATTACTTTTATTTTGATAGCATGTTTGACAAATAGCAGATTCTCTCTCTAGTTTCTTTTTTTAAATTTATTTATCGGATGAGATCGTTTCTCTGGGCTGGATTGAAAGGTTCCGAGGTTGAGAGTCACCGAGGAATTGGAATCAGGTCTTGCTGAAACTTTAATTAATTACAGCCAAGAGGGCAAGACATCACGGCGAGAGCATGCTCACTGAATCCCTCAGATTCACATAGGAGTATTATGTCTTTGAGGAACCAAGAAATAACAATGTGTGAATGTGAATTGAGATACTAACTTATTTTACACACGATGTCTACTTGCAAAAACTAATAACATTTTACTTTGTTAGCTAACATGACTTTTTACACTGCCCATCTCAAAATCTCACTCACATAGTTCTTCTTTAAGTTGACACTGACTGAGAAGATCATTTGGTAGGGATATTGTATATATTGTATCAAATACAAATTCTGTATGTATAATTCTATGCAGGAATATTGACATACATATATTTTCTAAGCATGTGTGTGTCTTTAGTCCTATTTTGTGTTTCTCTTTTTCTCAGGGCTGATAAATTATGGACTTATTGTTGCCTTTAGGTATGAGTTATCCAGTAATTGGAGCAGTGCATTTGTAGTTCAATGTATAATAAGTTCACAATCCAAATACGGATAATGCTACATTTTTAATGCAAATTTAAATGTATTATATTTACACTCTACAATTATATGGGTTAATATAGAAGGATTATGAGCCCATGTAAGCATGAATAAATAGCTTTTTGTCTTGTTACCGACCTGAAACCATTTTTAAAAAGCATCAACTGACTCCAATGTAGTTCTTGGGGTCACAATGGGCAACTCACCCTCTTCCACCACCTTAAGGAAGTGAAGGGTGCCCAGGCATCTATTTTAGAATCCTCCCAAAACACCGACCAGACACTCACCTACCTCCCACTCGTTTCACACTCCTTCTTTCATAACGGCAGGGAAACACATTTCTTCAGAACGGTGTGCGCTTTGCCGAGACAATTCGTTAGAGCTTATTTTCAGGCTGATCCCAATCTTGTATTTCCACATAGAGAAACAACTTTAATATTGCTCACCAGGATTAAAAAAAAAGCTATTTTGTTCACACCGTATGTGCATATTTTCAAATTGGGCTCATGAGTTTGTGCTTGAGCGATATAGGAGCTGTGATTGGCTGTAGAGAGGGCACCCAGAGGCTTCCAGGGAAGCTGTGTTTGCAAACAGTTGAAGAAGTAAGACTAAGCCAAATGAGAAACTTGCTAGTCTCAGTGTATGCATACATAATAGTATGACTGTCAATTAGGCATTGATGAGTAAAACTTTGCTGACCTAAAACTGGAGGTCAGAGTCTTGAATCATCATTTGCTGTAGCACATCATGATCTTTGACAACCTCAAGATCAAGAAAGACTGACACGAAATGTCTGATTATAAATGATTGACTAACAAAAAAAGTTGACCAAAATGAATATGTTAACCTTGAGTAGTGTGTTTTTTTCCCAATGTGCTGAGCAGGGGATAAAGACTTACTTGACTTCAATTGCACTGACTTCTCAAACTCATACTGATGCAGAGTACATATTTTCCTAATCGATTGGGGTGCAAATCCTCAGCTGAAGGCAAACAGGATTTAAGTATTCATGGGGGCACACAAGTGTCTCTCTATGTTAATAATGCTGTCTTCGGACAGTCTCAGACCATAATGAGGATTCACAGATTCATGCCACAATCTACATATTTCAAAGCCATCAATATCTTGCAGCATGAGCGATACATATTTCATGTCACCTTTGACAAGCATTAATTTTTTGACCCCTTGCACCTCAACAAGGAAGCTTTGAAGTTAGAACTGATCCCATAACCTAATGACAAGGTCTTGACTGACCTTTTGCCTTTAAATTCAAACAAGCTTGTTATCAGGATGGATTTTGACCAGCAATGCTGTGATCAATAAATATTTTATCAACATTTCCACAAAAATTTCTGTGCAGATATGAAGTGTAAAGTAAATAGCATGAGTTGTGAAGCAGTGCATATTGAAAGGAGCCTTGCTGTTCTTATAGTTACAGTTGTAGCAGATGGTTGTTAAATTAAAGAGAAGTTTGATGTAGTTAGTCAAAAAACATTATTAGTCATATTCGTAATGAGTGTAACTTGATTGAATGGGCTTAAGGCCCCCAGAATGAAATGGTACGTAATGGTAAATCTTCAAAAGGATCATCACACTTTGAAGATATGCCCCACTTATAAAATGTGTCATCACAAGAAACAAGAAAAACAACAACAGCAACAACAACTTCTGTTTATCGTCTGTTTTCTCTGCAGTATCTGTAGTAATCCATAATGACACATCCAGTGAATACAATTTCTTATGTTATGAATTCCTTTGGGGAAAACTTTCCAAGTTTGAAATTTCTCTTCCTTTGTTTACGGCAGAGGTTACGAACTCCCGGCCTTGAGGGCACCTGTCTATTTTTCCATGTCTCCCACTTCCAGCACACCTTTATAAAAATAAATCAAGATTGTTATCAGGCTTCTAGAGAGATTCAGATGTGATAGTCTGCGTTCAAACTCCTAGAATATTCTATTCCGATCCGTTCCGTTCTTATTCCCAATTTTTTGGGTTGGCAGTTCACATTATATTTTAGCAAAACGTCCATATCAGAACTGGGCTTGTTCAGGCTTGGCCACATTATAAACCCATCTGACAGGTTACTGTGGCAACGAAGGTCTCCTCTATCGTGTGTAGTGTTTGACGTCATACACTTGGCCATAATGTCTTTCATCCAGGAAAATATAATATATTAAAAACTTCAAACTCGAGTATGGTTTTAACAAAACAGATTCGTAAAGTGCATTCTAGTGGGCTTTAGGCTTTTGCAATACTCTTTATTTCTTTTACAATAATTGAAAACAATGAATCTTTGTGTTGTAACATACAAAGCAGAATGTAAACAAGGCTGCTGCTGTTTATTAAAAAAATACCTTCTAAATGGGGTTAGGTCCTGTTTAAAGTAGCAGTTTAAACTGAATAATTGGTCCGTGGCTTTGAGGGTTTCTTTGTTTTAATGTTTGTATCCAATAGTGCCTGGGGTATGTTTACCTGTGAGGACTTCCACCCTTTACTGCCCTCCTTTTTTCTCTCTCTCCATCCACTACCTTCCATTTTCTTTCTAATCAGCCCAATAAAAGATGTCCTGTGCATTCCCAAGCCAATGAAACAAAGGATTAAACAGTCTGCGTATGCACGTACCCACATTGTCTGCTACAAGAAATGGTGGGCGTTGGAAAATAGCCAGAGACAGACACAATTATGGTGGGTTCAAATGGCAGATTGCTATGGAGCCCCTAAGGTGATATAGAAGAAAAGAAACCACAACTTTCCTTCACAACAAACATAAAGAGGGAAAGCATTGTTCTTCCGGGTCAATTTATGGGTAAATAAAATTGTATCCGAGGCACAGGGGCTTCTAAAGTCACCATTTTATGAGGCAAAAATGAGGTAGATGGTACTTGCTGGTTAAAAGTGCAAAGTCAGTTGATTTTCTTGTATAGTTCAATGGCACTTGGTTTCAATTTACTTAAATACAGGCATATTTTGAAAGTATTCCTGGCCTGGGTAACATAAATGTATTTCCACTCTTGTTCAAATTACATGAAAAGATTAGAAAATCAGTTCAGGTTTTGCATAAAACTTGTACGTCTTGACTTGAGGCCAAACACTTGAGATGTTATAATAATGACTTGCAAAACAATGACTTGCTACCACCTTGTGAAAAGTAGAAATAAATCTATAATTAACAGGTGCAAGGGAGGTGAGAAAGACAAAGAGATGATGCTAGAGTGCTGTTATTCCGGATTCAACTGGTCTGCCTGAAGAACAACTGATTTTCAACAAACACATCATTCAAGTGTTCTTCAAACCTGGAAATGCATCAAGACTAAGGTCGGTACATCTCAAATACTGATTTTTTGGGAACAATTGCTGTGAAGGCACATGGCAGAACCACAGATGAGCTAACTCCTCAGTTCAAGATTCAGGTTTATACTTCTACCTTAAATATAAGGGCCACTTCCCTGAGGACAAAAGTGTCCACATTATCGAGAGTGAAGACCAATGATGGGATGAGGGAAAGCCTTGTGCCACAATTGCGCTCACATGTCAGATTTGACAGTTAGTTTTTTTTTTTCTGCTTGATATCTAACAGCTTCAATCCTTACAATGTCCATGTCATTAATAGTGCACTCTTCTTTTTGACCAGAAGAAATTCCATTGAGGCGTTTTAATAACCTAAATATTTTGTATACAGAGACATTGATACGTAAAAGTACCACTATAGTTGACAAACCTTGTCGCAGTAAGTAATTTGAATCAACATTAAAATTAAGTATGCATGAGAAATTAGTCTTTATCTTCAGATACACAAAGAAATGATGCATAAAATGTACAATTGCCATATTATCATCTTATAATGAATATTAGGGGAACACAATTATTTATTTAACATTCTCATGATGGTAATTTTAGAAGTGTGAATTTTATTAGATTACTTTTTTCTTGCATCATTGTGTGCCGCTTCTTTGTTACCCCTCATGCTTCATTATCACAACTTTAACAGCCATGGGAAGCCGATTTGAATGAGGTTTTTATGACCTGGCAGCACACCCAAACATAAAACTATATAAAATAGTGTTTTATCAACTATGAAGGAGTGAGTAGTGTGCTTTCATGGAAAGTGTTGAACAGTGACTGGTTCTAGATTTATATTTGATGAATCAATTGACAAATAAGTTATAGCCTTCCACATAAGGGCGTCTGTTACAACCCTTCACAAAGTATAAATCCTAGTTTCACTACACTGCAATGGTCACACCCCTCTACTTCAATTAAAGTAACGATTCTAGTATTTATGTTGCAAGCAGATTTGGAATGTGCAAGGTAGAACTGTATCTCATTGAAAACATTCTTTCTTATATGAATTTGAGACTATTATGGATCTTAAACTGAGAAGCTCAATGAACCACATGTTATCCATCTACCTGGGTCTTAAGAATGGTTCTAGAGTAAATGTAACTCACAAATAACAGGGTGTGAGATGTTTCAAAGAAAGACAACATCATCAGGATACACTCCAAGGTGCCATTTTCTTTACCTAAAGAGCGATGCTGGGTTCCCACTGGCTGGTGGGATTAAGGAACAAAGTAAATCATAGGATTAGTAGTGAGGTAAATGGGCTAGTGTCGTGAAGTAAACCATTTTGTTTTTCTTCTTTACTATGTCATTCCCTTTTCTTTATGTTCTTCATGGATACCCTGTTGGGAGCAACCAGAGAGTGATATCTTGTTTGGATTCTAACTGCAACACTTGGAGAAGAAAATGAAAAGCAATGGTGATAACATGGAGACTCACATGTTCACATTCACCTCCTGCCGACCTGTCCACCCCACACTGTTTGTGGCAATTTAGGCTTGGCAATTTAGGGTTGAATTAAAGTAAAAGGAAAAGCCTGAAATTGGGACATGAGGCAAAAAAAGGGGGAGAGAAGGAGAAAAAGCCAGCTTCTGAAGTGATTGGGGAAATAGTGGGGGGCAGATGTAATTTTCAAGAGAACGATAGGGAAGTGATGTCATTTTCAGGGTGCAATTTGTATGTGTGAGTGTTTCCTCTGCATGTGTATTTGAACAATGAAGATTCCAAAGCCACATTTTGAAGCCCGGTGGTTTAGCCATCAACTGAGAGACACAAAATCTAGACATTTTGGGGAGCAAAAAATATTATGGAACTTTTCATCATATATAGCGTCTAAATAAAATACAACTTTTCTCACTTTAGTCATTTTTTTATCTGAAAAGAATAAATGGGACATACAATAATTCAAAATATTTTTTTTATGTTGAAGGTCTGTTGATAAAACACTGTCCACATAAGTAGTTGATAACCTAGATAACCTGAGATATGGTGGAGAAAAACATTGATTCATTGTGCTTTGTCGCGGCTGTCTTGGTGGACAATAAGTGTGACAGATAAATTAAATAATACGAGGCCATATTCTGCTGAAGATGGATTCTTCCTGCCTGAGTATATATCAGTTTATGAGGTGTGGCGGGTATTTTCAGATCAGAATAAAGAGATACATTAAACATTTATGGTTTGATAATTGAATGTTTTAATGGCACTTTTCCCAAAGTGAAACAAGGTCTTTTTAGCTTTTAATCTGGAGTTTAATGGCAAACTTTGACACCAATTGTTACAGATAAAAAGTCACAATACTTCTGCAAACTTAGGTGGTTCCTTAGGATTCTGAATTGTTACATCTTAAAAAATGTAATCTAAACAGAATGATAATCAACACTTTTATTAAATGCATGTGATTGTACACTGACAAAAACATTGCACTTGGATAAATTCTAAAGTCTCTGATGTAACTTTCTCATAATATGCTATTTAATCTGTATACTCTGATTTGTTAAAATGTCACTCTGTATAATAGCTACTGTGACCTGTTCAAATCCATCACTGTCTAACAATTAATCAATGTCAGACGGATGCCATTTATACTTGTTTCATCTGAGGAAAATTAAAAACTGATGCTGAGTTAATTTAAGGAAAGCCAATTATGTGTTGTGCTCTAAGCAAACAAAATATCCAGTGCTCATTTTAATACTCATTTATTATTTTTCCCAACTGTCTGCAGAAAACTAACTGAAACATGAATTGATTATGAATTCAAAACTAACTCGACAAGTGTATTTTCTTCAGGTTATTTAAACATGCATTGGTTAACTCACTCTTTGACCCTTTGTGTATCTTTGCAGGTCTTTGAATTTCTCTATGGAAGGTTACTTCCAACTATTCAACACAACTCTATAGAAGACCTGTTGGAGAGACTTTGCGATTTAACATGATACATTTGACATGCTGATGGTAAGTTTTAGGTAACGAAATCTAAAACCTGACAATTAGAATGCAGGCGTCCACACAAATGTTAGTTGGACACAGACATAAAAATGCAAAAGTAGTCAGGAAGCCTTTTTAAAAGAAAAAAATCAGAGAGAGTTAATTTGAGCTATTGGGTTGATTTTAATGGCACATTATGCTCAGCCATAATTGTTGTAATTCTACATATGTGATGACACTGCAGTAATTCCAAAGGTTCCATTAGATTTGGCCATAATTAGTTGTTGAAATGATGAGTCAACAACAGTTGTCCGGTGTTAATACTCAATTAACACTTTGTTTTAAGAGCCTACTATAACATTTCCCATTTGTATGCATTTTGCATACCCATGTTGGCAGACCACACATAGAATGATAGTGAAAAAATCTCTTTGTAAAGGAGGACTTCTATTATTTTGGGGGGTTTTAAATTCTGTGGACACTGAATTTTCCTTTTGTTGGCTGCAGGCGTGTATTTGTATTTGCCCAGGCACTTTTGTACTCTGATATATTGCAGAAATAGGTAAAACACAATGCAATATTGCTCATGTCGGCAAGCATGTGGCCTCCTCTACTGCTCTTTTACCTTTGCTGAGGAAGCACTTTCATCTGAGGGTTACGGAAGGTCATTTTCGGACATAGCGCACACATATCACACACTCACATAGACTCACAAGTGCAAGATTTTACCTTTCCTGACATTTGACTCGAATATAGATTCTGTTGCTGCAGAGTGAAGTCCATCTCCCTGGTGAGACTAAGCTGGGGTCATCAGAAATGGTTAGCTATGGTCAGTTTCATGACCTCTGGATGAGCAATTGCCGTGACTCGCTATACAATTGGCAAAATGCAACGCGGCTTTGTTGGATGGACAGTGATGTGAGTATATTGATTCCAAATTGGTAGAAAAGTTGCTTGAAAGACTCTGGTTGGAATAAATATCCCTACACACAGCACTAATATACTCTAATTGAGCTGTGACAGCACTGCTATTTAAGTATTGAATTTTTGTTTACTTGCACCCATGGTACCATTGTTATCTTGTTTGCACTTAATCTTGAACTGCTTTATTTTGGGGTTGCTTTGGTGAACTTTTAAGATCCCCTGAGAGGCTGGCTACTTTCTTTTAAATAGTAACACTCTAGAATAATGGGCAAGCTCAAACCGCTCGCTTTGCAATTGCAAAATACACTCAAGGACACTCTGTATATGGTTGTATTATTCCTCTGGACAGCAGAGTTTTAGTGAGTGGTAACACTTAGGGGGGATTTAAAGCAGACTGCTATATAGAGGGCTCTCACCTTCTAGTTTGCATATTAATATCTTATAGTCCTGGTGGACAGAAAAAGCACTTAATTCTTATTTCACTCTCTTTACTCTTTTCACACCAAAATCCCAATACATCAACACACAATATCCCCCTGGCTGGGGACATCTTGTTAACATGAAGCATAGTAAATTGGAAATGTATGAACAAGAGAAAACCCCAACTATTCAACCCAGGAATGCATAATGTCTCATTAGAAATTAGCTGTATAAGGATAGAAATATCCAAGTCATGCACCAGTAGCATATTTCCCATTCATGATCTTTACTAAAATCCACCTCAAGTGGGAATGTCCCAAGCCATTTGCTGTGCTTTTACAGAATAGATTATTTCTATGGCATATTCACACAAAAGAGACTAAAAAGTCAAATTAACTTAAAAGTCAAAGTTTTAATCTATGATGCGTGTTTGTAATGGCTTTTCACACACATAGCTACAAATACAAACATTTTGAATTGAATCCACTTATTCTGACACTTTCCTCCTAGCTCTTATCTGCCCCTGCTTGCTGATTTTGTACTCACTTCAGACAAAAACAATCTTATCCCCTAACTGGATTTCTGTTGACAACACTCTTCTCTATTATGTGTCAAAAAAGATATACATTTTAAAGTTTTTCTAAAAAGAAAATATAATGCATTCGCTTATACGTTATTGGAAATGCTCATCATAACAATGTCAAGACTGTCATTATCTTGACATGACAACTGTCATGAATATGAATGTATGCGTTTGATAGATCAAGTGTTAGTCAATAAAAAATGTCAGTTATATTGCTTTTATTCAAATCGATTTAAAATGTTAAATAAAAAATATATATAGTTGCGAAAAATCCCCATGTTATAGCCACTCTAAAAGTCCTGAAACCTTTAATCCTTTGTTTTATAGTTTATAAATAATAGTTCAGAATGCCCCTGTTCATCGTAGAATATACATATTTTAATTATTCTACCCCTTCTCTCAAAAAAAACCCTTCTCTCAAAAAAATAAAAAAACATGATTCAAGGCTAATTTCCATTGTACGATAAGCATTAGTGTGGAATCTGAGACATTCTATTTTCTAGTGCCAGTATGTATTGTGTGGATCTTTCATCCTACTTTACAAGACAAAACTGGATTATACTGGACTATATTACCCCGTGTTTCATCCCTGTGACTCTAAATGTGTTGCTTTGGATAAGAAATGAGTGCAGGCAGGTGGAATGCAAGCTAATGCATGCTTGAGGCTGTTTAGGGAAGCTTCCTCAGTCTTCTCTACTCAGCATTTCCCAAGCCTCATGCACAAAACTTTGTTCTAGTCCAAAACAAAGGCAAAATCCTTTCTGTCAGCACATTTGTCGATTTTGCCAGGTCTGAAAATAACCCATCCTCATACACAGTGTGGAGTGGTTTGGGAATTAACTTTTATTCACTGCTGGTAGTGGAATCAAAGCTAACATTTGGCACCAAATCTGTCTGCACCGTTATAGTTTTTTTTAGAGGTATTTTCCAGAGTAGACACTGCAAAAAAAAAACATTTTAAGAAGGGATAAGGGATCAAAAAAGCACACAGTAAACTGTTTCATGTTATTGTTTTGCCTATTACTAATAAAGTACAGCAGTGGTCTCCAAACTATTCATAACAACGGAGTAAAAATAAACTAAGAAAAATATAGCCTCTATTTTCACATTTACCAATACGAAGTAACATTTCCCCTTACCTGAAACCAATTTAAGGTCTTATTATGCAGACAGAATGAGGAAACAAGTGCTGAACAGCACAAGAAAGTATAACTGAAGTCTAGAATAATTGATTCAGTCCAAGCAGTTTATTACGGAGCGAGATGGAAGGAAGAATAGTTGTCAAAAAAACTCGTATTTGCATTTACCATGGTAATAGCAGTAAAATGCATTTCTGTTTTTCTTCTCCACATAATAGTTTATGTTATTATTTAACACACATCTTCCCAAAGTTGCCAGCTTAATGGTGACATTCCACTCCCAAACAAATATTCGAAGGCTCCTTTTTCTAATAGATGGAGTTTCTCCCAATTCCCTCGATACAATTGAGAAAATATGAATAAACGGCGACGGCAGTTAGTCAGGGTAACTCTCTCTAGACTTTGGACCAATGGCCACAGCAGGTGTTTTGGGTTATTAACAGACATTGAAGAGAAGTTCAGTTATGGCACTTTTCCCTCATCAGTCCCTGTCCCCCCCCCCCCCCCCCCCCCTAACACACCCTCTTTGCTCCATAGCCCTTAGGGATCTATGTTGATAAGGATTTGAACATCTCCGGATGCCACTTTGCATAAATGTTTAATAGCACAGAAAGCATTAGCATCAGTAATTAAAGCAGTAATTTAAGCTTTGACGCCATCAATGGGCCAGCTCCTTCCACGCTGGAATAACACCACCGCAAGACTGTAATTAGCTTTGCTTTGATTGGACTGCACTCAAGGAATGTGTGTAAGGGTGGGGCTCATATGTGTGTGTGTGCTTTTTCAGTTTTGCACATTCGCCTCCATATAACAGAACTTTAGGTGTTTGCCTACCTTTGGTGTGGGGCACTTTGCAAATATCGTATGTTTACTCTTGTTTCACAATTGATCCCCCGCTCCCTCGATGGCTAAACAAGATTGATCGGGTGAAAGGATGTGTACTCACGCTCAGTGTACATCATGCTTGTAAGGCAAATGACATTGCTGCTTTGCAGTGTCAAATAATGCCTGGACAAGGTCAAATATTGTCTCTGAATTCTCGTAGGAATCATAGTGTTGTTTTATGTCATCATCCATATTTTGGAGTTTTGTCCCACCCATTTGTTTTCTGTAGATTCTACACCCTAACCTTTCTAACTGTCGAAGACCCCTGAGACATTGCCTTGCAATTGTTTTCATTAAAGCGCAATGATAGCAGCACAGGTGCTGACCTTTGAGAGGGAGTGATCTGTTTTTGTTTTTTTCTGCTGTCATCAAAAATCGTTTGGAGTGCAAGAAGGTCAGCTTGGCTCGTATCTTGCTTTTAATGGCTCCTTAAAGCTAAGCCCTCGGGATGAGTAACCACACACCCACGTTGCTACAGAAAACAAGGGTATCTTAACTTATCCAAAGATTTTGCTCTTGTGACATCTATTGTTTTCCTTGTCATTTCATCGATATTCTGTATTCTTTGGAAACCCAGGTCACAATTTAATACATCAAAAAGTAAAGCTACTACAGTTTTACAGAGAACCAGATATGATATCTTATTAGAAATATTTGGTTTAAAATTCTTACATGTTCTCAACTAACTGTCCTCATTAAAATGACGGGGTTGTCAACCCTTCGCATGGCACATGGACACACACTTGGACAGACATCCATACTTAAAAAGGACAAGCCTATGTGAATACACACACCTAAGTACAAGGGAACAGGCGGACTCCACACATGACAGTTGGAGCCAAGATTTAAGAGGTTAAGCCCAACCAGCCCTTACTTTAGTTAACGTATGATCTTTCCGGGGAGACCACATTTCACTTGTTGCTGCACCCTGCTGCTTCTTCTCTACATGCTGATAGCTCTTGTGCAGTTTAATTAAGCGTATTGAGTTTGCATCAGCATCGAGGTGTTTTATGGCCGGCTAGATCTGTACACGGACTTAGAAGCACACACATTGCTCTGCTGCTGTGCACATTCCTATCCATCCCAGCTGACATGTTGTTTAATGCAAAGGGGTTAACTGGAAGTGGTGGTGTAATTGCATCAGAGTTTTCATTTATCCAAGTCCCTAATTTATTTACCCAGCAGTTGATTGTCAAGCAGCATTAATTGGTTGCTTGTGTGAGGGCAAAGTGAGGAATATATCTGACATCTGTTCTATCCCTACCTTACTTACTAGAGGTCTGTGACAACCTGTTTGTCAGACTTTGACTTCACAATACAAAATCAGTTAAACACAACTCAAGAGAATGAGGTGTTTTTCCTTACATTGCTCTCTAAGAAAAGCTAACGATTTTTTCAATGGCTACAGTATTGTGATGGCTGTAAAGATTAAAAAAAAACCTTGGTGAAAAAATACACTTACTAGAAGCTCAGAACTCAAGTAAAACCCATATTTTAGTGCTGCTTCAACCAAGAGGAAGTGTTCAAATGAACAAATCATAGGAGTGAACGTACTGAAGGGGATCACTTTAACAAGGGATTTGTTTCTACTGTAAAGTCATTTATATTCAGCGGCAAGATGGCTGGGAGTAAGAATCTTAGGACTCATAACCAGTGGTCCATCCAGTGTATGGACATGGGAGGGAAGGTCCTATCTGTGAAATTGCATTTGTTCACTGTGAGTGACAATAATCACTCAATGATTATTATTATTTTTTTGCAAACAATGTCAAAGGCCCCATGGATGGATAACCCTCCATCATATAAATATAAACACAGTCCTTTAGGTACATCATAGTGTTGATCTGTGTATACTTTCCCAGGTACAGTAGACTAGGAAATAGGATACATTCAACAAAGTAGTCCAAGCGTTCAGCTTTTATCAAACCACTCCTTGCCGTCACCTCTCTCCACTTTCCCATAAACACTCACTCGTATAAGTTCATCCAATCATCCATCACCTTGACATGATTGTTCCTCTTCTTACTTTATGTTCTTATCCATCAGCGATGAGTAAAATGGCAATTACAGTCAGGCGTGGATGCAGCCAGCGGACAGAGTCAGAATTATGGCATGGTGCATTACTGCAAATTGCTATTAAACTTCTTACTTTTTCTCCAGAGCGAGGGGAGCAAGTGGGGACTGATAGCTACTTATAATAAGGCGAGTCATTAAGAGAGATCACATCATCTCTTTGTTTTTAATAGCATCCCGGATATATTTTGTTCATGCCAAAGAATAAATACACACAGGACTACAGAATGCAAATAGTTACTCAGCGACAGAATAACTATCCTGTCTTATAAAAAAGTTGTAAAAGAAGCCACAAAATACTAAACAACAAGAGAGTAGTGAAGGATGGATTAGGGAAGAGAAATGATGTCCAGTGCTCAACCACTTGTGAAGATAGATGGTATGCATGTGTGTAGGTTGGGTTGTCCTTGGTGTGATGCTGGTGGTGTGTGAGTTGGTGCTAAACAGGACAGATGGTGATAGTGGGCACATGAGTGAATAATGATGTTTCACCACACCACAATAATTACCTGTTTCCCAAGCCTTCTCCTTGGCCTCTTTGGCCACATGCATTGACACACAAGCAGGCCTGCAGTAATACATGCATTAATACTACCAATCATATATATCATTACTAAGTAGATACAGTATAAAGCGATCACATGAAAAATGTCTTGTAAAGAAATACAATAATTGCACAATTAGGAAGACATGTAAACATCACTTAACAAATGTACCTTTAGCAACAACAATCTCAGGGCAATTTGTGAGAATACTATGAATAAATTAACGCTAGCGCCATTGGCATGATTTAGGGGGGATACGAGGGACTTGTCCGCTGTATGTTGTTACATGAACACTGTGTAAATATAAAAAAAATATGTTATGTTGTTCTTGTACACTTTTTGAGGCTATCCCATACAACACTCTGAGTGCACCTCAGTCATATATTCTTGCAACAGGAGCTTTACAATGGCATAGGAACCATGTCGTGAGGCCAGATGCAGTTGTGCCCGGGGATATTTGTGAATCTTAGTTTCCTTCAATCAGTAAGCTGGTGTAATGATACCCCATGTGCACATAATTAAATGTTCTTTCTGCCTACAGTATTGGAACAACATTGGAAAGACCTAAAGTCATCAAGGTCAAAAGTCTCATTAAGCAGACAAATGCATGAATTACTAAGATATTGCCTACAAACAGAAGCATAAGAAAAGATGCATACTGAAATACAAAAATGTATTCTTCTTAGTTTTAGCTCTCCAAACATTGTGATTACATTGAAAGATTTAGATTTAACCATTTGAAAATATAAACATAGTTATTTATATATCCAGAGTTCTATGGATGCATTGCTGTGGCTTGTTTTAGGCTGAAAAGTCTCACTGCTTTTGATTGAAGTTCCAAGAGAGTACACAAATTGACAGGATGCTCATCGATTGCAATATATACAGCTTTGTCCGGAGGTTACTGATGCACTGCAGGTGCTGGCTTGGGCCTTGCATTTTAATGAATGGGACACTTTGGAGGTCAATGTCTTTTCCTCTGCTTATATCTACTAAACAGTGACTGTAGTGGACTCTCCACATCCCACACAAAAAAAACCCCTCCAAAAACGTGAGATAATCTGATGTTTAAAAGCTAATGGCATGTTTTAGATCAGCTAACTCGGATGCTGGTGCTTGTTGTGCCACAGTAATTTGCAAGAGCAAATATTTTGTCATATTTATTCCACGCATCTCTCCATTTCTTGAGGTAGCTATTTATTTTTACAGACCACTGGAGTTGTGCAAGTTACTTTAAAAAAATACAGATATAGGGTGCAAGTAATTGAATCACTACAGGAGGTACACATACCAATTTTTATTATAATTAAAAATGTGTGTGGGTGCATGTGTGAAAAGTCACACATTTACTGTCG
This sequence comes from Stigmatopora nigra, assembly GCF_051989575.1. Taxonomy (NCBI): domain Eukaryota; kingdom Metazoa; phylum Chordata; class Actinopteri; order Syngnathiformes; family Syngnathidae; genus Stigmatopora; species Stigmatopora nigra. The sequence goes on from NC_135521.1 coordinate 11,086,211, forward strand.
GGAATATTCTGGAATAGTCAACTGGTGTCTCTGTGTTGGCTCGGATACTAAAGCACTGGTTGTTGTGAGTATATTGTCCACCATTATAAACTAATGTCATCCTTTGAGCAGCATGTGATAAACTGATGAGACGGGTGATGTTTTCTAAGTTAAACATTCAATTTGTGATCAATTTTATGCAGTGAAAAACACAATTACCTAAATAATTGCAAATATTCTTCACACTCAGATTCAATTTGTGTGAACACAAATGTGTTGTCTAAGCTTGAGGTTATTTTACCATATTGGGAGTGGTGTCATTGGTCATACATGTCACATTATTAATGCTTTCTACTTCTGAGCTATATTTTTTAGCAATATTTGATTGGGTGAATGCCTACCTTGAACAGTGCCAAGTTATAAAAGTTTCCAAGTCTCATTCAGCCTTCAGCTGGGAGACCGTTCCATAAGTATGGTGTCACTGAGATAGAGGCTCGATAAAAGGGTTACAGGTCTGAGATAGTAGGACAAGAAAACAGGGTAGATGCACTACAAGTCAAACTTCTTATACCTTGCACTACTTTGCGAATAGATAGAATGAAAATCAGCTGTCGTAAATTTGCGATCAAACTCAAATTGGAATGAAACAACATACACGTCTAAGCTTGCAAAGGCATTGACCTGTCAACAAGCAGAGCACAACTAAAGCCTTGTCTGATCCTTCTTCCCTCCTGCTCTAACTCCCATGGGAATGTACCTTTTGCTCAGTGCATAACACCCTCTACACAAGCTATTTTCAGGATGAGGAAAGTTGTGAGTTTGTTCCCTTTATGATTTTCACATCTTTTTATCTTCCTTCCCTCATCCCCTTTAGGTTTTGAAGTGTAGCACCTATACCATACTCGATGCTCAACTCAACAGACCCAACATGTAAGTCCTCAGAGGATCATAAAGAGTTTGCCGGAAGGAACTTCTAAGTGCTTTGCTTTAGCAGCCCCTCAGCTGTTGTGAGGTTCCGTTGGATAAAAGGGACTGTTTATGACAAATGCAGTGTGCAAAGTCATCTCATATCTGACAGTTTTCCTTTCCTGTTATGTAATGTGAAACAAGAACTGAAAACTGCCAATTGTTATCAAGAAAAGGACATTTTTATATAAAAAATAGGTGTGTGTAACGGTCTGCGGAGACAGACATGACTGCAAGCACATATCTACATTTAGTTTACTAGTTTATAGTTATACTCTACTGTGAACCAAGATAACAATTAGCCAATGTTTTAACCAAACCATCACATGCTACCGGCATTACCAGTAAAGACATAAATGTGGCATAAGTAATGAGTATCTCTCAATAAAAGTAACGTGATATTCCCTTTGCCTCCAGGGTAAAGGCAGCATGAAGATGTTGAAGGTCATTTGTGACTTCAAGACTCCGATACCTTCTTCTTGATATATACTGGAGTTAATAGGAACCCAGTGGTGAAGTGGTGGTATTTTTCTATTTTTTTTCTCTCTTCCACTCTCTTTTTTATTTTTCTTTCCTTCACTCACAATTTGGTATTTATTCAGTCTGAAAAGGTCAATCTCCAACTCCTTCAGTGGCTTTACTGCAGTCCAGAGGGGGGCATAGCATAAAAGCTTTCACCATGTCCTGGTCTCTGTGTGAGTGGAAATGCCCTTGTATTAGAGGTAGGTGCATGTGTGTGTGTGTGTGTCTGTTTGCTAAACAGATCGCTTGCAAAGTTCCAAAGGGGAAAATTCACGGTGGGGTGACAATGTTCTACACTTAATTTTCCCCCCCTAGTTTTTCTCCAAGACAATGTTCTACACTTAATTTTTTCCCCCTAGTTTTTCTCCAAGACAATGTTCTACACTTAATTTTTCCCCCTAGTTTTTCTCCAAGACAATGTTCTACACTTAATAGTTTTTCTCCATTACTTTACTTAAGGTTTTCACAAAACTGTCCTGAAATTAACTACTGTATTTTGCTGGATTTTAGAGAACAATAGAAGCCATGCAAAATTGAAATTACACTCAGTTCAATCAGCCCCCCAAAAAATAACTGCTATAATAAATTTAATTCGAAGCCCTTGTGTGCTATGCAGACATGAGATGGATCCTCAAAAGCTTCAAGTGTTAATGCCAAACATAGTCTACGTACGTGTTGCTAGAAGTCACCATGGCAACTGCTCTCACCCACAATTACGCATAGTGCTTGTTGCTCTGGCACTAATTGTTTCCTTGAAGTTTAAAAAAAATATATTTCAACATGGAGAGTTGCCTTTAATTTTGTTGTCACATTAATACCAACCAGAAAGGGCCTGGAAAACAGATTTGTATTATTTTTAAGCCAAATCGAGGTAAAAACATTAGGACAATATGTTATATGAATAAATGTGCATATTTGGGGCTGATAAAATATGGTATACTTGTGATGAGACAATTTACATTACGATATATTTAGATTATGAAGGAACATTTTATTTTGGAAGGCAGGCAAGCAGAATTGGATAATTTTTGTTTTGACCTGATTTATTCATGTTGGTTTGGTGGGTTTCATTGTGTACTTTTTTGTTGCTTTACAAATATTTATTTTCGCAGCGTGGGCAAGGACATGCAAGGAAAATGTTCCAGCAATGAATAGCCATTGCAAAGAAAGGTCTGTGTTTGTGATGTTGTGAAGAAAGGCTACAGGTGGGGAACACCTTGGAATCACTACTCAAGATCCAATTCAGGTAAATGTTTTTGAGTTTCAGGAGAAAGACAATACCCATATGGGACTGTGAAAAAGTACACATGAGAGGAAGGGTTAACTGAATTAATGTTTTAAAGTCTATGATTTTTTTGTTGTTGTTTTGTTTAAGAACTATCGCTCTCCTGAGATATTTGTTCCTCAATTCAAGTATCTGAACTGCTTGTATCCTTCACCTTCTTGTTTGTGTTCTTCTTAAACCTTTCTGTTTTATTTTTTCAAATCGTAAAAGCTGCACGAAGTCATTTTGCAAAAATTGAATTCTCCACATGCCTGAAGGGTATGTATTGCGAGGCCAAATTTTGTTTTATAACTGACATTTGGAAAAGTTTATATCCATGAACCTGGATCAGTTTCCTGCACGGCATCCTTGTTTTTAAAATCTGCCCTGAGGGCTAAGGGAACATAGCCCTTACAAGAGAAAAGGTGGAAAGCATGCTGTGAGAAAAATGGAGACAGACGAACACAAAGCTTGCCAAAATCTTGAGCAGAAGATAAAACATGTATGATGTAATTTGATTTTTTTCTAGGACTGTCATTTATGGATGAGTCTGCTGGCTGTGAGGATGATGCCTGCATTGCCGGCAGGTCCGCTGTAATACTTCTGGACAAGAGTGAAGATAAAGACAATCACGGCTGCTAGGAACAACACTTCATCACTGTCAGGTTTGGGCAGAATTCAATTTGCGAATGTTGAACTTGCACCCTTTTGTATCTTGCCAAATCACCAATGTGAGAGAGGTGAACTCATACACACACATTGAAATAGACGGATACAAACACAGGGGATTTTTGTTTATTCAATGCCGCCTACAGTAGAGAAGTAAAGATGACAGTATTTTGAAGGATTCTTGGTAAATTTAGAGCTCGAAATAGCATTCACTTTCATGGCGGTCTTTGTAAGCCTTATTAATATTATTACTAAAATAACATAATAGAACAGAAATGTTCATTCATTTCTCTTACTTATCCTTACAATGGTTGTGGGAGAATGCAAATGTGCAAAAGGAAGATGTACTATAAAAATACAATTTAAAGTGATTAAACATTCCAATATTGCTTTTGTTATTTAGATTTTTTTTAAATGACAACTTTATTTCATGTTCATTTTGTATTTTATTAATTAATTACTTTTTTCCTGAGCTTACATATGTCACAATGCTATATTACTTTAAATTTATTTTTTTTCTTTCCCATATAATGTTGGGTTCACATAGGGGAAAAGCCCAAATTTAATGCTCATGATTTGTTGTGTGGCTACTTGGGAAATGTGTTTTTAATTGCACTGAAACCTTGTTACACTCACCGAATGGCAGGCCACAAATAAGTAGCCACCTGCTCAATGGCCGTGGGTGCAGAAAGGAATATAAAAGAGATAGATGGGAAGATGTGCAAACACAGCAGGGAGGCGTATTTCCTCCCCTCATCAGAGAAACTGCAGCTGTCCTGTTGTCAGTTCTTGGTGGGGTAAGGTGTAACGAGTCGCTCTGATCTTCAGTGTCCTTCTTTACGGACTTGAAGTGTTTTCTTCTTCGAAGGTTTGACATCAGAGCTTTAGAATCAACAGACTAATTTCAAATTGTATCCAATCACTTAGAATGAAGATTTAGATATCATTGTTATTGCTGTCTTGATTCATTAATGTTCAGATATCATTTTCTCAATCAGATTTTTAAAAATTGAACTGTGCATGAGTAGATGTGTGCACTATTTTAGGGGAAATCGAGTGCTTTTTTAGGGTATCATAATTCAAAATATTAAGATGTTCATTTTGATAGCTCTGGGGTTTTACAAGAGGAATGAGTTCATTTGGCCACACAGGTGGAATAATGATTGATTGCTGTTTTCTGACATTAAGCTCTGCTAAGCTTTGCAAAATGACTACCACTCATTGTGCAAATTTGTTCATCTTCCCCAGTGACTGCACATCCGTTTATAGCATTGAAGTGTAAATGCAATAAGTTAACCCAAGTGGACCATATTAAAATGCATAAGGAGGCTGGTACATGTATAATTTTCTGGGGTGCAGCCAATGACCTCTACTGTGGCAGCTAATGGTAAATGATCCATTCATGTGGAGGTGCTGTGTTTACATTCAGAGCATGTATAAATGGAAAGGATGCAGCTGTCATCTCTACACATTTGGGCTTTTGAGTCAACAATAGTTGTGCTCATTTGGTGCTGCCGTTTAAATTAGAGGCCCCTTTTTTTATTTATTTTTATTAGGTAAAGATTGGGGGTGCAAGGGTTTTCAGCCCCTGTTATCTGTCCAGATGTGCCTCTTCTCCCCATCTGGATATTTGCATTTAGTACCAAGTTTTACTTTTCCTATTTTACCTTTCCTATTTCCTATGATACATTTCCATTAATATGTCCTGTCACATGTGAAGCATGTCGGTATGGCTATTTGTTACAATTGATATTACATTATTTGATTGTAGTTTTCCATTATATCATTTAATTTGTAGTAGAAATTCCCTTGATTTCCCTTTAAACAGGGATTGGGTCCATTACATGCCTAATCACCATTATGACAAATCACCAAAATGAGGAACTTTTTATCCAGGTTATTGCCTACTTTGTCAGGTACTAGAGCAAGTATTGCAGATTGAAGGCCGAGCAAGTCATCTCAATGCCCTTGTGAATGTGAACATGTTTGAAATGTCCGCGTAAATAGACAAGGCTGATGTTTATTAAGTGCTAAAAAACTATTACCTCTACCTTGCTGAAAGCTTTAAGTCCATGGATGCACATTTCATGTCTTAGGATAATGGAGATATGGCAGAAAGAAGGTGTGAGGATATAACACAGGGGTCATATTAATGACAAACAAAGAGTAAGATAAAATGGCCAGACTAGGCTTGTTTGTATTTCAGTGCATGGGAAGCAAGCAGCAGCTTAAAGCAATTTACTGTACAGTATATACCCGTGAAAAATGTGCACTCCTGTTAATGGTTGTAGAATTAACCTGGAAGGGAATAGCACCCATTTCAAGGGCAGGGCTTACAGATAAGCATCAACATTTACTGTAATATTGAAGCTGGGGGGATAGAGTCCTGTTACAAGAGATTAATGAGGTCTCTGAGGGTGGCTGTATGTGTCTGTTTAGATATTGTATTTATATCTTCCTGGAAATGTTCAAGTTTCCAGGAGCAAAGAAATGAATATTATAGCTCCACTGACATCAAGCACCTTTTGGTTTGATGACTGTTTAAAAAAATAAGTAAGAAACGATTCAGTGAACTGTCATTCATTGGTTGGAATAGCATTATGCATTTTTCACACATTCATAACTGAGCTTGCATCTTTATCGTGCACTTCTACTGATCGTCTACTCTGAGAGGCAAGTTCCCATATTATATATTTTATAATTTTTCTTATTATAAGAAATGATAGATGAGTCTACACATTAGGTGTATTGATTGAATGCATTTATGGAATTACATCTTTGCAGTAGATTGTGCAGCAGAAGGAAGACAAATAGGTCAGACTAAATGAGAGTAAGCACAATCTACTGTAAACCAGTTTGAGAGATTGGGCAAGGGGCACTCAAGGGCCAGGATTGGTCCAGAAACCGCAGAAAGCCATCCATCGCTCCCCTACCCTCCCTTTTTTTCATCACTCAGGATAAACATAGCAGGACAGGAGTAGAGGATTTTGAAATGGAATCTACTCTCTTCCTCTTGTATATGCTAGACACTCCCGGATGTGGTAAGACACCGATGAACTGAGCGAAACAGTTCAGTCGGATGAGTTTCTCCTATTGCCACAACATTTAAATGGACCTGCTCTATTTCCTTTATTGATTACATGAAAGCATTTCATTATACAGGAAATCACATGGCCAACAAGCAATTATGAATTCAATATGGCAAATGTAAAGTGAAATGAGTCTTCTAGGCATGCATACCCGTGAAAAACTCATTACTATACGTATACACAGCACCCTACCACACACACACACACACACACACACACACACACACACACACACACACACACACACACACACACACAATATATCCACACAAACAGCCACACTCATTAATTGGAGAGTGAGCGGGAAACAGCTATTTTTTGACATTGACTAATTCACTCACTTCAATTGTAGAGTGACGTAGATAATTTGGTGATGGCCAGGTTGTCCATTATCAGAATAGAAAATTGTGCTTACTCCAGTTGTTTTTACAAGCAAGACTGTTATTGAACTCTTGTATCCAACCTACAGCCTGAAGGTGGGGTACTCAACCTTTTACTGAAGACAAACCTGTTAGTTGAAACCAATCCATTTAGTTGCAACAGAAAACTGTTTATTTGTGATGTAAAAACCCTGGCTCTCCACAATATACTTTTTCAACCAAGAATATACAAATGGCCCATTAAGCATCTATGAGCCCAATACCTGATACTAAAGGAGAGTTATAGCCTTTCAATAAGAAACTATCCTAGATTTTAGTGAAGTAAGAAAATGTCCCTAGGTAGCTTGAGAGCATATGAAATTATGCATGACTCCCTCGTTACTTGGCCTAATAAGTGATCTATGGACTGCGAACAATAAAAAAAAAATCCAGATGTAATTGAGAAATATGACGTGGGAAAAAAAAGATAGGACATTTGAATAATTAGATTTAAAGTGCAAAATATAGCAACGTTTTACAATGGGGAAGAAAGAGACATATCCAGATACCGCACATACACTTTAGTATGAGTATTGGGCTCTTATTTATATTCATTGTCCCATGAATGGAGAAGTGGGGGTTGTAGTTTTGGTTTCATCAAATGATTGTTAGAATCTAGTGTATGTTTGTAGACCGCTATGATGCTTCATGAAGGCTGTCAGCAGATATAAATGCAGATTTGGAAGATGGGGGAGCAAACAAACGATGGAACCTGAAGCTGGGTTAAGTAATTTCAGTCTTCTTCAATAAAAAATAGGGTGAATCTTTTTTGTAAGTGTGCGCTTTCGCACCAAATATCTATCATAGAAAATATGGCACAGTTATGTTACTTACTATTCCTACTCCTAAATCTTTGTTCCAAATGTAAACATAGACCTGAAAGCATTAGTGTTCAGAGCTTCCATTGCAATGTTCTATTGTAAATGTAGAAGGTAGGCCCAGTCTTCACCACTAGTGTAAACATCTATTTAATCATGTGTTGTAATTGATGTTGAGCCAACAACGGCAACACATTTACTGTAAGTAGCTTCCTGAGAGTCAACACACCCTGAAAGCAAATGGAGGTCATCATCCTTTAACTCAGTTCTCGCCAGGAGGTGTCCTCCTAAAGCAGTAGTCACGGGAGGCTTCTTTAAAAGGTTCGTGATCCACCTCGCCTCGATGGAGTTGTAACTTGACCTTAAGACCCTCTCATATCCTCTAGCTGTCATGGAGGGTGACACCAATCCCCATGTGGAGAAAACTAATTTCAGATACGTGAGCCTGGGATCCTATTTTTTGTTCCTTTCCAAAACTTGTGACAAAAGGTTAAGGTCATGGGAAAGAACTGAGTGGAAAACTAGCCACTGGTCCCTTTTCACCACAGGCTGATGAAAAATCCAAATTGCTTGAAGTACCTGCACCAAAATTACACTTTAGAATTTTTTTTCAAAAGGAAGGAAATGATAAATATCAGCATACATGCCAATGACAAAATTCAAAAAAGACTCTCACATAACTGCGGATTACTTTCAGTTTGAGTGATGTTTGGCTTGAAACATAGATTGATCTCACCTTCATACCGAGATGGGGTGATGCCAAAATAGGGCTAAAGTATTCGAGCGCACTAGAAAATTAAAGTATCAAAGCGGACCAAGGAAGAGTGTGCTTTGAACTATACACCATTAGTGCTGGAGCCTATCCCAAAAAACTACAGGCACCAGGCGGGGCACACCCTCAAACGGTGGCCGGCCAATTGCAGGGCAGCCTTTGTAACAAATGGCCAATGTTAGAAAATATGACAACACCAGAAATTGTTTACTTTTGTCCTCATTAACATTTTAAATCTTATCAAGACTCTTTGTATTTTCAGAGTTATTCATACAGATATGCTTTATGATGTCAATGATTGTATTGATCTCTTAATACATAGATTATTCGCCATTTTCTTTACACATCTTGGAGGCATTGGGATTATGCTGAGGTTTGGTGTTGGGAACAACACTCACTCTTTATTTGTGCAAATTCAAAAACCAGGAGCTCAAGGTAAACTCATAGAGTTGACCAGTCATTCGTAGCAAGCACTAAGTCCCCTCTCCACATTTTGATGCCTGACAGCCTTACACCAATACCCTCATGTGCATCCAAACACACAAAAATGCACATAACACACAGGCAATGCTGATTCCCCCGACTGACTCACTCCATCTCTTCATACACACTTCTTGAGCAACCTTGAAAAGCTAAATGGTGTGAATTTGAGTGTTGGTCCATCTGTCTCCCTTGTGTATGGAAAGGCATGAGAGACCGTGAGCAGTAGGGGGTACAGTGAGGGGAGAAAGATTGGCAGAAGAACAATGAAAGAAGGAATTGGGGTCAGGCCCATTAATATGAATCACTAGCAGAGCCCCACAGTGAATCCATCTGTGGTCTTTTTGCCACCCAGAAACAATTCAAAACCCAGGCAACAGGACACTAATTGGCAAAAAAGCAACAACTTATGTTGAGGACAGCTTTTGAGGGTTTCAACATGTTACGCTGCAAAACAATGAGCAAAGGCCAAAATTACAGAGACTAATGCTGTATTTGGAATGTGTCTTTGACAAGATGATATCTGTGAATTTCTAGAGAGAAGAGGATTGTGTTTTAGAAGTTGTTTTGTTTATTGAAGTAGTATTACATTTGTACAATTTAAAAAGAGAAGTAAAAAAAACCCTAATAAATGGGATATTTTTGGAGGAAATAAATGGACAGGCAGGCAAATTGCATGTGGGTGTGTGCATAGGTGTGTGTGTGGGTGGGTCATGGCCTTTCCACACAGCATGGCTGGCATCAAGGATAATTAAAACTAATGAACACCAAGAACCTTTTATCACTGAATTGCAGAAATATACACTTCTATTTCCATGACTGACAAGGTTTCACGTTAAGGCTATGTATTGCTGTCCCAAATAGAAATCTATGCAGTTGTTAGTATGAACAAAACCACCAATTTTCTGCCAATTTCAATTGCCATAGATGTATCACACTGAACTCAGAACGAAGTATAGTGTTATGTTAGAGGTGTCAGCATTAGTATTATTCGTTCCCCAATACTGTATATCTTTTCCATTTAAACTTTCAAAGTCACCCTTACAGGATATTTTCAATTCCACCTGCAACTAGAAATGGGTTTCTGAAAATTAAAGCTGTTTCTTTACCTCACACCCACCCACCTGCAGCCCAATGCACACGAACACATACACACATCCCCCCCCCCCCCACACACACACACACACACATAAACATTCCTGCTGGCACTGACCCATCTGGTTTCATTCGACTTCTGTGGTTTCCCATGTCTGATAAAAACCCAAAGACGGTTAGTAGCCAAAAATACATTTAATTACCCGCCAGCAATCCACCAACCTGAAATAGCTAGACAGACAAGCAGATGGTCTAAGAGACACTGACATACTACTTAGGTCTTTCACCCTGTTTTTCAGGCCTTTCCATCATCTCATCACCTGCTTTGACAGTCTTATGTAAGTGTCCTCGCCTCTGGGAGGATATTTTTTTTTTACTGCGCTTGCATGTATGGAACGTGCACTTGAATAGACACGGGGACATTTGCTTACCACACGGAATTCTTAGGCTAGTGCTGTTTTGAATTGGGTAGAAGAAGTGGAATTTCGTGTCTAAAATGACCTGTCCATCCATTTTAACTTGTGATCACCTGGGGGGGATTTGATGGACTGTGACATGTCAAGCCTGCCTGGCTATGTGGACCTGTTACATAAGGCAGTTTTGGGCATCAGGATTACCTAACTGGTCAGTTTTGAGGGCATATGGGATGATTGTGACAAGGCAGAAGTTTGAAAATAGATCATGGGAAAACATGTTTATAGCAAATGAGTAGTATGTTGTAGAAGATGCAGAATGACCTATATTTAGAAAAGGAGATTTATAAAAGCTTACTCCTATTTGGGAATTTTACACACAGACACAGGATATCTTAGTGTTTATGGGATACAGACAGGTCTCCTAGAAAAATATTTTGCTGTTTACATTACTAAAATTGTGTGATATTTTTGATGGAGCCCTATTCAGTTTTGATTTTTCCCAAGGATTTGACCTGTATTCCGAAACATTATGTTAGTGTGTAAATGTAAAAACGAGTTGTTTCTTAAGATTTTTTCTCTAATTTGCACCTCCAAATACTTTCAGCTTTTATATGAATTTCCATTATATATTAGGAGGTATCTTTCACATTAAAAGTGAAATGCCTTTATATGACCTAACTAAAGAAGTCTTTCAAATCAGCCATGAATCATGAAAGACCAATAAGAAATTACCTTCACCTGCTGGCCGCCATTTAAAAAAATTACAAGTAATATATATTTTTTTTGGTTTTGTCATCTTTATTAAAGTCACAGAACGAGAACTTTTTTGGTATCGATTTTATTGGGCATTGTTCAGTGCATTTGTTAGCATTTCAATATCAACACTTTCTACAACCTGAGCACAACCTCATTCAAATTCAGCGCTGGGCCATTAAACACATCAGCAGTAATAGTAAGCGGCCACAGCTGTGATTTTTCATCTAATCAGTGGCGCATAATGGCTCCAGCCTTGAGGACCAAAAAAAAATCATACACCAAGCTTCCTCACACACACACAAACCGTAAAACCGATCCAGGTAGTGGAAAGTAATCTTGGCAGTCAGCCTTGGCATTTTCACAACTCTGTATTGTCAACAGTGATATGCAGGTTTGATTCTTACAGCATGAAGCACGAAGTAAGATGTCCTTGGGTAAACTGAAATACCAAAGAAAAGTGTCTCCAACCATCAAGACTATGAGACCTTAAATGTTGGCTTGGTTGTTATGAGTACGTATGTCAAAATGACCTAGAGACTTGCATATATGGTTGTACGGATAATAAATTACGCTTTGCCTTACTGAAAGCCCATAGCATACGCTTTAGAAAAAGGGTTGGGGTGATAAAATTCAATACCCATTCTATTTTTTTATGTTGACAACTTACCAGAGTACGACAAGGGTTTTGATGTCGAGTAAAATATATAACAGTAGCCAATAATTGTTACAAATAACATCAAAACACTTTATGCATTACAGCCCATAATTATCCTAAAGTGTGCCAAGTTTGTATTTTCTGCCTAGTTTCCAAGTGCAATTTACAATTGCCCAATCCCCTGTCTTTCATATTCTACACTCATCTTTAGGGTTGTAAAAAAAGGAACTGAGCAGATTGAACAGTAAATTAAATTAATGTCTGTCATTTTTCAATCATTTTTCATTCTTCTAAAATTATTCAAGCTGATGTAAGAAGTTCATTAAAACAGAAAACATTAGGCTCATTAAAAAGCCATTATAACTAACCCAGGGATGAGATTTATGTTTGAGAAGGAATGGGGTAGGAAATGACGAGACATGGAAGAAGGTGAGTCCAAATTGAAGGAAATAAGGTTAGAGTTGATGAATAGGTGCTGCAGGCACAAATAGCAAACCCTGAGGAACTAGAAGTAGAGTAGTAGATTATTTTTCATTTAGCATCACATTTTGTGCTTTGACTTTGAATACAATTCGTATTTCAATGCATCTACAATATCATGGATTTCAAGCTTCACTAATTGAAGCACACTGCTTCATTTTGATGTGTGAAATAAACAATTGCACCACAAGATATTGCTTTTGACAGCATGGGATCTTCGCAGTTCTTTATTTAGCGAACCGCCTTTTTTTTGTCAAGACTTTATGTCTGACAACCCAACACTTTGATTTTTTTGGCAAATGTGCTAGTTATCTCCCTGTAACCAAGAACAAAAAGTTGTCTTTGTGTGTATTGGGGTGGGTGGGTGCGCACGTGTTAGAATGTGCCAGTGTGATAGTTTAGCACCACACAGAGATAAAGACAAATCAGAGATCTCTTTCATGGATGTCTATGTACTTTTTACTTTCTAATAATATTTGCTATATTCCTTTGACTGCCTGCTTGAATGGGTTTTGAAACATATTTATCCTTTTTGATATCTAAAGTGTTCATAACACACCCAAATTTACTGTTTCAAAGGATAATAATGTAATGTTTATTTGTACTTGACCATTTTTTCTGGGCTATTTTCGTTGCTGTTGCTTAAATCATGTTTTTGTTTAAATTAAGATACCTTTATTCCTTTATTGGTGACAGATTATAGGTACAGAGTTCTACAGTAGCGCTATATTGTTATCAAGTGAGTGTGCAGGGCATGGCAAGTAAAATCTCTTATCTAAAATGAGTGATATGAATTGCCATCTTAGCTTTTTTTAATGAACTACCATAACTGTCATCATCAATCAATCCGTCTATCAATCTTTTCGTCACTGGCGACAAAGTTGGCATTGTGACATGCATTATTTATTGCTAATTAGTCTGCAAAGGGGACACAAACAACAAATTTGAGATGTATTAATTCGTGTAAAACAAAAAAAAAAAACATTTTTTAATCTTACAACATGCCAAATGGGAACTAAAATCGAGTTTTACTACATCCAAGTTTAATGTGCATCAGGTTTGGACATATGGAGGATAGTCAAACCTATAATAGACGACAAAATTATTGGGTAATTTTCTTAAACTTGCTCATGACGTCAAGCTTGCAGCACTCCTCGATTACAAAATGCAATAAGAAGATGCTTACAACAGACCATCTAACCTGCAACAAACCGCGACACTTTTTAAAATAAACATCATGGATTATGGGATAGGACTTTTTTTTCTACTTAACCATGAAGAATAAAAAGCTCTTTATTGATTCTAACAGTGAACATTCAGTCAATAGACTTGAAAAGTTTTATTTGATTGCAATTGCTATTGTTGAAAAGGTACCCGTGTTCCAAAGGTATTATGCTTTGTTGAAGATTATCAGTCACGGAAAAAAAAAAAAAAAACATAGTCGGATAAGGAAATTCTTGAGCAATTTATTTTAACAAAGGCACCCGCAGTGCAGCAGTGGTATAGCAGAAAGAAACACATTCACCCTGAAAGACCAGGAGGATTCTACAGAAACTGTGTTATTACTCAAGAGTGTCCCAATGTCATTGAATAGACACTTAGTAATAAGTCCCACGGTTATAGTATTCTTTGTTCAAACCTTCTCTTGTCTCCAAACTCTAGAGTGAAGCACCAATATACGATATGTTGCGTAATGTGTCCTTGGCGAAAATTCTTTGACTTGCACACTTTACACCTTGGCCTTCCATCTAGCCTTTTGTGGATTCATAATTAATGACTTTGGGATGAATAATACATTTTCATTTCACTCGCGTCCATAAAACAAAACTTTGTGGCGCATGACCATAGCTACTCAGATTATAACAGTTTGTTATTGGTTGATCCACACCTCCAGTCTTCTCTCCTGCGGTTGAATGAACAGTTCAAATGTTTGATAGTAGACCTAAATAAATGTCCTCTTCAGCCACCTGCTCTCCTACCTTTTACAGGAACCATGTTTTTTTCGTCCTCAGAATTTCTTGTAATGTCTCCTACCTTAGAGACGAATCATTAATCAGCAAATAGTGCATTACCTTTGTAATTAACTATCAACAGAGTTTCACCCAGTAATATTTCATTAGTTTATATGCAAATAATTTTGAGTGATTGCCTCATTTGGTCTCTGAGTGCTGTGATATATTGGTCCAGTGAAAATATGAATATAAAATGTGCATGTACAGTCTTGAGTATGCGTGTGCATGTACTGTATATGTGTGTGAGCCAATGAAGAAAATGCATGTGAGACAAAGGTATGGCGTTCCTTTCTATCACAGACACACACACAAAACACACATATGAAGTTGACAGATGGTCATATATCCATGTGGCTGATTTAAAAAATAAAAAAAACATTAAGCTCTTTACTCACATTGAACTAATTTAGAATTCTCTCTCACTCGATCAACCCTGAGATAACTGTCAACATATGTTGTTTAAATTCTTTCACAGCCAATGTGAACTAAACCGAGTGATTGTTCAATTCACTTTCACAAACCTCATTTAAAACATTTTCTTAATTCAGTTTTCTTCATCGTACAATTTTTGGTGCAGAGGGGTAAGATTCAAAGTAGAGAGACTAAGACTTACTGGTTTTCAATTACCTTTAGTAGATCATTTTTTTTCCACACAGGCTATAAGGTTTGGCATCTTTGTAAAATATAGGTGAAACATTACATTAAAATCAGAAATGGTGGATTTAAATGGGAATTCAGTGCAATTATTAAAATTTAATACAAAATATAGATGATTAAATGCTGATACTGTCAAATTGTCAAATATTGGGTGAGATTTTCTGGCTAATGGCAATACACAGTGAATTTTCTTTGATTTAAATTATATTCTTCGCGTGACTTTTAGTAATCCCCTATGCTTGTGTACAGATCGTAAATGGTTAATTCAATGAAGAGATTTTAGAATGATGGAGAGTGAAAGATTGAGTGTGCGCATGTGTGTCTCTGTGTACTCATTTATAATGCAGGCTGTCAAAGGAGAGAAATGAATTGGATGTGATGCATGTCAGAAAATGTTCGTCACCACAACTCCAGCCAAGATTTAACAGGATGGGACAGATCACTGTAGTGTGTATGTGTACGCACTGTTTCCATACATCTTCCTGTAATATAATTTAATAGACCGTATATATTGGAATGAACATACTGTAGTTTCTCTGATGATATACTTTTATAGTGTATTCTCAGCCAATGTCTTGCAATTAGCACTGTGACAAGAAGTTGCCATGTAGGTAGAATTTCCTCATTTGCATCAAAAATCTTTTACATTAAATTAATTTAAGAAACAATGTTGTATTTTTCCCAAATAGTACAAAATGGCAAAGAAAGGGTACACATGGTGCCAAAAGCATGCAAAAAAAACAGCAGTTTAGGATTTTAGTTACATTTTGCAACCAAAATGCATGTCAAAAACATAACCACAATTGTACAGGTGAAGGCATAATGAAACAAGAGTGAATTTGCTACGTTCCTTTTTTGGTTATGTCATCAGATACAAAATTGAAAGTGGGTAATTGCTGACAACTTTGCGTTTTAATTTAGTTTCTCCTAATGACACCCGCACCCAGGAAATCTTTTTAGATCTTTCATTTTGTCATAAAAAAATCAAATGAATACCACAGGGATTCACCTTGATAGTCAATTGTCCCTGAAACATAAAGTCAAATACTATGAAGTAACTTTGAAAAGAAAGTTTTCTTTCTTTACACTTCAGATGGATGCCTTTGAAAGTTTACCCTTTAATACCAATAAGTGCTTTTGCCCTCTTTGACACACATTTTTTGTTACCTCTGTCTACACAATTTGCCGTCTTCCTCCGTCTCCACTCAGGTCTCCTTTTCCCCGATGGTTTAATCAGAGTAATGCCAGGCTCTCGCGGCACTAGGGGCTAGGTTAGACAACAGGACAGGCAATGAGATTACACACAAACTACAGCAAGCGAATGCAGTTGAGTTGGCCAAGATGGAAGGTTGTAGCCTTGCTGTATGAAGGATGCTAAAAAGTGCTGAATGAGGCAAAATGGATACAAATGTTCAACAAAACCTACTGTCACACATCAGACCTATACGGTTAGTCGTTAAATTCTTTTTTTAAAGTACAAATTCATATGATTTTTCAATAACAGTAACATTTCAATTGCCATTTCAATGTATCCGTGAACTCCTCACATAGCCAACCAATAGTCAGTTGTTTCCGCGTCATCGGTCAGTAGGCTTTTCCCGTCCTTTCCACTCCATTTTGCCAACGCCCATTTTCTAATCCTCTTCCGACTTGTTTCGAGTGCTAAGCTTCAATTCCCTGCTTGGCCTGGACCATCCTTTCTTATCATTCTTCATGGAATTCCCTTGGTCTTGAACTGCCAACCGCAAGTTCTGCCCGATGAATTTGGCCTGTCCCTATGGCTATTTGGTGTTTTGCTACAATGACAAGCAATTGAGCATTTCCCTGTCCTTCTTACTGTGGCCTATAGGGAATTATCTAACCCCTTAACAATCTTCTAATAGTATTTTTTGGACGTTGATGTAAACTGCTTTTTCATAAGACATTTTGAACTTCCCTTTGTGCTGCTCACCCATTTGTTGCCGGACAAAAGATAAAAACTTTTTATCATTTTGTCTATTGTAGTTATTGGGTTTACTAAAGCAGCTTGTGTATTATAGTTGCCCCTTGGAATCGTTGATGAACCAAAAGGATAAAAAATGTGCATATGTTTAGTCAGAGTGTAATTATCCGTATTAAAATGAAGACCGTAACAAATAACCTGGCCTTTGTTAAAATGAGTGCCTCTTTGCCTTTCAATCACTTCTCCTTGCGCCACTCAGTGTTTTTAATGCACTCTCTATGCCGCTCATTATGATCTAATGGTTGTACTGTCAAGATCATGGATAGACTCATGCTGCCTGGGGCACAAGCAATCTGCATGCAAGTGCTGCCGATGACCAACGTGGATCCCCTCAAGTGATCCATCACCACGGTAACCGGACAAAAGAGACCAACTACACTGCGGCAGTCGATCGATCTGGAAACAGTAATTAAAAGTGCTGCTCTAATTTGTACCTTGGGAGCAATAGGTATTTCACATGCACGGCCAAAGTGTTACATCAGTTGGCCACCGAGAAAAAGGATTAGGATGAGATGGACGAATGCACGAATGGGCTAAGAGGAATGGAGATGGATATGGTCGTTGTTAGGTATGAGTGGGGATGGAGTGGATGATGGTAGGGGAGCAAGGACTGCTGCAGGGATAGGAATGAGTGGGTTTAGGTAAAATGATCAAAGCCGAGTGTTGCGATGGACAGATTGAAAACAGTCTGGGGGCAAGGAGGGTGCATTTTGGTTGAATATTTAGCAGGCTCAAGGTTCCTAAGGAAAAAAATAATCTTTAAATCATGAAATAGTTTGGAAATCAACTTGTTTCAAAGCCAGGCATGGATTACTAACCTGAGCACACATATCGCTGTTGAATATGTGTATGTTCAATAATATGTATGGTCAAGTTATTGAATAAATCAACACCAATTCATGGTGTACCCCCGACCTCTGGCCAAAAGTCAGCTGGAATAGGCTCCAGCACCCCTCACGCTCCTATAAAGCGGTTCAGAAAATGAGATGAGAAAATGAGACAAACTTTTAAAAGGAGCCTATTGTGTCTTAATCTTAAACTGCGTCTTATTAGGATGCGCTCCTGTACACATCCTGATAAAAACCCATTGTAATTAACAACAACAATGACTTTCAAATGCTTTGAAAATGAGTGGAAACACAACACATACCAAATTCATAATGCATGGGTGGAGTATTCTTCTAAACCCCTTTGTAAACAATTAAGCAGGTTATAAAGTGTTTAACGAGATAAAAGCAGATAAAACCTTGCCTTTTGTTTGTCTGTCTACAGGGATTTTGAGCTCGGCATGATTTTTTTGTTATCAGAATGTCTCCCGTGAGGCGGCTACACGGCTGGAGAGCTCCAGGCATTAACACAAACACACACTCACTTTTTGTTTTTATGGGCTTATGATTTCCAAATTCAGTATGTACCCCCGGCTCTGTGTTGCGCAATTTGTCTTGTTTAATTTGGCTTCAATCCTGCCCTCCTTTTCCTCTTCCTCTGCATATATATGTAAGCATTGGGCCCCATACACCTTCACTAAAAAAATCCCAGCACAGTCATGTTTAACATACCCAGAAGGCACTAAATTAAACAAGTGTCGTGGCGAAGAATTGTTGTTATTGCTTGCAATGATATTGAGGTTACTACACATTGGGAAGCATAAATTGACAAGAGCCTGTGTTTACAGAGACACACACTGTGTTGGGTGGACAGAATTACAAAGTAATTTCATTTTCATTCAGGCAGAGCCCATTCAAAACACCTACACAACAGGCGCTGCCACAATTAACAATCAACCCTAACTCAGTTTAGAAAATTACTGTTGCCATTATTGCCACCCCTTTGCTCTCCCACTGGTGTCCTTTAGCTGTCAATCTCTTTAATGGTCCATTTTGTTTTACTGATATCCTGAAGTCTGAAACATTATTTAAGTTTCCAAAAATATTTTTTACATTTCAAAAAAACAAATTGCAGTTCAAAAGTATTTACAGAAATATTCCTATAATTCAAAAAACAACAAAAACATTTTCAAAACAATATTGACATTATATATATTTCAAATCTCAATTACGCATGGAAAATATATTTTAAAGTAAAATTAAACCTAATATTATTATTATTGATTTTTAACCCAACTCCCGATAGCGTAAAAGACCCAAAAGTACTGTAATTTTTAAATATTATGTACCTTGAGGTTGTTGTATAAAATGACACTCTCCTTAATGAGCCACTGATTGTGATCATGTACAGAAACAATAAAAAACTAAGTCAAAAGTTAATTTTTATTGTTTGTGTATTTTACACATTAAAATATCCTATAACCCAGTCGAAAATGGTATGGTAAGCCCTGACATTTAGCTTAGGTCACCTCCAAAACAGAACCCCCTTACTTCTGGATGAATGCTTTCACTTTTTATAGGCTGCCAGGCTCGTTTTTTTTGCACTACTCCACCACAGCTACTGGCCATCTCGAAGCAAACCTTCGGCATTTTTCTTTGATTTGTCTGTGTTCATCTTAGCTTGCACCAATATGCGATTAATGCATGCTGAGCAGAAGGGACTGGACAATAAGTGCATCATTTGTAAATCGGAAAAGGCTTCTGCAAGCATGAAGGGGAAATAGGAAGTGGCATGTCAAGTGTTTTGGCAGGGTAATGGAGCCTAAGACGTCATTTAGGACCAGCTCTGCCCTGTCCTATGCCTGTCACACCGCTCGCTCACCACTGCCATATCCAATGTGTGTCTGATTGAGCCCCATGCGGCACAATGGCATCTGCCATAGTTCCGCATCATCAAAAACAACACACATTATTATCAAAAATACACACATGCAACCTCACATGAATCCTTTGCATCAGAGAAAATGGGATGCAGTGGCAGTGGGCTGTCAAACCTTCAAATCTGTCTATGCCAGATAAACAACCTCCGGACACTGTGACATTTTCCCTAGCACAGGCAAAGTGTGTGTGTGTGTGTTTCATTTATGCATGCAGAAATAAATACCCATTTTTACAAAGTGCAAAATTAATGTATGACCCTGATGTACAGGGTAATAAATCACTCTCTGTGAAGGATGCTATACTCCGTTAAAATGTTATCATTAGCATTTTGTTGTGTTGAAATAATGATTAAGAGATTCATGCTCAAAGAATTTGATGAAACCAAGTGTTTATGACAGATCACTTGAAATTCCCTCTGTTAATCATTGGTCCTCATTGCAAACTTAAAAGCCAATTAAATTTGCCTATACTTATAGAAATGCATGTCGTGCAAAATATCTGTTAATATCTTTCTGGAGGAATGTTTAAACTACTAAAAATGAGTTTTTCCTTAGTGTGTGTGTGTGTGTGTGTGTGTGTAAATTCAGAAATTTTTCAATCAGACCACCGCCAATGCTTTTGGTTTACCTTCACTTCAAGTATTTCTTCTTTCGTTTGGTTCATTTGTCCCCCCTGAGTAGGGTTGAATTAATGTTTGGCTGTGGGAGACTTGTAGATGGCAAATGTTCACATTCATTATGCATGACTTCCATGTTGTTGTTAATTTCTTCGAACCAGCCAAGTCGAGGAAATGGTTTTGTACATTGTTTGTTTAATGAAATTGTCATGCTAATGGGAGTCAGAATGAAGACGATGTGTTTGTCAGCATAATGACTACATTTTTTCATGGATCACTATAAAACAAACTCAGGCTTTCAACTGACATATGATGTTTTCCGAAGACTGACTTGGGGAAAGATATAATTTGTGTAGGATTGTTTAACTGCCATTGATCAACAGTTTATTATTCACCATTTTCAATCATAAATTGCATTGTCTTCACCTTTGGCCTTAATGGATTGGAGCTTGAGCACTTTCAGACTTTCAGTTTGAATAGTTTTTCTCATGTACATCAACTGAAAATATTGTACATGCACCTTTAGTAGAATTTCTCCCCAAAATGTCAATTTTGCCATTGTGAATCCAGCCTAAGCCACCAGGATTACCGTCTGAAGTGGCTGCGGCATTATTGTCCATCACAGCATCATTGTCACGGTCTCTTTGCTAAATCCGAGTTGCTGGACCATCAGACTGGTATCTCCTGTGATTATCTTCAGCTCTCAGGATCACCAGTGTTCATACTCTCTCATTCAGACAGCATGCTATCATATTATCATGGTCAAACGGGAAAAAAAATGACTATCTTCTACATTTTTCATATTGAAACTTTCTACTGAGGTGCATGATACATTACTTTATGGTCCAGCTGAAGTATTGCCAGCTGTGGTCAGTTTATGCAATGATGAAAACATTTCCAATGGTTTGGTGCAGAGGGGTTGGCCCGTTCGCCTCACATGTCTGAGATCGAGTGTTCAAGCCCTGGTGGGTTTAGAGAATTCTGTAGGGACATTGCATTTTTTTTCTCCCATGCCTTAATGAGTTTTCTCCATATCTAAAAAAAACATGCATGGTAGACTGTGAGCATGAATGGTTGTTTGTCTCAGTATGCTAACAACAGTTGACAGGGAAAGGCTCCAGCACCCTCTAGATCCTTGTGAGGATATGCGGTAGGGAAATTGACTGGATAAATGAAAACCCTTGTGGTTCTGTCTCTACAGAAGAATCCTGATGCACATTTCTTCTTTTTGGTTATGATTATTTTTATTCACTGAACTTTTAAAGCATCAATACCAGTCGATAAAAAAACCTCCATCCTTAAAATTCTTTTTTAGAATGTTTTTGCCGCAAAAACATTCTTGTTTAGAATGTTTTTGCGGCAAAAACCTTTTCTATGGAAGTACTGTCGAGGTGAAATATTTGCATGTCTTTGTGTTACTGTGTTTTCAAAACTGAAAAGTATTTTGTATGCATGCCTTTACCAAGTACTTTTCATCTCAATTTATGTTGGACATACTGAGTCATATCAAATTTTTCTTGTTAATCATTTTTTATATGCGACATTGTCCTTGGAAATGAGTCTTTGTTGTGTGGGCTAATCAAAAACTATTTAACACGGCAATCATAAAAAAAATAACATACCTTTATAAAAGCAGAGTGTCTAAAATCTGTCTGATAAAAAAATGAATCTTAATTATAACAGTCTGTAATTTGCACTTGTTTGTATCTACGCCTGGGTTCGTCCATGAGTCTAGCACTTGGGATTCTGAAGACATAGTAATGTAGCAACACAAAGAAATAGAAATCAAATTGAACAAAAACATGTAACTGGTGGTGGGAAGCAGAGTCATTTTATAAAATTTTAATAACACACCGGAAAATAAAGCACTTACTCGTTATAGGTCAAGATAGAAGACTCTTTGGTACCATTGGGGGCGCCACTGCTTCAATGAAACCAGCTACGCAGTTTGCAGACTGCCAAAAAAACGCTGACTAGTAGTGTGTACTTCAATAGGACAAGTACTTGTGCATGTGTGTGTTTTTAGAAGAGGTGCTAAGTGCTTTTTCTGCCAGCTGAGTAGTTTTTTTTTTTATCCAAGACCATTTATCAAGTGTTTTTTTACACCATTCTGGTAAGATTGACATTATGGTATGCTTCATTATTTATTATTAGGTTATACAGCTAGAGCCACTTCATATTCCCGTGCTTTTCCTTCTGTTGTCTTGAATTGGTGTCTCTATCTACTTGATGCTTGTCAACAGACGTGTAAATGCATGCCTGCTGTATTCTTGTACATATCGAATGTGTTCACGTTTAGAAATGCCAGTGTTAGAGGTCAGGCAGGTGGTTGAAACAAGGATTGATGTAGCTATTCAAAGACAGGTGTTAAGAACGAAATTGCGGGCCGAGGCGGCATCACTCAGTCTTGGTCTGATGCACAGCTCCCCCGCGGGCCTTGATTACTTGTTGCTATTGGAGTGTGAAATCTGAATATGCCTTTTCATCACTCAAAAACTTGACCTATCTCAACACATCAAAATATTTGGCTCAAAAAAAGGCAATGTTATCTTAAATTTAGTTATTTCAAATTTTTTGGGGGAGTTATGATTTAAAGATGGACAAGATAGTTTAATTTGCTTTAGAGGACATTTGCCAAACATCTCATGCAAAATTCATGAATACAAATTCATCTCCACGACCTAATCTGGCAAAATGACAGCCAGACAGTCTAGTGTTTAAATAGCTGGAGTGTTTTATAAAAAGGGAGTGAGCACCTGGTAATGTTCTCTTAATCTTCACTTGCTTGGATCAGACATCCGTTATCCGAGCTTGGGAATTAAACATGAACATGAATTCTTCAGAGACAAAATATAAAAAGGAGTTAGATAATTTTAGAAAGGATCGTTCTACCTGTAATTTTTAGCTCCCTCCGAGGCCTCTCTGTCTCTGTCATTCTAATAATCGCTTAGAAATATGAAGGCTGTGTTCTACAATATCTATATTTGCAAAATGGATTAAGTCAAATCTGTTAGATTCGGTGTATTTCCCACAGAAGATAGAACAAAGATGACAAAAACATCTACAAATTGTGATTCTGCAGAGATAATTACAGTTGTTTTCATTGATAGTGTTACACATTTATTTCGTCACTTTTTTCTTCCCTTTTGGGTGCTGACCTATATTGGCAATGGTCTTCAATGGTTAGTTACCATATTAAACTACTAAGCTACATCACCAAAACACATTTACTACTTTATAAGGACACTCTTTTATACACTTATTGGAAAAATAACCAATCAGATTATAACAAGCATGTGGTGTTGCAGTGTGGTGCCCAAAAACATATCGCTCACTGGAAGCCTAACAATTGGAATTCAACACCCCTGATTTCTATTCTGCATATGTAATGTGTATTTAAATGTGTCAAGTGAACTAGAAATCTTAATTATAGTTATTTTACATGTAAAATAGTCGGTGATAAGATGTAGTTTAATACATGAAATTATAGTCTGTGTGTGGGAGAACAAATCAGATCGCTTGATTTTGTATCATTTTTATGTGTGCTTGTTATATCCCATCATGCAGTGATTGATTATTCTCACCAAAGCGTTGACTGCTTTACTGGCGATTACCCTTTGACCTTATAGGTGAAAAGTCACATCAAATGCTGAAAGGATGATAGGTAGGAAATGGGATGGTCTTAATTTACCGTCCTATTGTCACACACCTGTCAAGAAGGGCAGGAGGTAATGAGAGAGAATGGCGTGGATGAATTGGAAGCTTAGGGCTCATAAACAAACAGATAAGAGAAAGTGTGTTGTTAATCAACAGGGTGCATAAACACCACAAATATAGTTTAATTATATGTATTCCATCTGAGGTGGCAGGTGCTGTGTAGGTCCAGAACTTCCCAGTATATACAGAATGGAAAAAAAATACAGAGCAACAAATGGAGCCTTTTAGTCCATAAGCAAGATCATACTGTTGGTTCTTTGTCTCCTCCAACATCTCCACATTCCCCCATGACTAAATTTGCTATGTGAGCCATGTCCGGCTGGCTTTGTTTGTTTGGGCACTGCCGCAAAGGAATTTCCAGTGACTCACTTGAAGCCTTGTATTTGTCTTATCTCATGCACAGACTGCAACCAGGAGTGTGGTGGATCAAGGAGTAAAGCTCCAAAATGTGGACTCAGATAACTGGACAAGAATAACCCTAGTCGTTATTCTGTGGAACACAATGCCATGGAATGGGATGTAATCATCACAGGTACAATTTGCACTATCCAATTAGGCAGAGGCTATGGTATTTTTAATAGGTAGAATACATTCAAATCAGGGTGGTCTGGAGGATGAGTGGTTAGCGGATAGGCCTCACAGTGGGGGACTTGGGTTCAAATCCAGGTCGGTCCACCTGTGTGGAGTTCTCCCTGGGCCTGTGGGGGTTTTATATGGGTACTCCAGTTTTGCAGTTAAGATGAAATATTCAAATCAACTAATACCAGCATAACTACTCTTTTTTTATGTGACAGAGAAAAAACATGTTTTATCGACTTTTTATGAGTTTTTCAGAATTCACCTTGGCGGAAAACATATTCTAGTGCAACTATTTTATTTTTTAGGACACTAAGGGCCACGAGAAGGCATGCACTATTTTTTTTAGGAGTTAACATAGCTGTTAAAAAAATACTGAATATGAAGAGGAGGGAATTTGGTAGTGTTTCGGAGTGAGAACGAAGGTTATTCAAATATTTCTTAGTTATAAGGATAACCATATCTTATGCAATACAACATATCTTGTTAACAGATGGCCATTTAGCCTGTTGCTCTCCATTTTTGTCTTATTGCTATAATGCATAATATTTGTTGGTGTCATATTTAAACAAAGAAATAAACAGCAGTTTTTCCCCCTTTTTTAGCAAGTTCAACTCAAGCCATGGCAAAAAAAAGCATCATTAATAGCCAGTTATGAGCCAATGACTGATGAGTTGTAGATCATGACGTTTGTAAAATTTAACATTGAAGTATTACAAGAAAACACATAGTAATGTGTTTTGGAAGACCACTTAACATAATGCTATTATACTGGATATGCACATGTATTCGAATGTCTTACATTAATTTTCGAGCAAACGTCACAGCAGGAACAGGCGCACTGACACCACCACTTCTGCAATTCCAGCAGCTGTGATGGTTTCAGAGTGTAGGACTGCATGTGGATGTTTTAAGGAAGAATAGATTTTGCATTAGTGCCCTCATTTCCTCTTCTTTCCTTCTTCCTCCCCTCTCTCCGATCTGACGTTCTCTCTCTTCCCATTATTCTTACTCTGCACTAGAGGGCCGTCAGCGAGCCCTGAATGCCTTCTGCTGTCTGCTCCATTGTTTGTCCTGTTTCTCTGCGCCTCTGCTACCCTCTCTCCTAATATTTGTTTTCATTAATCACAGTGGGGGCCTGTTGAGGCGGGTGCCTTGATGGCTTTTTTTTTCCATTGTCTTTTGTTCCGCCGTACAGCTCTTGTCATTAACGTTCCCTTTTTTTGTTGTGTGTTTGTGGTAGTGAAAATGTAAAATGCTGCAAATACACAATGTCATCACGCATGCACACACAAAAGGTAAAAGTAGGAAGACCACACTGTTCTTTGGGCATGGTAATGTCGCCGTATTTCTGTTCTTAATAGGGCTTGCATCTATTGTTACAGTCATGATATTTTAGGATGGCCAGAACTCATTGTAAACTGAATGAAAGATAACAGAAGCAAATTCTATTATATTTTTTCATATTGTGCGATATTTTCTCTTTTCTTGTATCATTTCAGTCCTCTGCAATTGGCTAGCCAACAATTCAGGGTGTCCAATATCTGGTGCCCATACTTGGCTAGGATGGCAATGACTTTGTTTATTGGATTCTGACATCAAACTCACTGTCTTTCTCCTTCTATACCTCTTTTGGCAGTTCTTCAATACTAAACCTCACTCTTCAAAGCTAGTACAAAGAGTGAAGGAGTCAATCAATGGATGACATCATTTCATTATCAATATTATGGTCTTGGTAATCTAGTATATCATTAAATACTCTCATTATTAGTGTGAAGTGGCTGGTTGATATTTGAATTGTTTAAACACTATGAAAGCCAAAAAGGATATCTCTACTCACGAGCACTCATACATGATTTCTTTTTTTTAAGTAATGTCTTTTTGCAAAGTAGTGTTGAAGTCCAACAAAAACAATGGCAGTACTGCCACTTGTGTATTGCTACACTGGTTAAAAACTCATGCTCAGAGAATAATGGAAAGTCTGGCCTGTGAAAACAACACACTCATTCACCTCACATGGGAAAATATCAAATTAGACAACAAATCTAATGTCTTTCTGCACTGAGCAATGGCTAATGCAAAACTGAATTATTAAAATATAAATGGAAGATGGCAAAATTAAACATTTTATAATATGAAAACCCAATTATTCGATTCAAATAAAATGACTCCTAAATGCCTCCTAAAATCACAACCATAATTATTTTCATGAGAAAAAGAAAAAGAAAAAAAAGTGATAGTAGCACTGTTGCTGAACCCCTGCAGACTTTTTGTCCCCAGGCAGATTCCTAAATAATATTTTCGACTTTGGAATATTTCTGTCTGCCATCCTTCAACCCTTTCCTTTCTTGTGGGTGACCTCATTTTTTCACCTTTTTTTGTATTTTCCAGGTGATTAGCATACCTCATCCCATCCATCCGTGGTGCCACAACAGAACTCTGGATTATAGCAGGTCTCATCCTAACGGTAAACAGCACACACACACACACACACACACACACACACACACACACACACACACACACACACACACACACACACACACATACAAACACACAAAACATAACATTTGATGTTGTCTTGATTTCTAGTCCACAACATCTAAACACTATGGTTAATAGCTTGTACCAATACTTAACATATTTTCATCTCTGCCATTGGTCTTAATCACAGTCCTTCATGTTCTACCTTGTTTCCTCATTCAGTTATTTTTTATTCTTTCCTGTGCCACATGCTGACCTCACTGATTAACATTTTGGATGCAAATGTGTGTTGTTCCAACACGGAAAGTGGCAAGTACTTGAGTTGTAATTAGAATTAAAGATATTGATCACACACGGCCAAGCGGTATAAATAATTGCGTGCATGAATAAGTGAAAGCAATAGGTGAGCCCCTGGTAATTTATGTACAGGCTGCCATGGTGTGCTGTATAAATCAACCATGTTCTTATTGAGTTATGAATACCTATAGTTGAAGCAAAATAATGGCCAGCTACATGAAGACTGAATTTATTGTTTCACATGATAACTCTTGTAAAATCCTACAGTAGGTGAAGCTGTTTAAATCTACTTCACAATTTACTATTATATGTTCAAAGATTAGGTCAATCTTGCTATAATAATATTGAAAATGTCATGTTTGTGGACTTGAGAAGTAGTTAAAATTTGATTTATACTACTTGACCAGAGTACTGCTTAGAATAAAATAGATTAAAATGATTTTAATGACATTTTTTTTGCTTTTATAGAGGCATTTTTAATGCGTTGTCAGCAACATTAGAAGTAAAATACATGTATCCATCCTACATTTGGGTTCACTGTAACCTTTGGGTTGATTAATTTGATAATCCATCTCTGGAATGTATTCTAACTTCACTAGTCGATACAAAGAATGTGGTTAGATATGAAATATCCATATGTATATTGTCCAACTGTGGTTTTTACAAGGATATGCAAATGCAGATCTTGTTAGTTCCTTGGGTAAGATCTTGTCTTCATCATTGACATTCATTTGCACTCGTTTCTTTGACCCCATGGCAACTGTGGCTGTTGCTTTTAACAGGAGGGATTGATATTCTCGTCACTGACAGTTTCTCAAGTGTAGTCTCTATGTTAATACTAGCACAAATAAAAATAAAATAAAAACGCTCTTCACTTGCAAAAAATCACATGGAAACTGCCAGACTTAATTATTGGAAACAAAACATTGAATGGCACTCACTGGAGTAAAGAAAATAAAGGAGCTTTTTGTGTTTTGATAAATTTGGTGCTTGTTGACTGCAAAATGTGCAGGGATTGTATTTTCACTTTTAAATAACGGCTGTCAAGCAGATGCCTAACGTGGGTTGAAATTGAGGTAACAGGCTTTATATTTAGCAAAGCTCTCATGATTTCTGCAGTGGTAGCTCTAATAGGTTTAAAAAGTAAAAGTCACACTCTCACTTGAAAAGTTTAAAAAGCAAAAGTCACAGTCAAAAATCAATTAATGACGACCATTTTACATGATGAAAGCTGATGTACTTCTTTTAATTCCTGCAAAGACAATCACTTGATGGCTTTTGCTTTTTGATGTTTGATTTGTCCCCATATCCCTGCTCATCTCATAGCCACGGTCATTAGTCTTTGATCATTATATGGCAACATCCGATGAGTGGTTGTCTGAGTGTTTTACTCCATTAAAACCACAGTTGGCAGTGTAGGAAGATGGTCTGGGAAAAGGAAGAATGAGGTCAGAACATTTTAGAAAACCACACAAGGGAAACGGGACACTGCTCGGCACTTTGTCACATCAATTAGGAACTCTATACGGGCAAAAGGATTGTGACCTGGAGGGCAAGGAACACGACGGCCATGATTTATTATTAGTGTGTTTGTGTATTTGAGTGTGTGTGTTTGTTATTTTTGCATGTTTGTGCTGGTGTGACAGATACCAAGAGACTAAAAGAGAACTCGTCTTTGGAACCATCGACTTTTGCATCTCTAACCCCCGGGAAGAGCCAATTTTAGCCGGCAGTACTTTTAATTGCTCGTTTCTTCTTCACATTAGAGTGTGGGGGGGGACACAGTAGGGATCCTCTTTTTTTCTTGCAATCTCTTGTTCTCACCATTCAGCTTCCAGTTAGTCAGTCAGGCGCTTGGGCCTTCAGGCTGTCAAAGGGGGAAGAAAGTGAGTGGGTGTAAACCCATACACCCCGTTGCTTGATCACAGGGACTTATGCTGTGCCAAACATTACATACATTGACTTTCTCAAAAAACATTCACAGCAAGATAGTTCTAATATGGGCCTTCGTTGTGCACATTTGTTTGCTGGAGAGCCAGATTTTGAATAATTAAAATTTAAGATTAAAGGCTTGATTAAATCTAGTTTTTCATCTGAAATGCATCTAAAAATTGGGATTTTTTTCATTCTCAAACATTTTTCCCACAAAGAAATTGAGCAGTATAGCCAAAAATTGTTAAAAAAATAAATAAAAATGAACAAGAAACTTGGTAGCCTGTACTGGAGCGGTGATTAAGGATGTGTTGAATCATTGCAGCTATTGGTTCGTACTTAGAGTGACACTCACTTAGCGACATTCACTTCCCACCTTTAGATCTGCTCTTATTTGGCCCCTCTACTGAGTGCCATTACAGTCTTCCATCTGTCTCCATCTTTATAAGCAATATGCTCTTGTTTTATCCCATGTTTACCCAAACGAAAAGGTGGTGGGTCTTGTGCTGTGTACAGTTTTACTGGAACACAAATTTGCATTACCATTTTACAGGGAATCAACCCTCATAAAATACAAATATGCACTGTAACTCTACAGATCAGCTGCTTTTCTCTGGAAACACTCCAAAGGCATCATGAGTCAGACATGTAGTCTTGCAGGTGTCTGCTGCTTCACATTGATCTGACAGCACTCATATATACTGAATCAAATCCTCGGAGATGTGTGTAGAGGAGGGTAGCTTTATTTTTGTTCTATGAATAAGCCGACTTGCCCTTAGATTTGTTGCTGTCGGCCTAGTGTAGATCAATGCCTTGGTGGGCTAGAGATGCAGCGGTTAGGCCTATCTTTGCTTGAGTTTCCTAGCTTACAGCACATCCTATATTTGGAGGTTAAAGGAATTCAATACAAACCAGAGGAGGGCTAAGGTTATTTCATGTTAGAATGGCAGCTCTACTAACAGAACGAGAGTAATGATGAATACCTGCCCAACCAAGCATGAACATACGGTCAACATAATCCATGTAGAAACAAATTAAATGATTGTGCACCACAGGATAAATACTGAATGGAAGCACAATCCAAACAAATGCAATACATTATTTTAAAGAGGTCATAGAAATGCATTTCAAAATGATATAGTAGTTCATTGGTTTGAGGTAACGCATGGTGTGTTTCTGCTCATTTGCAGTCTGTGTCCGTAGCACTGAATACTGGATTAAGTTTGATAGCAATGAATTATAAATGGATCTTCAAATGTAATGATTTTCATTAGGTGACATATCACTAGTTTGAATTTCACAGAATGTCTTAACAATAAAGCTTTTATTGTTAAACAGCTACGTTGTGGCTCTGAAGGAAAATAATCATGCCATCAGTGTTGCAGATCCATTAATTCTTCAACAAAAGAGTAGTTAAAGCAAAAGGTAATTATTACTACGTTAAGCCTTCTCAAGGTAACATGCATTGTTCTCTCAGTTTTATCGAGGATTTTAATGATATTCATTTTTATTTATTTATTTGTACTCTTGTGTATGTCTTTCAGGAGACCTTGGGAAAAAAGGGTTGAACCTGTTAATAATCATGGCCTAGAGGGGCTGTTGGCATTGGCCACTACATCACTCCCTACCATGGATGAATCTCCAGGGCTTCTTTGAGCTTTGATGGAGTGCCGTATGGGGAACAGATTGGGGCAATGTTAGAAAAGTAGTTAAAGGCTGTGGGACAGAAAGTATTCAGACTGCAAAGTGGATGCTGATACTGACCCTGCTTTTATTTTTCAATAATTTTTTAACACTTGACCACAACAAGAACATAGGGGAACCCTTGTTTTATCTCTGGTCGAGAAACAGAGAATTTTATTTTGGATACAATGCTGTGTGACAGGAATTGGAAAAAGAAACAGTAGAGGAAAGAATAATATAATGTTTGTCTAAGGAGAAATTATAGCTAGGCAAAGGCAACATAACACTAAGAGAAATGTGTGAGGCTAAGTTTAAATCATCACTTCATTTATATCTTATAAATCCAATCTTTCTTTGTCCTCATCATTCATATATCATTTGAAAACTGCTTCTAATATTTCTTCCTATCTTCCAGGAAATGATGGTGATGGATAATATGGTTCAAGTGACCTGTGAGCTGGTGCCAGAATATGTCAAGAGACGTGAATCTGACCCACTCGCACAAATCTTAGAAACAAACTGCCAACCGACTCCACCTCAGTGCCCCCTTCAATATGTTCTCATTTTAGATAATGAAAGAAGTCTGGAGGGGGAAGCCACTGTAGAGATCACTGATCCACTCTAAGTGAAAACCTATACTCAAGTTAATGTGAATACCCTCAGGGGAGGAGGACAATTCATTAGCCACATTACCCAGATAAGAGTTGAACTCTACTGTATGAGCGCAGTTCAGCATGGTCATCCACAAGGGTGCAAGCAATATGTGATGAGCATTTTTCCTCAATGCAGCATCTGCTGTAGACTTTTGTGGGTGCCATACGCTTTTACTTTACATAATCTGTCCACTAGTGGCACTATTGGACTTCAAGTTTACTAACCATGACCACGTTGTCCAAGGGCTAAAGTAATGTTGGAAGACCTGCTGCATCATATGATGCCTAAAAAGGGAATTCAGTGATGGTGGGAACAGTTGATAGAGCATGATCAATATTCAGTGTTAGAAGAATAAAACGTCCCCAAAGCAATCAATACTGAATCTACCTTTAAGCTCCAATTCTTTGTTCTATTTCTTTTGACACCTACATACATCATCTCCATCTTTGGGCCTAAAAAAACAACTCTGTATGGGCCTTTGCAACATCAGTAACAGTATCATAATAGTATGCATAATACATTTTTTTTATTAATATCATCAACTTGAAATGTGCTTGTTTGCAAATATTCTTGACCTATAAAATTGATTTGCAACATTTTAGACAAACACTTTTATTTAGCATGAGGCTATAGAAAATAAATGGAAATTGATAAAAGGATACTTCGAAACATTTATACTTTTTTCCTCACAGCTGTTCATGAAATGGTTAATCTCTCTCCACCCTTACTTGTTAAAAATGACTCTTCTTTAATGGCCTTTTTATTCATTATAAAGTTTTATGGTTTTTCATCAATTTTCTGATTGTTCCAGATGAACATCAATTGGTTTGTTGCATTTGAAATTCTTCCACCGACATACCTTGTTTAGGTCTGTAGATTGCTCAGAAACACATCAATCTTCTCTGTGAGATTTTGTGTGTCTTCCCTTCATGCCAAATGACCCCATTGCCCTTTGTCTAGTGTCTAGTGGATTTTTCATGTCTGGTTCCTGAACCTGCACTGTCTTTCTTATTAAAAAGCACTGGGTGATATCCACCCTCATCGTTCTTATTCCTCCCTTGCACTCATTTTGTGTGTGTGCCACTTTCTGTTTCTCTGTCCTTTCACCTACAATAGCCTCTGAGATACACTTCATTTTCTGTCAACATCTTTTGCTGTAACACAATAACCTCAACACTCATGAGTTACAAACTTACTCATCTGATTAAACCCATTAGGCACTTGCCATTTAATTTTTCTTATCAGTAAGCATATTCTTATAATTTATCCTTGTTCCATCAATCATTGTCATAAGGGATGTTGGCGCTAAATGAGCGTTTTCATGATTTTTTTTATTTCCAGGCATTGCAGTGGACCTCTCCACCACTAGACTTACTCAGGTAAATGCTCATGTTCTACTTGTGTTAAATCCTAAAAAAACAAATACTTGTTTCGTGATGTTGCTTTTTAACAAAGTTGACCCTCCTTAGTTGTTAAATTCAAGGGTGAAACCCCTCTTTGTTCCCTGACACGACTAATAATAAAATATGTAGTAATTGCTTTGCATTGTTTTAGTTTAAACAACATTTTCATTTTAGGTGTTTTTGATATGACTACGTTTGATCTCATTTTTATATATTTATTCAAAAATCTTAAACATTCTATACAAATTTCAGTATTTTTCCCCAACAATCCCTTCTATGGAATAATTCGGAGTGAGGAAAGACGCTGGGGTGGATCTGCCTTCTAATGGCCGACTGAAGGTAAGTAAGAAGACAGTGAGAGGTAAGATATCCATTTTATTCTTTGTTGGCATCGGTGAGGCAACTTGCATCTGGGTATGATAACAATTAGGCTTTTTGTCAAGTCAATGATGATGAAAATGCCTATGTCTGATTTTATTTATTTTTATTTAAATATAACAACCAAACACTGGCTTTGACTGTTCAGTATACAAGACGTGTACATTCAGGTTATAAATCCATATCTTTTTTCTTTTATTTAAGGTGTTCCTCATTGTCACTTCCATCTGACGAAGCAAAAATATTTGAAGTTAACACCCTCTTTGTGTCAGTACCTTTTAGTGACGACCACTCTATTGTAATGTCCTGTTCTGCCATAAATCTAACTCGTCGTAATCGTTGCTCCTCTTCTTTCATTACACTACTTATCTCAATCTCACTTACACTCATCTGCTCTTAATTGCTTGAAGGTCACTGACAATAATGTGACAACTTATTAGAAACCCCATCTGATGCAGCTGATTTTATACCTCACTTTGCCACACGCTTGCTTTCCAGGCAATTACTGAGCATGCTATTTATTAATTTCATGGTTCATAGCCCATCAGACGCTATAAATAGTGAAGGATGATAGCTCAGTCATTCACACTGTTGGTTGTTCTCATTGATTTTGAGTGAAATGCTCGTGTGGGATGTGGTTTTAATCTTTTGGCCCATATTTAAAAGAGTGTGAATACTAAGGGTGTTGGTAGTAGTGGCGCACAAACTATATTACAATGGTAAATAAAAAACGTAAATAGATATTTATCGCCATTGAAACATGTTTGGTGTATATTTTATAAATTTGGGTTAGGACCTTAGCACGAACATTGTACTAAAAAGAGCGGCGAATGAAACTTCCTTTCATGTTCCCTTTTCAATTCTTTCTACACATGATTTACTTGCTTCCGCTTTGAGCTGTGCTTCTACTTGAAAGCGTGAAAAAGGTGAGGGAACATCCACTAGACTTTGACCTTTAGATTCAACAATATAAATGTTGACTCTGCCTGTCAGCATGGCCTAGTTATCATCTCTGAAGCACAACAAGCCACAGATGTCTTGCTTTTCATTCTGATGTTTGAGTTTAACCAATAAAGGCTGTAACCCTCTTCATTATATTAGAGAATTTATTCTGAGGATTGATTGGTGTGAATCTTTGCAAAAGAGCTTAAGGAATTTAATTTTCCATTTATTTATCTTTTACTCTTTTTTTTCTGGATAAGTGATGTTTCTACCACAGAAAAATGCTATTGTTCGCAGTGGTGATTAAGAAGAAACATGAAAGCTAGAGAAGAGGGAGCATAGTGAAGTTAATCATTTTAATTAAGCGCCACCTGTTGAATTCGCTCTAAAAATTAAAAAAAAAACTGCAGCAATCCATTTGATGTAGTAAATCAAGTTATTTGAATGGAAATATGGTATAATGTGTCACAATTTGACTATTGCATTGTGTTTGGCATAATATGTGTAACATATGTATAGCCGCAGATATAAAACCACTAACAAACACACCCTATATATTCAATGATGCCACAGTAATGTTTTAAAGCCATTACTGATATACATGATTAGAGAATATGACATGTATTAATATGATGTTTTTATATCACTGAAAAGGCTAGTGCCTTGTTTATCTATACTCACTCCCTTTAGGAACCTGTGCAAAAATGAATGAGAACTAAATGACTGTTAGCTAAATAATTAAATTGTCCTTTGGACCATAATTATCCAAATCAGTGGTACAGCAAGTGTGATTTGGTCATGCCGACGGAGAGAGTGACACAGCTTGCCGTTTTCTCACTTTCCCTGCAGTTCCTTTCACATCCGATGAAAAATCAGGCTGCCACGTGACTTCTTGACATCACGTGTCAAATGGTCAGCCTGGGAATAACAGGGAACAACTTCGAGCCTGACATTCTCCTCTGGGGGTGTAGGCCAACATAGAGTCAGCATGTTAGGCACGTGGCGCCAGAATATCTCTTACTGAGGGTCAATTCAACCCATTTGACTCCTTCGTATTTTTAATGATATTCTAGAAACAAACACTTAAAGTTTGCACCACCACTAGGTTACAAAATAGACTGGATTCATGGTTGTGGAGAAGCTTTTCTTTAGTCCTGAAATTAATAATGGTAAAAATAAAAGCACAGCATGTTTCAGCCATGGATAATTGGTTAAGATCATTCCCCATGATATTGTTTTAGGCACGCACAAGTCACTGTGGACAAACAGAAAATGTCATCTTGACAAAGCTTGGGGGGATGTAGCAAAGAATCGTCCAGACCCACAGCTGTGGTTTTGTTGAGAAAAACAATGAAACCCTGAATGTCACAGATGGGCTTTATTACACATTTGAGATAAAGTAACATCTTTTTTTTAAATCTTATTAACACTACACAATTGATAGAAAGTATTTTTAGCCTTATCTTGTTGAACTTTCTAACTTGACAGACTAAAGTCCAATAAATGTCCCGAGTCATTGAAAAAGAATTAAATAAAGTATTTGAATGACATGTTGCTAGGTAGACTATGACGAGCTATTTTATTTGGCACTTACTACTATAGCCCATTATATAAATAAGGAAATTGGACAAACATAATATGATTTTGTTTTGGTTAAATGAACTGAGACCAATGTAGATCCATTCAAGCAATGATGCATAACCCATGTTGTTTTGTTTTATAGTAAATCGAAGAAGTGAAAAAACACTGATTTAATATTATTATTATTCATATAGCTTTTGTATGTATTGTTTACAATTTTTTTGCACATTGTTCAATACACCATAAAGTTTGTCTGGGTATAGTGAGTTGGTGGTAAAAAGATGTCACACTTGATAAGCAAGGTGAGAAAATAATTTGCCATGAAAGTGACTTCTCATTTGCTGGAAGCACACATAACCAGATTACACGCTAAATAGAAGAAAAGCAAAAGGACACATTTAAGGGTTGTTTTGTTTGATAGTTTTGTATCTAATTTGCATAATATAGTCCATAATTGCACTATTCATAATGTCACTGCCAAATCATATTGCCTTGATAGGGCATCAACATTAATTTTAACTCAAAAGCCAGGTTAAAAAAAAAATCACACTTTTCAAGAGAGAGAGAGAGAATAATAATAAAAACAAAAACTTGGATATTTTTCTGTACTAACAATGTTTTTAGTTGCCATCAAGTCAGCATGTATCATTATTTAAATTTAATACCATTGAAGCAGCAGCAAAAAGAAGCACAAGAGGTTGAAAATAACTTTTGTTCTGTGACTTATATGCATAAAACAAAAACAATTCTGTATGAGTAGTTGAATGGAAAATATGCCAAATTCTGATATTGCAAATACTAGGATTTAACTTCCAGAGGTGCTGTCAATCAATCTGGTGTCTGCTCCAACTTGTTTTGTTTTCTAGTCAAAACAAAAACTACAGACATTATAACAAATATGCAACATGGTTTTTGCATTAAACCCCTAAACAGAAAATCACCAACCCGACCCAAGTAGTATAATTTGAGCACTAAAAAGAACAGTTAAAGCAATACAGTAGCCCTCTGAGCTACCAACATGTTAAATATTCGCAAGTGGCCACTGTGTGGCTTTCTTTACCTCCCTCTCAAGCTCTAGTCCTGTCTAGCTCTGGTGACACTGATGTGTGCATACAAGCATGCGATGGCAATGGTTGGGCAGGGGTGAAAAACAGAAGACTAATTACCTCCTGAAATAATTTAATGTCAACCCTAGTATGGGATCCTCTCAGCAGGAGAGTTGAACAGAGCCAACCCTCTGCTGGGAGATTCGTCTTTGTCAGCTCAGATAAACCTGCTGGCTATCACAGCTTTGGCACACATTTTCTGTCTGATGAAGCCATCCACTCTTTTTGTTCTTTGGGAAAGGACTGTATTCTGAAAAGAACACCAGTTGATTTGTGTAATTAAACAGTGTGAAAAAATTTGATCCTAGGTATATTGTATGTGTTGCAATGTAGATTACATTTTGTCATTTCATCGTATTATTTTCAAATATGGCTACAACAAAGTGATGTATATAAATTTAATTGAAACATAAAACAGTTTATAATTTCAATATAACAAAAATTAACAGTAACGTCAATTACACAAATACAGTGGTGTCTTTACTTATGAAAATCCCTTCATACAATAATATTCAGGTTACTTATACTTATGCCAGCCTATTATTGAGTTTGATGTTTGCTATATGGCAAACAATTTCATGAAAAAAATGACAAAGGCACTAAATAATATTTAAATGAATACAGTAAAGTTATTGCACTGCCACTGTCCTCATACAAAAACGTAACTGTTCAGAGAGTTTGGTTTCATTCTTTTTCCTCTGTCCTTGTATCCAATCAAACAGCACCTTATGTGTCAGTCATAGTCTAGTGAAAGATTGCTGCTTAAGAGCAGCCATCCTTTGAAAATGAGTGCCCAAATATCTTTCAAATATTGGCACCTGGTTCAATGTGAAGTGATGGAGTGCAATAAATGTGCAAGGACCCACACAAGGACAGCAACTCTATTATGCAATTTTGTGATGGTCTTTATTAAAAGAATGACCAGTTAATTTACAAAATGCAGTGCTTTTTTTATGATTTGCCCCAATATTGTAGTGCATGCATTGTTTCTCACACTTTCATCATGTGGTCTACTAGGGTTTTCTTTTTTTTTAGATAATTATTAACAGTATATGGACATGCTTTTAATAAAAGAAATAACTAAAAGCTAAGAATGGAATTCAAATTAACACTTGCAATCCAGAAAATGTTAAGTCAACTGCTTTTCACCATTTTTTTTATTCATCTCTTCCTTTTACTTATTTATTTATATTTCTTTTCAAGAGCCTGTCATATTATCCAGCAAATTAATCTCTTCATGAAAAGCTCACAGAGGGCAGAAGCGAAAAGGAATTGAGAGGGTGAAAGATGATAGAATCCTAAAGCTTTAAGGCGAACAGTGCAACAGTGTCTAGGTGGTGCAGAATGAGGCCCATTATTACTCTCTGGGCTCAAATTGAAAACATTACTGCTCCCATTCACATTTCTCAGACAGAGAATGGACTTTATTTCCAATCTCCAGTCTCCTTTGAGGTTGGGGGTGGTTTCCTTGTGTGTATGTGTGTACTTGTGATAGTGAGTAGGGCACAGCGAGATATAAAAGGAAGAATATCCTATGTTGGTTTCAATAGTCATCACTGCTGATGCTTGTACACAGGGGTGACCTCTCCTAAGCCCCATGTTTAATACACCTCAGCATGTACAGATCAAGACTACAGCAGGTTTTTAGTATTTTATAAAAGGGCCTTTATTTTAAGCATAGTCCCTTGTGCAGATTATAAAAGAATGAATTCAAAAGTATGCACAAAAAAACTCATCATGAGGGTTTTATCAAGAATATGGGGTTAAGATCAGTGGGAGGATATGGGATCTTTTTTTACTACATCCCCCAAAAATCTAGTATGTTTGGAACTTACGGTAGTAATTTTTATTAGCTGGCAAAAGAGGTTGAGCGGACATACTCTTACTTCACTATTGTTCCCATACGTTGCTACTGCTTGATTTAAAGTCTATGCATTCACAGCAAATGCTAAACACTGTCTATATATTCTCTAAATAGGCAATTTCAGCACTCCATTTGAATATTATAAATAATAAAATGAAATAAAATTAGATGCATGAAAGAAGCCAGAGAGGATGAACAAAAGACAAGGTCAGGTCATACAGACAGTTTTAACATCCATTCATTAACTGCACTGTTGTTCTTCACAAAGTTGACAGGGTTGCTGGAGTCTATCCCAGCTGACTATTGGCAGCAAACAGGGTACACCCTGAGGTGGTTTACAGGCAATTGCTGGGCACCAGTTTTAACATATGAAACAAAAAGACCTTACTTACAAACTCCTGTCCTCAGAGCCCCCTATCTGGTCTGTTTTGGCTTTGACACTTAATACATTTATGACTTATTTGTTTTTGCACTCAAATAGAAAAGGATAGTGATCAATGTGTAATTTTTGCTGAATATATTTTTTTAAATATAACAGTAAGTATTGAATCTTAGGGCAAAACCAAAACCATCAGTCACCTATTCCATTTCAAGCTATGGGGGGAGGTACAGTATAGCCAGAGGGGTGTAACTATCAGTTACACACCTTCACTTAGCCCCAGCTGTGGGCCCCCCACTAACCCTGAGATAGAGTTACCACAGGGGGCAACTTGAAGGCTAAATGTCCTTCACTGACAGTCTCTTTTGGGTTCCGTTGTGCATTCTTTCCTCAGTGGGAACTCTTGCTATAGTAGTCCCCAACCAATTACCTGCCCGAAAGACTCATTTGTGTACAGTCTGAGGTAAAGGCATAATCAAAAAATCAGCACCATTTTTTTGTGTGTGTCTGAATCACATTTTCCAACCACTTTTTTCCCGTCCATACATGTTGTATGGCATTAAACATGAAACCATATGTAAACGGTGGTACACATATGCAACATATTAGTAGGCTGAAAGGAAGGGAGTTTGTCATCAAATAAGAGTTTTCCATTTAAAATGTGTTTGGCCCTGCAGGGTCTATCCCCAGAAGAAATCC
The DNA here is from genome assembly GCF_051989575.1 of Stigmatopora nigra. Classification (NCBI taxonomy): domain Eukaryota; kingdom Metazoa; phylum Chordata; class Actinopteri; order Syngnathiformes; family Syngnathidae; genus Stigmatopora; species Stigmatopora nigra. The sequence continues at coordinate 11,126,341 of NC_135521.1, forward strand.
TCAAAAGGATAGACTTAGGTGTTTTTCTCAGAGATTGGATTTTGAGCCTAGAGTCTATCAGTTCTATTCCCTGGACCCAGTGTAATGTCTCTCACCAGTATCATGAGCTAAACATCTATGACAGTACTGCATATCTATTTTACAATGTGGGATCATTCAAAATTTACAGTAGAGATGTTAGTAGTTGAGGTGAGTGCGAAAAAATGTCATGTATGATTTAATGTGTTAGATTCCATTAGAATTAAGTGGAAACTTTATATATGAATAACATTTATGAGGCAGGATATACCTCTGTATACAATCAAGCGCATTGTCTTGACGTATCCTTGATTCAGTCATAATTTCTTTAGCTACAAATATGTCGTATATGCAAGAAAATATGTTAATTCTTAACCTAGTATCGATTGGTTTAAGATGTTACAATCTCTTTGACCTGATTAGTCAAGATACGAGAAAAGATGAGAAAAAAGAATCACAAAAGAGTTAGGTGACATGTTGATCCTGAGATAATCTCAATTAAGACCCATCTGGCAGGCTCTTGAACTCTTGGTTGTCACTAATTCATTGGACACACTGATTGAGACAGCATATGGGGCAGATGTGACTCACTCGTTAGAGAGGGGCGTCAATTTGAATTCCACCTTAAAGTGGGCTTCATGTACATGTACGAAAACACCCCCCTTCACTACCTTAACATCAATTCCCGTATCTACTTTAAGCTTCATGTTTTACCAAATTGAAATCGAATATATAATCAACATGATGATGTTTCTGAACTTTACAGATGCAGAGACGATTGTGATTCCCCAGCACACAATCTGAACACCACACCGATTTAGGTTCTTGTTAATTTTAAAAGTCAGTATTGCATATAACAGTGCATAGTGAAATGTGCTGTATTGATATGTTCATGTTGTTCTGTGTAATAAAAGTCTGATTTCCTACTCACTAGGGAAAAGCGAATGCTGCACCGATCAAATAGATGATTAAATCCATATGAAGAAGCTACCATGGCACTCACCTTTAAGGTCGGTTTATGTTTAACACATCCCCAGAAATCCTTGGCAAAAAGACCCCTTCAAATTTTGTTTGAAGATCCTGCCCTACATAGTATGAAGGATTGCCAGCACGAGTATTGCAGATGAAAAGCTTACCTTTCTTTTTATTGTAGTTCCACAATACTTCACTCTGGCCCGATTTGGGGATGAGAAAACAGACCAAGTATGTACACAACCTCACATACAGTTACAAATTGATTTTAATCTACTCTAGTAGCAGTTTATGACTACTTTCTACTTCTTTACATTTGTTTTCTAAATAGTAGTTGGCTGGAATAAGCTCCAGGACACCCCCCACCCCCCCAACCCTGCAACCTGTGAGAGGATAAGCAGTTCAGAAAACGAAGGTATGAACTTTATATTTAACTTCAGATTTCATTTCACAGCATGAGTGCACCAAGTTTATCTCCTTATTAAACACTTTATCTAATTCCCATTTTTTTATCTATTTAGGAGTGCGTTCATGTGTCACTTTCTTTTATCCTCAGAGATGGGCGTGAAGACAATGGGTCCACTGCACCATATCCCCTGGTTCTGTCTCTGCTCAGCAAAACATGACTGAACAAATGAACCAATTATAGTGTGTTGGTTGCTGGGCTGTCCCCAGGGATGCTGGGAGGAGACATTGTGATTAGCTCAAAGGTAGGCCTGACTAAAAGGGATGAATCCCCGGGTAAGACAACTCAAGTCATTTCTACTCACACATTACTCAGCTGTGGATCATCATCTTTGGGGTTAATTTACTTTTAACACCATGTATCATTCATTACATAAATAGGATGTTTTGTTTTCAATTTAAGACAAACAAAAACCTATGGGGATGCTTTGGGAATGTTGCAACCTCATGAAGAATAGATCAAGCCTTACAAAATATTTCCTTTGCTCAGCTATCTGACATTGTTGTGAAGCATTTCCTCTTGCTTCAAATTCTCTTAGAAGCTCTCAATGGGTGATGCTGATGTTAAAGTAGATGAGTTTTCTTTTTAGGTCCGGTATATATGAGGTTCATCAGCATATTTTTTTGTCATTTCAGAAAACGATTCTTCCGGAGAATACGGTGTTAATCCAGGAGATGAGAAGAGGCATATCGCTCAACTTGGAAACTTCATACGGTGAGTCTTTGCCCAGAAAACCAAAACACACAGTGTTTAAAACATAAACATAATATAAAGATGAGAAAACAACGGTAAGCTAGAGCTCCTGAAATCTACTACAGCTCCCACAGCGGTATTCCTCGAAGATCAAATCACTCAAAAGATCAATCCTTGTCTCATATTCGTTATTGACCCTACATGTATCCATTGTTCCCAACTTTTAGATGAGCTCTGCATTTTACCATAAAACATTGTCCTCTTCATATCTGGGGAATTATAATACACCTCGCCCCGTATGTTCAATTTGTCAATGTAGAATGCCAGGAGGTGTCCTTGGGGTTGACCACTGGTCATTGCTCTCCTTGACATACAGAAAGTAAAAACGAAGGAAGCACTGTCAGGCAGAGGGAAAAATAGTGCAGAATGGAGAGAAAATGAACCTGACAAAGGCCCTGAAACAGATCTCTCCCACTCAGCGGAGCCAAGGGAGTGTGCGGCCTGGCTGTCAGCACCTCTCATTAGTCAACAGCTGCCTTCCTGACAATGTGACACTGATTACTAAAAGCCCTTATTCGGACTTTCTCTGAATCTCTGCTGCTCACAATAGTGTGAGTTAAACCCGACACGGCTGCAACATTATATGGGGCCTCATTTTACATAAATTAATTCAAATCAAAATGCCTTTATGGACCGCTTTGAATACAGAAAATACTACACACAGCCACTATAATGTCATAAAGATCAATGCAGTACAGGTGGTTTTACAAGATTGAGATGCCATATTCTATTTGGACAGTGTGACTGTAATAATATGATATGGAATGTCCATTTTTATACTCTTAAAAAGAAAATATGTCAGCTCTCCCCCGTCTGACATTAAAATTGTAAGGCCAAAAGAGACTATCTTTGCATATGAGAACATCTTTTTTTCTGTGAAATTTCTGTGATTGATGCCAGACTGGCAAACTCACCCCTAGTGAGATAAAATGTCTTTGCTGCCTTTGAGGTATATAGTTCATACCATTGGTAATGCCGGGCTAGAGTCAAAAGGAGAATATCTTAGGATCCCTTATATCTGCAGTGTTTACTTCAAGGGTCCCCATATTTGTAGCACCTCAGTGTATGCCAGGGGAGCACACATTGATCCAAATTTGACATGAGAAGGATTCCACAGGCCTCTGTGTTTATTTGTGAACCTATCTCTTATCTTCCCAACAAAAGCCCAGTATTTTGTTCAACTCTCCTGTTTTTTTTTTCACGATTCAAATGGCTCTACAAGCATCTACATTTATTTGTCTACTGTTAACCCTTTGACCAGTTGCTTATGGTTCTATTTATCTGTTTCTACAGTTGTGCTAGCACAAATGTATTTCACACAATGCTAGTTGTATCATCAGAAGCTGTGATCCTTTCCTCAAACTGTGTGCCCTCTAACAAGGCCTGAAAACAGTCAGTTGGAAAACTACTGAAACCTTTTAATAGTTTTTTTCAATACAGAAACAAAAGGCATACCTTCATCTTGATGGTTCATACACAGCTCAAATATAAATATATCGTAACATTTTATGATACAAGAACAATGATGTTGCTACGCACAGTGTCCACTGTCGATGATTGGATTCAGGCAGACCTGCATACGACTTGGGCTGCACTTATCAGTTAGCTGGCAGATATGACTTGTCATAGTGCCTGTCAGATATGATGACGGAGCCACAAGCCTCACAATGGAGCTGAACAGAATCTCCTTCTGTGCAGCTGAAATGCCTGCCCCAGGGATGTGCTTATTAGACTTTGTAAACAGCCAAATGTGAGAGCTAAGCTGTAAGAGCTATTGTCAGAGAGGATGGCCCAGTCTGCCTGAAAACTAATAATAAAAGTGAATGTAATAAAGATGGGTTCTCCTCAAGTCGGATGTACATATCTGGACATGGGATTTTTCCTTTTGATACTTATTGTTAGGTGACAGAAACGAAATGGGACTTCTTGGAATATTTAATAAAATTGGACATTTTTGCAAAATTAAGTAAAAACAGCTTCAGTATCACTGTGACTATGAAAAGAGAAATAGAAAAAGATCAAGTTATGAGTTGTTACTTTTTCATTGGAGCGCATACTTCCTAGAGATCATTCATTTTACCAAAAGAGATCTCCCAGGGTGACATTTTCATTCACATGCAGATGGACCCATTTCTTTCTCCCTGCTGCTCGCTCCTATATTAAGCCAACGATTAGCTTGGAAGCCTGAGGTGACATGGCACTCATATTTCAGCATGGGGAGCAGGAATAATGCAATGTGCTGCTATGGACACATTACATGCAAATTCTTCTTTCTTAAAGTGTGAAACGACAGATATGGTGTCACTGAATAATACGAGCATTTAAATAAGACAATTTTTCTTTTCTGTATTGTAATACCAATGAATCAAATGGATTCAAATTGCACCACTTAAGAATCTAACGTTGTTGAAACATGTCATACCCACGTTTAGAATACTTGAATAGCATCTTTTATAGTGGATTCTGTTGTAACTGTAAACATAGTCAACCACATTTACTGCAATATTTATTATAGAGACATACAATGAAGCCTATTTCTATTTAAGGGGCGACATATGCTTCATTTTAGGCAATATGGAAACAGCCAACATTAAAAACACCTTGGGAAAAACTACATGTAAATGCATCTGTTTTTCTGGGTTTTGTATTCAGTGATAAAGTGTGATTGATGTAAGTTTTAGGTGAGACGCTCCCATGTGGTGTCATAGAGATCAGGTTTGTAGGTTGTGCTTTCCAAGCTTCCGTGACTTAAAAAAAAACAGCTTCTTCAATCGTGTTGACCAAAGTCTTAATTAGTAATTAGTGACCTATTACTGCTTGCAGTTGCACTGTATCCCAAAGGCACTTGGGTCAATCTCTCTCTCCCACTCACTATCCTTTTCCAGTTCATCTCTGACTTGATAGACTTTGATGACATGTTCCTTTGAAGACCCGATCAAAGATCTCAGATGAGAACTGCATAAGCTGTTGGTGAGAAAGAAATAGAATACTAATGTCCCCCCGTTTTTTTTCCTAAGAAATTCACAAGATATGCCGAGAAATGAGACTCAAAAATGCAATGTTATGTAACTTGAGATTTCCCTAAATAATGTTATATGATTCATTTATTCATTCATTCATTTATTTATATAATACTCATTTATTCTATATAACATAGAGCATGTAAGCTCATCCAAATCAGAGGTAATTACAATTTACTGGCATTAAAATGCATATTCACTGTCTTTGGCACCATGATATTTGCTGTTTACTATTGTAAAATTGTTTTACAATAGTTAATAGAGCTAATTTATTGGGCCAATATGTTTTAAACTTTTAGCAAGTGAACAAGTACAGATATATTTCAGAAGTGTCATTTAGGTTGATGCATCTTTTTCGAAGTATTATGATACTACTTCCTAGTTCATAAAATATGTTGAAAAGACGAAGATTACCATTAAGATTGTGAAGGGTCGAAGTTAGCAGCATGTGGGTGGATACCGTAATTACAGTGAACCAAATGATAGAAGTACCATCACAGAGCTTATGACTGAACACTGAATCACTCCGAATATCCATGTTGTAAGTGGTTATTTCCTTGCACCTCATCTCCACAAAATTCTCAGAAAATTATTTGAGTGTATGCTTGCACTAGCTTACCCTCTTATTTGTATTTTACCATGTAAAAATGATAACACATCCAAGAACGGTTAAATAAAATAAATAAATAAGCAACGCTTATTCATAAGGCCTGATCCATTTATAACTTACTGTATTTCTTTATTCAGTATATATTTATGTTTGACTACATTATATCCCCTCAGGTCGGCTCTTTTTCATTGCCTGCTGTGACTGTGGTAAAGGAATCACTGAGGCTCAAATGGCAGCAGGTGAAAGGTGAGTGAACAGCTCACACCTTCACACCATTGCTATTGTTGTCATCCTGCCAAACTACTGAACTGTGAGAATATGGGAAGCACACTGTGATCGAATAAGATCAATTTCAACATTTTAATCAAATACAATCAGTCTTATTGTTGTTTTCTGAGCACACTTTCTCGTTCTTGTTTTAAAATAAATCATTCATAGATAGTGAAGTGATTATAAATTATATATAAATCTATGTTAGTCAGTTATTTGTAGTATGTATGAGTAGTGAATACAGTTGGACCCAGATAAAATAAAAAACAGGGGACAAAGAGTGAAGCGGAATGTGATATCCATTTGTGGGTCATTAATCTCACAAAGTCACACCTGTGCTGCTGTGAAAATATTTCATAAAGGATACAATAAAACCTTTCCACGCACTAACCTCTTTACACAAACATACAGCCTCCAGCTGCCTTTTGGACACCATATCTTAAAGGACACCACAGCAAAGCATGTTTACCAGAAAGCAATTATGGAGCCGTATTTTCATGTTTTTTTTTTTTCAAAATATAGACCAGTGGGAGGCTGTGCCAGGTAAATAGGATGTTTAACACTGGATTTTTGTAAATTAAAGGAAAAGCTCTATGTGTAATATAAAAATGGATAAGGTCAACTGCTCATGAAGCAATTAAGAACATCACTATTTTTTGTGTTGTTGTTGTTTTGTTTTTGTATTTCTTTCAAAAGCAGTTTTTTGGATTATAAAGTGATTTTTTTTTTCAATATTATCTTTTAGAAAACATACATAGTTCATAAATATCCAGAGCAGCTACAAACAAACCACATGTGACATGTCGCCCATTACACATTGATCACATATCGCAGTCCTTTTGTTGCGATCATTTTTTATTTTTTAGCTATTTTTTTTTTTTTAAACCAGGTGCGAATCCACCTGGGGGTAGAGACCAATTTGAATTATTTTCCTTGTCCTTGCTGAGTTGTTTGTCCCTGTAGTGTTTGCCTCTTCCCTCCCTTCTGTTTGGCATAGCATCACCTTGACAGTGTAAGGCCATTATTATTATTTTTTTCCCCTTTTCTCACTGTTACCTTGTTTCAGCACCCTTCCCTTTAAATTTCTCTGTTGCAGCTACCTCTTTCACTCACTGCAATCTAATTGGCATGACACTTTTCCTCCCGTCATCCCCAATGTTACTATGAAAGCTGTAGTCAGCCCAGTGGGGTATTGAAAAATGTGCAAGGCACCTCTGCACAGAGACACAACAAGCACATTCACACAACACTGAAAACATCTTTCAGTCTCATCATTATTCTGGTCCGTTTACAAGAAAATCCCTTTGAATATCCCCAACTGCCCACAAAGACTGTCATTTTTTATATCGATAAACACAGAGCTTTATTTAAATGTGCACAAGTGCATGGTTTCAAAGCATAAAACAAGAATACAGACCATTAAACTTGTGTTTCTTGCACATAATTTTATTTCTTTACAAATTAACCTTATCAGAGACAGTGCATGTGGCTCAAAGAACTATTTTAATAATTATGAGACTGCTGGTGTTGTATGTATCTTATGTGTTGGTATGATTACACAGCATAGTTATCCGTAGAGCATTTCTGGCAAAACAAAAGGTTGCAGTACCTTTTCTGGACACTAGTCTTGAATAATGCTCCTTTAAACACAGCTACAGTATGAGAATCCTATGAGGAACACCTAGAATCCCACCACGGATATAAGCCTGAGGGCTTTTTTGTCTTTTCCCTGCTCCCCTCCCATTCCTCTCCCTCTCTCTCCCCATCCCCTTGGTACATGCGCATTAATTGCACCCCCAAGCATACCCAAGATGCCCCCATCTGTGAGGAAATGTCATACGATTACCACCCACTACTACCCGCTGTACCAAATATGCAGACTCACAAGGCACAATGGTATGAAGTAAATGCACACACATGCAATTACATGTGTCCAGACTTACTTGACACACAACACAATGGAAGAAACCTCATTAGACCAAAGCTTTAAGGCTTTGATTTTCAGTTTTATCTGCTGTTGGTAGTAGGATCTGGATGGCTACATTTGGACTCATCTGAGAAAATTCACACCAGCACCACGGGTTAAGCCGATTACAATTTTTTGGGGAGCACAGAGACCTGAGTGTGAAAAGAACTTAAGTTGGTTCCACTCCTTTCTTCAACCGTTTCCTCAGTTTTTTTCTTCTGTTTTGGATTATTCATGTCCTTTTTTTTCAATTCACTGGATTAGGTTTGTGAATATTAAACAAATTGAGAAAAAGAAGAGGCATATTACTTGTATTCAATCAGGTCCAATGTCGAGTGAATATAAGCAGAGGGTATGCTTACACTTTCCTAGTTAAAATTACCCATAGCACCCATTTTCTTTTCTTTATTGGTTATATTCCAACTCTGTCCATCCCAGTCTGTGCCAACAAACATATAATTAGTCCATAATCTAGGAGAGGAGTAATAATGATATGTATTTTTTTCCTCTATTCTCTACTACTCCAGTCACAGTGATTCTTTGAAGTCTGAGCATGCATGAAATCACTTGATCTTTATTTCTTAAAGTTCATTGCTTATTTTCTACTTGTGTGCATGTCATGCATTTTTAACAAACCCTTTGAGTTGACTTTGTGATGTGCTGTAGAGAACATCAAAAGAACTCTCACTTTGTCTTCTTTTCTATTGCTCTCTCTCTCCTTCTTGAGCCGTTTTATCTCGACTTTACCCATCTATTACCGTCCCGCCAAAGAGGTGTTTTTTTTCTCACGCATAACTGAGAAACATTTAGAATAAGGAATGGTATAGGAACACTTTTTTTTCAAATAAAACATTTTTCAGCATTTCATTATTGATAATCCTCAAAAGGAGTCAATGATAACAAATTCCATAACACCTGTAACCTGAAAAAATATCCCCTTATCCATATACTTGTGAAATGTGTATTTACACAGTGGTCCATTTCACTGGTTTACAACTCTAAACACACACACACACACACATATACACAAGGGCACAAATCACCATCTGCAGCCGATGTTTGCAGACGTCTTATAGCCTGTAGGGAAACAGGCAGGGTGTGTCCTGCCTCTGGGGCACCACAAGGGGAAGAAGTAGCCTCGAGGCTTCCGAAAAGCACAGCTGTGTCATGCATGGTTCCAGCTCCAAGGAAATGAGAGCATGCCCCAACTTTTATTAATGTCATACACATGATGTATTCACAGGAGCTAAATCTAATACAAACCAGATATTTCCCTATTCTAGCATTTTGTCATTCTTCTCAGTTTATAGACGCAAAATTCAGGACCATGGACAAACTGTATATTTTCAAATGATTATTTTAAAAAGCATAATGAATGGGATATTCTATGGTGCTGTTAGACTCTGAAATAAATAAATTTGGAAGAAGAATGGACCTTAAAAAATGCATGATTTCAGTAGCAGATTATGCACTAAAAATTGCTCCATCTACTTTGTGCCTCCACTCTTTTATATCCACATCGAAGTGTTTTTCCAACTCATTAGTAAGCAACTTTGCAAGGACACTGTGAGCAAGGTTACTTATTAAAATGGAAAGGAGGTCCCTAGCTTTTAGATCTGACTATTGTATTTTCTCTCACTGAAATTAACAATATATTAGAAAATAAATATGGATAATATATACAAGTATCTTCTAAAAAATCAATCAATATATTTTGCTTTGACATTAAAACAAAACACATTCATTAAAGGGTGGGGGTATATTTAGCTGCCACAAAAACAAGAAGCCAATGGCATCTGCTGTTACTATAGAGACTGGAAAGTTGTACTATGGTGCAATTTTAGAAAATTTCTTCTTCTTTCTTAGTTCCTTCGGCAAAGAACCAATAACGGAACCATATGAGGTATATATTCCTTTTACCCTGGTATTCTGTCATATAGTTTGACAAAAATGCATAAGCTTTTCTCAGTAATCAACCTCATTGAGGTCTATTCAGTTATTTTGGACCAAATATATCAAACACATGACATATACATCTCGTTTCAGCAATCTTATCTGTAGTGCCAGATAGGTTTTAATGCCTCTGAACATCCTGATCTCATCTCATGGCAAAGTGATTGACAGCTCCTGCAGCTGGGTCTCATCCACTCAGCAGACCACTACAAAAGCTAACTGTATGGAAATAGAATAGTGGGAGATGCAAGTCAACAAAGTGTTTTTGTGAGAAAATATATATAAAGTCCCCAAATGTCAAGACAGACATAACTGAATGTGAAATCAATATTTTATACTTCATATGCCAAGAATTGATCATGTGTCTTTGAGCCTGCCAGGACATGACGGATCAAGTTGAGCATTTAAATGGTAGCACTCCTTGGCTTGTCCACACATATCCATGTGTCAGTTAATTATCACACAGCATGCCCTTGTTTTGCCCGTCTGCCCGAGCCTGTCGGAAACATTCAGCGTAACATACATCATTCACTTCTCTGACGTTTGTCTTTCTGTTGTGGTCAACAATGTCTCCGTTTCTTCCTTGAAAATCACATCCAGTGGATCATTAACCTGAAAGACTCTGTGACATGCTGCCTCCTGCCATGACCATTTTTTCTTTCCATCCTTGTGCCTCGGCAACAATGAAGATAGATGATCTTTTTTTAAACACCTCTGTGTCCGGGAAAACCATTCCCTTGGACTTGTAATTATTGATATGACAATGACGCTAAATGGGTCAAAAAGGGGGGGAAATCCCCTTAAGACCTGGACCTAGCGGAAATTTTGTGCTGTGTTAAACTTTGGCCCTGCTCTCAGAGGGAATGCGTGGGCTAAACCCGTTGATTTATAGCTGCGGGTGTGGAGGCTTTGATAAGACCTGAACACAGCAGGAGGGTCTAATCCAAACTAACTCCTCCATTCCTGGGTTGCCTGGCACCATGGCAATGATTAAGTAAGATTTCTTTCAAGATGTGTCTCTTGTGGCATATCTTGGACATTTTTGTAGTATTACCAGCACTTGCATTGATTACCGTATTTTCTCACATATCAGCCGGATCCTTCAAATTGTTGGATTTTACAGCAGAACACCATTAAACTTAATTTCCTGCCAGACTGTATCTGGTGTGCTGGAGTTTCTCTTTCCGAATTAGCATCACGATATCACACAGTTCAGTTTTCTCAGGTGTAATTTCACAGAACCCTCTTGTTTGGTACATGACAAAGCAAAGTGCTGAAGCCTCAGAATAGTTGTACCAGAAACTGATATTGCTATACTCTGTATGCCAAGGCATGTAATATTTTTCAAAAGAAACCAGCAAATGTGAAAATGTTGTATTGCATGGGGTACATTTAGAAGATTGATGATGCAGAGCAATGTTTGTCTTTTATTGTCAGCTATTACAATTAAAATGATTTTGTCATTACTTTGACTTCCTGACAAAGGTCTGTTTTCCAATAGTCACAAATTAAGTAATCTTATTGATTACCAGCACCACCCATGTCTTATTGACATAGAGGAAACTAGGAATCCACTAGGGAACTTAGAAATGTGATAACCACTCTGTCAACTGGCCGGCATTGGAAAATTAATTTTAGAAGTGGTTAGAGTGACTGCTTCACAGTTCTGGAGTTGAGGGTTTGATCACAGGATGGTCTTTACTGTGTGGAGTTGGCATAATATCGTGAGGATAAGCCTGATGTCATCATTGGGTCTACTTTGTGTGGGTGTAGTATATATGCATGTTTGTCTCTATGGGAGGCTTAAATGCCAGGTCCCCTATTAAGAAATTAGCATCAGTGCGTTTGTGCTTTTCCACAGAAAGTGCTAACTACCAATTAAGTGGCTGTGTGCCTAGATGGCCTATTTGCTTCATTGTTGATAATTATGGGTTTCTTCAGCATTCCGCCTCTCAAATCATACTCATTTTGATTCAATTCTACCATAGTATGACAATCCACAAGCCTTGTCACTCTCCCAAAAATAAGATATCACTCCAATAACATGCCTTTTTAAGATATACAATGCCATGGATTACTCAACTGGAGTTAGTAAGTCTCCACAAAAAAAATGACCTCCAAAGGTTCACTGACAAACTAAAAAACCTCCACAGTAGCAGTCGTATTTATAAATACAGACCTGTGAAAATAGTTATGCATTATGAAGACAACATTATTAAATTACAAATAACCTGCCATATTCTATTAATTGGAGAGCTCACCTCAGTTGACAAGCAAGTGATATTCATCTAATTTCATGTTGACAATCTGTTTGTGCCTTTGTGGATCTTATCGCTATGCTTTGAACAGCAGCCTGTCAAGGTCAATGATTCAAGCTATCCATACCCACTTTGCATGTGGATGTCTTTCATGTGGGGACAAAGTTGTTTTGAAGCCTCGGCGATGGAGACATGGGTAGGGGTGGGGTGCTGGTTAAAGTCGATTGATTAGGAAGATTCCTTTGCTGATTAGAGCCATCAATCAGTGTCACAATTATCAAGCTCATCAGCTGCAAATTTTGTCACAACCTGGGACAGACTAACACACACAGTGTGTGCACGCCTCCCCATGCTAACTCACATACTTCCAATTACTCTACCTGATTGCATATATGCAAATTGATGCAAAATTAAAAGACACCTGCAAGGGGACCCCACTTTGAACAGGGTACACACACTCACACACATTACATATGGTATAATACTCAAACAGTTATATTTTCCAATTAATAAAAGCTTGTATAGTCAAAGAAACCTACAGCTCTGGCTAGCTATTGTGATATGTGGTCATACAGTGGAGTGAATGCAAAGGTTATTAAAGGATGATAAAGTGAAAAAAAGGACATACTGTACATTGTAAAGAATTTACATTATTGATTCCTAAAAAAAGTTCAAATTTTGCTGCAGGGAAAGCGTCAGAGGAAAATTATACTTTATTTTTAATTCTTGGTAAGTATCGTGGTGATAAAAGAAAAAAGCTTGTTTGCTAATGTAAGAAAACACTTAAAAATTCAGCAATCTATTGAGTGACATTTTTGTTTCAAATAAAAGTATGAAAGGCACACTGTAATAAGCAGGTTTTCGTTTACTTTCTCTTTGAATTTTTGTAATTATTTCCTTTCATGTGTCTTATCTCCTCGAGTCATTCAAGAGCCAGTGTTTCAAAAGAACTCTTTCTAAAATGCCCCCCTCTACATATTCACACACACAAATATAGTAGAAATATATTTTTGCTACTATGAGTGACCCCAGTAAATCTCTCTAAGCTCTGCATCCCCTGCCAAACCTTTAGATTAAAGGCCACCTCCAAAGGTCAAATAGAAGAATTGATCTTCTTTTCTTTGAGGCTGCTTAAGACTTAAAAAGACAGACGTTCTGTGCATAACTGAGGTTAGATAGCTCCTCAAGAGTATTGGAAGGGTTAATGAATGGCGTAATAATGCGTACAGGTGGAAAATAGGTGCAACCGTTCTATCTAAACATTGAGTTCATTCATTTAAAGTAAGTTTTCTTTTTGCGTCTTGTCCATATTTTGTGTCGAAACAACATAAACTGAAGGCATGATTTTACTGTGGGCTTACCTGCATGCGTGTTACAAAGTGTTACAGATTGAAGTTAATGAGGTCTTTTATTGTATATATGGGCCCATATATCTTTGTCCAATCACATCAACCATCTCACTTTTCAAAGGCATTTTAAGTGCAATTTCTCTCTGTAATGAAAGTTTTCCTCATCATCAGTGGAAGAAAATGAGTTTGAAATTAATAAGACACCATTTTTTTAATAAAAATAATATTTGGTCTGAGATGAGATTAAATTAACAACTGGTGAGGTGTGTTGGAATAAAGCTAATGGCGTTGGTTGACACCAACCGTCCATCAACAAATGATTTGGGTCAATTGTCATGGCTTACACCAATCAATCTTTTTTTTTTACACACAGGCACACACACACACACACAGACATATTCAAATCTGCCTTATGCTTTGTACAACCTGCAATGCAGGTAGTTTAATAATGTGATTGTTAGTCCTAGTTATGCATGAATCAAACCATATGTCCTCTTTTAAATCCTTCTGTTACACCATTACTCGAATCGTTGTTTTGTAGTAATTTATTTCGATATTCTACTCATTATTCTATATATTTTTAGGATTGCAGATGGTGTTAGCACACATATTATCCCCATACATATTTCTCTCAACCAATGATGGGCTTTTAATATGCAGGTATTCTTTGCTTTTGTATCAATATTTGATATACACAAATATTTGTCATTGGGGATGTGTGTACATGTGTGTGTGTGTGCTATTGAGTTCACCTTCAACACTCCAAGGTGGTGTAGTTTGATCTTACTCCACAATACTGACCATTATTACATGGCTCTATGTGAAATGAAATGTACAAACAAAGATATAAAAGGATTCAGGCTTCCACAGAAAGATTATGTGTGTTATCAAGGCTTTTGAAGACAAACCGATTGGGATATGTCAAACGTAGCAGTTTTCCTGAATGCAGCACATTGACCCTGGAGAAACAAGGACATCAGAGCAATCAAATTGACTGCTTAATAAGTGCTTTGAGGTGGTGCCCTGACATTGCCATATACTTGCTTTTCTATCAGTGATCTCACCTTTGTTCTTCAATATTTCTCCAAATGATGTTCACTCTGAGAAGGGTAAACATTCACAGTGTTAATTAAAGTAACAGGTACTCAGGAATTATCCAAGATTAAAAAACATGTTTGTTGAGTTAACCCATTCCGTCCCAGCCATCTTCAGCCCAACCCAGTATGCAGACATTTTTAACTACTATTTTGAGACCTACAGAATTTTGTAATTTGACTAGTATTGTCTGTCTCTTTGTGTGCCCTGCAGCTAACTGGCAACCAGTCCAAGGTGTAGTAAGCCTTTCGCCTGTAGTCCACTGGGATGGGCTCCAGAAGCTCCAAGAATCATTGTGAGAATACACAGTGTGGAAGATGAATGAACTACAAAATGCCCTCAAGGGGCACACATTTTAATTGGTGAGTTAACGATAGGCTGGACTGATTCCCTAGGTTACTGCTCAATCTTAATTCATAGGTAATTAGACCATTAAGCTTTTTCTTCTCAGTTTACCTAGCTTGCTAACTTCTTCACAAAACCATGAAGTTGTTTTAAATAAACATTGCAATCTTGCCAATAAAACTTTTAAAATATTCAATGATTTGGAATCAAATGTTTAGAGGAGAATTCATTGTTTTAGAATAGGTGATTATTTTATATTAAACCAATGTTTACCTCTACTTTCCCTGCAAGCAAATGTAAGATTATGTATTTAATTTTTTTAATCCACCTGCACCTAAAGGCAGCCAACACAGAAATGGTAAGTGATGGAACTTGACTGGATGTGTGAACAGGTTTCCATGGTGAAGACTGTGATTAAAGCTATTAAAGCTACAGGCAAGCCAAAGAATAGAAATGAAATGGCATGCCCGTGGTGAGTAAAATCCTGCATAGAGAGAGCACAAAAAATGAAAAGTGGAAAATAAATACATTTAGTGCAGTGAACAAAAGCCTTTGGTAGTCTTTTATGCTTAATTCCTTCTAATTATTTGTCTCTTCTCATTAATCTTCAGTACCGACCATCATTGAAAAGATTGCAGGGGTTGCTGGAGCCGAACCCAACTGTCTTCGGGCAAGAGGCAGACTACACCCAAGACTGGTCGCTTGTCAGTCACAGAGCACACGGTGAGACCGACAACCACTCACACAGCCACCAAGTGGGTATCGAACCCACACTGCCTGCAGGTAAGTCTAATGCGAAAGAACCATTTCACTATCGGGTGGCCTAATTATTTGTGTTATGTATTATTTTGAAAACAGAGTTAAATGTTTTAAATTAAATGTTTGGGAGATATTTTTTTTTTTATTTGATCCAAAAAAAACATACGTTGGCAATAGTGGCAATAGTTAAATGGAGAACTATAGGCTAAATAAGCATCTGTTAAGATAATAGTTTCGGATGACTATAGCCAAATTAAACCATATTACAGGCTGTTGGTTTCAGAGAGAGGAAAAAAGAAGTGGCGCTTGAGTTTTAGTCGCAGGCCCAGCCAACAATGAAAAAAGTGTGACTTACAGTCATAAAATACAGTGTACACTTCATTCGCAACTGTCTCACATTTTGCCCCGTCAGAGCTGCACGAAGATTCAGTGTGAAACATGCCAGCTCTTACAATTTAACTTCCAATTTAAAAAAGATAGTTTGTTCTTCTAGGGGACCATAAGCTGCATCGTTTCATTTATAAATCACAATTCTCATCCATATCACGGTGCGAAATATACAAAGTTGACAGTTGTGATGGTATTGCCAAAAGATAAATTAGATAAAGTGTTGCTCTACCACTGGATGAATCGACACATTTTGGGAAGAGGGTGGTGCAAAAGCAAATGTGTAGCATTGGGTGAGATGGGCTGTGTGTGAGGGATGTTATTGTGTGCTTGCAGGCAAGAGACTGAATGAGGAAACTGAAAGGTACTAGGAACTGCTGAGTACAGATTGTGTGTGAGAGCTTTGAGAGGTAAAGGGTGCTGAGAGCATCTATCTGTATCCTTCACTCTAAAAGCCTGGGGAGATGGATAGGATGGGTGGAAGAACAAGTACTGTAGGGGTCAATAAAGAGATGGTTTGAAAAGAGAGAGTGAGAGAGAGGAGGGGGAGCGAGAGAGAAATAAATAAACAGAATGAAAGTGGCTCTATTCAAAAATGACTACAAGAAATCATAAATGCATTGAAGAGTAAAGGTTGAATGGATACTTTGCTGTTTAATAGAATTTGGGAGGAGGGAGAGAAATAGAATGAGACAGAGTAGTTTAAAGATGACTACAACTTATATTGTACTACCTAAGTAATGTAAAAATGTTCAAACTTATTTTTAACCATGTTTAGTGTCGTATTCCATTGGGACGTCATTTGTTTTAAGAAAGCTGGTGACAATTTTGGACAAATAATTTCTTGGGGTAAAATTTCAATAGTTAAATCTGAGTACGTCTGTGTCATTTTTTTTTATATACTTTGACAATATCCTATCATATATTTGTTAAGTACAAATCTCTGAAAGCAGGCCTTTAAGCTTTATATTTTCTTAAAGAAAAAGAAACTAAAATAAACATCGGCAAAGCACAAACACATTTTATCCAATTAGCTCAAGGGCATTCATACAGACATGAGCCATCTGCTGCAATAAACTGCAGAGTCAGCTGTCCAAGACAGATCTACAGGTCAGATGTATAGGAGTAAATCTTGAAATTTCTGCTGCTCTAAATGGTGCTTATTGCAGTTTTGCTATTGCCAGCAGAAGACATTTACAGAACATCTTGTTCTGTTGCTAATCCTGCCAACAGCCAACGGTCCCAGAGAAAAGCAAAATGTGAGCCTTGCCATGCAAAACAAATTAAAAAGCTAAGACACCCTTAAAGCATGCATGCATGCATACACAGCTGCTCAATAACCAATGCTTGGAAATTCATGTTTTCACCACCATTTAAATAAAAAAAATACACAAAAATTCACAATTTGCATTGTGCAAACTGTAAATAATTCACTTAGGTTACTGCTCAGGCTTTATTAAATATTTTTTAATGAAACAGCTTGTTTTTTATTCATAGAAAAGGATGCAACTGAAAAGGGATACTCGAGTGTTAATGGATATTTAATCTATATTTAAGAATATAAAAGAGAGCAAATCCAATTTGTGTCACGGCTCTCTACCAGATCCCCTCTTTCATGCCGACATGCGGCTAGCTGGAGGAGTAATCGGCTTTGTGTAATAAAATGATGATGACTTTATCTGACGTTTGTAAAAGGAGGAGCCCCAGACTTCGGGAGGTCTGCACTATCACACCCTATCCAGTAAATTAATCCTCAGCCAGGGTGAGAGCACGTGAAAATGTTGTTCATAAGAGTAAACACGGAGGTTATACTGAGGTGAATGACTGAAATGTGTTTGTAGAGTGCTGCCTGTTTGCCTTGTGTATGGCTTTTCTCTTCTGTGTGCATCCAATAGTGTTCTTGTGTTGTGGGTATGGGATCTTTTCACACTACCTCCATCATGGGTGAAAGGGAGGCTGATTACATATCAAGAAGTCAACTTTATCTCCAGCGTGATCCTAGAAGAAGGAAATACTCTCATATGTACTTGTTAGAGGCATAAGGAGAGATAAAAGTGAGATAGTGAAGTGTAGCCCACTTGTGCTGAGAATTGTTGCAAAATATGTATCTAATTGGATTGCATGTATGCTTCAGGTCACTATGTTGATTTGTTGACTGCTGCATATTTCTAGGCTGAAATTGCCATTTTAGGAATAGAACTTGTTCATAGATGTTGGCTTTTAATAAAATATAATGAATTTATTTTGAAATAGAAAATCCTTAGCTATTTGTTTTTAACTTAACAGTGGTATATTTGTAGATACTGTCTCTGTCCTTATTCCGCCTCTCCTATAGTTGTGTATATAATTCCATAACCTGACTATCTTTCACTTAGTTTTCTATTCTCCTATCTGTTTGTGCATTAAATCAAAGAGGACAGTGAGTCATGTTTTAGGAGTTGAGTGTTTCCTGAAAATTTAATAAGAAAACACATCTTGATGGATTGTAGGCCTTCACATCTGAGACATTTTTAGTATGACATATCACAAATGCCTTTTACACTCCTGCTTTTTTCTTTTTTTTTCTACATTGCCTCCCTTGTCTCTTTCATTTTTCTTCTGACTTTTCTCCTTCTCATCTCAAAAGCACTGCCTTTCAATTGAATGAGTTTGAAGGAGCACAGCCATATTGAGCACCATTGATATTCTTTCATTATTATTGCTCACATGCATTCAAAAAAATTGGTGATCCTGAGTTCTTGATTAGATTAAGCACCTTATAGTCCCGATGTGAATTAAGTATGCACATTTTGTGTAAGTGCAATTGTTTTGCTGAACACAGGGAGTCGCCTGGCTACAAACAAGGTCTGTTATGCATAGAGGTCGATGCATCCACTGATGCATCAAACCACAAGCAGTGTTTCCCGCTGACTGTTAGCAAGACTTCTGTCACCAAGGTTAAACAGGACTCTTGAAGTGGAGTAAAAAAACAAAACAAAAAAGAAAAACAAACACTTAAACCCATAAACACGTGTGGAGCAGGGCAGTCGAGGCTATCAGGCATCTGATATCTCCACCAATGCAAGGGGAAGGGGGCTAATCCTCCATACATAATTGATAACCAAATCCTCTGAAACACAGAGACACAAGCTTCCTTCACCCCAGAGACCTTGTGGTGCTAAATGATCAGACAGAAACCCTTTCCTCATCCCCCAGATCTCTATCTTCTTTAATACTTACCATACTTAGGAGCTTCCTCACATAAACACCTGTATGATACATTATGAAAAGCTGGCCTTTGTCATACTGCCTGATCAAGCTTTGTGAGAGATCATTTTATACTTTTATTGAAGCCTTTTGTATTCAACAGTCCATGGGATTTGAACATAATCTCAAAGGAGATAACAAGCTAAGAGATTGTTTGCTCAACAATCGTAGTTATAACCGGGGGTTCACTTTGATTTCCTTACTTGATTTGTCATTGTAACAGGTCACAAAGCAAGACATATACAAAATAAAAATAAAATAGATATATAAATTTTGAGAATTGAGGGATTTGTATTTATCTTTATTTGAAACATTCAGATGTTTTTCTGGTTATTAGATTAGATCCGAAAAATAGGATGGATGGAAGTTCATGGGAAACAAGAAGGGGGTTTTCTGGCCAAAGTACCAATGTCTTGGTCATGACATAAATCTTGTTAATACTCACCTTCTGTTTTATTACTACAGTCACCAGATCTCCAACTGGCAACCATCATTAATGCCTCGTATTCATGTGGCAATTAGTGTGATTCAGTGCATTCCAATTGGACAGGCCAATTGAGGATAAGAAGGGATGTGCAAGAATGATGACCGATAGTTAGCCCACAAGACATCTACTTATGTGGCTCAAGAATTCTTTTGACCCTCAAACCTGGGAAACGGATAATCTTTTAGCAGAACAACGACCCAAGGCACACAGCCAAGATATCAAAGGAGTTGTTACTCTACAACTCTGTGAATGTCCTTGAAAGGCCCAGTCAGAGTCCACGTTTCACATCTATTTGAAGTTCAGTGCAGATCAAACCCTCCACCCCAGAACTGTAAGACTGACTTGTTAACCACTCTGTCACCGGGCCGCCCTAATTTAAAACAAAACAAAACAAGGGCATTCTTTCATTAATACTTAATAGTCGATTTGTTACTTTTTTTTCTAAACATGTTTCTTCTCCATCAAAAGCATATTCTACAGTGCCATGGTAAAGTAATGAAGTGCTTCCTCTCTTGGGTTTATGACAGTATTCCCAACATCTGTAGCTGGGAAGAACTACATACACTTTGCGCGGAATGTCACCAACAATACTTCCTGGCATAGAATTAGTCACCTAGGAATAGAGGACTGCTGCTGTTGTTCCAATTAGCAAGTCCCTGCATGACTTGCTTGCTTCTCTTCAACCCATTTCTTCACCCTTTTACATTATCCCATCTTTTCTCATTACCTCCATTTCCTCCTTTCTTAACTCTTTCTTCTTTATCCCTGGATTTTAACTGTATTTCACACTACCATGGGGGCTCAAAGAATTTAATAATAATAATAAAACAGGAACATGTCTTCAACAAACTCAAAATGAATGAAGTTGAATACAGATAGATACTTTCCTTCCCCTTACTCCATTTTATTTTCTATTGGTTGGGGAAAGGGTTACTTATGTAGTGTGTAGGCCCCCCATGGGAAGCCAATATATTCTGTGAATGTTCTCATGTTAATCTGCCAGACTTATTCTGTAGATAAAACACTGCAGCAATGTAAAATTTCTCTTCACAAGGATAAATGACATAGGGATCATAAGCCAGCCGGGGGACTGATGAGCCATACTAGAATAATTAGGTCCATATAAATCCTTCTCTTTTAATCTCTTCATCCATTTTACTCAATATTAAGTAACTGTTGTATACTGTTCCCCGTGTCATCATTTGTGGATATATTTGTGTGTGTGTGTGTGTTTGTGTGTGTATGTGTATGTTTTTTGCATTATTTACCTTCCTAGCCATTTGTTAAATAATTGACACACAATATTCATTCGGACTTATGTCAATTTGATCATGTAATAATAAGTATAAGTACCAGTCCATACAAAATGTATGCAGTAAGTAGACTGTGCTGCGATGAGGTCAAAATGCCTTGAGTTGCAATAAAAACTAATATAAATTGTATTCAAGAAAATATATTAAGTCAAAGATTATTAGATAAAGAAGTAAAGGTCATATCTGGTTGATGCATCTGTCTCATTAGCTTCTCCATTTGTGTCCTTTCATTAAACTGCATGTTTATCCGCTTTCTCTTCTTTCCTAAATCTCTCCTTTCATTAGATCTGCCTATCTTCATTATTTCTCTTGGCCTGTTGTTTCTGACTAACATAGCTTCCAACAATGTCCATCTCTCTAAAATGTCACCAACGGCCTCTGCGCCGCATACTACTTTTGACGTGAGCACTATGTGCTGTAGACAGGGCATAGGGATTAATTTGCTGTCTGCGTGCACCTCAACACCAGACAAGGGTAGAGACTGTGACTGAGGCCCAATTGACAGCAGAGATTGTGTGTTCGTGTGTGTGCATACGTGTGCCTGTGAGTGTGTGTCCACTACTGCACTTGTCACATACAAATAACAAGGAGGATCAGGTGGGGTTCTATCCTTGTAAGCATTGTAGGGACAGATGTGTAAAATGGGTGGAGTTGGGGATGTGTCATGTGAATAGTAGCTGTAATGATACAATAGGTAGAAAGTGATGGATCCTTGTACAAAGTGACATGTCAACCAACTGATGCAGCTAAGGAATGTTAAATTCAGTAAGGAAAAGTAGTGTGTGTGTGTGTGTGTGTGTGTGTGTGTGTGTATATATATATATATATATATATATATATATATATATATATATATATATATATATATATATATATATATATATATATATATATATATATATATATATATATATATATATATATATATATATCTATATATATATCTATATCTATATCTATATCTATATCTATATATATATATATATATATATATATATCTATATATATATATATATATATATATATATATATATATATATATATATATATATATATATATATATATATATATATATATATATATATATATATATATATATATATATATATATATATATATATATATATATATATATATATATATATATATATATATATATATATATATATATATATATATATATATATATATATATATATATATATATATATATATATATATATATATATATATATATATATATATATATATATATATATATATATATATATATATATATATATATATATATATATATATATATATATATATATATATATATATATATATATATATATATATATATATATATATATATATATATATATATATATATATATATATATATATATATATATATATATATATATATATTTGACATTAAATAACTCTTAACATTCCTAAGTGATTGCAGCTACTACAGGAAATTGGAAAATATATTGAAATGAAGCTGACATTCTAAAAGACTGTTAAAATGCACCATAAATGCACTCCTCTCCTTATAGGCACACGATGAGCAAAGTTATGAGACTTCAGTTACTTCCCTGTGGTGTTTGTTAGTCAGAAGAAGTTCCTGCAGTTTGCTGTCATTTCTAAATCAGCCCAAACCAGTTTTAAGTGCTACGTTGTTCTGCTGGAACTAAAAACAAAAGAACAGGCAGTTTATTTAGCATCAGTAAAATAAATATCTCACACTTTTGTTAGCTCACAAATATGAATAATAATAAAATGTTGGTATTGATTCAGCACTACACCCTTAGCTGTCTGGCCAAGCCACAATTCTCTGATTATAAATCTATCTATTTCATCCTGGCAGCACATATAAGCGACTGCCGCAGGAATAAAATCATTTGTAGGAGTGTCGGTGAGAGTTTAGGAGGGTATGGGCTAGGGCGCAATGAGCAAGACTGAGATAAATAATGGATTGCCTTCCTTCACATTACAGAGGAAATGACTGTAATGGAGCTTGCCGGGTGAAAGACCTCCATCAAACACATTAACACTCAGGACAAAGATAGAGTAAACTGGGACAGGGTTACTAAATGAAGGAGGACTGTGAAAGTGGATGGCATAAAGCAAGGAATGGACGAATGGGTCCTGCTTTATGTGATGCAGCATTATTGAAAGTAAGGACAGAAATGAGCTATTTTCAGGATATATGACTGATTGATACACCTGAGAGTGCTATTACTCATGTAACTATTAAGATGGAGGCTTCTTGTTGCCATCGCAGCATCTTCTTTCAGCTTGCCAACTTTTTTCCCCTCACTCTCTCACTCAGTCTCCGTTTCACTGTGCTCTCTGAGGGCATTAGAAAGAGAATGGTCTGAATGTGAGCCTACAATAGTGGAGATAAATGGGATTTGAAACGCATGCTATAAGGAGTGGCAGTCATTAGACAGTAAGTGAGCCAAACGAGTTGTTAGGACATGAGCAGTGCTAGTTGTTAGGAAAGGATGAAGTGAGGGAGAGATGGAGAGATGAAGGGAAGTAAGAAGGCCAGTGGCTGTTTGTTGGAAGGACTAAGTGCTGGATAATGAGATCAGACTGACATGACCCGGTCCCAGCGCTGAGAGAGACAGCTTTGCCATTACACCTCAATTTGCCTCTACACTATATCTCTTGACCTCATTCCCTTTGTCTTACACATACTTTGTCTTTCTCTTTGTGTTCCTTCCGTTATGCGACACCCGCCTCTCTAACAAAGACTAGATCTTCTTCAGGAAGAACATTCATGCTCTATAACGCAATGGACTTTAGTTCTTTAGTACAGATCATTTTGCACAAATATATTGTGGTAAATACAGTTAAAAGAGGGGGTGTGGAATTGTTTATCCACTGAAGTGAACTTGCAAAAATGCTGAACTTATGTGTGTGCAGTGCTTGGACCACTACTAAGTTTGTATTGTTTCACTACAAAGACACATGGCATTATGGTATTGACTTGATCATTCATGCTTTCATGCTGATATTTATGTTGTAATACTAGTGTGATTTCTTTTTGTAACTTTAATATTATCGTTGGCAGTATTCATACTCAATAATTATTCTAAGTAGTATAACAATAAGACACAATTTTCCCATGTTCAAAGAATTAACACTGCCCTGAGTGAACTGGCAACATAGAGGAAAAATGTCTCATTTCATTTTTTTAATTAAAATCATATTTTCCATTTCAAATTAGATGCTGACCTTTATTAAAACATGTGAAGATTTGAAATAGAATAAAGCATATATTTTGAAGCAGCAAAATTAATTCAGAACAATAGTGTTCTCAGTATTGTTAAAATAAAACTATTACTAACACATTTACTTTTGAGGTATTTTATTAGCTTAGCACAATGGCCAATTGATTTGCACTTTCATCTCACTATATACAATGTGCCAAAAAATATCTTGGCTGGGTTCACTGAGGCCTCTAATGGGTAGGTGTTAACGGACCTGTGAATGATTGAGTATCTCCCTTTGATTGACAACCAGTGACCAGTGTTTTCCGGCTCTTATCCCAAATTAGTTTGGATTGGCTGCATGTGCCGGTCACCTTCACAAGACTAACCTGTACACACAATGGATGAATGGATAAATGATTTGTGTTTTCTTTGACAAATTGTGAATCATAATTTTTCTTCTGGCTAAAACCAGATCAGCTGGAAAGGGAAAACTGTGGCATGTATTCATACATTTTTCCCTGGTCTTGTTCAAAATGAGTCCAGGTGGCCATTGTTTTTGCCAAATAATAAGTGGTTGCTATTTGAGAAGTGAATGTCAATTATTTGCCGTCTGACTGACACAATTAGCAGGACTGAAACTAAAATGTACAATTTTCTATGCAACTTTGGGTGACTAAACAACAAAATATGCAACTTACAATTTGTCAAACATAAGTGGATTTTTCATCATTACATAAGCATCAGAAAATTGCTTTTGTCTGGAAATGCTTTTGTTTTATTCTGTCCACTAAAGATCACTTTTTTTTTAGCCTGCAAGTCTGCAATCTGACTGTTTATCTTTGGCTGAGGCGCACATATTCACATTTGAAACTGCAGTGTTACCATTAAATGCTTGGTGCTGTCTAAAATTAATGGTGCATTTTACTGGTATTGGAAAGAATGTGCTTACTTAGGCAAGTGTAAGCCCACACATAAAAACAAGCACACAAGGACCCACTGACCCATACAACACAAAACTGTAGGAAGTAGGGGGTGTACACCCTGAATTGATTGCCGGGCAAACTCAGGGCACAAGGACAAAGATTCATATTCATACCTAAGGACAATCTACAGCAGGAATGGGCAAACTATTTCACAAAGGGCCGCAATGGGTGCAGGTTTTCATTCAAACCCATAAAAAGGAAACCTTTTAACCAATCTGGTGTACAGTCGGGTGCTTCCTGGTTTCTCACACATCCAAATAGTCCTCAACCTCCTCAATTGTCAGTCAAACTTTCTGAATATCCATATTTCTGTTGTTGTACCCCCACCTTGGTTATGTAGACATCTCACATTCATTACCACATTGCCTTGGCTCAGTCTACTCTGTCCCCTTCTGTGGTTCTCAATTACTCTCTCTTCCTGGGGCAAGCACTGGTGTCAAGCTACTGTAATGACTTTCTGATTATCTGTCTTTAGGTGATGAATGAGATGGAAATGTACCACCAAGGCCAAACAGACTTGGTCCTGTGCCAAGCTGCCATGCTACAACCAACAAATGGTGGAGAGGAATGAACAACAAAACAAATGATTTTGGTGAGTAAAAGAGCTCACATTAGCCTTTTTCATGGAATACGTCTGATCAGGAATTTGAACTTTTATTTTTTTACATTCCAATCTCTGGTATGTAGGATACAAATAATGATGTATACATATTTGAGGTTTGTCGGAAGCCAAATCCGGGGCATAACAAGTGATATACTATCAAAAATTGTGTTCAGAAGTTACTCTATGTTGGGTAATTGCAACAAAAAACATCAGCTGCTGGGTATTAATGGACAATTCAGTTGGGTCAATGTCGTTCTTCATTGAGTTCACTTTGAAATACACTCATAAGAACATTTGAAGTTTACTGGTACAGCTAAAGGACCAAACTACTGGGAAGTCTCTATAGAGCAGCTATTTAGTTTTGTCACTGCAACTTTGAGTCAATTTTAACATGTTTGATTCAGTCTCTGATGTAATGTATTGTTTATGGGACGACAAGTCAGACAGCAGTTAAAACCCATTGAGCTACTGATTAATTAAGCAGTCACTTTGGAGAAGAGAAACATAGACAGCTCTAATGGAGTCGTTATGAGAGATAAAGTCTTTGTAGCATCCCAGTGAGAAATGGGCTTAACCTCCACCTGGGTGGACGTGCTTAGTGTACAGATGTGATGAACGGGACTTCTCATAAACGTACCCACGTCAAGGACAAAATGACCTGCCATTGCATCTTAATCTACAGGTGTTCCATGGAGCAAAGTGATTGTTGATGCCTGACTTTGACCTTCTTAAAAAACCCTGTTAATGATTTTCTCCCGTTCTTCTAAATAAGTGTTGATGACTATTCAGCCTTAGATGTGCCAAGGCTAGAAAATCAGTGTGAAGTAATCGTGTTAAACCATTTATGCTAAGGTGGATGCCACTCCATTGAAGCCAAACACCTGAGGGGCGCAGGCCCAGGTCCACCTTGCCACTCAGCCACCTAAATCTCCAGTCCTATTATTCATCCTTCTTTCAAATGCCTTTCAATGCAGCTCAATTACCCCTACGAGGGCCCAGTGTGAACACAGTAATGACATTCTGATTATCAGTCAGTAAATGAGAAATGAAATGAGTATGTGAGGCCGTGCTGCAGGGGGAAAAAAATGAAACTACTAGAAGCTTTTCAAAAAATGGAAGAAGAATGAGGAGGGCAGGACTGTCATCATCAACATGAAGATAAAAAACAGGAAACATTTTCCCAGCACATAATACATGTGGTATATTACACATCGTGATTTAATTTCTTCCAATTCAGGGCTTTGTGTAGGTTTAACAATGAATTCAGGTCCTTTTATTATGAAAGAATGAGTATAGAAGGAACAACATAAGCAATAAAATGTGTTCAACTAGCTGAAAGCAAGGTTCTACTTCATTTGAGAAACCATATCTGTACTAATCTTATAACACAAACAGTTAAAGAATGAGGAAAGTGAAGAATTAGTTATGAACGCATCACTTTATTCATAGCTTACATTGTAATCTAATATACATTAATGTATCCATATTTACCATCCGCTTTCTAATCCTTTATATCCCAATATGGCAGCCAAGTGCCAGTAATGCCATTGGGTGTATACTCTTCACTGCAGTTACATTGTGTTTCATACCATTAGTTCCAGTTCTTAAGAGTGACTTTGGCATTTTCAGTAGTACTGTCAGTCCCCGGTGAAGCTGCTGGTGCTAGAACAATATCTGAATTCAGTTAGTCAGTTTGTAGTCTAAGAGAAAGGGCAAATTTAATCTAAAATGGCAACAATTACATGCTACTTCAGAACACTTAAAGGGCTATTAACGGGGACATTTTTGCCTACTGTACCCTATGAGGTCGCTGCATAGACCAGATAAATTTGATGGCCGCATCCGGTGGATTGACTTTTAAAATATGCTCCTACTTGCGCAACCAGCATGATGGCAGGTAATAGCAGCAGCTAAAACAACTGACCTCTCTCTCTCTCTTGTTTTTCCATCTACCCTCCTCTCCAAATTTACTTTTTAACTATAGAAAATATTCCTTGGCAGAAAAAAGATTTAAATATTTCAAGATATATACCTTTTTAGTTTTACATTAACCTTATTTTATGGCTGAATTTTTTTGGAGTGTGTTTTAAAGGCTTATTAACAAATAATCACCCCATACAGTAAGATTCCCCACCAATGACATGTTAAGCTGGACTCGGTAAAAGATCCAGAGCAGCTTTAAAATCAATAACTAAGATCTGGTTGCCTGACAGTTCTCTTCATATACTATCATGCAGAGGCACTTAGCTAACAGTGTTCACTTCTGATAAGCGGCACTTACTTGATTGTTCTGTGAAGTTGTTGACATGGTGGCAGGGTCCTGTATTTGTGTTTGGTAATGTGTCCATGTGGGCCTTGAAAACAGTATAGTGTCTGACTCATCAAGTTAAAAGGCTTTAATTACCTCCATGAGGGTGTTTCATTTGGAATGTGGTCCGTTTCCACACATAGTGTAAAAGTGAGAACATGGCCTAAGCCTGGCATGTGTCAGGAATTGATGACGGATATCATGGAACAAGATGAACGTTCACATAGTTATGTAAGACATGGCCTTCCCCTAGAAATGAGCTCCTTGCAGCAGAAAGAGACTATTTAAAGTATATTTCTGAATACATTATATCTCCATAACACATGCTGAAACCCTTAGTATTACTACATAAATTGTACTTAAAGCTGCGATTATCTGGCAACCAATTCAGGGTGTCCCTTTCCTGCTACCCATAGTTGGCTTGGGATAGGCTCCAGCACCTCCCCTGACTCTTGTGAGGAGTAAGCATTATGGAAAATGAAAGTATTTTACAATGTTTTTGTTCAGAAATTGTGTGATGTAGTGGTGTGTTCCAAAAGGGATATATTTTAGTGAACATATTCATTAAATCAAAGAGATACATTAAATAAAAATGTTGTATCCTGTTCACAGGAACCAAAGAGTATAAAGTCAGACTCTATTTGACAGTGCATTTTGGCACAGCTCAACAGTTCCTCAAATGTTAATGTCATTATTGCAATGTGCTCGCAAACTAAAATGTCACGGACAATGGTTTTGTATGAAATATATGTTAACATACCTTTGGGGTGCTGAAAAAAAAGCTTCTTTTAGTCTATGCTAATCACTCCTTGGCATTATTTGTGCAGAATTCCATGGCATTCCATTCAACATGAAGTCATTTTTACAAGATGAATGAAAAATTCAGCCTTTCACAAAGTCATATTGAATGTTACTTGAGCTAAATTGGGTAAATCCATCAGTTTATGTGTTGCGAACCATAATTGGCCTGTTTAAAATATGGCTCAGCATTTTGTATAGCTGTTCTTTATTTTTGAAGATTCACCATTGACTTGTTTCAAGAAGTTGAGTGAGAGTTGTAACTCTTTGTCAGCAGGGAACTGCAAGGTGAGTGAATATGTTAGAGGTAAAATACATTCATCCAAGCAGCGGGCATTCTTTTGGCGAGGGGCAGAGTGGTATCTGACTTAGCAGATTTGTTTTGAGAACTGAGACACATCAGCAGTTCATCTTGATAATGGAAAGGGCTATGTGTGCGGATTTGTTCAAATAACCTTTTGTCAATTTTACTTTAACAAAGAAAAGCAGTGTGTGCACGTTTGTGCGTTTGGTGTTGGTGTGAATGTGTTCTTGATCTAAATTTAAAAAAAAATAGGACAAAAGACAATGATTTTATCATCACTGGCATTTTGTAAACTGCTGACCTGCACTTTGTAAAAAAAAATTAAATGAATGCTGTAATTGTTAAATATTCAAATAGCTGAGTTCAGTTGCTATTCAAAGACTCATTTTATCTCGCATATTGACTATAAATACAAACTTCCCATCATAATAAATGTACTTTTGTTACTGGATAATTACAAATAATGCAACCTTCCTTATTCAACAAATGACATCTGCGATTGATGAAGTTAATACCATGAGACAGACAAATGCCCGACAAGTTGCTTCTCAGTGATAATGAGCTGATGACTATTGAGAAAGATGTTTACAAGGCCACAGGGTGGGAATGGAGTTGCCTCAATGGTTCTGTCCAAAGTGGGTTTGGACTTGACACTAAATTAGTGGGCCTTCTAGATCAATGTGGGTTGTAATTAGCTGCTATTGATTTGTAGGTATCAGCCACTAATGTGAGCCACAACAAGCTTTTCCTCAATGTTCATCAAGAAGCATCTCCAGTTTACCACAATGCAGGCTTATTTCATTCCGAAATTTAATAAATTACACAGGATGAACAAATAAAACCAACAAAGTAAATTGAAATAGTAATGGCAAAAAAATCATTGATATATACATCTTTATAGCTTCAGGTGATTAGAGAAGCAGAGGTGCCCTGCCTGTGGCCCAGAGACAGCTGGGATTGGTTCCAGCACCCCCCTGCGACCCTAATGAGGATAAGGCAGTTCAGAAAATGAGATGAGATGAGAAAATTGCATTATGTACATGCAGAGATTGGTATAATGTCTTTCTGTTATCCTCTTGCAGTACCCATAAATCAGGCCTCATTTTTCTACTGTGGACACCACCAGATCCACCAGGCATGATTGCAATGTAATCTGGCATTAGGAAGAAGAAATCTAATCTGAAATCATCAACATCGAGATTGGGTACGTGGTTTATCAAAGTGAATGGATATTTTCTGCTCATTCACAATTGTTAATTATAGTCCTATGTGTTCCGAACTGCATGAATCTTGGATGTTTTGGACTTTTTAAGAAAAATGACTATTTATATAGAGACTAATAGTAATTTTATTTATTTATTAGTGTATTTTTGTCACTGTTGTAGAACAATATTAGTTGAACGGAATTCTAAATTATTAGTATGGTGCAAAGACAATGTGGTACTGTAAATTATTCGGTCATCTCACATTTAATAACAGGCATGAACATTTTTATCAGGGATATTTGATAAAGACTTTTGGCCTTTTACAACTACCCATTGTACTGGGAAAACCCTGCAGGGGACAATTGATGAATGGAAAATACACTACAACTCAGCTTGAGAACAAAAACATTGGAATGTCAGTTAACATTAAATAATTCGCAAAAGTGTCTGCTCAGTAAGTTCGAGTAGCCCGGTAGGTAGTTTTTAATTTAAAAGTAAAAAATATATATATATGTTATTGAAATTATTTTAATTTAAAACACCAAAACAAGTATTTGTTTTCTTTTTGGAAGCAAATATTGGGAAGAGTCTGCTCCCCATCTTGTTTGTACATCAGTGAGTTGCATAATGCAACCAAGAGAATTCCTCAGTTACTGATTCTAGCAATAATACCATTAATACGTGTTGTTTTGTTCCATAATTCAACCAGGTTCCCTGCCAAACATGAATAATTGCCTTTGACTCTCTCCAGTCTTGACCTCAAATGTATTGAACTACTAGAATATCCAATTTCACTCGTCCAAATGTCCTTTTGCTGCAGTCTGGCTTGGTTAGATTCAATATTGCTGTGATGTGTGCAATTCCAGGCCCAAATGAAACTCCCAGTGCTAGACCATCTCAGAAAAGATGTTACCAGAAGATTGAAGAAGAAGGATACCAGGTAGAGGACTACTGACATGAGCCATTCATACTGTGAGTCTTTAACTATTTTGCACCAAAAATTAACTTGGCACCTAATGAAAATATAGAATAAAAGCCTTACCCATGGCTAATGGATAATAACAAAGTGCACATTTATGATCCATATTTTTTGTCACATTTGAAAGTGTTCTTTTGGTTACAGTATATCTTTGAGGATCACATGTACTTCTTGAATTTATTTATGACACTTTGCAGAATATGTAGTCATGTCATTCAAAGCGCTCTGCCTGAGTGGCCCTGTTTGAGATTCAAGTCATGTTCAGCGTGTGGTGTCCACTTGAGTCTTGCTCAGACACAGAGATGTGTCAGTGGCTTCGATGCAGCTTGTCAGGCATGCTCCAGCTACTGGTTTGCCTGGTCCACCAGCCTTGACCCTCCATGTACTCATGGGACCAACCAAAGGCATCCGTCAAAGGATGGGTCCCTGTCTCTCATCTTCCTGTCATCCAACTCTATGTCCCATAAGATTTTATGTGTGAACATGAGAAACAAGGGGAAATGAATCCAGTTTCTACTTGATTTCACTATAAATTGTGGTGAAAAACTTCTATTTCCTCCTAAGAGTGCCTTTAGGTGGAAATACTTGAGTGACTGACATTATTGGATGTCATTTCCATGAAAGAAAAGGCTATCAAAGTCAAGGTAAGAAACTCCAAAGTACAAATTTGCTATTCACACACATTCAGTTAATTCACCCAATAGTGTTGTTTTTCACTATTATTTATATTCATATTTAATATTTTGATATATTTTTCCATGTACAAATTTTCGGATAGAACGGAAAGTCTTTTATCAAAGCTGCATTTGTTGCAAAAGTGCTATACAAATAAAGTTGAGTTTAGATGAGTTGAAGAGAAATTCCTATCTTGGTAAAAATAGAGATAAAAAAAAACACTTGAAAATTACAGTGTTGGACTTATTCATTGGTTGAAAGTTTTGTAATCATTGGAGAAGTTCAATAGTTTAACCTCTGACTATTCAATGCAGGTCTTTGAATGTCTATTTATCTTTACTTTGACTATGTTATGCTCCACTGAAACCAATTCAATAAATTAATTACTTCTATGGACATTGCTTCTCCAACCCACTTTAAAAAATATCTATTAAAAGACAAATAGACAAAAGCATGTTAACTATTGCTTTACAAGGAAAATCTATAATATTTCTACACTAAAGTGTGTGTTTATGTACATTGTTAAGTATGTCTATGTTTATTTAATCATATTCTCAGTAAAATCTATCTCATTTGCACTATTTTCGATGAGTTGGTATTTTCTATGAATTCAAATGCAGGCTCCACTTTTGAGTTTAGCAATCTTAAACAGGTGGGAGTTATCAATATATTAATAACTTGTGTCTAAAACAGATCATTGACTCATTAAGAAACATATTTGTGGTCTTTTAATATTTGTATTCAAGTACATATGTTTCTCTAAAAAGGTTTTAACTTGGCCATATGGTTGACTATTAAATATTTGCATGCTGTATATAAATTGAGGACAAACATAGTGTTAAGAAGAATTTGTCATTTACACAAGATACACGAGACATATAGTACATTTGAGCATCTGTTTTTATGTCACAAGATAGTATCACTGTTGAAATGCAGGCGTTTCATGTAATTAAGATTTAAAAGAATACCCTGGCAATTACCTGCTTAATGAGGCTTTTATCAAGCCTTACACTCCAAGCTGTCTCTCTTCATGTTTGACTCCTGGAAAAGGAAGCAAATAAAAATGATGCCAAAAAGACAAAAATGCTGGCCAGACTTCTCATCTAAATCTCTAAATTCAGGCTTTTCAACTCGGGGTCATTGACTCTCCATTTCTTGAGTCCATATGGAGTCAATTGTAGTTATGTGTGCAGGAAAAGTCTATTTATAGCAGGAAGGATAATTTATCAATTAGATGACCCACCAGCATGCTGGAAGCACATTTATTATTTCTGTAACTTGGGGAATGTAGGTAATGGGAATGTAACTATGCAGAATAATCCTTATTCACCAATGCAGTGATGTGATTGTGGAGGGTAACCTATTCCATCTTCTATGACAGGTGAAAAGGTCCCACAGTGTTACCGTGACAACAAGTTAGAAACCTGCATCAGCACACGGTGAGGAATGTTTTGACTGACATCTTGTCATTCTGTGTCTGTGCTGCACTAGCTGCGTTATTGCCGGATGTGGTGATGTACAACGGAACTTGGGGAAATTGGGATTGGGGTGCTGAAGACAACTTAAATTAATTGGAAAGAGTGGAAGGCTCAAGGGACCGGAGAGATGGTCTGACAAGCAAGCAATTTAATCTAAAGTCAAGGTCAATGTGAAATATCACATGATCTTAGTTCAAGTAGTTTATTTTATATTGACGCCACAAAAAAAATCTTGTAATTTTGAGTTTTGTATTCTAAAAAATATTACCAATTTTTCCTATAAATTGGGGCAAATTATGAGAATAGCGTTGAAAAAAATGAACATAATTAAAGATTGCATGCTAGTCATATTCTATGCATCTTCTGGATGCTAAAACCAAATTATTGAGATTAAGTGTCATTCATTCAAGTAATATGTTACTCTTTATGTATTTATTTTATTGCTGGAATTGGTAATGCAGTAAGTAAGGCAGAAAGAAAAGCTGTTAAGAAGTCATGAGCAAAATACTTGAGCTTTCACTCCTGTAGTAAATGCACACAACACTCCAATGCATTCAACAAAGCTACTCAAAGGACAATGTCAGAAGTGTTAGCTAAGGAAAAGGAAAATTGCACTTACTTTAGACAAGACGCGACTTTGAGCTATTAATTATCTCCTGAAAACCAACTCATCGGGAAACCACATGAGGTCACTGGAGAGAGGTCTACGATAACCGCAACAAGACTATCGTGAAAAAACATAAACTAGAGTGTCAAAAGCTTCAGCATCAAAGTTGAATTGGAGTAAACCATTTCTAGTTACAGTTTTTATCAGCAGGTGTTTACTTTTTACAAAATTCAGACCAAAATATTACCTTGTTTGGTAAACTCAGGTGTAACTGCAGTTTTTCAGTCCTACCGTAATGCAATGGTGTGAAAATATATTTTTTTGCCTTATTCCTGAGAGAATTAGACATCTGGTAAACTTCCCCAACTGGTCTAACAAACAATTATGTCACAGTTTTGTGTTAATGTGTTGCTGTTTTTCTTACCAAAGGACCCATCTAGAGTTAGGAATTGGGTAGGGAGGTACACCATTCAATGACAACAAGCCCCTTCTCTTTTTTCCTAGTTGTCCACTGCGAACGAAACATTTCTTCAGTGGCCCCCTGTTGTGGTACTTCGATCAGACTCTTTATTTTCAGTGCCCTAAATGTATTCATGACTCCAGCATCCCCCCCAGAGAAGTCAATTATCCTGCACATTATGTGATGTTACCCCTCAGTCTCACTGCCTAAAGCAAGCAGTCCCCATTATTGTCCCAGATCTCTATGAAGTCCATTTGGATCAGCTCCACCACACACATTCTACATAGACAAATGTCTTAGGTCAAAAATAGTAATACTGCACACATGCTTGAAATAATTCATGATATTCCTTAAAAAATAAAATGAAAAAATGAAACATATTTCTTGCTTAAACATGGCAAGTTATTCACACAGGGGTCATATTGTCCTGTTGGTTGTTTAGATACATTAAAAGGGCCGCTAATGCTTTTTGCACTTTCATCCATTTATTTAATGCTTCAAGGCACAGGAATGCTTCGCAAAGGAAATGACCCCATGGTGCAATGCAGTACACAATCACACAAATGCACACATGAAACAGCAACTTTGCTTTTTTGTGACCCCCAAATCCACGTTATGAGTGTTGGCTATGCCTCTGTCCAAAGGTCTAACGTCGTGGTGAGAGCTGTCCGTGGCGAGAGCTGTCCGTGGTGAGAGCTGTCCGTGGTGCTGAACTACACTATATGCGGTGGTACCTCCAAAATGAATTTGATCCTACAGTGGTTTGGTAAGTACTATTTTTCATAAGTAGGGACACATTTTACGTGGCCTATTTCTATTTTATTGCATAGTCCTCATACTACTACAAACAAACCATTTATCAATGTGTGCAAGTTATGTATGATTTTTTTAAATGTATTATTGTTGTTGAAGGGCAAGTGAGGAGGAGGGGCCAAACGTCTGATATCTGACAAAACATACAAACACAATTAACAAACCAGGGTGTTTCATAACCAGAATATTTATTAAGTGGATGTACCACTGTCATTTACTTAGTTGAGAACTTTACAGACAAGCAGTTAATGTAAGTAATCCCAGTGAAGGCCTACCTTACTGACACTAACTTAAACACTTTTCTTTCCAAGTGAGATTTAATATGTGTAGACATTTCTTTGTGAAATGTATGATCACAGTCAATTGTGTTTATACGTACATCTAGGCCAAGAAGAAAATTTCATGGTGCAGCCTGAGTCATGATGCTGGGAGCAGACACAGCGTTAAATGTGATTTCTCTGACTTCTCCATACTTAGTAATGTGGGACACAGTTCAAACGAAGAGCTCAGACAGACTATATTGGAAGAGCAATGTGTCTGTGTGTGTGTGTGTGCTTTGGGATGGTGTAAGCGAGAGAGAGAAAGAGAGAGAGAATAGAGAGAGACAGAGAGCATGGGAATGAGACTGCAAGCTGATGAAAATTGTGCACTCTCAGATGTAGCTTATTTGGATGTGCTTGTGTGGGTGTACTTGTGCGCACACGCTCACACTAAGTTGGCCATAACGATGGATTCAAAGGAAGCCTTTGAAGTATTTTGATGTTCCCTGGCTGCTCTCTTGCCAGTTTCCTAAATAGGTCACAGACTCTGCTACTCTGCCTTCTGCACTGAGCTATCGCTGCCGCAGTCTGCTAGAAAGTGTCATAAAAGACAGGCAATTTTTAGGAAATAAATCAGCTTTACATCCCCATATATAACTTAAAAGGCTAGATGGATTGGTTTTAATGTGGATGCTTGTTGTCTGCAGGTGTACACACTCAGCGAGCGGGAGGAGAAAGTCTGTAAATACTAAGAAGTGGAAAAAGTAAGAGCAGAATAGATTGAAGAATTGGAAGTAAGTGGGCTGACCTATGCATGCTAGAATAGAATCAACTTGGAACTGATGTAGTTAGTAGTTGTAGGGGGCGATGAGCTCGATGATGCAGACACGTTAGGAGAAGAATGTAATGAGGGAGCTGTACGTGAGTGCCGGTGTGGTCTTGGAGGCCATCTGTCCAAGGTGCTGTGTGAGTTCTATCTGCCGCCTGGTGCTTCCATGTAGGGCAGTCATTTGCATCCAACAGATGATCAATTTGATAACTAGAGGAAACCTCTCAAACACAGTAACACAGTGAAATAAAATGTGTTCTTTTCTGCTTTGTACCCTGCAGGGAGGAAGCATAGCGTCAATGTAAGATGTATGTGTCAACTCTACATTGCAGCAAGCCTGTGGGGCAACAAAAGAATATCAGGGTGGTCTAAACTTAGAATACCACATTTATTTGTCCTGCTTCCTAGACATATTAGAAGGTAAGCACATTCTCCCCACCACTGCCAGTATCCAACATCCCATTCTTCTCCATAAAATAGGGAGAATAAATCACAAAGAGTTAAGAGCTTGTTAGCGGCTGGTGGTGGCGTGTCCAACCCTTCAGGGGGGAACGAATGAGAAGCAGCCCCCTAAGATTGGTATTTGTCCTCTGCTCAACTGGACCATATTTGCAGAAAAAAAAGAACCCTGTGTTGCACCACACAGTCATGTTTCTTCATTTTTTTTCAATATCACTGAAGCCCAATAGAGGATTGCTGGGTAAAATGGGAGTATTTGGATGTTCAATACCCCTCTGTGCTACCCTCCTCATCTCAGTCCTAAAAAAAGGCACCCGGGTGGAACATCTCTCTGATCCTTCCTATTTCACTACCACTGGTCCCCCAGCAGGTGCATTGGATTTTTCCAGATACCCCCAGTGTCCCTTACTATGATTTCCTCCATGTCCCCTCCACAGTTAAAAGCAGGCTCACATCCTTGTTGATGCAAACATTTAGCACAGTTAAAAGTACATGTCTAGCATACTGGGATTCACTGCAAAAACAGCCTGAGGTACACTCTACATTTTCCAAAAAAAAGTACAATGGGAGACTCCATTTTTATACCACTGAAATTCAATGAATGTTTGAACAAATGATTAGCATAACCATATACTTTATCGCTGTCATTTCAAATTCAATACAAGCTACTGTATTGCCAGATATATAGTATGTTTTCACTATTATTTCAGGTGCAGAATAACTACAAGATTAAATAGATTCAACTCAAAAGGAGACAGATGATTTATCATGGGTTGTGTGAAGTATTACCATCTTCTTTAGATAAATGAGAGGCTAAATTTGAAATATGAGCTCTAGTTCTACTTTCTTTGACTATTTGCCAATGTAGAAGTAATAAAGATATGCAGGGCTAACATTCCTGTATGTATCAATGTTAGGAGACTAGGCTTCCCACTGCATTACATGACTGTCACTTCACCGTATGGATTATGAGGAGAATGCCTGGATGTTAAAACAGAACACTGAAAGCTGTAATGAAGATAAACATTCACTTTTTTTTGCTCAGTAAGATGATGGGTTCTTGTTGAAACCTTGCCACAGATCACACGAAGAGGATTAGTCAGAGTGAATCCACCTGGAAAATGTTAAAGTGCTAAACCAGATGAAAGTGTCTGGAAAAAAAGAATTATGTATTGGAAGGATTGAGAGAGAAATGTTTAAAAATGCCAGCTGTCACAGGGTGAAAATCTCTTGCTTTTTGAATGCATTGGTAACACCTGTACTTGACACTGTTGTTTAGTTTCCTTTTAAATTAAATTAAATATGGTGTCTAGTCTAAAACCTTCATCTAGCACCAATTTTTAAAGGCTACTTTTGTCCCCAAACAAAAATAATTCAATGAAGATACTATTCCTGATGGCTACTGACTAAGTATTACAGTACATTAACAGTTGCAGTTGGTATTATAATTGTTTTCATTTCTGTAGAAACAACTCTATTCCTATTGACTATCGATATGATATGAATCTATCCATAATTCATAAACCTCTGCACATCCTTGTCCAGGTCACTGATGCTATTCACGCAAGTTGACCCAGACATCTTTTGTAACTGGGTTCTCTACCGAGAGGTCAAAGAAGCCTCCCAAGTGCACATACCCATTATACTTCCCCCCCCAAGGATGAGTACTGCCAGTTATGGAGAAAACTTATTCTCTTTACTTATAGCCTGTACATTCTTGTTTTGAACACAAACACAAAAGACCTTTGGACACACTAGGGGAATCTGTTCTAAAACCACAGACATTTGCTATAATTTCGATTGTGTCTATAGTCAGCACTCACAATCATACCGCCAGCAGCAGTAATCGAGCCTACGCCTGGCTGCATGGATGTAAGGCCAGTGAACCTCTACACCATGGGGCGGCCCAATGACCGGTTATGGAACAATTTTAGACCCTTTCACATCAAAATAACAAGGAGGGAACAGTTGGTTCCAATTAAATTAATTCCTGGACAAAATGTTCTTCTCCTCTGGTGTTGTTTTGAGTTCAGATAGAAGTTCACGTCCCTAAAAAATACATCCGATTCAGACTGACAACATTACACAACTAATTATATTACAAAGCAATGTAAGAACAGGTATAATAAAGACCAAAACTATGAATGTTCTTAAAATAAAAGCAGAAATTTTATAAATTAACAATGCAGTGCACAAGGTTACATCAGGCTGGTCTCAATATTTGATATCTATGCCTGGATTTATTCTGTTATAACTGACAAAAGAATCTTATTTCTCTAAATGAGTTGGGAAAAACTATGTCTGAACATTGTGTCCCCCCTTTATCACACTATATTGAAAAGGAAAACCACCATCCCAGACTGCAAATCCACAAGTATTGTCCCGATGATCCTTCTAATGCAGGAAAAATGTCTTTTTAGGCCTTTACACCATTAATATTCTTGTCACAAAATTGAAAAAGATTTACATGCATGGCTCTTATAATTTACTCAGCGAGATCCAATCACTATAAAGCATTATTCCTGTTTGGTGTCTGCAGGCTAAAATGTTACAATGATGAACACCTTTTAAGTTATACCTGACAAACAAATATTAATCACATAGACTTGACAGCAATTGTAAATGTATTTTACCTGCATCACTCATTTCTCCACATCATGACATGATATGATGCTCTAATGTCACAATGTTCCTGCCTATTGTTTGCATTAACAAAACAATTCCACCACATCCTTGTAACCAAATGTACTTTTTACTTTTTTTTCTGATTGGAATATTACTGCAAAATTAGATGAATCACTTGAGAATTATAATAGTTTAATTTGGTGAAATGGAAAACTTGAGTGATATGCAAAAATGTCCTTTTGTCATTATTCAACTAAGTGGTTCATCTGAATCAGGAAATTCATTTTTCTCTTTATGATTGTCATTGGTATCAAGTCAAAAAACTGCATATGCAATGGCATAGTTGTGTTTTAGTGCCTTAGTAATTGGAAGAAATGTCTTTTTCCGTAGTTTCCTTGACTATTTCCACTATAAACTTTCCAGTCTACACACTTCTGTAGTTAAAGCAAATTAGTTAGTGTTTAATCATTGCACCATTGTTGTAAAAAGTGTTAAGTGCTTTGTATTCTATTGATAGGCAGTAAGGGTACATGTCACACCAAAAAAGAAGCACAAGCAAATACACGCAGTTCAAAAATGCCTAATTAAAGGTTGTGTTCAGAAATACCTAATTAAAGGTTGTGTTATGAGAAGGTGGGGGCAAACTTAATCAGATTTGACTTCAAATAGAATATGATATGATGATTACTTAACAAAAAAAGTAATTACAGAAGTTTTCAAGCTTTCCGTGATAAAAATAGGTCTATTCCTCGCTATTTAAAAGAACTTTTTAACAGATGTCAAAAGCACTCAGTTGATGGTTGTTAATTTGGACTTGATGTTTCATGTAAAATGTTTGGAGTTTTCATCATGGTGGATTTCATGGACATCATCACAGAAATAAAATATAAAAAAGCTCCCCCAACAATACATCAAAGCCGGATTGAACTTAGTCAGAGAATACCTGAAATACAGAAATGATACATATTTGAAAGGCAGTAGTACTTGGATCTGATGAAACCAAAGGGTATAAGCTAAGAGTTTTTGTTTGATGGAGAAAGAAAAAGAGACTGTAAGGAAACCATGATGGTAGAAACATAATTCAGTAGTTTTATTGGTTTAAAACCAGAAAATGAAACCATTCTAAAAATGATTACATTGATTTAGTTAAGATGAACATCCTTACTATATTTACATTGTCAGACTAGCTTCATGTTTACATCTATACTTGAAAAAATATCCTTTTTTCGAGTTTCAGGTCAATGTATTACTACAAAGAAAGTGTTTAAACATCCATTCATTTTCTGTACCACTTGTCCTTATATACCACGTCTACAGTATATGTGGTTGTTTATACATATATTCATTCATTCCACTTATACTAACAGGGGTCGCTGTCAGTCTATTCTCTGAGATTGCTTGGTGTCTTTCCAACAGCTGATTAAGATGAAGGGGCGGGGCAATGGAAACACCTGTGGCAAATTGGTACACCAAGTACTTAAGGACATCCACCACAATCACCTCGCTGTTGGAGTATTGGTTTTGCATTTTGCTTCCTGCCATGTGCGTCCGACAACCTTCCAAGGTCTTGCTGTTTTGTGGGTATGTTTTCTTTATAATTATTTTAGTATAGTTTTTCGCCAGCTTTGTTATGCAGGTTTGTTTTTGGCTTTGTTACTTTTCCCAGTGTTTAGTATTTAAGGCTATATTCTGTGAACTGATTTTTCCTTATGAAATTTTATCCCATTGTCCATCCCATTGA
Organism: Stigmatopora nigra; assembly: GCF_051989575.1. Classification (NCBI taxonomy): domain Eukaryota; kingdom Metazoa; phylum Chordata; class Actinopteri; order Syngnathiformes; family Syngnathidae; genus Stigmatopora; species Stigmatopora nigra. The sequence continues at coordinate 11,167,946 of NC_135521.1, forward strand.
ATATTATGTCCCAAGTAATATAGAAAAACTCTGCAAGGGTAAGCCATATTTTGTAGTTGTTTGAGGAAGAACCAAAATTGTCAATCCCTCCACTGGGAAGCAGACAGACGGTACTAACAATTTACCAAGTGTGTTACCTTATGAAACCTTTGTCCAATTGTTTTGAGTGAGAATAGGAATGACTGCTTGGAATATAGTTTGAGACTCAAGTGATTTTTCCTGAAAACCCTAATGGAGGTGTATATTAGGCAGCAAGCTGTCTGTTGCTGTAGCTCTGTGATTGATGGGAGGAGGCATGCACCATTTACTGGCCAAGCTGAAGCAAAAAAATGAATCTCCATCTTCTCTTTTCATAGCAGTCACAAGACTCCTCACCGAGAAAATTGGTCTATGTCCAAGGGGAAAGAACTGTTAAATTCAGTCCTAGTCACAATCACATCTAAATAAGCACATGACATATTTGGCCATGCAAGCGTACAAACAGATGTTACACTATATTGTAGGCTATTGTAGACAATAACACTAGAATAAACACCCTCAAGGTCATTGCGCCTGTTAACTGCTATTGCATTCAAGATTAATTCAGACAAATTTGTACTTGTAATTCATTCATTTATTTGTTCATTCATTTTTCTGCACCACCTATCCTCACAAGGATCTTGGTAGGTAATGTAAAAACCAAATCCAGAAAAGAAAGACAAAATATTTAATGTTTAAACTGAAATGTTTTCTAAACATTTATTCCTGGTGAGTTTTATGCCTGCAATGCATTCTATAAATGTTCACAATGATTAGCTGTAAAAATGTATTATGAAACTGAATCTAGGAGAATCCATAGGGATTTGTGTGTTTCCATATTTGTGATATTTTTTTAGTGCTTAAATGATGTTTAATATACAGCTTATACGCTCTTGGGGCTGGGGCTGTTGTTTTGAAATATTACCCGTTGAGTGTGAATAGCCTTTTCAATATGCACAAGCAGGTAAAAATTGATATCGCTTGAGACATGGAAACATGAATTAAACATTATCTGATGAGATACAGTCTAAAATATGAATACATTGAAAAGCCAATCCGAGTATGAGGGAATGTATGTTTTTTATGCTCATATACAGATTTAGAATTCACATTGCATTTGTTTTGAAGATACATGTTGACAATGGAGACCTAGTCCATGCATAATGACATAAAATATGAGAAGATGCACTCCGAGAAGAATAAAAAAAAGCAATCTTATAGACAGCCCCTTTTTTTTTTTCCATAGACATGTGTATATGTTCTCTATCTTCATGATTACACTGCAACCTTACTAAGATGTCTTTGTTAAATTTGGGTTTTGAATAATGAGGTAACCAGACAAACCCTACTAATTAATAATTGAATGTAAATTTTTATTGGGTTTGTTCAATGTATGTCGTGAGTTATCAGACTTTACTGCAGCCAGTGAGTCAGATCATCTTAGTCAGGAGTATTGCTGGTGAGTCTTCTAACTTGAGTAAGTAAACTAAACGGAATCATCAGAGTCTGCTGTCTTTTTCATAGTACACTAAATCGTTTTAAGCACTTATCCTTTGCCCTAACCCAAACAAAAACTCACTATTTGCTTCCTAGTTATTTACTCTAAATATGTGCAACAATAAACAGGGTGACTAACTTTCTATGACTCACCTATGATGTACAACATTGCTGAGTTAAAGTGTGACTCAATTAAAAACCAGCTGTGTCCTATCTCTCAGTAAGCCCTTTAGCATTTCTCACCTCTTCCCTACTTTTTCTAACTGAGCCCTATCGTCTAGTCCTTTACTTTCCACCTACCTCAAGTCCCCCGCTGCTCTGTAAGCGGTCTGAAGCTTCTAGACACATGCTGACAGTTCTAATGCTCTTCTTGAGGCACACTGCTCACATGTAAACAGACACGCACACACGCACAACCTTCCCTTCAAATACTGTAAATGCTCATTTGCCCCCCGCTGCTTGATGCAGTTTTGGCAGACGGTTGCAACTCGACTAGCCGACTTCCTCCACTCTGTCGCTCTCTATGCTATACCTATTAATGACGCACATCAGCTAGCTCTCACTACGGTAGTTGCAATTAAAGCACAGGAGGAATCTAGAAATTAGAAGACACCTGAATTCCCATTTTTATTCTGTAATTTGACAACCCACAGACAAACCCTCATAAAAAAAATGCATGGTTTTAAACACTAGCACACCAGTAGTGAGGATATTAAACTACATTTCTTTTATGCAGGTTTTTCTGTTCCTGTCTGGAGCTGTTATTCTTCCCTAAAAGTACCAACACCATTTGCATGGCACCATATTGAGTGTAAGTTCATCAAATCGATTATATTATTAACATTGGAGTGTAGGTTTGTATTGTTAGCCAAGCCATTACCACGCAACCTACTGACAAGGGCTTGACTGTTCTCTTTGGTGGTATTTAACCCTTGACGATGTGGGCATTATTGCAAGTGATAGATGTCTGGGGGAGAACCCCCTGCACAAGGTTAAAGAGAAGCCCTGACATGTTGTGCCTCTAATGGTAGAGATAGCACTAATAATGCAATTCACAACTTGAGTGCTTCAAGGTTCAAGAACCCCTGGGCATTGGCTATTAAGCATTAGGCTTTGATAGGTTATAATGGCTTGTGCTAATATTGGCTCATAAGTGAGAAAGGTCAGCTAACTCATCTACACATATCGCATCTGACAATTTGCCTGGGGATTTTTTTTTTCTTTTAAAGAGGCTCAAGCAACACATCTTTCAAGGGGTCAGATTTCAAGATGATCCATCATTTTTTAAATTAGCACTTTCTAATTATAATCCTGCAATTGTCTGGCCACCGATTCAGTGTGTCCCCTTGCCTGGTGCCCATAGTAAGCTGGGGTAGGAAGCAACCCTCATGACCCTTGTGAGGATAATCAGTTCAGAAAATTAATGAATGAATAATTATTTTGTGAGATATTTGAGGAAAAGAATAATATGTAAGAGACTGAATTTTGGGCAGCTCTGCGATCGACTGGGATAGGGCCCAGCACCCCCCGCGACCCTAATGAGGATAAAATGGTTCCGAAAATGAGATGAAATGAGATGAGACTGAATATTTGTGTGTATAGAGTAAATTGATTGGTGATAGGTGCCTATATCCTTTATAAAACTTACCAAAAAGAAAAATACTTTAAACTTGATCAACCTAAATGATACAATGACCCGCAATGATAAAAGTGTGCCTGTAGGATTGGGATTTTTTTTTTGGTTTGGCATTACAGTGCGTAGAAGACCATGGGCACCCTGTAGGCAAATGCTGGCGGGTGTTTCCGTGCAGTCATATTTTAAAGCGATGAACAAAATGACAAAATGTCAAGCAGCTTCTGGGTGATCTAATCTGGACTGGCGAGGCGCCAGATCGATGTTTACTCAGTATGTGTTAAAAGAAACATTAAGGCTAATCTCTAGGTGTGTCCTGAGGCCATATTTAAGTACATATAGATAGAAAAGGCAGCAAATCATTACTTTTGAATCCTCACAAACTCTAGGTTTGCACAATTGGTGATTTCACAGTAGAGTGTTATCATTGAATACTTATTCCATTGTTATTTTGAAGTATTTTGTAGCCTACTTATACTTTTGAGGTAAAACCATTTGATTTGAGCTACACCAAAGAACATGTTCATTATTTTCAGGACAGGAACTCAATATTCAACACTAAATCTAAACTTGCAAAGAGTGATCACACTTGAAGGAGTTGGTTGAACACAAACTGCAAGTAATTGTTTACATGATTGACAATTTTGACTGTTAATAGGCTTGCCATAAAATGTTGGAGTGTTTGTAAGTAGCACTTTCGACCTGCTCATGGAACGAATACAGAAACTGATGAAGACACATCTGGTAGGACAAAATATTTTGAAAGTCTTTTTCAATAGTATTCTCATAACTATTGCGATCGAGATTAAGCCAATTCAGGAAAAAAATGTTTTGGCTCTTTGGAATGATTTTCAAAAGTGATTCATGAAAGTGTCAGGTAAAATATTTAAATGTTTTTTGTGTGTATTTTTTTTTATTTGATGAAACAGTTATTATTATGGGATATGGAAGGAGATGCAAGAAGGCAGCTTCAAAATGTTTGTTTCTGAAACTGTCGATGGATTTAGCAGCAGGGGGCAGTGAAAGTTCTTGTGCAGCCAGGTGTAAACCACACAACATAATAAATGCCTTTCTTTCCTGAACTTTGATGATGATGCAAAGAGCAAGGGAGGCTAGTATTTATACCCACATTTTTTCCCTCACCAGGCTTTGCCTTCAAGTGATTATTTTCACTTTTCTTTTCTTTTTTTGCTCCCACCCACCTCCTTACTTTATGAGTTGTGTCAACCCTTTTGAAAATTGCTGTGGAATATTTTTTTGCCTCTTAATTTACGCTCTGCCGGTGAGGTGTTGTTATTGTTATCTTACTTAATTTGAAAACAAACACCTCACATTTCAATAACATAAGAAACAATTAAATCTACATTTTTGATTAACAAGAGAGAACAACCACTGGGATGAATACAAATATAATGCTTACCACCTTATATTTTTAGACCAAACATGGATAAGCTCAAAAAGTTACATACATTCTTTTGTTTTTTCTTGTTGTTGAAAACATAAACTAACAATCCTACTTCTGTTACTCGTTGATGTATTGGAATATGCTTGAGCCCATCAAACCATATTTGAATGACGAGTTATACCCTAGTGGCCGTTTAGTGGCAAGGGAGAGTTAGAAATCAAATAGAAAAAAAAATAAGTGTAAAAAAGAGAGCCTCAATGATGGATCATGCTCCATGTCAATCCCCGGTTCTGCATTAAAAATGGCTCTGAAATAAAGTCTTTATCAAAAGAGCCACAAGGTTCTCTTTAGGGGGTGTTTTCAAATAAGCAGAAGTTGTTATCATACCTCCACAGGGAAATATGTATTTACAGCTTTCTCATAGAGGGAGTAGCAATAGTGTAACTGTTAACTATGCTTTCCTTGTTATGGTGCATGATTGCATGCTCCCGTTATTACACCTTTCTATTCTTGCTAATATAGTAAAATCCCATTAGGCAGTGCACTAATGTGAACAGTAGCTTGCCGTGCATTGGGCACACTATTTAAAATGGAGACGCATAAGGACCACTGTAATGAGCATTGGGACACAGGTGGGGACTCTACCAAGGTGGTATGTTCAAAGGCATCAACTTTCACTCTAAAAATACATTTACTAGCTAGATAAGAATAGGTAAAGGGCAGATAGGTTTGCACTTGTATGTGGTGTTGTACCTTATAGGTAATCAAAACCCTTTGTCACTATATCCTCATTCAACTAATGATGATGCAGCATTAAGTCCAACATGGGCTTCGGTATCTCTCTCAAGGACACATCGACATGGTTGCCACAAGGCCTAATAATTTGTACACCTGATATGGTAGAACACTTGAATCCTGGGATGCATGCATTGACATCACTTTTGTCAAAGTAGTGCAATTACTTAGGTATTCGCAATTGAATAATAAGCCATCAAATTGTGATTAAAGTGTGTTTTATTTTGATCAAATAATTAAATTGACAACATACACAAATATAGCACTAAAAATAATACACTTATGGATATTTGAAAATCAAGATATATAATTAGATGCTTATGGTTTCTATTTTTTTAAAACCTGCTTAAAATGATTTTAATTCCTTGGTTTGGACAACATTGGAGTTTATGCATTAATAATTTCAATTTATCAGCCCCCAACCCCCCATTATAGTATATGTGAATACCTGTTCATTAATTATGCATTACTCTATAAACATTATTTCTTGTTTTTATTCTAAATTATGCAATGTTGCATGTTCTTATGTTTGAGTTGTATTTAGTTTATGTTTTGTTGCCTCTATGTTTCATCCTAAACTTGTATATTTGGATAATAATATAGGTACATTTGCCATGTAGTGTGTATTACATTTACAATCTCAATTAAAACTTAAAAGGTTGAGTAATCTTGTTTGGGATCACATTAAACACCGTAGTGAGCAGTAGTTTTCATCCTTCTTTTCTTAATGGTTTATCCTCATTATCTTGCCTTATGTCAACTTCCTGTCATTCGGTGTTTACAATCATAACATCCTAGTCTTTGAAATGTAATGTTATTGTTTGTTTTAATTACAAACATTGAGCTAAACAACGACAGTTCCATCCGATTCTGTTTAATTGGACACTATGAGATGTTGATTAAATTAATAAAATGATGATTTGGATGAAATAGTCTTGCTGGATGATCTAGCAATGATTTAATCGGTTCTTGTTGCAAACACTACTGCATAGAGCAGTGTAGTACAGTGGATTTAAAGCCTTGCACGCACAGATAATAATAATGACCGCTGTGTCGACCGTGAATGCGCGCTCCCGAGCCTCGGTCGTTGCCGTTTGTTGATGTCTCCACCGCATGTCCGACAGCTTATCTGACTCTTTTTTTCCCCTCTCCTACAGTTAAATCTGCTTATAAAGTTAGCTCTTTTTTCTCCTCCCAGCTCCCTGCTTTGGATGGATTGCTCCGTTTGAGTCCCACGTCTGCTAAGATGTACCGCGAAAGGTTTTTTGGCCATTCATTCCTCCAGCTTGTCCGCATTTTCTTGTAGTGCGTTTTTTTTTTCCTAAGAAGAAAAGTATGCAGTAAAATACACGTGTTTCGCCCTTTCCTTCGGTGAGGAGACGCAAAGTTGCAAGTGGAAGAAAGAGGATTATGTGCTGAACATTGCAGATCTTTGGAAAACAGGTACGTGATGTTTTTTTAAAATATATATCCTGGTTGAAATAACGCTCCCGTTGATTGCGTGCAGCTGTGTTGGGATGATCGAAACGTATACAATGTCAAAGATCGGGAGATCGCCTATGTTTCGTGACATTGAAATGTCTTTCATTGATTAATATTCAGTCATGAATGGGACCGATAATGGTTCTTTTGCTTGTATGCGATGCCGCGTGGGGTGCGTGGAGGTATTTCTAGACGCAGGTGTTCCAGAGAACGGCACGCATACATGCAGTCACACACGCTATGCAATTTTGGAAGAAATTACTACTAAATCATTAAATTGCAGGGTTTTTTAAGGCATTGCTTTCAAACACAAGGGTCTGGACTTTAAGGTGGTTTGTGGTGAAAGGTCAAGGTTTATCACAATAATCTTTGATATTGGAAAAGACAGACATTTCTATGGCTCTCAAATATGAGGTTGTCACCATGACATTGACTGAGTGACCATGGGTTTAATTTGATGCTTGACCTGTCATTCTTGGGATCCCTCTCTGTCCACCCTCTACCGTGCATGAGAATACCAGTGTTGCTGCATGGTTGCGTCTGCTTTCTGATATTTCCATATTTAGAACTCTTTATTCTATTGTGATTCAGCCTAAAACTGCTTAAGATGGGAAGACGTAAATCCAGGATGTTTTCTATTCTAGGCAGCGTTTGAATGTGATCATAAATGTAATATTTTGTCTTACAATACCCAGTATGTTTATTGTAATGTAATTGAAAACAAAAAGTTGCTAGTTCAATGTGATGATGGTTTTAATCACATCCAACAATGAAAATACCAAATTTGCAGTCAGGGTAGTGTAAAAACAAAGAGTAATATTAGTTTTAATGTTTTAGTCGTTGCTTTTTCATTTCAATATGAGTTCAAAAATAATACTTATTTCATTGATTAAAATATGCCAAGTTTGTACATAGTTTGGGTATAATTTCTTATTAAAAGCAGATATAGCACTGACGAACTGGATCTATGATAAAATGTGCGAGCTTCAATCGAAAAGGTATCTTTCAAATGTGCATACTGTCTTCACATGTCCAAACTTTTACGACTCTAATTTTTATGGTGAGGCAAAGGACATACAATTCTGCCTCCACACTGAGGAAGGCAGGCTGCTATAGAAGTCACACTACAGGGGGCAAATGAGAGCACAAAGATTGAAATCAGTACTGTTCTTTTATTATTAGACATGCTATTGAGTCTACAGGTTCTTTGACTTCGTTAGACTAAAGGTTGGCTCATTGGACGGCTCATTGAGTTGGCTCATTGGGTGTTAATACAATTTAAAAAAAAAATGGGGCTGAAAATTATGACAAGAACACACAATTACTTTTGAAGAAACCAAATTAAAATAGTCTTGCCAATATATGTTTGGGGCAGAAACTGTATTTGCATAGAAATACTCTATAATTGGTAAACTGAATTTTCTTGACAGATAGAGTGAGCAAATCTCACTATCCAAATGGATTTTGTTATCAATCAATCCAAAACTAATGCCAGTCATTTGAAAGTTTACGGATATAAACATCTGAAGATGGTCACAGACACAAACTGGACATTCCGACACTACTTTGTAAATCTAGGCTGAAAGCTGCAGTGTACAGCCAAGCCATTCATTTGGGAATGAAAATTAATTTGACATACTTGTATACATAATGTGTTTGCAAGTTGAGGTTGCATCCCAAATGCAGTGCTGTCACTTTCTGGTCAGATGACATGAAGGGGACACGTCCCACTCGCAAGTGCCAGTGTAAAGCAGTCACCAACATTTTTCTGATACTGCAGCACGCAGTTTTTATTAGGTGCCCTGCTGAGATCACACTTCCATCATATTCGTACCGCTTCTCTCAGTACAGTAACTTCTCCTCCTCCTCTTCCTCTACTTTTAGCTCACTTCAAGTAGTCATGATTCTGTGTTATCTATCAGCCTCTGTAGTTTGTCTTTCTTGAGCTTTCGAGGGGGTTTGCAATTCAAAAGAAAGCAGTCTTCTGATGGACGTTTTATTATCTTACTACTTCTCTATGTACTCTTATATTAAATACTATCTTTATCATGGTTAAATGTTTTCACCTAAACAAGCTCCTTCTCACCTTTTTGTTGAGCCTCCTTTTGTGTTTGTGCCAGTGTGTCTGTTTGTTTATTTTTTTTAATAAGAACGTGTACTAATTGAAGCACACCCTGGACAACAGCCGGTCTTGTCAAGCGCAATCTCCAGACAAACCCTCAGGGTGTCCTATTTGGCACATACCCATCAAGCCACTCCCACTCACAAACCCAGGCACACACAAAGACATGTTTATAAATACATATAAACAGACGGACCTTGGAGCTTTAAACTCAACACAAGTGTTAGGGCGTTAGAGCTTTTCAGAGTCTGAGTCCTTGCTGGACCTTATGTATCATTAGATTAGATGCCTGACATTACTATAGTAAATTTCCTAAATCTCCTTTTATAGAGATCTGATTCCTAAAAATGACAAACAAGATTTGCCCATCAAAAATGGCAGATTATTTTGTTTTTGTCCTATTTTTTTACTTGCAAAACTTAACTTAGTCACACAAGTGTGTATATTTGAAAAGGATGACAAAGAATAAATAATCAGATTGTTTTAAAACATTTGGTATGTGGAAGTATTTTGAATTAAACCAATGTGGAGTAAATATTTGTTAATTAATTTTGATTCCTTAATAATTTTCTCATTGAAGAACATATTTTGATAATTTACCTTTATCCAAACATTATTTCTCTACAGTAATGTACAATTTAAATAAAAATGCTGCTGAAATCAATTAGCACGGATACTTCTACTCTATTCCTCCTCTCACTGCCACTATTTGGGTTATGTATGTCTACATTTTACTACAACACCTGCGAGGTTTGGGCAGAGGAGCATCAATCTTTATTAGACTGAATGAGGTTGACCCTGTTGACTAAATTACTCTCACTGTGTGGGTATGTGTGTGCATGTGTTTTACTGTTGAGCGCTTTTGTGACCTGGCTGACAGATGACTGCAGTGATTTCAAGAGTTCAGCAGATTAGGGGATTATAGACGGAGGCTTCACACAATAACCCTAATGCATAAATCAGTCTACACCATGTGCTCATAAAGAGAAACATGCATCATATAAACACTATAGGGAAAGTGTTTCTTCTTCTGTGGTTGTTGTGACCCTTTTACTGTAGTTTTTGTGTGTGTAGATATGATACTTCCACACGGCAAACAGACAGAAAAGAGCATTACAAAACCTCAAGGGTGCAATTTCACTAATGCCGTTTTTACGCTAGGAATGACCCATGTTGGCACTGAAGGCCCAGTTAATACAGTTTGTCCTTCCAAACCAATTCAAAGCCCACTCAGAGTTAGCTAATGAACCCCGCACGGTGGCTGAATGTTTGTAGCGCAGCCAGTGTTGTTCTACTGCCAAAATACATTCAAATGTGTCTTTTATATTTAGGAAAAAAACACAATTGCTTCAATTAAGACATTACAGGCAGGCACAATTACCGAAACCACAATGATGTCCACTTTAGTGTGTTGATTTATGTATGCTGTGTTCTAAATTATCATCAAATGGAATTTTGACTTTGAATTGAGAGCAATATATTGAAGGACATTTTTATATCTATTTTTAATTCTATTGAAACTATTTTTCACAATATTGTTCTGTTTTTTTCCCCCACAACTAATAACTGTAGGTGGTCATTTTGTCAGTTTAGCCTTGTTTCCGCTGCAGTAAGAGAAATAGTGCTGTAAATAGTCCCTAAATCCTTAATGTTTCCATTTAGAATAGAATACTTTAAAAATGTATTTTGAATTGACAATTTTGATAGATTAGTGTAATAGTAGTGGACTTTCGTCTTATTCCCATTGGGGTCATCACTGCAATGGCAAAAACCCACTTCAAGCCTTTGAGCGTTCTATGGAAACCAATAGTGCAGAAAGTCTGAAACATGGACAATTGTGCAAATGATTCATGGTTATTAATTTAATGTGACCAGTAGTGTGGTAATACTGATTCACTGACCAATGTTCCCCTTATAGTTATGCAGAGATAACTTGAACAACTGATACAGGTTAGGTGGTCAGTGTGAGCGGCATAAATATATTAAGTCCCCGAATTGTACTACAAAGTACTACATATATGGTTCCATGCATGCACGTGTATATAAATTCCCTATTCAATAATTCAAATTAGAGCAGCTTCTCGATTCATCTATACACAAACTCTCTTAACCTTTTGTTATGGGATCATTCTTATCCCTGTTGCATTCAGTGGAATTACCAGAAGCTCTTTGACAGCCATTGAATTTATCAAATGTAATGTACGTCCAATTCTTTGGTTTCATGTCCCTTTCTCTTTTACTCTGCTTTTCTAAGCAGATATACCTAGTTACAGTCTAGAATGGCCTTGTGAAAGGGGAGAAAGTTAAGATGGCATCCCCAGAGACTTTTCAGAGAAGTAATTTAATAAACTAGGATATTTTTCTCCTCCGCAAGGGGAAAAGAATAAGCTCAGAAACATAATGAAACTCGGCTGTTGAATTTTTATTAAAGAATCAATTTTCTAGAATTGAACATTACTGAGAGAACCAATGTTTTATTTCTTGCTGAATTGTAGCGTGTGCTACATAACTCAATGGTAAAGATGTAAAAGTATCGGGTTGTTCAGACCCCCCTCAAACGTTTGTGTAGCAACTGGACTTCCAGTTTAGTATTTATTTGTAGATAATTAGAATAGTGATGGATGAAAAAAATGCTTGAGTAATTGGAGAGAAAATGCAAAAGCACTCATTGCAGCTACATAGAATTATTAGAGGCCAAGCAAAACATGCAATTTGTGGTTGTCAATTTCAATGATAATGAGATACACTATAAGAATAATGAAGACACAAAGCAAAAGATTCAGAAAATGGGAATAGATTTTCACTCTCAACAACATGTTACAACTATGAAGCCTTGCTTACAAATGAACATACAGCAAAAGTATGCCAGGTAAACAATCGGAAAGGCCAGATGGCAGGAGTAACCAAATGGTACCTTAATCATGTTACGTTTGTTCAACTAGACAGTCATGCACAAAAATTACACAACGCTAAATTTTCTCTTATGGGCTGATCTAAATACATTTCAGAATTCATGCACTGATATTTTATAGTAGACTTTATTTTACAATCTATTGAAATATATTTTTAGATCAGGGTGGGCAACTAGTCCACAAAGAGATGTAGGGGTTGAGGTTTTTAGTTTAGCTGAACAATACAACACCATTTCACCAATCCTGGGTCTTACAAGTATAATCAGTTGATTGCAGTCAGGTACTGCTTGTTTCAGCAGAAACCTGAATGAGGTTTCTTAGACGGTCTGTGCTGCATCGGTTGAAAGAAAAACCAAGACCCACTGCGGCTCTTTGTGGAATAATTGCCCATTTCTGTTTAACATGAACAATTCACTGACTTTGCTCTGCAGGCTTTTTCCCCCCTTTGTAATTCGGTGTCAGGTTCATTAATAATTACCTTCGTCCGTAATTATCAATAACTGCAGGAAGACATCTTATTCAATTATTGACATTTAATTAAATAGAAATGGATTCAACAGGTAAAAGCCTCCGGAAGGGAGAGTTACAGCAAGTGTCCCTTACAACTTCCGAACGTCTCCCCGAATAGACGTTTTCGTCCCATTCTTATGGTCACAAGTTACAGAGTTGTTGATCATTCCATCACGTATGAGTAAAAACAACATCTGGGACTACAATAACAATCAAAGTATTTTACTAATAACAAAAACAGGGACTAGACCTAACAACATTTAGATTAGAGTAATTATACAACCTCCTTGACCTAAGAATCATATAATATAATCATAATCATATAATCGTTACATACAGAAAAACCCGAAGTGTACGGTTACATAACGATTACAATATTCTTGTTATTGTCCGACTAGCCCTGTCCTCGTCACCAAGGGCCCACCAAATCTCAAGGACCGAGATTGGGTGGATTGTTTGTATAACCATCCTGGAACAGGCTGTCTAGGTTAAAGATGACTTGGCGTGACCTTAAGACTTTTGAAAAACAGAAAGAGAATGATTTAACAAAGTAATGAATTAATACAAAGAAAAGAAAGAGATTGATTTAATAAAGAAATGAATTAATATAACTATTATAATAATAACACAGAATAAACCCAACATTCCCCCGTTTTTATAATATGTATGTTATTAGTCATTTCTTAGTAATCACTAAATGGAAATGTCGGTGACTGCGATTTTATCTGCCTACTCCTTACTCCCATGGCTGGTCTGAAAGAGAAAAAACATAATTATATTCGTCCAATTGGTCCTCGGATTTACCGTACTCCTGGACCTCACTGCTTTCCCCAAACCGTCCCATAAGATACAACTCATGTACTTTAGAATTTGTAGGGGCAATTTCAGTAGTTATAAGTCGGCTTAGCAAGGAGCGCAAACAGGGGATAATACATCACCCACACAATGTTAGGATAGCGGTAATTGTGCCTATAGTCCAAATCTTTAGATTTTCCAAAGGTCTTATCCCACCAATCTGACAATGCGGACGTATCTACTCCAGAGTGCTCTTGCATATTGCGGTTCAGTGTTTGCAGGCCAGTAATGGCCCTGGTGAGAGATCCACTGGGTGACGCGTTGTTCGGTATGAAGGTGCAACATTGTTTTCCAAACATTGCACACACGCCCCCTGTTTCAAGGATCATATCCACCGCTATGCGATTCTGGAACGCCATCAGACTGGTAGCTGCCAGTTGTTCCTTCATGGCCACAAATCCCTGTTCAGTATAATTTCCAAGTTTTGAACATTGTAATGTAAGTAATTTATTCTATCCACATTTTTGTTTGGGGTGATTAGAAGGAAGATAGACTCCCAACCTGCTGCGATCTGATTAGCCAGCTTATACTCATCTGGTACGCCCCGGGGGATGCCAATCGCATCAATGTATGTTGGATCTCCTTCCCTCCATGCCTCTCGACGATGTCGGGAGGGTCGACCCTTCACCTCCGAATTATGAGCCGCCAATTGTATCTCCTCCACTGTGGATGGAAAAACAGACACCGGTAAGAGCAGTGAGACCAAAGTACCTAGTCCTGCCGCGTTTCGGCAGGAGTCGTATAATTTATCTACCACCCCGCCACCATAGGCCAGAACGTGGTATCAGGGGTGTAGTTTGTTTTAGAACGCCGGTACACCACGTCTCATTTATCGCCCCCAGCTTCAGACCATGCCCTGTACGGTTTAAGCAGGTAAAATGATTAAACAGTGGAAAAATTGACTTCCTATTTACCGCGTAACAGGATAAACACTGCTTCAATATTTTTTCTTGCCAAGTAGGACACGTTTTTTCATTTGTAAAAACACTTTTCCCCAAATGAATGGTGATTGAGGGAGTTGTTAGACCCCATCGTATTTTCCCTTGTCTGGTAGGTTATCCTAATCCTTTGTAAGATGGTTTAGTCTCAATTGAAACCATATGGAGACGTCAAACCCAATATAAAAGAGTTCCCTATAGTTTTATGGTATTGCTTGCTGAGCAATAATCTTTCAATTAATATTGGTGTTTCCCGTATCTTATTAAGTCAGAAAGTTTATCTTACCCGTCCCCTCAATGTTTCAATTGAGACCACCCTTTTACCAAAGTAGCTCCACATAGTGCTTGCCTTCTTTACACTCCATTAACAGCGCCCAATTATCCCCCGTTTGGGAAATCCCTGTTTCAGAAATAAATTTCACAGGTTAATATGTCAGTCCAAGCTTTCCAATCTTGACCAATTTCTGCAACAAGGCTTTTCCCAATCTTTAATTTTTTGCTGTTAATGTACCACACATATTTCCCACCATCTCTTTTTGTATGGCAACCGGGACGTCGCCGAGTCCAAATATATATTTACAATGTGGAAATTTGATTTAGTAGGTAATGTTAATTAAATGTAAATGTGTATGTTTCTCGGTTTACCCTCCCGTAAGAAGGTGTATCCTCAATTGAAACGCCTCCGCCTTTTTCTCCAACTGGAGAAAACAACCCTACTGTGGAAAGGAATAGAATCACAATCATCATTAATCTCATTGCCCCAAAAGCAATAATTGTTTTCAACATGACTTTTTGTCTTTGTTTAGGGAGTTTTCCTCTTGAAACGTTTCAATTTAGACAACCTTCTTACTGTGGGAAAGGTGCATCCGTGTCCCCTTTCAGTAACAAGGACCCTCCCACTTTGCGTTGCTCCGATGTTTCTTCTTTTATGCTGCTTATCAGCATCCAGTCTTCAAGAATCACCGTCGCTTCGTCCGTTTCCTGTTGAGAAGCAAAATCTCCCTCTGATAGTCTAAATTTGGTGTGTGTGTTTTTTTTTTTTTCTCTGATAGATTCGCCTCATCATCCAATTGTCATTGTGTAGTGAATAATAACAATTTGTAAGGTCTACCAAACAGGACTTCATATAAGGTCCGCCAATTGTGGATGGTAGACAACTATTATATTAACAAAATGGGAGCCATTATCACTATAAATAGTTTCTGGAATTCCATATCGTGGAATGATATCCATATGATCTAATAAAAATAAAATAAAATCTATATGTATTTTTTGAAATGGATATGTGGGTATGCATATAGATTTAAACCCTAAGCCTTGTAGTGCCGTTGTAGCAAGGCCACCTCCCCCTTGTCGAGACATAGGTCTTCCCTTGACTCAAGCCCAAATTATTTTCTTTATTGATCTTTTATTGATAGATTATGTCTCGGTGGTCTGCCAATCAAAAAACACAAAAAGACAAACTATCATTCACGCTCACACTCATAAACAGAAGAATTTAGTGTGTTCAACCAGTCTAGCATCCATAATTTCATTTTGTGGGAGTAAACTGGAGTACCCGGAGAAAATCCACAAATTCTCGAGGACGCCATGAATACCCCACATTCCGGAAGGTCTGGATCCACCCCGCATTCATTAGTAGATCCTTTAATATACACACCCCCACTCTAGCATTTTAACCGTTTGTAAAAAATTACCTTCAAGTTTCACACAAAGTTATATCCTTTTTAATGCTATCAGTTTAGCTGTTTGTTCCCCGAATTGAGGTGGGAATAGTTTCACATCTAAGGTTTTTATTTTCACAGCCGCCATGACCTAATGGCTCCCTATCAGGTTTTTTGGAAAATCCCAATTCCCTCTAATAGCATGCCAATCACCTTTTAATGCGGCCATCCAATTTTGTTTCTACTTGTTTCAGGTGATAAGATAATCTCCCCCATTTGTAAAACTAATTCATCCACGCCTATTTTATACAACATGACGCCTATGGCCTTTATTACGTCGCCTTGACTCCAAATTCTATGAACCAAGATAACACGCCTAATTTGTAAGCGAATTTCGCCCATCCCATTTTGTTCATAGACAACCCATCTACCTAAAGCGTCACTTGTTTCAAAACATGAAAGGCCCCACTAGAATTCGTGCATCCAGCGCCAAATAGAGCCTATTTACACATTTGTCTCAAACTTGTTTTAGATATGGGGTCCCCAATTTCCCAAAATTTCCCAGAATTAATGTACTACCACATCCTGTCAAAAACCCAAAACGACTAACATAACCTGTTTCTAAGCCAGATTCTGGAATTTGGAGAATTTCTCCTTTCCCTCCCTTATCTAAGCTTGTTATTGTCACTCGTTATCACTGTAACATTCAGGCGTATTAACCCCATCGTTGCTAAAGTTCTCACCAATTTGCATGCCCTTAATGCCGTAAAAGCAACGTTATTTGGTTGTATCAATTGACCAATGCTTATCCAATCCGTAATATCCTTAAAGTCATCAATATGACCTGTGACAAAGCATATTTCCTCCTGCCAGGACAACAGACAATGTTCTTTCAAGTGCACTTTGAAAAACATTCCATGTTACTCCATTCTTAGGGAAAATATGCTCATCCTAAACCAATTATTTTATTTACAATTCACCTAATTATTTGGATGAATGCCATGAATTTTATCATGCCACTATTGCATTGTAAATTTCCCATCTGATGTCGTTAACAGCCAAATAATTCAATACCTACTATACTTTGTAAATCACCTCATATGTTGTTTACTTAAGACACGAGTCATTTCCCATAGCCTGTTACCAAAACAAAAATCTACAACAATTAAATGAGAGAAATCAACCTTTTGTTAGACAATTCCTAATTACAAACTTTAATGTTTTAAAAACCTTATCGTCACCAATATACCATAATATTGTAAATTTTGTCATCCTGGCCTTTTTTTTTCTTTTAAACAGCCAACCTCCTGGATTAAAGTATTTTGAATAATCAAAAAATTCTGAAATAGTATTAATATTATTTTATCCTCCAAAAGCTAGTTTCCTTTAACTAAGAGCCCTTTGAAATCCACAATTGCTCAAAAATGACTATTTTGGTCTATTTCCCAAATCCAAAGCTTTTTACCAAATCAACCTTTTACTGAACAGATTTTTTCT
Organism: Stigmatopora nigra; assembly: GCF_051989575.1. Lineage (NCBI taxonomy): Eukaryota > Metazoa > Chordata > Actinopteri > Syngnathiformes > Syngnathidae > Stigmatopora > Stigmatopora nigra. Next base: position 11,185,274 of record NC_135521.1, read on the forward strand.
ATCCTCTTAATACATTTCATTTTAAAACCCAAAATATCAATGCGAAAGCATTCGCATAACCTTGCATTTCTTGCAGCCCATGTATTGTTCTTATTCTGAAAAGTCCAAACAGAAAACGCAATTAGCCGTTAACTATGACCTCCACTCTTGCTGCGAAAACAGCATTGTTATCTTATGTTTACAAACCAGCTTTTTCCCTGTGCCCAAATACAACGCTTTTTAGAGAAGACAACCATTAAAACGTCAAATTAACCCCTCTTCCGATATTCAACTATATAACAATATTTTTTCCAAGACCCCATATATCCAGAATATGTATGCTGCAAGCACAACAATATGGCAAAAACCCATTTTCTGCCCTCAAGTTTGCTTCAGCACCCCCAAGGCCAATTATTATTATTATAATGTCTTCACGGAAGGGATCACAAAATTTTAGTCGTTTACACGGTCCGAACGCTCCCGAAAGCCCAACACAGTTAAATCGTCTGCCCCGCGGCCCACATGTTTCACTCCCATCTAATCAGCAGCCGCTGCACCAGAAACGCTTCCCCCGCAGTTGACACATTTTTTTGGCAAGTCTAGAGCATAATAAAAACACAAGTGACATTCCCTGCTAAAATTTAAATGATCATTTTGTATATATTCTTTTGTCTTTTTAAACACCATCTTCCCGTTAGCGGACGGGATCAAAAACCAAGCTGCAATAAGCCATCACATTGCTGTAAATTGACAGTACATATAGGTTATATTAACAAAGCACCACCAGCACTTGGAAATAACCATTCTAATTGTTGTTATACAAGCCCAAGCATCACAAAAAACCCAATTTAATTGTAATCACAAAACGTCATACCTGGATTAACCAAATCAAATACCAGTGTCCCCATTAATTTTCTAGCTCCCTTTATTTTTGTTAAACTTCCTCCGCGCCCGTCACCTATCTCGGTAAATATTTTCCCCGTCAGCCGAGGAGGCCCCGCTATTTTTTCCTTACCAAACAGTACTTTCCCGCCGCCACGGTCTTAAATATATCCCCGTTATCCGAGGGAGCCCCCACTATTTTCCCAAAATAGTATTTTTTAACTTCTCCCCGGCCTTATTTCGCCATTAGTGTCTGTGGAACAAGCTGTTACACTTTTATCCACTCACATATTATTTATAAATGTATATTACCTCCATTAGTGTCTGTGGAACAAGCTGTTACACTTTTATCCACTCACATATTATTTATATATGTATATTACCTCTATGCATTAGTGCATATATTATCCTGCATTTTATGCATTTTAAGCTGGCCAGCAAACCCATATTTATTTATCCATAAATATAGCTGTGTAACATTTTTAAAGCGCTTTGTCTTACCAATTTTTTCCAATCCTTACAAGTTAGACGTATTTTTTGGATCGTCATCCAAACCCGCCTTACAACACGTGTTTCCCATATTTTACTTTTTTGTAGTGAGTTCGTGTGCCTCACACAGTTAACTTTATTATATCTATTTTTATTATTATCACTCCTTCGACTGTATTTCCTAGGCTTATCTTAATTTTACTGCAGAAACCACACAAACAACATACAACGTATATTCGTGCCTACCCTTTAGACACAGGACACTCCCCGGCCCCAATATTGTACCTCTAGTACAATACATTCGTGCCTACCCCTGAGACACAGGACACTTTCCAGCAAAGTGCCCCACCGTACCTGCCATTGACTAGTATAAACACAGGGTTTTATCGCCGTCACCCAGGACGCGAAACCAGCCCAACAATGGGCCTCACATACAATGTCCCTTTAACGCATTTGTAAACACCTTCACAACATGCAGACATTAATGTGGACTTACCCGAGATCCATCAGATGTCTCCCTCCAGCAGGAAAAGTCTTCAACCGCCGAGAATCCAGGCGCCCCCGTCGAAAAACTCCGGCCCACCAAGGGTTTTGAAGACGCCGTGCGCACGGTCACTTACCAGATGTCGAACAGCAGCGCCTGGGTTCTCGCTCCGGTATATTGACCTCCATGGCTCAGAAGGACCAAAATGTCAGGTTCATTAATAATTACCTTCGTCCGTAATTATCAATAACTGCAGGAAGACATCTTATTCAATTATTGACATTTAATTAAATAGAAATGGATTCAACAGGTAAAAGCCTCCGGAAGGGAGAGTTACAGCAAGTGTCCCTTACAACTTCCGAACGTCTCCCCGAATAGACGTTTTCGTCCCATTCTTATGGTCACAAGTTACAGAGTTGTTGATCATTCCATCACGTATGAGTAAAAACAACATCTGGGACTACAATAACAATCAAAGTATTTTACTAATAACAAAAACAGGGACTAGACCTAACAACATTTAGATTAGAGTAATTATACAACCTCCTTGACCTAAGAATCATATAATATAATCATAATCATATAATCGTTACATACAGAAAAACCCGAAGTGTACGGTTACATAACGATTACAATATTCTTGTTATTGTCCGACTAGCCCTGTCCTCGTCACCAAGGGCCCACCAAATCTCAAGGACCGAGATTGGGTGGATTGTTTGTATAACCATCCTGGAACAGGCTGTCTAGGTTAAAGATGACTTGGCGTGACCTTAAGACTTTTGAAAAACAGAAAGAGAATGATTTAACAAAGTAATGAATTAATACAAAGAAAAGAAAGAGATTGATTTAATAAAGAAATGAATTAATATAACTATTATAATAATAACACAGAATAAACCCAACATTCGGAAACTAAAAGAATCGTAGAAAACAGCAGTAATGGCATTCCCTCAACATTTTCCAAATCCCATGCACTGTAGGAGAATAAGGCACTTCTTCTTTTAGCACTAATAAAGCACTAATCACATATTACTCTTTGAACGTCTTGGGAAGTAAAAGTCCTTTATGTTTTGGTTCAGCCTTTCTACTGATTAGAAACTACCTATTTGATAAATCATTTTCTAATTACTAATAAGCTTGATTTCCTGCCTTTTTCATGTATCGATCAAACAATTTATGTGCACACCATAGCTGTAGTATGACACTCTTTTTACCCTGACTTCTCCGCGACGTGTGGCAGCAATAGAGCGAGGGGGGTCAGGTGATGATTTATGACCAAGATGCTGCATTCGAGCACAGGATGATTAATCTCTTCTGGGAACACTTTAGGAGTACAAGTTTAACCTACCCCGGCCTTGCACGTACACATACACACAAATACATGAGTGGCTAAGAAGGACATAAACACAGGGCCATAGTGCATGTAGATGTGTTTAAATAGAATTTGTGTATTTGTGTGCAATCCCTTCTCAACATGCTTTATTTTTTCCCCCCTCTATCGTTCTTGTCCATAGTCTCTGCCTTTTCTATCCACAGAGTGACCTTTGTTGTGCAATGTCTGACACTCACCCTCTCCTCTTTTGCTTGGTCCATTCATCATGGTCACAGATACTCACATACACAGCGGTACAATAGTAAGTGAGGGATGAGGCGAAAAGCCTCTCTATAAGGGCACTTGGCTACTGTACCAATGAGCATAAGGCTGTAGGATTAACACAGCTAGGTGTAAAGAGATGTAATGTCTTAATAAGCACAGAGAAAGCTGGGACTCTTTCCATATGTTTGTAACAGCTATGTTTGTGTGGTCAGCTCTAGCTCTGTAAGTTAGAAAATAGAAATCTGAGTGTTAATGTATTTTTAAGTATTCAGTTTTTAGTCAATGTGCCCTGAGGTGGATTTTTTAAGGGTGTACTGGATACACTTACAATAAATTAATCTGCCGTGCAATGTTGTCCTCATTATGGTGCTTTTATAAAACAGAGTAGCAAAGCAAGATAGTTGAATCAGGAGACCATCAAAATGAATATGTTCATTCAAGATTAAAATAAATAAAAGTTTGATCAGCATTTTTAGTACAATTAATTTAATCATATATACGAAAGAAGAGATGAACACAATTTTACACAAGACAAAAAATCAAATTCAAATTAATTTTGACAGGATTTAGTGAGTTCATTGTCCGATGTTTTTTCTAGTTTCTGATAATCTGGCACAGCAAAACAATAACCAAGATCACAACGGATCAGAAAATCTAATATTACTATATTCAAACTTGTTTCTTTTTCCACACAGAGGATTATGTTGGCCAACTAAATTGTCCGAATGTATCCCACAGCTCTTTGATATCTTGGGTGATCTCTTTGAGTCTTAAGCTGCTAATGGCTATGAGGAATCAGGGGAACAAATGAGGCTTGGTGCTGCTATAACGGATTAGTTATTTTATTTTCTCAATCAAAAAAGTAATACCATTGGGATTTTGTCATCCTGTGGTCTCATATCTGCTTAACCACATTACACATATTTCAGTATAGACCCTTTCTTCTTATTTAGGAGTGGGTGTTGCTCTAACCTTACCAGCCAAAGCAATTAAACAGCATTGGCTACCATTGGAAAGTGGATCTCACACAGAGTAGGCTGGACTAAAGAAATAGAAGCTCAGGGGACGATAGTTCTTTTGAGAGCCAGAAACTGGGTTTTTCATTGGTTATTATCAGTGATAACTATGTGCCCCAAACATTGTGATTCCCTGATCTTGCAGGTTAAAGATGGGTTTGGGTCATGCACTGTCTATATTGTTTTCTTGAGTTCTGCCTCATCTTTGGACTATACTGTAGGCCCAAAGGCTTATCTCCACGGCCATTAGATTTGGAACTGCAGCTGTCAGAATATTTTAATAGCCAGACCCTGCCCTAATATACTGTGATTTTTGGAAGCTTTGTCTATATGCGTGTCATAGTAATCCACTGGCATATGTTTTTCCCTTCACCTCATTCCAACACACACTTATATGTCAACTGCTAATTGGATTTTTTTTTTATCCATATTTTCCCAAGTTGATCCTTTTCAATCTGCTTTGGGTGAATTTGGCTACCATATATTTTATCTGGTCTGATTTCTACCCCTCAGCTCAAGCTTTGTGTGACCTCTGACACTTGGATGGTCAAAGAGGATCAGCGTTGATCCACTCAGATTACCACATTTGTCTCACATAGAGCAGTACTAGTGCTTCCTCTTCCGGTCTTTGGAGCAATGAATGAATATTTTGTTTGGACATGAAATACAAAATAAAGCAGACAAACACAGTCACACAGTCACGACTATGTGGTTGTGTAATATTTGAGGGGCTGGATAATGTCAGCGGACCAAAGCTTTAGTGGCTCCCAGTCATCCATGGCTGCCAACCTCACTTAAATCAACTCTACTCTACAGCACCAGGACAAATTCAGCCTGGTTTCTCTGCAGCTTTTAAAAGGGAGCTTACATCTGTGTGTGTGTGGCTTGTAGGGGGGTTTCGGTGTTAGTGTGTTTGTGTATTTTGCTTGGCCTTGGCAATCTGGCCAAATCACATGACATTTTTTTCTTATCTCATTCAATATTGCTTACATGTAATTCATCTTACATGTGTGTTTAGTGTTTTAGTTTAGCTTACCTTAAACTGGACAGTAATGAACAAAAATGTAGCTCCAGCACGTCCACAAACCTTGTGAGGATAAGTGGAATGGAAACCGAATGAATGAATGATTCCAGGAAGAGGCCCCACAACATAATAACATGCAATACTGTATAATTTAGGGCACTTATTAGCCGGAAAATATGTCACAAATTACCCTCAATTACTTATTGTAATTGTCAATGAATATCCATTGTCTGTACTTGAGCCTATGGCATCACAAAATACATGTGCACATTTTTTGTTTTGTTTTAATGTTCAACTTTGTGGTGGCTTCCATCGCCTTTGTGTAGTGCCAGACCCTAAAACCATCATGATTGCTGTTTTTTAGCAGTTTTTTTTATTCTTGCCAAATGTCAGAGTCACTACTGCTGCACATTGCTCTACATGATGCTGTAACAGCTCAATAAAAGCCAGTGTTTAGTGATCTATTTGCTAGATACTTTTGAAAAGGCCAAAACAAAATAATATACCTATGCACAATACCTATCTTGACCAGCAGTGTTTGATAGATATTTAAAACTATATGTTGTGCCACTTTTTTAAATACCTTTGAGTTGAAATCCCCCTCAAAAGCATTGTTTTTGTTCTTTCTTTTGTTTCAAACATCTACTGATAAGAATATATTCTGGTTCACTACATATGTAGCTATAATTTGTTGTGCAGTTTCAAAAAGAAGCTCTACACGTGTTAGGTTTCTGATGCACAATGAGCAATGATTGTGCTCTCTATCACAAGAGGCTGCGATCTGCAGTAGCGTTGGCTTTTCATAGAAACGAGGCACATTTTCTGGAGCATGTGAAATGCTTCTTGGGAAATATAGGAAATCGCTAACTGAGGCAGAAGTAGATTAAAGAAGGGAGACAGAAAGTGGATAGAACAGAAAGGTGAGGTAGGGACCATTTAATCACAAAATGGCCAAGTGAAAGTTACAGGCTGGTAAAAGTGGCTTTCTGATTTAATCTTTTAGGAGACATGCATTCTTAATAAAGACCAGTGTCTCTGAGACTATCATATTTTTATAAGCCACTGAGGGATGTGAATTGTCACTACTTCTGTGTCAATGCTTGTTTTCAATGTGATAAAAAGAAAATGTTTTGATGATATTTTACATTAGAAAAAAGTACTACCACAGGAAGATTTGTTCAACTCTTTGCCTGTCAGACGCTGCTTTAGACATTGACTGTGTAGTCGAAGGTAGGAATGAGGTCCGCACCCATGGGCAAAACGTCTGAGTCACTTTTCCAATCATCTGATGGGTGAAATGTTTCAAAACCTGTGTACTGGAAAAAGTGTGGCCTGAGAACCGGCAAAAGGAAGACTGAAAGATGATCCCCAATGGTGGAGAGCTAAAATAATACTCATTGTTCCCACAGGAAAGAAAGAATATATCAGTAGCAGAGAGTGCAACTGGGAGATGAGACTTCATTGGGGATTTAAATGACCTAATCCAACTCTTAATAACAGCAAAATCACATTGCAATTTTAGATATCCTGCACAATTGTAGTACAACAACCTCATGCAGTTATAATTTGGTATGGTTCCTAAATTAATGTTGACCTAATAAGACAGAATGACTTCAAATCGTAAACAAAATAAAAAATAATATGCAAACCAAGTGCAATATATTACAGTTTAAAGGTGATTTTATTCCATTATTTGTACAGAAAATGTGCAGGTAATAAATAAGAGTCATGTCTAATGGAAATGTGTAGCCATTTGAGCATTAGTCAATCAGAATTGTTGGTTCCGTTAATTAAATAGGTGTCCAGGTTTTCTTGTTTGTTGGTTTGTACATGCATGAATATAAATGCCTATTTCTTGGGTCTAAGTAGTTGGTTGGTTGAGTAGACCAAGCTCATTTGAAAGGACACGAGTTGAGGAGCGATCAGGGAGTTTCTTCAACATGTTGCCCCGATAAATCATCTCTTTAATCAGCCTGAAACTCCCTCTCAGCGCACAGCTGATACACAGACACAAAACACCAGGATGCAAAAAGGAGAAATAAAGTCTGCTTCAGGCTGACAAAGTAGGAGCAAACATAATATGAAGGCATTGGAGCATAATTAAGAGAAAGAAAGGAGACAAAGGAGAGATACTGCAGTACAACTTGGTTGGCAGATGCTTCCAGGCTAGCAATTGGATGAAAATATCTTAAAAGAAAGAGACACACATGGAATTACAGTACTGAAGGCAAAAGGAAATCAACAGAAAATACCAGCATATTCAAAATGAAATGCACTATTTGGCCCACGGGCTTAAACACACATTTCTACATTTTTAGGATCAATATGTAAGACAGTATTTCTGTACAGTACTAATACTGCATATTATGTAATTTAACACTACCTAATAATGATCCATTCGTAAACCCCGATCTTTGGCAGGAACTTGATTTTTTTCCAACATGTAGTATTTTCATGGGAGATATTGAAGTCACAAATTCTTTACATCAATAAAGAAATTAAACCTTGAAACATCATACTGTGAATAGTACTATCAACAACGTGGATGTTAACCTGAAAAAAACATTGAAAAGAGATAGAGATATGCAATTGTTGGATTAGAGAAATACTTCAATTTTAATGGATGTCTGGTTGAGAATAAGGTTGCACTCAGTCCAATTGAGATTGTGTTTTGCAGGAGGAATGAGGTGTACCCCATCATAAATCCTTTCCTAGATAAAATTGACATTCAAAAAGTGGCAATGAGTAGACAGACGATGATTAAATATCTACAATTGAAGTAAAGCAGAAAATAAAAATGAGAAACAAGTCCAAAATTTTGATGCTGTGATAAAATTAAAGAATCAGATAAGGTTAAAAATTCCAACAGTGTTAATATTGTGAGAAATTAGATGATTTGATTGGCTTTTGCAGTGCCCCATGGGAGGTCAGGTCAAGTTGCCCATGTGCAAAAATGAGATGTAAATAACAGATAAAAATGCCTGGTGCTCAAGCCACCACCCTAGTCCCAAGGACTGGTGTCAGGTTCATTAATAATTACCTTCGTCCGTAATTATCAATAACTGCAGGAAGACATCTTATTCAATTATTGACATTTAATTAAATAGAAATGGATAACAGGTAAACAGCTTCCGGAAGGGAGAGTTACAGCAAGCGTCACCGTACGACTTCCGAACGTCTCCTCGAATAGACATTTTCGTCCTGTTCTTATGGTCACAAGTTACAGAGTTGTTGATCATTCCATCACGTATGAGTAAAAACAACATCTGGGACTACAATAACAATCAAGGTATTTTACTAATAACAAAAACAGGGACTAGACCTAACAACATTTAGATTAGAGTAATTATACAACCTCCTTGACCTAAGAATCATATAATATAATCATAATCATATAATCGTTACATACAGAAAAACCCGAAGTGTACGGTTACATAACGATAACAATATTCTTGTTATTGTCCGAATAGCCCTGTCCTCGTCACCAAGGGCCCACCAAATCTCAAGGACCGAGATTGGGTGGATTGTTTGTATAACCATCCTGGAACAGGCTGTCTAGGTTAAAGATGACTTGGTGTGACCTCAAGACTTTTGAAAAACAGAAAGAGAATGATTTAACAAAGTAATGAATTAATACAAAGAAAAGAAAGAGATTGATTTAATAAAGAAATGAATTAATATAACTATTATAATAATAAAACAGAATAAACCCAACAACTGGTTTTTCCCTGCTGAACCTTTGGCCTATCTGTCACACTTCAGCCCCACGAGATAAAGCCTGTATAGACATTGACATTGACAGGAGTGGCAAAGCCTTTAAGATTCAGGTGGGATTAAAACAAGCGCCTCCATTAGGTTTGACACACAACTCAGTACAAGGTGCACAGACATGGGCACGCTTCAGCTCATTAGTAGAGTAGACTCTGTACTGCCAGACTCTTAATTGTTGGTCTCTGTTTAACTAAACAACTTCATCAATAATCATTAAACGCTGGTAAAGCTGGGTGGGTCAATTTTTATATTTGCTTACGTGCTGCCCAGGGTATCATACAAACATATGTTCTCTTTTTACAATAAAGGTGGGATATAACTCTTCCTCAAATACAAAGCAACTACAGCAGAATCGATTTGGTTTCACAAAAGTCCTTATGGACAATATTGACCTAATTTTCAGTCATTCATTTTCAAAACTGCTTATCCCAGGGTGTCCTAATTTTCTGAGAAAGAGTTTCTATGTCGACACCACATGCTAGCGTTGATGTCTGATTGAATACGTTTAGTTTTAGGGGTACAGTTTCCACACAGACCTCAACTGCATCAAATTAAAAATATGTACTTTTGACTAAATGATATATAATTCACCAGACAAAAATGTCAGCACTTGTTTTACCTCTTGTTGGATCTTGCACTACTGCCAGCTGCTGTCCAAAACCAACTAAACCATTCCATTACTCCTAAAAACAATCAATTTCTTCTTCCAACATGCATTTTTTACTAGATAAATCATACGTAATACTTCTGTACTGTGTAAAAAAAACTCAGTAAAGTCTTTCTCTCCACGTAGCATGGGTACATGGAAAATGTGTGTCTCATGTAGTGTTCTTCTTATATGAGGTGTCCTGGGAGTATGAAAACAAGTTTATTCTCACAGTACTGTGACCAGCCTCTTATGTCCTTCCACTGCAAGGAAACCAATGTGAAAAGATTGTCCATGTATGGCGTGACATTTTGCTCTTACCCTGTAGCAGTACACTCATATCTAGAATTGTAGTGGAATTTTATATTGAGATAAAACAAGCTCGTATCTTGTAAAACTCATAAGCCAAATCCTCTCCTATTTCCAGGCACAAGTGTATGCAAAAGCTGTTATTTTGTTTTTATTGCCAATATTATTATTTAAACAGTTTTGTTTGTACTTCAACATAGAGTATAACTAGCATAGAAGGCAGCCTCTGCCAGAGAAGACCTCATCTTTGGGAGGAAATTATCATCTTGTGGAAAGTGTCTCGAATAGTTTTAGCGTATAAAGTGAATAGAGTGTTTTGTATTGTTTTTCCTGTCTATTGTCTTCAACTATTAAGTTGTTAACTGTCATTAGATATCAAAAGCAGAACTGCAATGGGAAAATAGAACAAATGTAAAGGTGGGATTTGTATAGAGACTCCATTGACAATTATTGTTGAATGATATTCTGTTTTCATTTTTAAGCCAAAAAACAAATACCATATTGATATATTGGTTGTTAAGGTGGCTTTTGATGGCTGATACTAAATCAGGTATTTTGAGAGAAAAAAGGCTGGTAATGGATACATTGGGAAACAAAAGGCAGTTTACGCTAAAGAATTGTCTCTCAGGGTCTCAATAAACAAGGCTTGCTTGTTTCCTGACTTGTTTTTTTATGTACTTACTTTTCTTACTTACTTGTTTGTGTGATAATGGCTCCAATATCTTCAGAATTGCCTAGGTTGTCACACACTGAAAACCTTGATAGTTTGTGCATTGCTGATTCGTATTATTTAAAAGTGAGTTGTTGTAAGGAAATAACTCTTGATTGTAAGTGTTTTGAGAATAAAAATTAGGCAAACATACAAAGAGATTGAGCCACAGTATATACTAAATATGACAGGATGCAAAGAGCTGCATTCATTTCAGCCTGGAGCCACATGTAGCTCTTGAGCCACCCCTGATCTATGCCCTGATACCATATCCAAATTTCCATCCAACTCCATGTTGTCTCTCTGTCCTGCATTTGTATAGTTCCTTGTTGGTAGTCCCATAAATGTTGTACTGCCGGCTCATTTTCTCAGCTGTCACATGCAGTATATACAGTATACCTCTTTTCAAGTGACAAAAAAAAGCAGCAAAGCTAACATTTTTTTGTTTGCTTTTATACTAACACATAATCCCATTTCATTTGCCTGGATTCCACTTGGTGAAGCCTGGATTAAATATATATACTGTGTACACTAAAATACTGCCAGTGAGCTTTGGAGTAGCTGTGAGTAATGATTATTTTTTTCCAACATGTGAAAATGAGTCTTAGAGGGGAGAGGAAAAGGTGATATGAGACAGCCAACTGATTGATGGGTTCAGGGGTACATGCTAATTTCAGTATTAATTTGGTGTCAATTTGAATTTGAAAAAAAATCACATTATTATGAAGCTGCATGGTTAAAAGGTAATGACATTTAATATTGATCAGCATATTTTTAATTATAATATGCAAATGTTATGTGATGTCAAATTTTTGATTTGGAAAGTTTTCTTTCACTTGGTAGAGAATAATGTGCAGCAATTAAGGCAAACACTTTGACTCTGAGGATTTTGACAGGAAATGTGGTAAAGTTTATGCAGCTCCTATCCAAAGGCAAAGTCTTTGAGGAAAAAAAAAACAACAAAAAACAGTGCTTGTGGCAAGTAACGTATTTTATGAAAATCTGATGTCTGTTCTGAAGTCTGCCAACGGTGTTCCCCAAAAGCCACCTCAGCTCTCTGCTTTATCTTTTTTTGAGCCACACTCTGATTTTCACAGCTAGAGGAAAAACTCTCCTGCAGCTACTAAGTGAAAGAAAGAAAGAGCCACGGGAGACCTGTTTGGCCTGTAGATAGATATCAATGTGCTCAATGCATTTTATTTATAGATTCTTTAAGGAAGCATACTGTTCAATGTGAAACAAACTTAGGATAAATAAAATAACATGCGGTGGCCACCCGCCGAGTGGTTAGTGTGTCGCCAGGCGGGTCCTCACTATGTGGAGTTTGCATGTTCTTCCTGGGTCTCAAGGCAGCCTGATGGAAAAGTGGTAAATGCGTGGGCCTCACAGTTATGACATTGGATTTTGCATGTTTTTCCTGGGCTTATGCAGGTTTTCTCTGGGTACTCTGGTTTCCTCTTACATTACAAAAACATGCAGGCTAGTCTGGAGTACGCTAAATTGCCCTTAGGTATAGATCTGTGCCTGAATGGTTGTCCCTCCTTGTGCCCTGCGATTGGCTGACCATCAACTCAGGTTGTCCCTTGCCTGGTGTCCATAGGTAGCTGGGATAGGCTTTAGCACCCCTAAATTGATGAAAATATCATGTTAAAATGTTGGATTGTTGTGAAATTAAGAAGCAGCACTATATCAATTGATCAAAAGTACAGTAGAGTATTGGTGTTTTGCCAAAAAAGATTTGTAGAGACTTGTTGTAAAGAATGTTGTGATTTTGTGACTACAAGTGAAAAAATAAAATATAGGTGATGTTGCATTGCCATTCCAGCAGGCACTGAAGGTGGTGCACAGCATATTTAGATTCAAGATCCTTATCTTTTCAGAATTTGTCAATAGAAACAGTTTATGACCCCATATAAGCTCTACTAGCAGATCTGAACCATGTGTTTTAATCGTGCTAAATCAGCAATTTGCATGTCTTCGATTTCTCAGGAGAATTGTGGTCAAGTCAGTCTATTCAAGAGGTCAGTAGGAGAAGCACTCAGCATTACAATTAACTAAAAAAGGTATATTTAAGCTTCAACTGTTCAAATCTTGAATGGTGAAGTGGAAATGTGGATGAGTCAACAAGTTCAATGCTTACTGTGCAAGCAGGTTTTGAAAAATTGTGCCTTGAAACTTTCGATTTCACTGACTCAAAACAAAAAAATGAAAAGCAAAAAACTGACATTGAAGACTGAATGTCCTTGCTAAATATACATGTAATACATTTTCTTTATCAAAACAGTAAAACATTTTTTTAGGTTAAGGAACATCAAACATCTTAAAATGCTTAAAATGAACTTAAAATGTTGCTAAATACGCAGAACAGCCAAGGTATACCCTGAACTGTTTTCCAGCCAATCACAGGAGACGGATTGCACGAGAATACCTTCACATTAGTTTACTCTCGAGTCCAAACGTGTTTTCAGGTGTTCAACATCAACCTTTACTTTGAACACCCAAGTGCAGCATGACCATTCATTTGCATGACAAAGGATTTCATGATTATTTAAGAAGACTCTTGATCTCCACAGCACTGCTGTTTCCTAATACAGGGACAATCAGAGATATTGGTTTCTGCAAGTGTCCATAATTCATGGGAGTTACAAAAAAGAGACCAGACAGCAGAGAGTTGGAAAGGAAGAGGAAAAAAAGAAAGTGAGCATCCGATAGGGAGCAAAAACAAAGGATGGGGGGTCTTGTTACATGTGTATTGAAAGTTTTGTCTTTTAGGTACTTATGAATATTTCACAGACTTGGAAACTTTGATCGGCTATTTCTATCTGTCAGAGCAGGGGGTGGGTTTTAAGTGACATTGCTGGCAAAGTTTTTTTTATGTGACACTATGAGAGGTATGACTCATAAATCTTCAATCCCCCCAAAAATGTAATCGCTTTTACGTGTACCAGAAATGAATTTTAAATTTATCCTCATTCTTTATGTGACTGCATACTCCCTGGCAATTATAGAGTATGTTTTTGTGTGAGAGTGACATTTTGTTTCTTGCTACTGTATGTGTTACGCATTAGTCACAAGTACAGGTGCTGCACATTTTTCATCTCATATGCCTTCCAGGAATATCTGAAAGGTTTGAAGCCATGCTTTGGTGCTTTACTTTTAGCTCTACTGTGTAAAAATGTGTAGAATTTATAGTTATTCCCATTGCAATATATCTTATATATATATGGGTACATAATTGTATGTGCTATGCGTATAACTGAATTTTTCCTTTCTCATTCAACCCATTTTTTAAAAGAGAATTTTTATAGTGCAACAACTGTCTTTTACTTCTAAACAAGCAGGGGGGGACCGGCAAAACCGGGCCCCCCTGCTTGTACATACTAAGTCTCAAACGTGATGTTGCATAGCTGCGCTTTACATTGGTGGAGGCGGTGGATAAGTATTATTAATGAGGTGTGATGTGAGATTTTGTTTATCTCACGCTTTTCTGGAGGTTTTCGACCATACAGTCGTTTACTGTCTTCCAGTCAAAGCTTATCATTACTGCTGCAAGGCGATGTGTAGCTCTACTAAGATACAAAAGTAGTACAGCAATACCAATTGGTTGAATAACAGTGTGCACATTTATTACTTGGACAAATTGTTATGTTATCATAAGGAATCTGTAAATAGTTGTCATACCACAATGTTTATAATAATGACATCATATTTTGATAGGCTTTTTCAATCTCTTTTTAAATCTTAACTTCCCAAAAATGTAATCGCTTTCGATTTTTTTTACATTGCATTAAATTGCGAGCAAAATGCCACCATTTAAGACCAGTCTGGTGGTTTATACTACAGTATCAAGTTAATAAAACCCAATAGACAATTGGATGCATTAAACCTTACCCATCAGTCGCCGCTGGCAACAAATAAAGGCTTACTCTGTTTGTCCTATTTAAATATATGAAAGAAAGGAGGTGGAGTCAGATCTTAGCCTATTACTATAATACTAGAATATAATCATTTCTTTCCCAAAAACTTGTTATTGCTGTCAAGGAAAAGGGGAGATAGCTCAGAATATAGCTCATCACTAACCTACGTTGTCTCTTGCAAGAGCCTCGGAACCCCACTGGGGAAGATGAGAGTCTTGATTACAGTTAAATTAGCAAATGAGCGGGTTAATTACAGAGCCAAATTCTTATATAAGACATGTCATTCCACATAAGAAAAAGATTCACTCTCCCGCTCAAGCATTTTATAGGAAACTTAAAGAATCCCAAGGCAGCTCCCAGGTTTTTGTCCCTAGTTGCTTGGAAATGTATTGTTTGAGGTTAAAGGGAAATTGTTACATCAATGAAGTATTATTTTCCCTTGAGAAATATGTTCCCTCTACTGCATTTCCTCACCTTCTTACTCAGGAGAGTGCATCAATCCCCCTTTCCAACTTTCTACTCACTCTCCTGCTTGGTGGCTTTTATCTTCCACTTCACAAGAGCTTTTTGAGGCTTCAGATTTTCTTACATGCAATGTCTTTGGCTACATATAAAGGATTGTCTGAGTTGCCTAAAGTTTGCAAGGGCGTTGAATTTTTCAAACAAATTTGTACACACTCCCTTTCTTTCTACCATTTCTCTCTCACTCAGTCTTGCACACGCTTTTATTCACGGACTAACACGGAAGCTGGTACACAAACTCACTGTGAATGAGTCCCACGTAATTAAGCAGAGTCGGGAGGGTTGTTTTGTGGTGACCGCTGTTGTTCATGTGAGATTGCAAATAAGTGTTTAAGAGCTGAAATACTCAGTAGTGTGTGTTTTAAGAGAGTTGGGGGTGAATTTTGTGGGCAGATGTGTATGAAGTCTGGAGCAAATGGAGTGAGAAGCTCAGCAGCTTGCCGAGAACAAGGAGTGTGGGGTCGTGAAGAAGATTCGCACATGCAATGATTATTCACATGACAGATGAGGTGCCATGACTCACACCAAGTCACTTATCAGACTCTGTCATTTGTGTGTTATTTCTGAGGCAACCTAAAGCAACTCTCCTACTCAACATTTTCTCCAGCACATTATAGTTGCATCTCTTCAACAGGATTGGTACCAGATATCATCAGATATACCTTAATGAAGTAAGCATTAAGTGTATGCTCCTTGTAAGGTTTAAACTATGGCAAAAGCTACAAAAGATCGCAGTGGAGACACAGTAAGAGACAGAGGGAACATGGAGACAGGTTTAGTAACTGACGGAAGTGGCGGAGCATCTATATTTTATTTGTCATTCATATTTAAGTGGAGTAGATGGGGATGGAGAGATGGCACAAGGCTCAGTCTTTACATTTATTGAAGTATACTAGAAGGAGGCGATCCATGGTGAATTACAGAATCAGCAAATCCCCCACAACTGTCTTATTGCTTCTCTAACCATTTTCCTATATTTCTGAGCCACTCTGCTCCACTATTCACTTAAAATTTGCGATTGCATTTTACTTCAATGCAAATAAATTGAGATGTGGTTTCCGTGACCAAATGAGCCCAGTCTATTGGCTAAATGCAACTGTTCGCAGTTATTGGAACTGCATCAGACGGTATTTGCAGGAAGCCTAAACATTATACATAAAAAAAAAACATTGCTGTATTACCTCAAGCTTCTTTGTGGGGAATGTAATACAGTGATCAATGGGCATAGAGCATGAAATTCAATAATGACCTGTGCATTGAGGTATGGGAACAGTTAACTTGAATCTTTGACAGTATAATCGGTATTAAAATAAATGTGACCACTTTTGTTCACTATTTCATGACACATTTGATGCACATTTAATTTGGTAGTTTTTGAGTCGTGACAAGGAAAGAGCAAGATAAATAATGTCAGTGTACTAAATGAGTGAACCTGAAGTATTTTTTTAAATAGTTGAACCACAAATTTAAACTGATGTTAATGGTTAAAACAAGGCAATCAGTATTTAAAGCCTTTAATACATATTATGTTGTTAACAACTGCCAACGTAGATTTAAGTAAAAAAATATCCATATATTACTCAAATGTACTACAGTATTGTGTATTAAAAAAAAAGTGGAGTAGTTAAGAATATTCACGTTACATGACAACCCTCTGGGCTTATCTGCACTTTGCGATGAACACGGAGATACTTGCTTTCCCCCTTGATTTGAACACTGTGGTTACCATAGAAACCTATTTGTCACCAGCTGTTATTGTGACATGGACCCAAAGCAAGTGCTGGGTCTGAGTGTGTTGACCTCGCACCATTTGTCCGAGGGTGCCTTTTGACGAAGTGTGTTGTATTCTTCTCTCTCTGAAGGGGATGTACTCAATAAGGCCACATGCTGATGCTTGATGGCATACACACAAAAGTTCTATCTTGTTTGTGCGCCCTTCTCATTCTGCTCTGAGCTTTTGTATGTATACTACACATGGAGTTACAGTAAGTGACAAGGTTATAGGTAATGTGTCTCTTTTGATTAATGACCTTGAAGAACGTTGTCCAATCCATTCATCTTTGTGCAGATACCATCAGACAACGCCCCTGGTGCTGCCACTAGTCGCACAGATAATCTCTCAAAGAGCCACACATCCACTAATGTGACCCCCATCTGCTTTATGCCCTTAACAGCCTTCATTGTCCATCTTTTGTCTGGTGAAAAAAGACTGCCCTATAATGTTCTATTGTACCACAATTTACCTCCATTTAGCAAGCATACATTTCTGACTGCCATTTTGTTGCGGTCATATTTTTCTACCAACAGGTCATCAATACCCATCAATCCATCTTAAGCATAGTCATTGTAGATGTAGTACTTCTCTAGAAGATTTGATGAGATTGTTTTTACATTTTGTTCAGCCATTCTGTAAAGTGGCCCTACCAAAGCCTCCAGTATCTGTCAGCCCCCATCTTACCCTTCATTTAATTTCTTCTGTGTGCCTTCCCAGCCACGTCTTGCCTAATGAAGCTAAATCTAGCATGCTAAATGGAACCAGTCAGCTATGTCATTGGTGCTAGAGTGGCTGTAGCTGTCTTCTGCTGGCCCTGAAGGCAGAAACATCATTTGAAGCTACTGAGCTCATGCCTTTGGGGACATTTACAGTACAGTCACCTTTTCGGGAAAATGTATATCTGCAGTAAAAATACACGATTCTAACTCTTAATTTGAATCTGTAAAGAAGCACCAATGTAAAGGCTTGAAAGAGCAGATAAGGCCATAGATTTTGAAGGTGCACATAACGTGAAACAGTACAACCAATCAGGACAGGATATCTTGTAACAGATCAAGAGAATAGAGATGCACTCTGCAGGCTACAAGTTTACTGATTGCTCTTAAAGTTCTCAGTGTGGGGATTTTGTATATAATCTAATGGTTTTGGAGTGTGCCAGCATACAGTAACATAAGTGGAAAAGTGGCATCATAGAGCACCCTACAGGACAATCCAAAATTTAAAAAAATGCTGGATAGACACACTGTGCCTCGAATCTCATGTCCAAGTCCAATATCTCCCTTTCAAACGCATTAAAGGTGCTTCATACAAAAGCCTCTCATGATCCAGCGATGGTAATGAGTGCACAGACACGGGTAAATGTGGGTGAATTATGTTTTAAATCACTCAAGTAGAGATTTTGTGCAAATTCTTGACATGTGTTTGCTCATTGTAATGAGGAAATGCACAAATGTATTATTTTATCATTTATATTTGATCTCCTGAATAGTTGAAGATTGGAATATTCCAGTCCAATTATATTGTGTTTTATTTGTTTTATGGACCAACTGTGCCCCTATTAAACAGATGTATGTATGCATCTATATATATATTTATATATATGTATGTCTATGTATATTTACACATCTAAATATAATTTTTTATAGTTACATATAGTTATAATGCAATAGAGATATGTTTTTAAAAGTAGTTTTCTATATGACTTCACTATTTTTTGCTTTGATTTGTTTTTTCTGAACACACTTCACTAACACCTTATGTAAGTCAGAAATTATTTTCCCTTCCTGTTCTTTAGCTTTTTGACATTTTAGCCTAAGGAAATTACTCTATAGTGTTATTTATTCCTTGCAGGCTTTTTCCTCAACCTTGGTTCTAAACAGCTGGCTGTCAGTTGCTATTTTTTTGTGTTTGTTTATGTTTCAAAAATATTTCTGTGGAACAATGAGAAACTTTCCTCCAAAAGTTAGTGCTGAAGTTTAATGTACATCATGATACACCACTGCCTGCCTATACAGTACCAGTTTGGGTTAACGAGCACATAGTGAAACATGTTGTACAGTTAAAATCAGCCAAAGCCCTTTGAGTGTCACCTCTGTCATAGTGTTAATTAGACAGTGTCACCGTCTGTCCCCAGCGACATTTATTGCAAATATGAATATTTTACCCGGACAGATGGTAAGAATGTCAAAGCATGACACTGAGTTATTAAACTCTGGCCTTTTCCCTTGCCTACAGAATGCAGACCTTGTCAGCACTCAGTTGTTTTAATAACTCACTGTTAGCTCTACTTCTAAGTTATTGCAGCTCTGTCCTAGGGCAACACTGAAAAAAATCTGTGCGTGTGAGATTGCACAGAATTTAAGATGATACGGAATGTCTTCACTGAAGAAGTAGCGTGATTCTACTCTGACAGGATTCTGCGGTGTTGGACTGTAGCCTGACCATCCAGCTTTATAATAATAGTAATAATAATACATTGAATTTGTACTATCTATCACCCTTTTCCATTAATTTTAACTATTTGTGTATATTAAGTAGGTCTAACTCTCTTAAAATGGACCTGGACATCTGTAAGTCAAACAGTTAGAAAATTTCTAACATAAATAATTGTGCTTATATTTGTCGCCATATACAATAAGCAGCCCGGCTAAAACTGAATTGTTTTCCAGCTGTCATCTTGTGTTCTTATAATCCATGATTCAACAATAAATTGTGTGACTCGAGTTCAGGAAACTGTTTTGCTGACATTGATTTTAATGAAATAATATTGTATATTCTGACAAGGTAAACATCTTTGAGGAGTTCTTTCATATAGACACAGTATACTAAAGCTGGTAATTGTGAATGTAGCCATTAAAATGAACTTACTGCACTAGTAAAAATTACACTCGACAGTTCTTAAATCTATTCACTGAACCTTAAACATTTATGCGGTGAATTAGCATTTTCTCTGAGCAAATACACTTGCTAAATGGTATGTTTGTAAATTTCATGTTCTTTAAGTTTGCACACTCAAATGAAAAACAAAAGGTAAGGTTATATCGTTATTTGGTTTTCCAAATTCAAAAAAATGAATAATGTGATGGTATAGATATTTCCATAATAAGTGTGGGCAGGTGACCTGTTGGCATATACCAGTAGACACTGAGAAGTAATGAGTGTAATATGTGATT
This sequence comes from Stigmatopora nigra, assembly GCF_051989575.1. Taxonomy (NCBI): domain Eukaryota; kingdom Metazoa; phylum Chordata; class Actinopteri; order Syngnathiformes; family Syngnathidae; genus Stigmatopora; species Stigmatopora nigra. Next base: position 11,205,566 of record NC_135521.1, read on the forward strand.
ACTATGTAGGTATACCCCATTTATAAAAAATAAAAAAACAACTACAACAAAAACATTACAAATTATAATGTGTTCACTCTATTGGAAACCTAATTAAATTTACAAGCTTCTACTGAATTGAGTAGATACTATATGAAACACTTTTCTTTCATGACATTTTTTTCTTAAATCACTAAAGCCATTATATTTACTCAGTGTTTTCTTCTCCATCTACTTTGCCATAAACAAAGCCTTCTTAAACCACTTAAATATATACTAAATTAAACAAACAAAACATATATAATTGCTTTTGTTTCTTTTTTTTTTAAACTCTGGTGTTTGTAATAAAAAATACCAGTGGATTAACTGTTTCAAATTTAACCCATTCTGGCACCAGCGACCATTGCCAAATTCAGTAATTTTTTTTATTTTCCTTTGTATTGCTCGGATTGAACTTTAGATGACTCCATTAACACGATTTTGTACGTTTACTAAGTTTCTGCCCTATAACTGACTGATTAGGCATTTGTTTTTCCCAGTAGAAACTGTTGCGGTGCTGTATCCACCTCCAATGTGTGTTGACTGTTTTTCCCCCATCATGTTCTGTCTATATTATAAGCTTGGTTTGTTTAGTTATTCTGGCTATATCCTTCACGCTGTCACTTTCTCTCTTTAGCACAGCTTATTCTCATGTCTCCTGTGAGTTTTTGAGCTATGTGTAATTACCCAGTTTATTTGCATCTTGGCTCTAACTGCCTAACTTGTCGCAGTCAGCCTGCATTGACAGGACACAAAAGGTTGGTTTGCATTGCACACATCAGTCTTTTGCAAATATGGATGTGATGAGCAAGATCATGCAACAGAGCCAGCAGCACATCACCCCCCAAACCCACACTGGCAGACACAGAGAGAGGGACCATGCCATCTCCAATCCCTTTGTTTTGATTCAGATTAGAGCTTTGTGAGGCGTTTGCAAGGCCTGCAGAATGTGGATTTAAGGATTAGTCTAATAAACAGAGGCTCTTTGGCACTCTGGCGGATTGTTGCACGCCCTTTTTATTCTTATTCGAACAAAGGACAAAATGAGTGGACATAAAAGAAGAACACGGAAGGTGAAAGATTTACCTTGACATATGTGGATTTGTCATTCGCCCGTGCTTTGCATTTCTAATGAGTGTAGAACTCAAACTCAAAAAGTGAAATTCCAATCTTAATTGAAAAAAGATATATTTTTTATCCTCATTGTTAGAAGTCTTGATAATTTTGACCCCGACATAGAAATACACATACATTCTGGAATTACTTGTACATCTGTTTGAAACCTGGTATTAAAAGATTTAGTGAAAGGATTTTATAAGTGATCTTATTGTTATGTGGCAGAGCAGATTTTGCTTATAGTGCCAGGTTCTGAGCTCACAGTAGTACATTGGATACTTGTCCACCATTCATATTTAAAATTGTTTAAAAATATACAATTTTGACAATAAAAACATAAATCCAGGTTGGTCCAGGCTGATTGGACACTCTAAATTGCTCCTAGGTATGAGTGTGAGCGTGGATGGTTGTTTGTCTCCTTGTGCCCCGCACAAGGCTTCTGTCACCTGAGTAATTGACAAGCTTAAGTTAGGTGCTTGCTACTTTCTAGAAATGGCTGTCTCTGTGACCTTGAAGAAGGCACTTGTAGGTGGTATGTGATTGATATGCGATCCAAACCCTGTGAATTACCCCCTTGGCTTTTGTTCACTATTAGTCTGTCTCTCATTTAATGACCTTTCTCCTCCTACTTATCTTGCACTTAAACCTACCTACACTTTTAAATGACCTATTAACTCAAGGAAGATCGGAAGATCACTTTGATCTTCACTTAACTTTTTTGCTTATCTTATAATTCCTACCTTCGTTGTACATGCACATGCCCACTGGGTATATAATGCAAAAGTGTCCCCCGCTATATTTCCCTCTCGATTCCCCCACATTCAAGGTACAAACACATTAAGGTTGAACTCCTAATAGCCCGTGTGATGGATACCAGACCATAATGAGCTCTTTATGAGACTTAAATCCCACTGTTAATCAATGCACATAGCAGGGCACTTTTCAATACTACTTCCTAAGCATTTTAAAATGAGCCCTCATTGAAGGATTGACTCCCATTCTGGACTCTCTTTTCCAAAGCCTTTCTTCCATGCAATTAGTTACTTCACATTCTCAGAATCCAATTCTACCTTGATTTCGGAAAGCTTTTACATGTTCTGCTATAGAGAAATATACTCCAGACTTGGAATTGTGAAAATATATTCTGGTGCTATAATGCAGTGGTTGGACCAGACGTCATTTAACCTCAAGCAAGTGAGAACCAGCCAGTTTATTTTTTACCTTAAATACCCTGTGCTGGCAGCTGCTGGTGGAGGGGGGGGGGGGGGGGGGGCAATACTGTCAATTACTGTTGGTTGTTGCATTGTTGCACTTTAATCTTTGGCTGCTAATGTACTACATTGCTCCTGGCTCTTGCAATTGTATTATGCTGTTCTAGTATCATAATGTATAATCTGTGTCCAAATGCATAAAGTGAGAATACATTTTAAGATGACTGGCTGCTTCTGACAATATTACATTAGACAGCAGAAGTACTAAAGGCAACAGGGTCTCTATGTACATGTTCATCAGTGTTCTATGTTATTTTTGTAAGTGTCAAGTTCATGAAACTAATTCTTGTACAGATATATAGGTGTGCTTGTCCTATTTGTGGATCTGTGTGTATATGGGTGTTTGTGAATTGTTATCTGGGTGTGTTCGATTATCCCTCACAGAATCAGGAGTGGGATTCATTCTCTCTGTGATAATGAGGGAGAGACTAGCAATGCCCCAAAGTCATTTCTCTCATTCTTACATCCTTCCTGTTGCATTAGTCTTCTTTTCAGTCCTCTTTACACTTTTACTTGTTTCTAACAATGATATTCTTTTTTTAATTCTATTTATTTTCCACCTACAGTTTTCTTTTATTCACCAACCTCATTATTATTCTACCTTTTTATGTTTGTATCTATGCAGTACTGACACCCGCTGGATGACTGCCAGAGTTTGAATGCTTTTTGACATTTTTTTCACTAGGCTCATGTAGCCACAGAATTACCATCGGTATACATATGTTGCATATATATGTGGTTGAATGCATGTCAATTCACCATACAATATATTTATGTGAAATGACTGTCTATCTGTCTATCGTCTACCGGGAGGGGAAAAAAAGTGAGAATTGATTTAATGCCATCATCTTTTCTTCCTGTTTTCCAGGCGAGTGAAGTGGAGATACACTCTCGCGGTGCCACTTTGGAGGCTGATCCACCCAAACCCTCTCATCTGCTTCAGAAACAGTCCCTCACACAGTCACCATCATGGATCTTAAAGATCGAAGGCATCATTCTCTGAGCTGCTCCAAGGATTCCCCCTACAACACCTCATCCTTAGAGGCAGATGAGTGTCGTGTGCCAACCCAGAAGTCATACAGTTCCAGTGAGACACTCAAGGCTTTTGAGCACGAGCAGAGACTCCACTACAGTGGCTGTGTAACTGACCTTGTTCACCATGAGGCTGATGAATACCCAAGACCAGGTAAGATTTTGAGCCAATATTGTAACACAGTTCATGTCAAATGAGCTCTACGTAGTACGGCACTGAACTGCACCAAAGTCGTATAAATTTGATTTGGGTGGTTATTCAAAACTTTACCTGTTGTGGATTTTGGCATTATTCGATCCGCATACACTGGTGTTTTGACTTTAAAGTACATATGGGCTTTTTAAATAATTCTCAGATTTCAGAAGGGAAAATTTTACAGAAGCTTTAGAAATCTTGAATTTAACCTTTTCATTATATTTTCTATTGGTTTGTATTGTGTGGAAACCAATCATTCTAAATAGTCCAACCGTTTCAAAAACTACTAGTAGTAGTAGTCCTTTGTCACCTGGGTGCTTGTCATAATTAACCATGTGTCCACCGGTAAATTAGCCGATTTAGGCCAATTCTATAGGGCATGTCTGCTCTATTCCACATTTTCTTAAAACTTGCACTTGCTCACATGCATATTGCAAAGGCATATGAAACAAGTGACACGTATTTTGATCCCTGACTTGTGAAAGGATTTTGCAACGCTCCGTTTTCTATGAAAAGAGGCAGAAGATTTGTTAGAAATACAATGTGTTTGTCAATAAGCATAATATACAGGTAAAAGAGAAGATGAAAATGGTACAGAAGGGAAAAGCAAGATTGATTTGCATCATTGATTTCTGAAAACCTCTCATGTGTATCAGTCGGACACACTTGAGTGCTGCACCAAGATGACGTCCCACTAGTGTGGTCAATACCAAATTCTTCTCAGCCTATCAACACTGTCAAAAGCCCATAGCCACAGATGCATCGTGGGAAGTGTGGCCACAGGAGACCATCAGTGTTGCATCACCATACGGACTGTGACACCACAGGAGGAGGAGAGCACAGTAGACAGAAAATGAAGACGAGTGGGAGAACCAAAGTGAGAAATTCAGTGGATGAATAACTGAGTAATATATCTAGTCAGAATGGGCATTAGAATCATCATAATAGTTTTTAATTTTTTAAAAGTTAGGTAGCATTTTCTGAATTTGGTCTCATGGAATTTCACATCTGGAAGATTTTTCTCGACGTCCCAAATTCTTCTATCCATCTTGTGGATGTATTTCGAAATCATGCCAGGAACAACAGCTGCCACTTATCATTAAAACATCGAAGCATTTCAGAGCATAAGTAAAAGATGATGGCAGTATTCTTCGTAATGAGGAGTTTGTTGGCTGTGTGGTACGCAATATACTTGAAAGTTTTACTACTGCAAGAACTGCTGCATTGCTCCTTTTATTATTGTTTGTTAAATACATAGCCACAAATACATATTTTAATATTGCCATATTTTTATGTAGATCAAAATCATTTTCATGTAGAAACAGTGCACATAAATTTTATTGAAATAATCAGTGTATATTCACTCAAGCTGATGTTTCTGCATTCCCATGCAGTCCAGTCCACCCGGACAAGTGATGATCAAATAGAGAACAATGCAGCTGCACACTAGTAAAAATAAATAGAAAAGAGATTAGATACAATTCATCCCATCTTTTGTTTTCTCGCTAGTATTTGGTGCTTCTCCCGGCTGCTGACATACTAAAGGATTTTGTCGTGAGTTTGGTTGAATAAAGGATTACCTAAAAATTGTCCTCGGTCTAATTCTTATCCATTTTGGTGCTACACAGCCTATTTTGGCCTAGATTGGTTGGAAAAAACACAAGGAGCCGTTGAGGGCCAGTTTGGATACACCCGGTATATATTCAGGTACACTCATTTAATTGTTTACCATTTTGATTCAATTGGTTTAGTTTTTTACTTTTTGATTACATTTGAATTTCAACAAAGATGGTGAATTAGTATTTTGGGTGCAAGATTGTTGATCCAACATATGCAAGTGTCAGAGGAGAAAAATTCTATAATGCTAGCGTGCATCGACTATGTTTGTACCAATCATGTCTGCATATATGATAAATTTAGCTCATCCACCCTAGAACATATTCAGGTGTAGTCTTTAATTTAAACGACAGCAATTAGTGTATGATTAGTTGAGCAGCATTCAGCACCTTTCTATTTCTTATACACGACAGATGGTGACAATTATACATTTCAAGATAAACACAATTATCAGGTAAGAAAAAACACATTTTCATTGACACTGATTTTAAGGCTATAAGCACAGAAATAGTTCAAATGACTTCAATATATACAAATATTGTAATTAGTACTTAGTGTATTAGTTACACTTAGTAATGTGTTAATTATTTAGAAATAAAAATAAATTATCAACAGTCTATGGTGAATGTGTGATTGAGTTAATCTATGTTTACTGTGTAATGGCCCTTTTGACTCTGCTTTGGCAGCCTTTGATAAATGAGGCAGATTGTAAATGTCACTGTTATCAAGTGCTCCCCTCCCGACTGAGTCACTTGTCTCCAAGGCTGTAATTAAAGTTGTTCCCCTGCCACAGACTATGTGGATGTGGATGTGTTTACATATATGTCACATATCTAATGTATAAGTCACTTCTGATACTGCTTATGCCTAGCCTCAGTCACACAAATTATACCTTTCTGAATGATTAGTTGCCCGCCTGATGTTGCCATTTATCACATTTCACTGTAATCAGGATGCTAATGGATTCTATTGATTAAGATAGAGAATACTCTCCATTAATATTTGTTTTACCTACAATCAGCCCAACCCTTAATTATGTTCGCTAAAGCAGTACTTGAAATCAGATTTGTGACATTTGAAGACTGTTTTGATAAATAATATTAGATTCATTATATATTTGCAAGCAAATTTTACAGCTCTATTTCCATGATCAGTCTGTGTAAATATGTGTGCTGGTGGGTTAAACCAAGAGTTGACTATTTCAAAAGCTGGCACACTTGAAAAAAGGCATGTTGTGGCCATGAGTGATCCCAACTCAATTTACTACTGACAATCAAAAGTGCTCCTCTCATCCCCTTCAAATTAATTGTGCGAAATCTGCACATTTCAGGGCAGAAATTAATGAAAAGATCTGTGTTATTTTAGCTTTGTCACTATGGCAAAAGACAACATAACACAATTTATTATATCTGACGTGTATTCTGTAACATTAAGTAAACTAATAACTACTAGTTGGGAAGACACCTGCTCAGGGATAAGAGATTTTTCAATGCTCAACAATACATTCTTCAATACCAAGCCCTCCTATAAAATCATATTACCTACATTGCCATGGCCTGTCGTGTCTTGTACACACCAGAGTACTTTTCATCTGGGCAGGGGCAGAACAAATCAAGGAATGGTGACATTTCTCGCTCCTATATAAGGCACCTCGTTAGTAAGTGCAATAGCCCCTGTGGGTTTTATGCCAAGAAAAAGATCAGATGTCACTTGATACGTGTAGGATAAATTTGAGCAGTAGGCACCATTAGAATGACATTACACAGTCTGCATTTTGTCACTTATAAGATATTCCACTAATACTGCATGAATATATGTCACTCGTGGAATTAAAAACAAACAAACAAAAAAACATTTGACTAAACAAACTGATGGATTGTGGGAGGAAACCGGAGTACCCGAGGGAAAACCACGTAGGCAAACTCCACACAGATTGGCATGACTTGGATTTGTACCCAGGACCATAGAGCTGTGAGGCCAACCACTCGCCCCCACTGGGCCGCCTGTAACTATTATATAAATTGTTATACTGCAATCGGATTTAGGCACATGTCCGAAAGCTACAATGGACCCTGAAAATCAAATAATTGTATTTTCAAGTATCTAAATGGCCTAATTGAGTTGCTATAAAGACATATGTGCTGCCCCTATTGTCAGATATTGCCATTCATATTGATGAGTCTGGAGAGCCATGATAAAGACTAACTATCTGCACATGACATTCCTATAGTAGGCCGTGCCAACACAATGTTAGAGTAACTGCAAATGAGTTATGGCTAGGCTAAAACAATTGTTTGGTTCAATTCGTTTCTGGAAGCAGACCAAGCTCATACCTCCACATCATTACAATGTAAAGTCAGCAAACATACTCTTGACTCAAACAAAACAAACATTAATTTGTTGTTGATTTTTTTAATGTGTGTGTGGTTACATGACAAATCTAGAAATCATGACAAAAACCAAATAATAATATACATATATATATATATATATATATATATATATATATATATATATATATATATATATATATATATATATATATATATATATATATATATATATATATATATATATATATATACACACACACACACACACACACACACACACACACACACACACAAGTGCATCACATATTACATAGGTTAAACTATAATTATTTTCATACATAGCACAGAACTGTGATACATTAACCATCTCTTTTGTAAATGCATGGTTTTCTCTTGCATATGTTTACATAATCATTGTCTTTTTTTTCTAATTCTATTATGATGGAGACCAAGAGGGTGCACTTTAGAAGTGGCAATTTACATAAACATTTGCTTGATACAGACCACTGTCTGGTGGAAACTGAATGGGATTTGTGCATATTTGAGTGCTATCTGCAGTTTTAATGAACAAAGAGCTGTGATCGACTGGTTCCGTCTAGACAGCTAACCTACAATTTTAGCATCCAACTAAAGGGCCAATGGAATTAGAAGCAGGCATATTAAAAGATATCTGGCCTCTGTTGGATCCCCAACAGTGCCCTCATGTTCACCTGCAGAATAATGATGTGATTGTGACAAGCTTGCATTGAGATCATGGTTTGTTTACTTACTGCAAGGTATGATGTATTAATTCACCTTGTTGAATTTAGATCATAAGTGAATGTCACCTCCTGAACCTTGCGAGGATAAGCAGAACTGAAGATAAACACATCTCACGAATCTTGTGAGGATAAGTGTAACTGAAGTTAAAGGAATAAATGAATAAAACATGCCTCATAAACATTACTCCAATGGTAAAGTACACCAAATTTATGAACTGCTGATAGTACAGGTCAAGTTTTTAGGAAGAAATGCTTTTTTAATGCACTAAAATCGAGCCTTTTCTGATTTGGTAAAGAATTACACCATGTAGGGTGAGAGGACATCAACCTATAGAAAGTTATTTGAGACACACTGTCTATTAAACTGCTAACAAGGAGCATTATTTCTAATGAGAGGCACTACGTACCTACAAAACGTTCTACTCACAAACAATTACACGTGTACAGAGGCACACAAACACAGGAAATTACTAACATTTCAGACCGCACGCTTCCATAATGACTTTTATCAAGGGAAGTACGTTTATTGTAATGGATGACTGCAAACTACTGCATATTATCAAACGGATACACCCAGTCCTATTATATGACTTATACATTTTTTTAGTTGTATTATTTGTAAAGCCCAATCCAAAAGGTTCAGAGGCATTACATTATAGAGCAGTTTTTCCCAAGCTTTTTTTGAGCTGCGGCACACTTTTTGCATTGAAGAAATCTCAAGGGACACCTCACTGACCTAATGTCACCAAAAGTTAATGTCTGTGGACCCTGAACCACTTGCAGTTCGAGTGATGCAAAAATAAGCAATATAATGTTTTTAATCACACAATTTTACGACTTTTCTCCAAAAAATACTTCAATTTGTTCTAATGTGCCTAATATTGTGCCCCATAAGTGCAGAAAAATATGACACAGTATATGGAATTGCAGTATAGTTTGAATGAGAAGGACATTGATCTAATTAAGATATGGCACAGCATTGCCCCTCCACATTTGTCATAATATCAAGTAACAAACATCTTATTGGGTTTCTAGTTATGACCTAACTGAGATAGATTTCATGTCTGCTACACACCCTCGAACTAATCCATCTTTCTTTGACTACATGTAGATAGCTCTAGCACGAGACTAAGGTCTACCACTCTTGGGATTAAAAAGTGATTGGATGTTTCATATGTAATCACTACTTTTGGGATGCTAATTGTGTGGATTGACAGTTTATATGATGGAGTGGTTGTAGTTGGGTTTGAAATATACACCGTAGAATAGCTATTTGAGCTAGAACCCTACATTCCTTCAGATGGCTTCATCTGCTTTTACTCTCTCAGGCCTCCTGGAATTTTCACCAGTCCTTCGATACTTCATCTCAGGTATGGTAACGACATTGAGGACCTAGGCTATAGACTTGTGTGATTAGAGAATAGAAGTGCGGTTCTAGCTTTAGATTTGTACTTAGTTCATATATGCAGTTGTTTAGAAACTAGTCGGCTCAGGCTAGTAAATGTGATTAGTTTGTTGTGGCTGTGTATATAAACACCATAAGTTTATTTTTACACTCAAAGTTTCCTGAGAGGCCCTCCAATTCATGCCTGCTCACTTTTCAAGTTTTTTTTTCTTTTTCCAAGCTTCTTAAGCGCAGACGAGGAGATCAAGCAGATGGATTTCATCACTTTAACTCTTTTCCTCTTGATTGCTTCTGATGAGTCACAGTTGACCGAGTCACGCAGCTGTGCGATTCTCGGCTCGCTCATTCATATAGTATGCCACCACCACCACCACCACGGATGGTTCTTGTCGCCACTCTCATCTCCATTCCCTTTTCGTCTTCCTTACAAACTGCTAATGAAGTGAAACATAACTGTTTTTTTTCTTCCCTCTGAATCGTCGACCCCAACAGCTGATAGTGAGAGATTGCATCCACAATACTCTTTTAATTAGTTTTAAGAATAAATTGGTTAAGCATGCCTTTTCCCTTAATTGCTTTTTTTCCTTCAGCTTGAATTTAATTGGGCTGTGGTACTTAGCTATTGATCTCTTTTGATGTGCTTTGATTTGGATAATTTTATATATTTATTTTAGGTTAGATAAGTCAGTCTATCTAGAATTGAGGGGTGAAGTAAGGATAGTTTTGGTAACATTGCTGGTATTGCTGTCGACCACATTTAATGTGTTCAACATTCAGATCCCACCATGAATTAATCGGTAAAATTTTCCAACCATATGGCCTGATTACATCTGTATCTCTATAAGGTTTTGATCAACATACATGATTTGCAGCACCAATGAGGAGCTATTAATAGTCAGCTATTGACACCTTAAAGTTTTTTTTTTTATTCATATTTTTACAATGTTCCTGGAGACCAGCATATACAGTATTCCTTCTAGCAGGTCTTTGTAGTATTTCAATGATTCATTCTGTCATCTTTGGTCTCCTGAGTGCATGAACAAAAGCAATTCTCAGCCTCCTTCTCCAAAGTTTTATAATTACTTTGCCTCACTATGTGTAGTTGTAGATTTGTATGCTTGGTTGGCGTATTTGTTTGTGTAAGCACTTATGTGAATGGCTCCATTTACCACTTTTATTGCTCTTACCCACCTCAGCCTTTCACTCCACCTGCTTAATGGCTGTGTTTTACTTGTAGGTGGGAACTTTACTCTGGCTGAACTAGGAGTATGTGATCAAACACCTGCTCCTCATCCTGCCGTTGTCCCCTACTGTCCTGAACTGGGGCTTCTTCAAAGGGGTTACTCCCTCAGTGCCGGATCCGATGCAGATTCTGATCCAGACGGCCCACTGTCACCGGACAGAGCAATTCAGCTTTGGGCTGGAGGAGGAGGGGTAAAGTCTCGGCGCAGTTCCGGAGTGTCCAGTCATGAGAACTCTGCCTTGACCCTCACCGACTCCGAGAATGACAACAAGTCTGATGATGAATCAGGTAGGACTCCCGTATCAGTATTCAAGATAATATACAGCTATTCAAAACGGATCAGAAAACATTAAGTAAAGGTACTTTGAGGAATTCCCAGGGTCCCTGCAAAAACTCACAGAATCAATACATATGCTTATTATCTATTATGGAAACACAACAAAAGGTTCAATTAGAGACAATCTGATGTGATTCAGTAAGGTTAACAAGTCACAATTAGTAGCTCTAACTACCAACTAAAGCATAATGAGGACTATTCATATGACTATGTAGTGTGCTGCTTAATATTTATAAGATTGTTGGGGATGCATTTATGATTTTGGTTGTTTTTATATCAACTTTCTGCTTTAATTTAATTCACTTTTACAAGGCCGCCATATCTGCATCATACCATTTTTTTATATGCAGCCATCATATTGCTACACGGTGTGATTTTTACATTACAGCTACCATCTCAGATAGAAGACATGATCCATTGGCACTATATAACACATTATAATACATATTCCACCTATTCAGCTATTCTACTTTACAAACTCTGATCTGTCACAAGTAAGTTGCATTTTGTATTGCATTGTCATAACTCTCAAAACAGATATCAGACCATAGGTTAACATTCTTAGAAATTAATGCAAAGCAGTGTTTGGATGTGGTAATATGTACGCCCCGGCATTGACTGATTCAGGTGTGAATGAATGTTAAAACTTTGTACACAATTTACCAACTTTGTTTGAATCTTCTTATTGGCTTGCACTTACTGGTTTGTTGGAGTGTTTCTGTTGAAAACAACATTTTGTATTTTTGGAAGCAAACTAATTTTGAGTGTAGCTTTGCAGTTGAGTGTTTGAAAGATTCTCAGGGGGAATCGTTTTCTTTTAGTAACTTTGTTTATTGCAACGATCCAATTTCCTTGTTAATCCTGAGGTAGTCGTAAACCGCCACATGAGATTCTCAGATGTGTCAATAGAGGTTAATGAAAAGTGGATAGAAGAAACAACAGCCTAATTAATTACATTTTCATCAGACGCCTGAACAGATGTGCTTAAACCTCTGTCTGACTTGTTGGGCCTCTAAATCTGAGACTTGTGTCAACTGATGAAACTCCTTTGCATCCATTAAACTCATCATGATATGCTTTACCTAAGATGCACCTCTCATCCGGATGTCAAATAATTGGTTTGTGGTTAATTACCAGACTAATCTCGCGACCACAATATCTGATGCAGACATTGCCCATGCTCTTAGTCTAAGCCTTTTGAGGCTTTTGGAATTAGAGTTTTAATATGGCAGTAAATTATGATTATCATTTGCCAGCCACAAGAAGTGAGAGCCAGTGTCTATTTTTGTTTCGAAGAAAGCTTTTCCTTCTATTTTAATAGTAGGAGTGAAACAATTCTATAAACAAATATAAAGTAATGTCAATGTTGCCATAACAAGAACCTAAAAATACACATAGGTCCACACTAATTTTCATGAGCATAAAATGTAAAAAAAAAAAAAATAGAATACAGGTGTTCAATAGAGTTTGCACATGACTGGTGTGATGTAAGAAACAATTCTGCAAGTCCTGAATGAATTTAATTCTAAAATTGAGTCTGATGGGTTAAGCACACTTATATATGTTGAATTGTGTGATTTTACTCTCCAAATTAGAGTCCATTTGATAAAAAATAATTCTACACTTTTGAATGTGTCGTATGTATCTGAATGAGGTAGGAAAATCTTAAGATCCATAGATATTTAGCTAACTCAAGTCTACTGACTCATAGCTTTAGGCCAGAGTGGTAGAGACATCAGAGTCAGAGAGGAATTCAGATAAAAGTGAGTTGTGTGTGCGAGTTTGTCTGATAAAGCCCCTTGCTAAGCTACTTAGTCGCCTTGAGAAATGAGAAACACCCACCTCTGCTCCTACGTCTTGGTCCAAACATAACATCTGACACTGATGGCACCTCAAAGCACCCAGAAGTACAATTTGACTCCCGTAGGCCTAATTAAGATGGCTGTATATTTCTTTTCTGTGGTTATAGAGGTATGTGTGGGTATAAATCTTGCTCATGTGTGTGAGAGTGAAACAGCAGCAACAAGAGTGTCAAAACAGCGAGGGTAGGATCTGAGGGTCTAATAATAGATATTGACTGAGGCAGACAGAGAAACATCATAAACACATGCTAACAAATCAAAATGATGGTGATGTGCCAAAATGCCAAGCTGCACTTCTCTCATCTCTCAGCGTCTCTAATAAGCTTCCAAAGTCTGGCTTCCTCCTCTTCCACTTCCCCCACCTTCTGTTTTCATCTTCCAAGTATCGTCATCTTTATTCTTTGTCTCATTCTGCCATGTATCAGCACCTACTGTTGGTGGAGCATGCTTGCATGATTGACAGGTGTCAGTTTAAAGGTCTAGGTTTCCCCTCCAGGCATGTGTCTAGATATAGGAGAATGGGCATGTGTGCACTATTATAGTTCTTAGTACTAAAATAGAAACAATGACAGATATCAAGTAAATAACTATTTGTTTTTGTGCGCACTTTTGCTAGACTTGGTGTTTGTTAAGGACACCTAAGCATAGATTAAAACAAGGATTTTGTTGCATAGTTTGTTTCAGATTGTGTATTATATGATCACAAAACTACAATATTTTTAATGTATTGTTTTTTGAATATATGGATTAGGTCAAACGGACACAGATGCTTTAGCATTACTTTAAAATCAACCCCCATCTTTCCCAGATCCAATTTATGGATAGTTTTTTCCCCTTTTCATTGTGTATTCTTTCCACTAGTACAACTTATCCCCCAGTGCAACAACTACCATAAATTCACCAGATAGATTCCAAAGTTTTTCTACATTCCACTTACCTGTCAAGTAGTAGATCTAGACACTTCACTTTTAATGCACCTTTCAGACACTATTAAAATAAAGCCAGTAGTAGAATGTTGACTTGGCAAAAGCTGATTGAAGTTCAATTTGTGCAAGCACCACAGTGAAACAAACAAATATGGGAAAGAAGAGCAGGAGATTTCATTTTGCCAAAGTGGAGGAAGAGATTTATTATCTTAATCTGCGCTGCCGCATAAAAAGTCCGTCTAGGAACACCGTCAGGAGAAAGGAGAGCTTGTAAATTCCCACAGTTGGGCTTAATGGTCTTATTCGGACCACATTGATCAGGACGAAAAAAGATTGAAACATGTAGTAGACATTTGGACATTTATTTTTGCTTATCTATAATATAACGGCCTGCACATACAGTTAAACACATTTTAGTTATGGGCAATATGAGCAAGGTAAAAATATAAATAATAATGATCTAATGCCAGCCCTATAATCCTGCTGAACACAAAAAAATGGGTTCTTCCTTTTTACCCTAAAAATAAATCTTCCTAGTTGAGTTCACTAATAAAGACACCTGTGTATGGCTTGGTCTAAGGCCGTCTAATCACGCTGGAATGCTAATTAGGTGCAGTCAAACAATATTTTTTCTCAGTCTTCCCTTTCTGACTCAATCTTTCCATTGTCTCAACCTGATAATGAATCATGGAGCACCATTGTGACGTGTGTGACAGGACATATTAATCTCATAATTAGAGAATGAAAAGGTGGCACTAAATTTAGTCTGGCCTTTCTGCCAAACTCTGTATTCATACAGGAATGCTCAGTTCTCACTGTTGCATAGTCAGAAGTATACTGAAATATGTTTCTTAAAGCGTAATAAAACGTCTTTTCTTGTGTATTCTGGTGGTTATCTTCACTATGTTCACTACTGTGGCCACTCTTTTCATAAGCAGCCTAAATTTCGACTTGTATCAGTCTCTGCCAAGCAAAAATACATTTTAGAATATGTTTTGGAAATATTGATAGTGCAAGCCTGCACTTTAGGAAGAGGGTGAGATAGATGAGAATGACCAGAGGTGACTTTTTCGAATCAATCGGCATACTTGTTGGTGTCCTCTTTGACAGCAGAATATTTGTTGGCAGATTTCATCCTCTACTTGACAGGGAGAGAAATTTGTTGTTACGTTCTTGAAATAAAGTACATCACAACTACTAGACAGATTTGCAAAGTGAATTTGGGACTTGGAGATTACTTTCCACCTAATATTTCATGCCCATTTGCCACACCGCTACCTGGATCAGTAGAAAAGCCTGCACCCACTCTGGCTTGCATAGTGGTACTGAGTCCAAGACAACATATGTTTATGCCTGTTGGAAGCATTGTCAGCATTAGAGTCTGAATGAGTTTTCAGGGAACAATGGGGGGTGCGAACGCGTCGACAATGGTCTAACAGAATTAGTAGCTTGTGATGAATGGTGTGTAAAAACAGCACTGACAGCCTGCTTTCACAAATACACACACAACTGTGTGTGCATGCTCGTGTGTTTACGTGCCTCTGAACTAAAACGGTTCAAGGACTTCTTCTAACATGCTGCAAGATGTGAGAAAAACAGAAATACACATTAATGCAGCAGGCTCCTGTACACGTGGGTCTTCAGGTGAAGTCAGGGGTCTGTATAACTTCTGCCATCAGAAATAGTACTCAGCATACTGATTACCCTTGTTTCACCCATTCTCCTTTTTGCCGTGTCCATAGATATGGTTGAGAAACAGTATTGGAGGAATGACAAAATATACTTTTTTCTTGCAATATTGATTTTATTTAATGTCTGAGAAGCAATGATCAGAGCTAAGCAAGCCATCACACCCCCTTCAGAGCTAAGTGTGAGACACAATACACATTAAAGTACTAGATCGTCAAAAGCAGCATAATAAGTGACTATATTGTTAAAACTTTAACGACAACTACCTGGCTTGATTTTCATTTTTTATTCTCTTTTATTCCCATTGGTGCTGGAATTGATTAAAACAAACCCTTGGCATTGCCTTTGGAAATTGTGGAATCTTAAGGTATCCCTGAGGCTCCTAAATGTATGTTTCTTAAAATTAACTATAGTGTGATCAGTGTTCAATGTGATACTCACACACAGCTTTCAATTTCTTCAAGCGTAATAGATTCCAAATATATTGAAAAAACACAACACAGGATCCCAACAGAAATTGCTCCTTGCCCTGACAAGTGTAATGTCCAGTTATAGTAAAAATATCAGTACTGTCATTCTGCCCGGCAAAGATACATATACTACAAAGATGTGGCCACCCAGGTGGCTTACAATGTGCTGCACAAATCAAATGAATAGAATCCAGACGTCATCATCTTGGGCGGTCTTGTCATATTCCTTCTTTTGATGCACATATCAGACTTGTTCACGTTCCTCTGCTTGGTTCAGGTGATGCCATCCTCACCTTGTTACAGTAGACAACTTGTGTTTGCAAAAACAACACTTGTCTCCATTCTTTTCTGAACAGATATGTTCTCCCCCGCAGAGGCCAAGGAGCCTGTCTGATTTTCTTGAGGTCTTTTTCATTATATTGCCCGGTTATTACTATGCAAGGAAATATTTTTTGTAGAATGTTGCCCTTCTGAATCTATTATTAATCTTCGGATATATGCACTTCATATATTCTGTTTAAATTTTACTCAATTGATAACCCCTGAATATGTTTTTCTTTCAACATGCACCACTGACATATGGCAGTTCAAGCGCCTGCTGCGCTTTTATTATTTTTTCTCCCCCAAGTTTCTGCTTGAGGAAGTTAGGAACTCCTAATTTATTGAGTCAGCAAAATGGCAGTGACTTTTACGCTCCACTGTAAGTCCCTCAGTGCTCACTGATCTCACTCTGAGTTGGTGCTTTATAAACACCTTCCAAAAATGACACTGACAGCTGACCATGGAATGGCTAAAAGAGGATATATGACTTTTGGCAAAGAAAATTGTTGTTTACATCACAGTGTGGAACCCATATAAATTATATTTGGCACAAAAACAAAAAAACTGACGCAGTATACATTATATAAACATTTAATAAGGAGGACAGTAAAATCTGAACAAGTTGACAAGTTGACAGCTGCCAAACGTGATTATAGTTTATTGCTTGTAATTGGCTAGATTAAGGAGTATAATCATCAGGTGAATACATTCTCCAGTCTAGAGATAGTATATCATTGTCAGCACATTTTTAACTATGCCACTGTAATGGAAAATTTAGTGGGCTTTAATGGTCTTGCATGTCGTCCTCAGATATAGCAGAAAAAAAGCAAGTGGATTGGTGGAAGAGCAAGGGAAGCAGAATGAGAATTTCTCAGGCAATAATGAATAATCATCTATATAGATCTTAAAATACATTTTCTCAGGTTTGAGAGTCAGAGATTTACTCCCTCTGTGGGAAAGACAAAGTAAATCTTGATCAAGTGTTCATGAAAAAGACGTTCAAAGAAAAATGTCTGTGGTTATGTTCATCCTCTTCCACTGAGTGCACCTGTTAAAGTATTCATTATTTTTCCTGTTTGCATTTTTATTTTGATTATGCTTGCTTTTTGTTTCATCCTTTTTTCTTTATTTCTCATATTTTTCATTTGTTCTTCTCAATTCTTTCATTTTTAGCTTATCTAGATGATGTGGACAATGAGGATCAATTTGGGGACTATGTGATCAGTAAGTCATGACTCTTTATAGCTTATTTTTAAATACTCCCACCCACCTTATATTTGTCCATGTTCATTATGTAGTTGTGTTCCTTGTGCTGTTTGGTCCCTGTAAATGACTTCCATTGGATGTATTTGTAGTAGTTTTTCCTTAATTGTGGCTTTTAGTTGGTCTTGAAATGTGACTAAAACATCATCCTTTCCTGTGGTTACATTTTGTTCAAATGCCCCATGCATATTTATCCCTAAAAAAATTCACACATTCATAAAATGACACAATTATAATGTTCAATACAGACCAGAGTGGTTTTCTGACGGTCATTGGTGAATTCAGGGTGTAGTCCACGTTTTGCTCAATGTCAGCATCAATTTTATAGCGTAATGTTTTTGTTCCGAGGGACTATTAAATGCTCAGAGTTAAAATAATTTTCATTTGCTGTCAAATATTTAGTGGTTTGTGCTTTAAAGACTTCAAAGGGTCAATGAAGGGATCAATACTCATCTGGTAGTGGAGCAAACTGTAAAATGAATCAGAAGCGCAAGTAAGGATGAGATATTATACCTCCCAAGAAAATCAGAAATAAGGAGAGAGAGAGTTAAATTCAGATGATAGAAAGAGGATCAAGTGGGCAAGTTTTAGGAGATTCAGCCAAAGGAATTAGAGTAATAGATGGTGGGCTAGAATGAGGAGGAAGAATGATTGAGAGGGCGATTGAGATTTAACAGTACACTTAAATAGATGGCTGCGGATTAACATTCAGTGGCTTTCTGTGAGCGCCTGGATAATCTTTGAAATCCTGCAGAGCACCATGGGGAGTCCTGCACTGCTGGGGGGATTGAGACCTATACCGTCGCGAACCCGACTTGTGTGTTTGTTTGCGTGTGTGCTATCTAAATTGTCGCAGGTGGAATACAAGCATCCATAAATTGCAGCTATGCAACTTGGCAACTACCTTGCACATAAATTGTCTGGTCTTGGTGTTTTAGTTTATTTCATATTTGTCTAATAGCTCTCAGTTTACACTGGTTTACCATTTGGATTCCAGCTTTCTTTTATATTATAAAAGGCGAAAATTCTGCAATCAAGAATAATACTTCAACTCATTTACTTCAGACAGCATAGCAGAAGAGTCAATAAGTAGCTTCACGCAGCGTTTTAATCCATATCGATCTGTACCACATGCAGTCCCTTCGACTGGAGCCCAGTAGTGTGGGGCACTGTAGTGTTGTGAGCATGGCATTGCCTTCTGATTTCTACTGTCCACTCTACGAGTATTTTTAATAGTATTTTTAATAGACATTCAATGAGGGATTGCTTGAAGCAAGCACACCATGTCAGAAACAACGTCACATTACGTTTAATACACTATAAGCAATGTTATTTCTCATCTCATCTCATTTTCTGAACTACATTATCCTCGCTAGAGTTGTGGGTGGTGCAGGAGCTTATCCCAGCTGACTGGCTGATAGACTCAAAGTTTATAATGTCTTAATTTTAGCATTTTATTTGATGTCCTGTTTGTAAATGTGATTATATCATGCATTTTGCACTGAAGCGTAATTTGAAGAAAATCAAGAATCTGATTAAAACATTCAAGTCATTATCAGGCAGTAGAATCACAATTGCCTGCTAAAAATAAAAATAAAAAAGTAGTACCAGTTTAAACCAGAAAATGTACAAAGTAATATTTTATGTAGATTATGTGAGAGTTGCATAAAATGACTTAAAGCCTATCAACAGCTGCATTTTGTCCCTTATGGAATACACAGCTGGTCATATTTCTTGACTGGAACACTATTAGCATGGTTCACTCTTGTTGTCTCTTCTTCATATTAGAAAAACTGACAAAATGAGAGAACATCACCAAACAGTCCTCAAGTGCCCAATGGCATTTCACTGATGTAAATCCATGAAGTCATTCTTGCTGTTCAGTCACAGCGTGGATGCCAAACAAAGAAACGATTTCTAATTTGAAAACAGCAGGGGAAAACCAAAGAAAAATGGCCACGCTCATGTCAATATTTCTCTTCAAACTATTTTGTCTCCACTCAATACTCACTTTAGTAGCTTGACTTTGTTTTGAAGGCAGTCAGATAGAAAAAGGAGAGAATAGATGCGTCAATCCATATTATTGTCTTTAACTATGCAAGTGTACCATGTCATTTTTCCAAGTGGACTGGTCAAAATCATTTAATGGCTCTTTCATTTTTACTCTCATTGCACTTTAAACTTGGTCCACTATAGAATGACAAACCTGTGCAGACAGTTGAAATCAATACCAAAATCGACTCACCTTTAAATCGAATCAATGGGTCTCTCCATGTAGGTATGCATTACCTCATACTATGCATATATTATAATTACCTATTTAGAAAGACCAAATATATTTCACAGAGACATATAAACACACCACATACCTTTGCATAATTCCATTATTGCACAAAAAGAAAATTAACTGATGCTTTTTTCGCTCAAAAACCATACCAACTATTGTCACAAACTTAAGAGCAAAATCACAGACACTTTTACAAGAAAAAGCATCGGCATTGTACCCTAATGTCTAAGTGTTCTGCTGATGTAATTACATTTTCAAATGTTTTGTTCAGTTGTATATTGATTTTTCTCAGTAGTCACATTTTCCCCCTCATTTTCACAGTCTTTTTAACTTCTCCTGCAATGAACTGGGCGTTTTATCACTGACATTAAGTGTGACGCTAGCACCAGGAGTAGCTTTTTATTTATTTCTATTTCATTTTTTGTGTGGACTTTTTTTGGGGCTACTGACACAAGAGATACCCATTGCCATGGTGACCGTTTTTCCTCTGTATTCTGTTTTTAACAACACCCGAGGAGAGGGATAAGCTATAGCTAAGAATATCAGAGTGAAAATACTCTTTCTGTTCTTTCTGTGCATGTGAATGGTATACACCCACATACTATGTCTTAGGCACACCTTTATAATGTAATGAAACTACACTATGAATTGTCCAATCAACATAAAACATAGATTTTATGCATTCTGATACAATGAATTATTCATTAAAAATAGTTTTTGCGCAAAAAGGCACACTACACTCTCACAACGAGCATTTGCAATTAGCCCTGTGGTCTTCTTGACTCTGTAAGTTCCAAACCTATCCAAAGATAGGTGCTATGGGATAAGATAGGTGCGGAAATTGAGGGATTACTCACCCTTCCCAGTTTACCCACGCACATGTCCATGTTGACCCCTTTCCATCATCTGTGTCATGAGATCAAAAAGAAAAAAAAATCCCATTTTCTGTTTTCTCAGACCTACACATTAGGCTACAAGTTGAGTGTAGCTCGATCCCAGGCTGTGTCTCACAAGTCATTATCTTCTAACAACACGCACACACATTCAAACCCCAATGTACACATACACACTTCACAGAGGCCATGTGTTGATTGAGGTTGATATAGGGTTGGCCATCCACAAAAATATTGCTGAGGCTCATCATGTACAGCAAATGTCTTCAATCTGAAACTCGCTTTAACAAATACACTGACTATACACACACACACACACACACACACACACACACACACATGCATCCACCCCCATATTTCCTCTGATTTGGATGGATAAAAAAACAGTTGGAAAAAGATTAAGGCCTGCTATGTAGTGAACATGGCTGAAACTGATGTTAAACAATGTTATGGGGTTTGCATGTCATTATCCAAGAAAAAAAACTTCTTGAGTATCGGTTGCAACTTATACAAAAGCAAGTATGTGCTAGATATATGAAAACTGAAAAGAAAAGACTATATGGACACATTTATAGTCAAATCCTTTCACCAAGTTGACAGACAGTAGATAAAAATAAATGATGCGATAAAAGAAATATATATATATATTGATTTACTCATCTTGAACCTCAAGGTGCAAATTGAGCCATTTTTGTGGGGATAAATGTGTTTCTATTTTTGAGAATGTTTCAGGTTTTTTTTTTTTTTTGACCTGTTTTCACTGTGCATATTTGTTGACTGAGATTTATGGCTTCAGTGTCATCACATGGCTGCAACAACATATTGCATGTCAATCCAAATGTGTGCACATGCACTTTGTACTCGTTCACCTCGATCACCTTGACAGTCTCCCGTTTTAAAATTCAGTATTGATTTAAACTGTAACTTTTCTCTATGTGGCGGTCAGGTGAATCCCATTAATGTAATGTATGTATTCAGTCAAGTATATGTTAGAAATTTAGAATTTGTACTTGACACTTGAAAGTTAAACAAAAACAATACAACAGAACAATAGCACAGAAAAAAATAGCAACATTAGTGCATTAGTATTCTTCAATGACGTATAACAAGTAACCACTGGTGCAATAATTGTGATACAATATATTGAAATAAGCAGTGACTCAGAGCTAATGTCACCTGTGTCATAGTTTTCAATTTAAATGAGACATTATTATTTATTTAGTTCGGTTATTTTATATGTTGCCACTCAATCGTAGGGCACAATGTGACAAACAACCATGTATGTTCACACTCATACCGAGGACAATCATGCATAGTCACCCCAGAACTCTGATGCGAACGCGTTTAACACTCGTCCACCTTGCCCCCAAAGCACCAACCCGTAAGACCAATCAAATGATTTTTACTGAACTATATACTACATCATTTGTAGCATCTGGACACATTATTAAACACAAATAACTCGTAATACTTTGTCTGCAACAAGCAGTTAGTTATTCATTAATTCCATAGCGCTTAATCTCATGTGGGTGGTAGGGCGCTGGAGCCTATCCCAGCCAACAGTGGGCAGTAGGCGGCAGACACCCTGAACCATTTGCAATCAGTTGTGTATCGCTAATAAGATGATAATTTTTGCTAATTCGTAGACTGTTATCTTTTGACTTTGACATGATAGCTGGTGCCTGACACCTAATGGGAATGTGTGTGTTTCTGCATGATATTGGTTTTGCATGACAGTGTAGCCTGAAAAAAAACTGGCTCTGGCTCTTCAACCCAGCCAGATTGACATGTTAGATTGTGTAGCTGATTAGTGAGTTTTTTTCATCTTAAAATAGTTGCTTTTTTATTTATGTATTTGTATTAATGTATGGTATTCATTCAAGTAGACCTCACTATCACCTAACAATGGGAACATCCTAAAAAGGGTTGCTGGAGCCTATCCCAGTGGACTTTGGGTGAAAGGCAGACTACAACTTAGACTGGTCGCCAGTCAGCCGTAGGGCACACAGAGAGACAGACCGCCATTCACCACCGAGCAGGGATCAATCCCACGCTTGCCCGCACCCAAGTCTGTCGAGTTAACCACTACAACATAAAGTTGACTACCATTTCAAATCAATCTGGTAAATTTCAAAAGTGAAGACAAATAAAACATGCTGATCCAAACAAGAGGAGGAAGGAAAATGGGAGAAAAATACCAGAGGGCAAATAGCCGAGAGATAACAGCACGAGAGTCAGGGGTGAAAGGAGACAGGAATAAGAGGCAGAAGAGACCTGTGATTGGATAAATGGGAAGAAGGCAAACATGTCAAGGGATAGGTGCAATCCTATTTTTACTCATCTCCTTTTGGGAGACCCTACTCTTCTCATGTATCATCATGACAGAAACCCCCCAAACTCATCTGTGGTCCCTTTTCAAGCCTCTCACATTACATCCATCCCTATTGTTCTAGTTCAAGCCTTACTGTGTTATGTTTTTGTGAATTTCATGTTGTATTGAGAATTCAAGCGTGTCTAATTGGAATGAATTAATGTTGTGTGATCTACAATGCTCACACATTGAAATTACTTATCGACTAAAGATAACTATTTGTAGCGTGCACAATTCATCCAGACAATGAACTCGCACAAATTTGCACCCCCAGTGCGTGCAGCCTTGCTTTCCACAGTTGAATTCACTTCTTATAGTTTGCTTGTATTTTGTGTGTGTAAAGTAGTTACTTTATCATTGTTGTGTTAAAAAGTGTGCATTTTAATATCAGAATGCACTTGTTGCCCCTCCCAATGATTGGAAAATAGTGCGTGGCTATGACAGAAAACATCTATATGGACTTATTTTAATTTGTGTATCTTTCATGTTAAAAACCTATTCACATTGTCTTCTCCTTTGTTTGAACTTTATTGTTTACTTAGCTGTGACAAGTTTGTTCCAGTGATGCGTGTGTGTGTGCATGCTCTTTGTTGGACTTTGATTAAAATCCCCATGGAGAGATTTATCATCTTTAGAGGGTTGAAAAAAAAAAAAACTAAATAATGAGCCCATCAATTCTTCAGATTGATCTTATTCTCCATTTCTCAGGCCTTCTTTATTCTGAAAATCTAGACCTTTATTTACTCGCCTCTCCCCAAGCTCATCATTCTATGATGTTGGGAGGTCATTTGTCTCCATGTTAGACCTCCCACGTCCCCTGTTTGTCCTATTGATTCTTCCAAACTTTGCTTCACATTATCAGCATCAAACTAGCGGACAAACTGTGTTTGTAGTATATCTATCTAATTGATGAATGGATCATGCAACAAAATAGGGAAAGTGAAAATGGGATAAAGAAAAATCTCTATTCAGATTATTTGTTGCTATTGTTTGCCAATTATCTCAAGTTATTTGTTATTGTTGACAGCATCATGGAATGGGCCTCTTGTAGATAATATTTGTTGATTTTTTTTTTTTTTGTTCTGGCTATCCTTGCCGGGGGTGCTGAAGCCCATCCAAGCCAACTATAAGCAGGGTACATACTGAATTTATTGCCAGCCGATATAAATTCTCATTAACTGACAGAAATGTAAAAGCCTCACGTTTATCTTGTTTCAAGGTTGAGTAAATATTACTATAGTCTGTATTGGCCAAGGGACATCATCATTTAATGATTGAAGAGCGGCAATTTGGTCCAACATATGGAATATGCAAAAATGATCCTACCTCTGTGCTTAAGCTTTTTTTTATGGGGTAAAAAAACACATACAATTCGTCCCTGTAAAATGACAGCTCTCAACACTTCACACTAAGGGGCTTGAATGCTCTCTTACTCTGTGGGACTCTTACAGATCGCATCCTTAGGATCTGTGCACACGTGCATGCTGTTCAGTCGAGTGAAAAGCTCCTTTTCTTAATATTTGGATTTGTACACCTATACGATTATGTAAAAAGAAGCAAAAATTTGAACATTTGAGCCGCATCTATCATTAGAGGACGCATTCAGCTTGCAGTACACCAGAAAATCCAACCTCAATCCCCCTTTTTTGCTTTTGAAACGAGGTATTACGCACATACTTCACTGCTCTTTCTGTGTAGCCATCCATGTGTTTAGCCTCGATAGCCCACATATATCAATGACACCAGCCTAGCACAGAATTAGATCCACAATCAACTGCTTGGGACATTTAGCTACATCAATATGCAGTAGTTACATTACACCTACATTATATTTGCATGCATATTTATATAAAAAACCTGGCTTTTTTTATAGACTGCTCATACCAATCTTGGTTTTCCACTGTTTCAAAATTGAACACTATGGAAATATCCCAATGTCACTTTTGGGATGCAAACATCTGGTCAATGGTCACAATTTGCTTACAAAGCTGATTAAAGTTATACCTGTTTTTTTGTGTCAGCTTGTGCATGTGTGCATGCATGCATGTGTTTATTCACAAACCTCTATTGCCCCCAGCCCCCAATGTGTCTCCCAAAGACCTGTCTCTGAAGAGCTATGACCATTAGGCAGCTGTTCACTGCACACATGCACTCACACACAAATAAGAGGAATGGAAGAATGCAAATGAGTCTCAATATGTGCAAAACTTCTCCAGAGGGACACACTGTTTGAGTCAGAGACATAGAACATTGAATATTGGTAGTGGCACATGCATTGCACATACTGTGTATGCAAGTTTCAGCACTATTATTTAGAGCCATGTGCGTGTGTATATATTTAAAGCAAGGGCATCAGGCTAAGAGCACTTTTCCCTTTTGTGTCGCTGTCCATGGTCCTACTTTGCTGTACTCGGGCATAGAGGTGAGGTGAGGACAAAAAAGTACTTTTCCTCTCTGTAAAAATAGGTAAATTAATAAATTCTTTCAATATAATCAATCACTGACAACTGCACTCAAGTGAAAAATGCTGGCAAAAGCACAACGAGTGCAAAATCCTTGCACTTCATGGCGCTTAATAAGTTCATTTGTGTTGAGCTGACAAAGTACTAGTCTGAATTAATTCACTGTTTCTTTCTGGTCGCTGAAATGTGATTATTATACGATGTCAGCTTGTAGGTACCTTAATGAGGATGTATGGTGAAATGTATAAAACCATTGAAGTTTTCTTTTCTCATGCCCTAGTTTGTTTTCCCCCGAACTCCGGTTTTCATAAGAAGCCAACATCAGTTATGCTGATGAAAGAAAGGCAAGATTTTGGTGTTATTTTTAATGCATGCACAAGGAGGCTGGTGGGTGTACTGCTGTGCTCCCTGCCTAATAAGAGCTTAACCTTATTAATCACATGAGTGTGTTGAGGGTGGCCCTGGTGACACTCACACATGCTTACGTAGACACACGTTCACATGCAGGCACAGGCTTGTCAGTCTGTTATTAGTTAATAGCTCATTAACACGAGGTGATTAATTACTCTGGCTGGTGTGTACGGTTCAAGGGGATGGGGGAGGATGACACAGGGAAGGGAAAAAAGACCTTGGAGGCAACCAAGCTTGTGTGAGGTAGAAGACTTGTGAAGGGTGCTGGTGGCTCCTTCTTCAATGCTTTCACCACTATTGATCGTGCATTTTAAATTTGCTAGTGTGTGTGCACATGTATGTGTGTGTGTGTATTTGTATGTGTGTGCGTGTGTGTTTTCTGATACATTGGCGTGAGGAGGCATTTTGCTTTGGTGTGTTTATTCCCGTGTCTCACGAGGATCAACTGTAAAGGTTAACTAGTCTTTTCTTAAGCTTTCAGCCTCATGACAAATGACCATGTTCAACCCGAGGGGGCACCTTCCAGCACACCTTCCTCCTCCATCTATTCCCTTCTCTCTCCCACCCACTTCCACTTTTTCCTCAAGGTTTTTGTTCAGAAGGCAGTCGAATGGGGGGTAACAAGTAGAGATGGGAAAAAATAATAAGAATCTAGACAGGAGGAAAGACCAAAAAAGTATTATTGGTGACCTTATTCCTTATATGATGCAAAAAAATGCAAAAAAGTAGACCAAAGACAACTGATTGATTTTATATTTTTCAATTTACATTGCAGAATAACGGGAATTTAATTAATGAGAATTTAATTATTCATTTTCATTATCAAATTATCATCTAATGATATATTTATGTGCCATTGTCATAAAACCTTCCTGAATTGGTATTGTAACATTTTTCTCACAAAGAATTTTTAAAGTCAACCTATATATGCAATAAAAGTATATTCTAACATACATGACAATAGTAAAATACATGGTGTACCTCACATATCAAACTTTAAATGCAATATTTGTAAAAAGGAAAAAAAAGTACCACAAATGTAATGTACAGATCAATACATGCATTAATATTAATACCGTTTCACAACTTGTAGACCTGTCGTTCAGGGAAAAGCTCCTAGACAGCCAGTGACTCCAGTATCTGGGGTAAAAGCTTCACTATCTCGTCAGCCACATTTCTCTCATTCAGTTATCCCCGGGGCTACTGGTGCCCAACTGGTAGCTCAGTGTTGCATCATCTTCAACTGGCACAGCTCTAAAACTTGGGATAGCTTGGCACTCCATTGAGAAACATTTGTCATTGTGAGACTTTATTGGTCGAGTGTTTCTTCCGCCTGACTTCGGTGTTGGCACTCTGGGTTTGATTCCTACTCAGTAGCGGTGTGATTGTTATTGTGAGTGTGGGTTGTTGTCTGTTTCATTGTTCCTGGGATTGGCTAGGATCAGCTCCGGCACCCCTTGAAACCTTTGTGTGGCTAAGTGCTATGCAAGATGAATGAGTATATTATTTATATTTTCGTATGAAATTAATCTCTCTTTCTTTTTGAGTTGTTATTAAAAGCCACATAAAAAGCAACAGATGTGCACAGTTAATAGTTTAATATTGGGTGAACTAATGTACCACTGTATTTTCAGGCTGTAAAAACCAGATAATTAAAAAGTCAATTAAAATGTCGACGTGTTAAAATCTTCAATTTATGGCTTCTCCCATTATGGCTCTTTATTTTAATCTATCCCCATTTTCTACGAAATCTTTTCTATGACCAACTCTTAGCACTACATTTATCAACCTTCTCTTATGTTTTTCCCAAGCTAAAAGCACCTATCCAGATTTGCCCATCCTATTTTTCTGTTTGAAATAATGCTCATAATTGATTTGCACAGTTTTAAGACAAAAAGCCTCATGATGCCACCTTTTAATTTAAACTGGGTTTTAGATTAGACTACAATTTGCACTGATGTGTGCCCCTGTTTGGCCGTTCTTCATTTGTTGAATATATTGTGGTCACATTGTGTGAAAAAGTATATAACATTCCATACTATTCCTGTTTTTCGCATGTCCAACTAAATCACTCAGATTATTTTTTAATCGAATAGAATGTTGATGGAAATTTCTCAGAAGAAAATAGCAGTAATTGTACATTGTACTTCATTTTAATCCTCAAAACTGCATCTGTATACTTCAAAGCTTCTATATATTTTATTTTCTACCATATTACACCAGTCATAATAAGTCAAAACTCCTCATTGTGCAAAAGTAGAAAGAAAAGCTAAATTTTACCTCATGCAACCGTATACACAGAGTTATAGAATTCACAACAATAATGATGCAGGATGGCAAAGATGAATTGTTGAGTGAAGAAAATTGATCACTTGTTGACATGCATGTACATGCGCATGTGCATTGGAGGGGCTTTTTAAAAGGGAATGTGTGCATGTGTGCATGATAGAGAATTACAAGGTGTTGTCAAGAAAGCAATTTGTTTCTGTCTCGGATGAGTTTTTCATCATGACAAATTGATGTACACCTCATCTAAAAATTCACCATCTCCCCTCATGCCCCCACTGAGTCTACCTGGGCGCCACTCATAGCTTTATTGGGATGAAGTCATAGCCGCAATTCCCCCACCACACCCTCTATGCCCCCTTCTTTGGCCCCGCCTCTGCTGTAAATCTGGTCTTGGCACCTGTGTATGAAAGTGTGTATATGGAGAAAGCCCAACTATATGTGAGCACAGCAGTCTTGATCCCCACATTGGTATGAGTGAACATGCACCTACGTGCTGACACATACAAAGCACCTATGTACACACAGGAGTACTGCAGATAATGATATCTGACAATGTCATATGAAGAGGTTGAAAATGAGGCTAACAATGGCCCTTTTCAGCCGTGGCGAAGAGCTTGGTCTTATTTTATGTGGTTCCGTCCATTGCAGTTATTTCAAATTCTTCAAATCTTGAGATGCTATTCAAGGGGGGTTGACTATTGTTCGCTCTTTTTTCAATCACTGTCTACTCAAAGGTCATTGTCATTCTTCTTCGACTGTTCATGGTTCATTATCCATATTGGTGTCAGAAGCACTGAAAAAAATGGTTTACATCTTTTCAAGATGTTATACAACGTTTGAAGAGTGCATACTTTTGGAGTTGAGTTGTCCATTGTGTTTCTGAAGTTGTGGTGTTGTTTTTTCCATAAAATTCACCAATATTAAGCTGGGTTACATCAGTCCGAGTGAACCTAAGACTAAATGTATGCCCTCTGCTGGTTATCATAAGGACTTAATGTCACTTATGAAGGTGTTTATGTCAATCCTTCAATTCATTCTGTTGTCTTTGAATCTTTGAGGATTTAGATTTCCGTACCTGAAGAAAGCACCACCTCTTAAAGGTGATGTGATGCATGAAAATGATGACCGGCTGATTATTTCACCTCTTTATTGCAGTGTTTACAACGTCTCGGGAGGTTGCACTGAGTGATATTTTCTATTCCCTTTTATGGTCGATCATTTTGAGAATGTATGTATGTCCCAAGAGAGATTTGACATATTGGCTTTTTCTCTACAGCTCTTTTCCTACCCTCCTATCTGTTTTTTCTTCTTCTTTGTAATCATTCATCTCCTGGTCTCATCCCTGTATTCTTATTCCAGAGCCAACTCCACATCTGTGCTTTCCTCTTCTAGGCACTCCTGTGGTCGGTCCATTAGACGCATTGTCACCTACTCAACCTTCTCTCAAAAACTGCACTCTTTTGTTTTGTCTCCCATCTCCTTTCTCCATCCCTTCAGCTCACTCATTAGCTCTCAGAGTTGCTCGTTTTCCCTCTGTATCTCACTAGACTGGCGAGAATGGGAAAGAGAGGGAGAGAGTGGGTGAGGGAGAGAGAGTGTTGGGGGAGTGTTCGCGCGATGAGTCTGCTCTCAGTCTCAGCCGTGACCAGATGGAGGATGGAGCTGCAGCCACATCTCTCCTTCTCGTCTACTCTGCCTGCTACAGGCTGAAAGGCTTTCGCTTTTCCTCTGTCTCCTCATCCATCCTGTCCCCCTGTGTCCACATTGACCTTGGTGTGTGACGGATTGAGCTTAGAAAAGGAGTAAGGACAAGAATTGAAGGGGGACAAAAAGACGTGCATTCTCCTGGCAAAGGGTATAGCAGCACAAAGCTCCGTGCTCATCTTCTATTGCCTGAAGCATGTTGGTGTGCAGCATCCGTCTCTGCAGTACCACAGCTCCACGTGTGTTTTAGTGTCTTGTCCCACACTGCTCGAGTGTATTTATATAGCGCTTCTGGCACTCAGCAAGTGGACTGAGCTTCTCCGAGCGTGCCTCAAAACAGACGGAGGGGGAGAAAATAGAAAAAAGACAAGCAGTGCGAGAAACCAGGCGCAACGAACAGTTAGAAACAAGACAAGTGCTTTTTGTCAACGGCACAGAAGAAGAGATTAGGGTAGAGAGGGTTAATCAGAAAGCAAAGTGCAGAGCGATGCATCACTCAACCAACCCAGGAAGAACAAAGACCCTCTCTCATGAGACAGGTAAGACCCCCAGATGCCTGTCACTTTTTTTTAGCAGTCACATGCATGGATTGTCTGCAGACAATATTCTCTATAACAATAGTCTTTCTCTTGCTTAACCAGTGGGATGCTCTGGCGACCTTAATGTGTTTTTATTTTTTTAACTTTGAATATGTTAATATATATATATTAGTTTGTGTGTGTGTGTGTGTGTGTGTGTGTGTGTTTGTGTGCGCATACATCGTTTGGATGTGCAAATTAAGTTTTTAATTGTCATCTGAGAATCGCAGCAAGCATTATTCTTCACTTGTATGTGTGTGTACAGTTTGTTCAGTTTTTAAAAGTCAGGCTAAACAAAACTCCCCCCCCCCCCCCCCCCACCTTGTTTGCGATGTTTGGTAATTATAGTTGTGCGTGGCAGATAGCCGATGGCATTAAAAGTATGGACTTGTGGTTTTAAACTAAAACATTTAGAATATTGATTTATTGCCACTCATTTTCCATCAACTTATTTTGGAACTTCTATTGTATGATTTTCATTGTTTTCTCCTGAATAGAAATTGATGTTTGTGCTCTTTTTGGGCAGCTTTTTTTTAAATACACATTGTGTGTTATATAGTTGATTTGAACTGTAGGGTAATTGTGGGCTAAAAACCTGCACTAGCCAATCAAATCATTCCTTCAGGCTCTCGCAGCGTGACACAAACTCTCTCAGCGGCTATCTGACAAACATTATTAATAAAAACTTCTCTTGCTTGCACACTCATATGTTATGCACACTAAGACTCAGTAGTGTCCCTTTTTGAGCGCTGGACAAGACATGATTGGCATGCTAGAGCAAGGAGTCCCTGTGGTACCCATGGTAACTAATTAGGAGGGATCTGACTTACTGCTCTGTGATGACAGATGACAGTTTAGTGGTTCACTTCCTGAGTTGCAAAGTGGGTAGTTGTATTGACTCAATCCATCCCCCACACCTCCACAAATCTCACATGTATCAAATATTGTAGTATATTAAATTCTACTTGTTGTCCAATTTCACTTCAGTAAATATAGACAGCCTTACTTCTTTATGATATTGATAAAATAAACATTCATAGATGCTGATGCTGAATGGAAAAAAAGTATCCAAGGGCTATTTGAGATAGAAATACAGTAGGTGTGACTGAGTCCATCTGGGACAGAAAAACAGAGGAGAAAAAATAGTGTGACACAGACAGAGTACCATCTGTGGACACCTGCAGTTCCTCCAGGCGAAGGACCCTTTTTTTTGCACAGTGCCAACACATGCCACCTAGGAGGGTCCGTGTGTGTTCTCTGAAATATCCAAGGGAGCTTTGTAGAGAGGCGTACTTGCTCTTGCATGGAATTTCACAGAAGTTTACTTTGCCTTTACTTCAGCATCTGATCATTTTATACACTACAATACTAACGTCAAGGTTATTTTAATCCTGAATTTATATTGAGATAAATCAAGATCAATTGATAACAATTGAGGAAAGGGTCTTTTTTTACATAGTATGTCTACCCTGACCTTTCCTCCCTCTGCCAGGCACCAGTGCCACTTAGAGGATTCTGAAGGTACTGAAATTGCACACATTTGCTTTCCCACTGTCAGTCAGACACTTGTTTGATTACAGACTCCGGCTGGTTAAGATTCACATGCTATCCATGTGCATGTTTGGTTAATTAAAGAGTCTAAATTGTCCATAGGTGTGATTTTGATTGTGAATTTGGGAGTGCTTGTTTGTCTATTATGGGCTGCGAGTTTGGATTCCGACCAAATAAATGTGTATCCGTTTTAACAGTAATCCTAAAAGAGTGCGAGCAGGTTAGAAAACGAATGTATACATAAAATATAGGCTTTTAAATGGATTATGTTGTGTTCAATGGTTAATTCAAATGGGTGATAGATTGCAAATGAATGATACGTTTTTGCTCCAAACGCACATTATACATATATAAAAACTATAATAATCATATTAACAAATGAGTGTAAAATATGCTTGATTTTTGCAAAAATAAAATAATAATAATATTGGATCATTTCTACAGCTTACATTACAAAGAAAATTGGCATTTCCCTCGTCTTTTTTTTATTTTCCTTCCATTGATCATTACAACCTTATTTTAACCTCCGTATATAATCTCATAAGTCTGTTTTCTTAACAACAAGTGCCAAGAGGTGTTCCTTTTAATTAATATAAAGCATTTTATTTTGCGTTTCATGTTTGAAAAGCACCATTTATGGATTTATACATTTTCTGTTGTTTTTCAGAAAAGCTTAAGCAAGAACAAAAACAAAAAATCTAATATTTTACTTATCAGTCCATGTTATGTACACAAAACTCTTTGGACACAGTAGATGCTTCCTTCAAATTCAGACACATGGCTTAAATGTCTGTATTTTTTTTATCCAAACAGAAGAGATCAGTGTACATGCGTGCGCTACACAGCTCCTAAGAAGCGGAGGCGTGTGCAGCAGGAACATAACACTGAACAAGTTAAATCCCAACAAACACAGTTCAAGTCCAATAGCTATTTCTTTGTTGCTATATTTTCAGATGTTGTATGGCAAGATGTCATAAACAGATGACAGGTAGTGAAGATGCGACAAACAGTTAGCCCGTCTAGTTATTTCACCGCTATGGCAACAGTTTAACGTCAGAAGGCCGGAAAGAGTTTAGTGGAAAGCTTAAATTATATACTCACAATTAATTGAAGTGTTTGAAAGCCCCATGATATTTTTTTAAGGAGAGTTGGACCATTTTATTTTCTGCTGTTGTGCTGGATGTCATCATTTTACTTATATTTGTACTTGTTTCTTTTATGTATTTATTTGTTAGTTTTATCTACCACTGGATTTTTGTATTAATGACATAGTTTTCAGTCAGCATGGTGGTTGACTGGTTGGTCGGCCTCAGAGTTCTGGGTTGGAACCCAGTTTTGTCCTACTGTGTGGGGTTTGCATGTTCTCCCCGGGCTTGTGTAGGTTTTCTCTGGGTACTCTGGTTTTGTTCCACATTTGAAAAAACTTGATGTGAGTTGGATACTCTAAATTGCCCTTAGGTATGAATGTGAGTGTCAATCTCCTGTAAATGAATGAATGAAAAATGCATTTTTCCATTGTGTGTTTGCACATCATTATATCCTAAATGTAAAAAAAAAGTGGAGTGCAGGAAAGTATTCCTCTGAAGAATTGGTATAAACTGTCTATATATTTCATTCAGACTAATCATCTGAGTAAATTGGAGACAAATGAGGGCATGCATTTAAACAGTACAGTTTGCGAAAGAAGGGGAAAAAAAAGCAAAACCGATTAATATGTCCGTGTCACGGCTAAACAAATTAGCATGTGTGGGACCAGATGGTTGAAAAATAAAATCTTTGATATAAGACTAGTTAGACACACACACACACACACACACACACACACACACACACATGCACATGCAAAGTGTGATCATTTGGCCATGAGTCATTTAAAGGCAATGCTGACTCCAAAGTGAACAGTGACAGTCATCTACAAAGGCCACTCTCATGTAATTCTCTCTCTCTTTGCCCCGTCCATCTGTCTGTGTCTGTTTCCCTCCCTCTCCGTCTGTGTTTCCACCTACTTCAGACTCTTTACTGCTTTCCGCTCTAACCACTGCATATCTTCCGCTTCTTCCAGGTTTGCGCGCTATCTTGTTTTTTTTTATTTAATTTCTTTACTGGCTTTTGCATGAGGAAAATTTGCCTTGCCATGATTTCAGTTCAGGCGGCTTGTGAGGTTGAGTCGTCCTCAATCACAGTAAAAGCATTTGTTCCCTCCACCACTGGAGATAGATTATGTTTTTCACTCCTTTTTACCGTGTTGGCTTTTTTGCCCATTCCATCACACATTTTCTCCTCCCCACTCAAGGTCAATGGAAGATTGCTTTCAGCCCCTTGTGTCCTTCCCTAGACACACCTCACTTTATTGTGTGTAGGCCTATCAGCAACTGAGTTTGTCTAATAAAACATGCAGGCTAGCATTGTAGAAATCATCATCATATTTGCATGCGCAATCTGTCCAGACTCTTATCGGTGGTGCAAGTGGGAAGGATTTACCTCACTCTGATGGTAATGCAGTCAGCCAGTTAGTCAATCTAATATTTGCAGCAGAGCAATGATAAAAACATTGAGATATATATTTTTTTATTAAAATTCTTAGGATATATTGTGTTGATGTGAAAAAGTTTTCCATCAAAAGCTAAAAATTTGTCTTTTCATTATTTTGCAGATCCATTTTCCATCACTCTGTCTATTTGTGATTTTTTTGTGGGTGCGTCTGTGTGTGTGTGTGGACGTGTGCTGGTTTTAATTTTCACAGTGGTGATTTGGGTGAGTAAAAGCATTGGCAAAGTGACTGCTTTTCTCAGTGCATGCATGTGTATGTATGGTGGGTAAAGGGGATTGAGGGGGGGTCCAGCGAGGTGGCCGATTTTATGCTTCACCACGCTGGCTGTTCATCCATGTGTGCCATCTGCATGTGGCGCTGCCATGTGTGTCACACATCTACTTTGTGCCCTGTCTCCAAGCACCCCTCCATCCATGGCTGACAGCATCTAATCATTTACTTCGTGTGAATGCTTAGCCTCTAAAATTCACACTATCTTACTGTCACGGAGAATAGTTAAACATTTTAACAGTATGTAAGAGAATAGTCATTTATAAATCAATTCACACTTAGTCAAATCAACGGCTACTCATTTCATGGTGAGAATAATTAGTCGTAGTTCAAACATATTAGATATTATCACTCAAAATGATCAAGGTAACCTAACATGCATAGAAGATCTATTCTTGATATCACATTATCAACAGAAAACAACCATGCAACCATATTACTTGATATCATCTTTATTCTTTTTACAGTTTATACAAGGAATCTTGGGGTATGTTTGTTTAATTTAGAGACAGTGATAATTATGAGAGATAAAACAGTTAGTGTACTCTATCGTTGTGGTTTTTTATTTTGTGTTGGGAATATGATTCAAAAAACTATCAGTCATTTATTTAATTAATTACTTTTTTAAAATGTCCAATAATAAGTATGAAAGTGGCTTCATCTTAAGGTTATTTTTCAATGAAAGTCATAAGATTATTGTGACATTAAAAAACAAACTAATATGTAAACAAGAAAACTACATGAAAAGCCTATGTTGAAATCATTTTATTTTAATCTGTGCACAATGCAATTACACATTAAAAGATATATTTTACACCTACATTCATCATATTAATTCTGCTTTTAATTTCCCTGGGAGCAAGTAATCATTAAATCCTCAATCACAACAAAAGTAACATGTTGTATTATCCCATTTGTTAGCCATGCAACACTAACACCGCAAGTGATCGATCTTTGCTACGACTAACGGTGTGACGGATGAGCGTGTCACACTTACAGTCATGGCCAAGTGAAAAATTGATCCAGGTCTTTGCGTTGTATTAGAGTTTTATGTCTTAGAAGTGCCATCATTCATGGATGGAGACTTATTATATCTGGGGGGGGTTGAATAGGCAAGAGTGACTCATTGACTCATCTCAGTGTTGTTTGTAAACTTTGAAACCTGACTCTTCATCACGTCCCTAACTCAACACAATTTTCTTATTCTAAAAAAACATTCTTCTCTGGTCTTTGAAAAGGAAAAAGAAGTCTCTAACCAAGAGTGAGTAACCTCACTCTGCTGGCTAGTGTCTCCCTCCCTAGCTGTGACTACCTTGTTCAAGTGAGACAAATTCTTAGGGACGGTCTGAGGACAGCAGCTCAGACAGTGGAGAATTGCATCATGGAAGCGTTATTCTGCTAGGCTGGTACTTTTGAGCTTTACCTTTATGCTAAATATAGGTCTGCCATGGGATACATATTCACAAGATCATGCTATTGGAAAGTAATGCTGAAATATAGGTACGCCAAACAAATATTATGTGTAAACTAAGAGACTACTTAAGCCAATAGAACAGTCAACCCAGAAAGAGGACACCTTTTTTCACCAATATTGTGGCCTACAAGTGCAATCATTGGGTTGCAGTCAGTTGCTTCTTGTTTTCTGCGGAAATCTCATTGGTCAAAATGTCTGTGATGGATCAGTTGGAACAAAAAATGCATCCACGGTGACCCTCGAGGGCCGGTTTGAGGACCCCAGCAATAGAAGTAGTCTAAAAAATCCTATCAATTGGATACTTAAACAA
Organism: Stigmatopora nigra; assembly: GCF_051989575.1. Taxonomy (NCBI): domain Eukaryota; kingdom Metazoa; phylum Chordata; class Actinopteri; order Syngnathiformes; family Syngnathidae; genus Stigmatopora; species Stigmatopora nigra. Next base: position 11,242,577 of record NC_135521.1, read on the forward strand.
CACAGCACATTATCTGACAATTTGCATCTGTTTGACTTGTGCTGTATACTTTGGTTGTTTGACCGTTTCTTGGATAAAAACAAATTGTGACTCTTAACCTTTGTTGCGTTAATGCATTCTGATGGATGTCTGAAAGTGCATATTAGTACGTGCATTCTCATGCGAACACATTTACTTTCAGTCTGATCCAGCAGTGATGGCATTGGCCAAATGCCAGCTCAGGCACGGTTCCATTTGCGTTGTGAAAGCGAGCCATAGATTGCTATTGATCAACTGTGCCTTCTATTCATAGGCTATTTAAGAACACACACACGTTCAGTCGGGATAATGTAACTGATAAAAAAAAAGTGACACATAAAGGTGTGAATTTTACGTCATTTGACATTTAATTATTTTGACTGCCATCTGAGTAGCACAGTGGGTGAGTGGTTAGCACCTTGTGTAGTTTGCATGTTCTCCCGGGATTTGTGTGGATTTTCCGGTACTCCAGTTTCCTCCCACATCACAAAAACAATCTTGGTAGGCTGGTTGAAGTCTCTAAATTGCCCCTAGGAATGAGTGTGAGGGTAAATGGTGCACTGTGATTGGCTTGCCAGCAATTCAGGGTGAATTGAATGATACATACATCTAGTTTTATATGACATATGCACCAGTTTTATGTATGTGTTGAGGGTGCAGTTAACATGAGAGGATTACATATGTAATTCTGGATTATCCACAAGTAGACATCTCACTTTTCTTGCAGAGAAAAACCTAGAGATGCAGTAGGAACACCTCAATGGAGGAAACATGGATGTATAATTTAATCTGAACAGCAATGATGGATCCAAAACATTTTCTTACTAAATGTACCTTAAAAAGATTTATACCATCCCATTAAATCATTTTTATTTTGGGCTATCCTCATTAGTGTTGCAGGTGAGCCAGAGCCTATAACCTAGGAAATGATGCAGTTCCTAAATGACTGGGTGGTCGATCAAAGGAAAACCCCCATCTTTCATTAGCCAAATAAGCATGCTTTAGGAACATGAGGGGAAGCAAACATACTAAAAGGAGCAATATGTAAGATTGTGTGTGTGTGTTTGTGTATATATACCTCAAGTACAAGGCAGATGAAATGAGGATGAACTCAAAATGGGGAGGGAGAAAGGCTGGTAAACATTTTTTGTTTGTTTTTTTGTTCTTGACTGCAGTCAATTTCGGATGTGCTAATGGCAATGAATCCTCCCTGCAACTTTTTCATTTGTTTGAGTCAGAAGTATTTGCCTCAAACGTCCCTATTTGATTGTGCAGGTACAGCAACACTTTTTCAAATGGAATGAGAGTTGAGTTAATGCCATTTTGTTGTTCAAAGTATTTTATATCCATATTCATTTAATATTGCAAAAACACTGCTTCAAGGCCTACACTGGCTTTCCTCAACAACAGTGGCGTTGAGCAAACAGTAAGCAATGTGAGCAAAAGAGACGGTAGTTATATTGCGAGGCTCTGCCGTGAGATGACAACTTATACACAGGCCTGCCAGAAATTGGAGCCTTGTTTGTTTATTATCAGTGCTAACTTCTTCTTTTTTTTCCCCTGGGGATGCAGCACAATATCTCCTGCCCTTTGTCTAATTATATCTGTCATAAAACGGAGGGATACATGTGATGTGACATTTTGGAGAAACACTTTGATCGGAATCTATATGTGTGTAGGGAAATGTAAAGAGAGATAGCAAAGAACTTAGAAGATGAAAAAAATAAATAAAAGGTACATTAGAGGGAGAGCACTGTATGGATGCAAATGTGTGTAATGTGTACACATCCACCCAACCACTGAGTGAACCCTTGGCAGTGCTTCTCAGTCTGTTTGAAGTAAGCTCTCTCGGGAGGCTATAGGACTGTGGCAGTCGTTCACCCATTAAAACGCACACAGTGGCTTGCAGGGAGAAAAGAGTTTGCAGATGGAAAACAGAAAACAACAGTCTGTGGAGTGGTTCCCGTCAGACACTAACATCTCTTATCCCTTATCTTTGGTCTCTTACTTGCTCCTAGAGCCACTACTATGTGACTCTGAGATCAGGCAAAAGTTGTTTACAGACTTGTTTTTTGCTTCTTGTACTCATGCACATGTCCTATCATATTTGCAGCAAATGTGAAATTGAAACAATACTGCAAAACAGCAAGGACATGATCCACTCTGTGTCAACATCTGACTGGTCGTTTCATTAGAATAGCGAGTAGATGACCTTCGGCTGCTATAGTGCAGGCGGAAAGCTACTGAAAAAAGCCTGCTTGCAAAATATTGTTTTAAGAAATACAGAACTTTGCTTGTTTTTGTTGTGTGACCTAATATTGTCAACGGACAAAATACTATAAATCATTTGTTAGTACAAAGGCATTTTCATTGAAAAACAAATTACAAAGCACTGACAACCATACCACCACCGAGTGGTCTGGCAAGTGACCTACTACATTATCAGACAGCTCAGCAATGAATCGGTGAAACTGCTATTTTTAGAATCCTCTCATGAGTATAGTCTTTGTTTTATTTGAATCTATTAAAAATGAGATTTTTTTGAAGTACAAGAAGTATAACAGACCTATTTACCAATATTTTTTTTTTGCTTTTGAAATTGGCACTAAGATTCTGCATACTAATATATATTCCTTTACTTCTATAGAACTCTATTCCTTTCAATATCCTTTGACAACTCCCACACACACCTTCAAATGTATCCCCATCTCAATTCATCTGCTTTTCTACTACTCTTCCATCTCCCACGTCTTACCATAGTTCTAGAGCCTTATTTTTTTCCTATTTCCACTTAGCTTTTAGTGCTCTGCTGCGTACCACACAACAGAAACTCCTCTGTCTCCCAACTGCCTTATTTTAGCAAGACAAGCTGGTCTGTAGAGAGCGCTTTCAGATATTACCGTGCAATTGGGCCATCTTTGTTTGTGTACATGTGTGCACCGTTGAGGGGGGTACACAATTATCAGAAAAAAACAACCCAAATGATATGGAAGTGGTCATTTTTGGTTTCCGTCCATTTTGCTTCTTTCTGTATTCGTCAAAGGGACATGAAAATTATCTTTGAAAAGGGGTATTGTCATTCTCCCTCAGCCCTCTCACTAGCTTCCTACATAAAAAGAGGTGTTGAAAAGCGAGAGCCTCTGAAGAAAAGTACGAAATACTAAACATTCCTTTTCTCTCAAACTCAGGGGCCACAAATGTGTCCTTTGAAGATTACAAGCTCTTTGTATATTTTGTAGTCCTCTCAGAAATATGAATATATATAACATAGTTCTTCAAATTTTCGTCCTTTGACATGAGAATCAATCAACCAGACGTACTCTTTTTTTATCCACCCTTGTTTCATTTGTACTTCTTCGATCACCTGGTGGCGTCTGGCTGGCTGTTCAATGGGCCACGGAAAATGAAGAGAAGAGACCATCTTCAGAGGCGTCACTACAGGAAAAATACCTTATTATTTTAGATTTACAAATTCCTATACTCTCTTGTCAACGCAAAACATGACCTATATAACTACAAACCAGAAAAAAAGACCAATGGCCCCATTTTCCTCTCCTCCTCTGTTCCTTTTTTGCCATCTTGGCTGTTGCATTCTCTCTGTTTTTTTGTCAGCCCTCGTTTATCTTCATCCTTTCCCCAACAGCAGCTTGGTGAATTATTACCGTTCATTCAGATGTGAGGAGTGGCACACACATGATGGTCAATTTTTTTGTTCCTCACATCACTTGTTATCTTTCTGTTGGTGTTGAGTGTTTGAATCTGTGTTTTATATGGTTGGTGGTGCTAAAATGGTGTGGTCGGACGAGCGGGGGTGGTTAGGTTATCCAACCAACCTGCTACTAGGTAAACACCATCTGTTCACACAAATATCTCCCTTCCGACACCATGACCAGAATAGAGAGGTCCAGTCGCACCTCTACTTGCATTCATCAATCGTGCCAGGCTCAAGCATTTTTGTCTGTATCACAGATAGTGGCATCTTGTAGACTAATTCCCATTTTCAGGGTTAGCCTATTTGGATCAGAATGAACTGCCACTTTCTTTCTTTCTTTCTTTCTTTCCTTGCCACCTTCGACTATATTTGACAGGTTCTGTCAGCCTATTTCTGACAGCCAGTCTTCTTTTTTTCCATTTTCCTCAATTCCTCTCACTTACCCTGCAGTAGAATGCAGTCAAATCAATCAATTTAGGTTTCTTGGCCAGAGCAGTGGTGTGGTAAGAAATTGACCTTTCATTACAATGTCTGTGTGTATGTATCTTCCTGTGTGCCTGTTTTGAAAGGAGAAGCAGTTGGAGCTGCAATGTTATTTGCCTTAGAGCTGATGGTGAAGGGATTGCCTCTAGCTAGCCACTAAGGATTATATACACACACAAAAATAAAGACTTGCACAAACACAGCATTCCACCCCTAGCCATAGAGGATAAGTACACGGATGGTACACACCATTAACAAGGCTCTGTCTCTTTTTATAGCTTATATGGTAAACAGCATGCCTTTTTCGAGCTTTCCATTTTGCCAGACCAGCTATTGAGTGCATTGAGTGAGCCAGTCAGGCTGGGTTAAGTGGCTACGCGTAAGGGTACAACAGCACTGCTGTGATCGCTTGCTGCTCGTGTCCCAGCTTTGCGACGGGCCCCGTAGAACGCAAGATAAAAGACTGGTGAGCAGACACACACACATGCTGCTACATCTGAGTAGGGAACATTGCATGAGGAGGCGCTGTTTGATTTGATGTTATCCCTTTTGTTTTTGTTACATTGGCGCATTTTTTCCATTTTTTTTCCCCCCATTTATAGATTATGTAGCCTTTTCTCTTTTTTCGCTTTGACTTGCAGCTTTCGAGTGTAGTTTAATGTGAGTGCACATAAAGCATGATAAATGTGTCCTGATATTCCTCATCCAGCCAAAAGATTAAAGTTTAATCAATATTATGAAAAATAAAAAACTGTTAATAGACACTCAGTGGGGAAAAAAAACATGGAGTGCAGTTGACAGTACGGATAGAAGTTTCACAACTTGACATACAAGTTTCTACATTATGTATGTTTTCTGTTTTGTTGGTTAGATGCAGGCAAGGTCATAAACACATTCAAATGAGACAAAAGCTGTCCTTATCTGAGCGCACTTTTATGAAAAGCGCATGCATTGCTAAGTATGGCAGCTAACTTGAACCTCCTACCACAAAAAAACTTAAGTAATCTTCTTTGTACTATCATAATGCACTCTGATTCCTCCTCTCTCTATCTCTGCACCCTCTAGAGATCTTTCCATGGAGAATTTCTTTGCCGTTTTACGCTAGTCTGCCGCTATGTCTGCCCTCGTCTTGTGGTTCTGCACTAAAATGCCCCATAATTATTGTCTTTGCATCCTTCATGTATAATTTATCAGGCGACAAAGTGGATGTACATCGAAATAAGTCTACAGGGAGCTTCCATCCTTTCAAATTGCCTCTTCTTGTCCTCTTTCTTATAATTAATCCCATCATGTCCATACTCAGGAGTTTAATGTCCTTTTATACTCTTCTTTTTGGTACACATATGGCAGCTCAATTGCCTCCTACCATCAATAAGTTTGGCCTTTACGCCACATGAAATCTGAATGCTTCAGAAATTTGAAAAAAGATGCTGAGGTTTTGCTCTACTCGCTCACACTTTATGTTTCTGTTTCATCCTTCACTCTATTGCTCAGTTATCCTTACTCCATGGGAAAATGGAGAGGATAGGCACTGGGTAATTGGATTCCCCCTAATAGCGGGGGTAATGTTGACAGTACATAAATCCTGCCACTGAAATAGCACCTCGTTTATCTTCTTATTTTGCTTCATTGTTGTTTGGAGCCCACTCTCCACCTTCACCTTCCTCTTTCCCCATCTTTCTCCTTGTACTCTATATACATTTCCTGCATCCCTCCATCTCCCACTGGATCTCATCAGATCGACAGATTGTTCAGATAGGCTGTGGAAAGGACAAGCTCTGTGTAAATATCTTCTCAAACTTAGTTGACATTGGATGGAAAAGTCCCTGAACAAATATTTAATGTACATTGCAAACTTTGAATTTGAATACAGTTGAAGTTTTACAAAACATTTGAACAAATGAAATGTGAAAAATATGAAAAAGAGAAAATGTTGTCATTGTTGATTTTACTCAAAGATTCTTGGAACAGAAGGTTGTCTAGGACAGGCGGGAAGGGCTATTTTGACCGAAACAAACATGGTCATTTCAACCTACAGAACTTAGCTCAGGGGTGCAGTCGTGTGTCATTTCACATGTATGACCCATCACTCTGACATCTGCCCTTGCATGCAATTGGGCACTCGTCTATTTCTATGTGTGGTGTCCAAAAAGTCAAAATAAATAAATGCAATGGAATAAAAATACATTTACTTAAAATAAAAAGTCTGTTAAATTAAATTACACAGTTCATTATGGTTAAATATGTCTAAGTTACATTAAAAACAGACAATTTGGGAGCACATTTTCGGTTTTACTTGTGTGAAAATGGCAACCCATCCATCAGTATCTTAAAGTATTTATCACCCAATGTGTTTGATTAAAGAATGATCAATGCAGTTGGACTTAATGCATGAATGGCTTGCTCATAAACTGCCTTTTTTTTGTTCTCCTGGACAAGTGTCGTATAGCCGCCCATCCTTTCCCTCCTGTCCTTTTCTTTTTTTCAAGACTTCAAACATAGTTGTCAATAATTGACCAAGAGCTTGGCAGTTGATCATCCACACACATGCACACCCAACTATCTACGTTTGATGTTCTTTCATGATCCATCTCATTGACATATCAATACAGGTTAGGTCAACTAGTCAATCACGTCTGTGGCATTTGAATTGCCTGTTGGACTGTTCATAGGCATCCGCTGTCTTTTTTTTCCGTCTGATCTCTGCTAACATGGAAACACTTACACAATGGGTCATGAGATGGGTGAGAGAAAATGTTATCAGTAGGCTATTGCATCCATAGGTATCATGTCATTTGCTGTTATGAGTAATCCTGAAAGTCAAGACAGACCATCAAGGTCAAGTTTTGCTCTTTTATCCTCCCTGGCTTTTTCGCAGTAACTCCCCACCTTTCATGAAAGATACCCTGCAAGATCAAAGGCAAAGAAGATTATTGAAGATTTTTTTAGTAAGGTGTGATTTCATACTGCCATAACTAAGACTGAACAGGCTTCAAAGCCTATGAAAATCACAGCGTTTTAATTGTACAAGTAGAGGAAAAATGTTCTTATATATGTGTTCTTTCCCTAGTCGGTCCACTGATTGTCTTAACATAATAGTCATTTAATTAAATGAAAAAATAAATACTTCCTCTTCTTTTTATGATACACAATAGCCCTCAGGCTATGGTTCAATGCCAAATATGGTAAAAAAGTAGATAAATCCAAGACAAGACAAATTGAAACAAAACACTGTTTTTGGTGTGTTGTTGTCTCAGCTCCACCACTGCTCTTGAAAGCTGAGACATCATTCTTCAACCAATCAATAGGTCACAATTCTTATTACACCCTGCCATTCACCTAAACAATTCCCTACTGGTATGCACACACTTCAAAACCACACACACATACGCGCACCTACAGGATCTATCCTTTTGTTTTTCTTTGGTCGCAATTTTTGTCACCTCCATCTATCTTTAGACGCCTAGAATCTCCTCCTCTCTTGTGGCGCAAAACCAACTCATGCTGTATTCTGCTCTTTTTTTCTTCTTCTGATGCGCCCATTCATTTCTGTCTTCTTTTTTTTTATGCAACCTCATGCTCATCGGTCAACCAAGTTGGCACGCTGATGGACAGGCAGATCTCTGATTGAGGCATTCAGACTGTCAACACATTTACTTACCAGCATCTACAGAAGCATGGCATAAGTCCTCAAAAACTGTCATATTTTATTGAGCTCACAATAACCTGAACTATGAGCATTTCTTTTAGATATATTATATTTTTCATCCTTTGGAAAATCAGTGTTTGGATCGTCACAGGCTTTCACTTGTGTTTAATTGTCAAGTTAACTGAAAAAAAGATTTTGTATTCACAGTCATTTAACGAGTTTTACTCTGTTTGCAGTATTGTAGCTCAGATTAGGAAGAAGTAGTAGACATTTGGTTTGGCGCACTGGGATATTGTGGGAGTTTTTTCAATCTAGTAGGATGAAAATGTGCACAGACTGATTTAGACGAAGATGTCTTGCACCCTGATTCTTACTCTCCTCTGATTTTATCCCATGTCCCCTTGTTTGTCCTCTCCGTCTATCTCTAGAGGGATGAGACGATGTTGGAGATGAGAATGGCAATGTATGTTGTGTCTATCTGTGTGTCCAATCAACAACTTTTGGTATTTCGACATGCGCAAAGTGGGATAATGTGATGGAATGGGATGGGAATCAGTTCCATTGGGAGATTCGCAAACAGGGGAATGGATGGAGAGGACAAACAGACAAATTTGTCCCTGAAAGGTTGTCAAGAGATGCTCACGCTAGTGGAGTGTGCATTTTGTGAGTGTTAGTGCTTTGAGATTTATAAAAACAGAATGAACACAAAGTACAGACAGTGCTGGCTGTATAGGATTCAATCTGTTCCTGGCTGTTTTCAGCAGAAGAACAGTCTTGTTGAATGATGCTTTGGCATTAGACTTGGCCTTCTATTGTTTGTGCTTCCTATCACCAATTTTGCAGTTAATCCACTAGTCAGGGTTCCATGCAGTCTTTTCTCTCCCACCCATCTGGTTTTCACACATTTAAAATTTAATGTCTTGTCAACAAAATTTAAGAGAAAACCTAACCAGTTTTAATCCCATTGATTTGTCAATTTTTTTGTGTCTTTATAAAATGACATTAGCATAGAAACAGCTTTACACAAGACAAATATATTCACGTTTTGAAACATTTAGAAACTTTTAGAACAACATTTTGTTGAATGGATCATCAGTAAATGAGGCGCTGCCTGTTAAATGAAGAAACTAATAATGTGCAGTAAACGATAAACAGAACCTCATCATCAGTCTGGTTTAATGATAGTCTAATTGTTTTTTTTTTTTCCATAAGAAAGGTTCCGACTGACAGTGTGAGCCACAGGCTAAAACGAAATTTTTGCATTTCCCGTAAAAATAGCTTCCATTTAGAGCTGTCATTTGCTTGAACCTTTTGAATGCTGTCTCTCACTGCTTGTTTTTAAAGAGGACTCTCACTTTAACACACGCAACGGCAGCCATCCTGAAGTGCCGCATTTTCCATCGTATGCTTCAGTCAACAACTGATTAAAATGTTATGCTCTCCTAAAGTCTGACCTAGACTTTGATCACATTTACTCACTAGAGTAGCTGCATACTGTTTATTGAGTTCATTTGATGATGTAGATTTCCCATTCACCATAGTAGTATTATTGTGACTAAAGTATTATCCACTGTTGGTCATCAATTATGCCTCCAGAGTGACACCAACTAGGGCTAACTTTATCTCAAGGCGAGACGTGCCAGATGGGGGTTGTGGAGCAGTTAGCTAGATGGAAGGCAGAGGGGCTTCAGGCAAAGAGCTGCCCCTGCGACATTGAGGGGCACAAGCGGCCACAGAGCTGACAAGATGAGAACTGATATGCCCTCGCCATTTCTGTCAGTCACGCCACCTCATTAGGAGACAGAGATGAAGGAACCCAGGCTATTTAGAGGGAGACCAAGATGATTTTAGATGTGTGATTCGTCTCGGCAAGAAATTGCCTTTTTGGAAAAATTACAATAACAAGAAGTCTACACATCTGACAAAATAAACTAGTTTAACCAATTTTAGAAAATAGAATTACTTGTTTTGGTGCAAATGCCAGTTTTATATTTGCTGTGTAAGCTCATTTTAGTTTGAGAAACAGTGGGAGTGAAAAACATAGAATAAAAGTAGGGAAAGC